>NW_027509205.1:13765000-14370000 GCF_051911475.1 Siphateles boraxobius | reverse complement strand
GGTTTTCACATATTGACTTTTGCAGGCAAGAGTAGTTGAAGAAAGCTGGAGCCTAACCATTAAGGCTAAGTCCTTGGACACAATTATTGTACTTTGTTTTTTTATATTTTCATTTTGCTTGTTATAATTTTACTTTTTAAAAGATGCATGTTTTTTTTTGTTTGAACACTGCACTGGGCTTATTCCTGTTGTGAATTAAAAACCTTTGTAGTGTGTAAGGGCATGATTAAACAATAATACTTTGTTTTTGTGTTGGTTTTGTTAAAGCAATTCACATAGGGATTCCCACCGTCTGCCCCTGCCACACTGCCAAGACCTCTTGCCACCCCTTTGCCCCCCCATGTAAAATTTTCTAGATCCACCACTGTTTCTAGCGGACTCCACTTGAGTGAGTAAATGATGACAGATTTTTCATTTTGGGTGAACTATCCCTTTCAGGGGACACAATAAATGGTGACAATAGATGGTGGGGGTCCACAATCTACACACACTCACACACATAAATATACACATACCAGAGAAAGACAGGAAGCAGGCAATCATTGGACAGGAAGAAGGTAGTGTTTGCTATCACACTGTGCAGAACATGGGCTCCCTGTATTGTTTCCTGCGTTTTCTGGCCAAAGTAACTCCAGTCTCATTCGTTCTACAGGAATGCAATCCAGATTCCTGTGAGCCTCTATATTTGCCTATTTTCAGATGGGAACTCGATTTGCACCTCCTGAATGTGCTTGATAGACACATTCAGCGGCTCCAGTAATCTCCCATAATTCAATGCATTACACAACAGCTGCCTGTCACTGTTTCTTTTGGCTTGGCATTTGTTTGTTTGTATGTTTGTTTCTTCTTTTAAGTCCCCATTGATGACATTAACGTCACATTTGGCATCAGACGTGAACACAGGCCTGGCCTTGGTCAGTCTGATCACGGCTTGTTTGAACAGGCCCTTAGTTTCTGTTTGGACAGACAAGGGAGGAATTTTGTGGCCATTACACATGTGTCGTTTTAACTTATTTATAGATTTTAGAAGCTTTTGTCATGACAGTTGTCGAGAAGAGGAGCCAATGTAAGTTATGTTGCCATTTAAAAAACAGTTTGGGGATTTTGGGGCTCATTTGTTTGAAATTTAGCTTCACAAATTACTGTAATACATCTTTAGAGATTTATACCTTCACATGCACTATTTATTTTATTTTTTTATTAATTAATTTGGATTTTTCTAATCCAAAGTATTAAACTTTAGTATGTAACTCATCCCACAACATGTGTCCTTCTACCATGAATGATACTTTTTTCTGGTACAATAAAAAGTGCAAAAAGAAAAACATCCAATAAACTTACATTGTAGAAGAAAATTGAGCCATAGAGAGCAGAATAACAGTGATTCTTATGGGCCAGTAAGGAACCCACCTAGAAACCATCCAGGGACACCCTAGCAACACCCTGGCAACCACCCACTCCACTTACATGTAAATCAGAGACTTGATCATGCAGTCACAGTTATACGCTGCACCAGATCGCTAACATAATGTCATTGTGAATTATGAACACCGAACAGATGCATAACAGCTTAACCGAAGCGTCACCGCATGCAAACCGCAGGCACACAACCACAGGTTTCTCCACCCCACTTCCTTACTGGAGTCAGGGGAAACTCAACGCTCTCTTCAACTAGACGTGAAAAAACATCCACAAAAATCTAGAAACATGTCCACAGTGCAGATGCTATATTAATTGGGTTCATACTTTTTGGCATTTAATAATGATAGAATTTGCTACTATATAGGGCTGATTGATGTATCAAATGTATACAGTATATAATATTAGCCTATAACAATATATTCGCAATCTGGTGATTTTTACGTGAACCAAATTTTAAAACTGTCCATTTTAATAAATCATATTTTTTACTTCCTGCATAAAACTTTTTGAATTCAATATCTGTTTGGTCAAATGATGGATCAGCCTTTCCTATGCTGTACACCATCTGAAATGCTTAAAAGGCTTATTTTTTTTCACAAAAGTGGCATTTTTAATGTTATAAAAGATTGACATGTCAAATAAATGCTGTTCTTTTCAACTTTCTATCCATAAAAAATCATGGGAAAAAGTATCATGGTTTCCACACAAATATTACTGCAACAACATTGATAATAATAAATGTTTCTTGAGCAGGAAATCACCATTAGAATGATTTCTGGAGGTTCATGTGACACCGAAGACTGTAATGAGTAATGAAAATTACAGGAATAACAAGAAAATTCAGTTTTGTTATCAAAGGAATAAATAAAACTTTCAAATATATTGAAAATCTAAAAAAATAAAAAAAAATAAAAGCTATCTTGGTAAGCATTAGATAATTCCCAAACTTTTAAACGGTAGTGTATACATAGCTAAAATCATTTTATCTAAATATAACGATATTCTATCAGCCCCATTTATTGCTTATATGCTTGAACATAGCTCGTCTTAACCATTCCATGTGGAAGTCATCTTCCTTCCAAATGGAATGCAAATAACATTGTGGCAGTTTGTGTAAACCATCCCCCCGCTTACCCCCATGGACCGAAAAACAACAAGGTCACAAAAGGTCAAGTGCCTCTGACCATTTACCCAGCACCCCTGAGGCTCATGATGCCTGAGCGGTGCCCTCGGCCACAGAGACGGTCTGTTTGTGCTCTTGTGAGGCTGCTGAGCGAAGGAACATTTACATGTTCTTTTGTGTGTTCTCACAGGCGTGGCTGGGGAAGGAGGAGGCAGAACATACACGCTATGAGGCAATCCCTTCTCAAAACCCCTGAGACTCTGAGAGAACGAGAGGAGGAGGAAGAAAAAGATGATTAGCCTTCTCGATGGTAATTTAAAACAGGTGTCTGAAAGGGGTTGTGTGTGCCTTTGTGTGGTGCGAATGTGCATGAATGCTGTATGTTTTCGTGTTCCACCATGTTATGTAAACCAAAACGACAAATTCCACAAACAGGAAATGACAGGAAGCAGGAAATATCACAGACAGGAAATGAATGATGGCACTTGTAAGGTTTATCTCCCCAACAAATTCTTTATAGACTGGTGCTCCATAGTGGCTAAAGGGCAGTTGAATAGAAGGTTGCGGGTTCAAGCCCCATAAGAAATGAGTCATGAACTATTGCGTAACCTGGCCCCTTGTCTAACCTGGCCCCTTGTAACCTGTCTTTCTGTCAAATACTATGTCTGGATCGGATTCAGAATGATGATCAAAACAGATTGAGTAGATCGAGTCCATCAACCCCTCCAAAGCTTGCACACCCCTATACCTCTTTCTTGGTTGACATTTCATACGGTAACGCTAGGCAGTTTTTATGCTGTGTAATGTTTGATAATCATATTATTTTACGCATTGGTCATTTGTAACTGGAGTGCCTTGTACTGTTCTTTGAACAGCTCAGGTTACATGTGGTTCCATATGTGGAGCCTTGGCTGTGCAGTCGGACCCTCCTCACACCGTATAGTGCTAGCGGTCCCACTCCAACCATTGCTGGCCAGAAACTGGATAGCCCAGGTGGATGTTGTGTGCTTGAGCCTATCAATCATTTCACTTCCAAACTCCCCACACCTCAAAAACGGAGGGAAAAGGAAAAAATCAGGCTTGTGGGAGGGGGACACATGTTCTCTGCTCTCTCCCCCATCTGGCCGAACTGTTTGACAAGTAATTTTGCGAGCAGTCCCCAAGAACACACAAAGCTGCTCACACTGCACTGTTTCCAGATGTTCTCCAAGCGGCGCCAACACACAGATACATGTGAATGATTCCCGCCCAGTCGCACCGAGGAGACATGAAAGTTTGTCTAGGGGAAATGGGATTGAGGGTGTGTGTGTCTGTTTAGATGCATTGGTACATGTGCGTGTCAGCTTTTTCAGCTTACCTTCCGTTTTTTCCTTCCATATGTGTGTGTGTTGGTATTTTCGGGTGATTGAGGGTTAAAGATGACTCACTGTATTACTCATTGGTCCAGGGACACACACATTCAGAGTACATGACGCCATGTGCTTTCACAAGCTGATCAGCAGTGAACACAGTATATAGACTGCAGAGATGAGAGAAGAAAGGACATCATAGTTAAAATACCAAAAGGAATGCAAATCAGACAAGCAAATTTAATTTAATATGTTTTTTGTTTTTACCTTTACAGACCCATGGACCTCCCATAAAAACTCTCAGACAGCCCAGATTTTTCTTTTTTTTTTTATAATGCAAATTATTATAAACTATAACGAAAACTTTGGAAGCCTATTTCCACATCAGCCTAAAAAATAAACGTGATTGTGAGTTTAAAATAAGAAATAGTAACATTGTGACATATAAAGTCAAATTATGAGATATAAAGCCGCAATTGTAAGATCAATCAATAAATAAAATCAATCAAATTTAATCAGATTAATTTCTCTAAATCTATTTGGAAGCTTAATTGGTGGCAGCCTTTGTAGTTTTATACATTTTCCCGAGAGACTTGAAGAGACTTTTTCAAATTAATTAATATAAATATACAAAATAGAGAGAGAGAAATAGAGAGAGAGAGAGAGAGAGAGAGAGAGAGAGAGAGAGAGAGAGAGAGAGAGAGAGAGATATGGGGGGAGTGTAGAGGGGCCATATAAAACCCCTGGAGCACAAGCCATGCTTTATCTTGTGACCCGCTCATTTCTGTCTCAGGCACAGGAAACCCCTAAACTCTTTCAGCCCTGCCCCAGCGCCTGCATACACACTCTCTCACACCTCAGCGTGCTCAAAGACCAGAATGGCTGTACAAAGATTGAACGAACTCTGGAAAACCATGGCTCTGGCTTTCATGTTCGGCTTTCTTTTGCTTCACAGTAAGTTTATTTGAAGTCTTTTGTAAGCTATTTTGTGTATTACATGCAGCGTTTTATCATTGTTTAACCGTTTGCATCCTTTTTATGTTCTTATTTTATAATTTGTATAATTTTTGTGTACAGATTTATAGGAACATCTTTTTTCCTTATAATTTGTCAGGATACATCCTTTTGTAAGCTGGTTTTGAGATCTAATATAATGTTTTATTAAAAAAATAGCCTCACCTTGATTGATGTGACACCCAGCAGTTTGTAGTGTTTGCTCAATGGAGACGGTGTAAAAAAGCTAGCGGGAAACTAAAACAAAGGGCTCTGGCTTGGAGTGGAAACATGCCGTTGATCGTAATTGCGGGCTATATCCTGCTGTCCGTCTGGGTGGAGCTGGCCGAAACATGGACATATATGTGTGTTTTAGGGACTGAAGAGTTTGGAAATGCCTGGAAACTGTCTAAGGAGTCTGTTAAGCATCTTTATCCTGATTTCTATGACTGCATGTGGTGTAATGGTCCTTTTGTAAAGTAGATGTACGAGTGGATTTATTGTAGACTGAAATGTGGACCACAGTGTTTGGTTCATGTTCTCCTGAAAATAGATGGATGTTTACATTATTAGCCACAGGGATGAAGACGGTCATATGTTAACGGCACTCTCTTTCCAGGGAGTTCCGTTATTTCAAAAAGGAGTAAAAAGAGCTGGTTTGTAAGTGACGCCTATGTGGGCAGGGCAGAGCTGTACGCCCTTTTTCCCAAGAGGTGAGAGTAATGCCGTTGAGTAGGTTTAACGGTGGGAAGTCTGGTTTAAACACAGTGCAACTTCTCAAAAGCGTGGTGGTTGAATTAAATGGCAGGAAATTTTTCAGTTAAAATGTAAAAGAAAACAAATATTAAAAAAGAGAAAACTATCACTTTATATAAGAAACTACAAAATATACTTCCATAGCAAACAAACCCTCACACAGCACATCATCAGTTTTCAAGCTAAATGAAAAATTGAATTAGGTAGCCTGCCCCCCTTGTTAGAGAAACCAGTGAAGTTCGCCAAAGCTATTTGTAATATGAAATCTGAAGTTAACGTGCCCTTTACTCCTATAGTTCTCCTCAAATGTCCTGCTCAGTGGTTTTTATAAAGAGTAATGTGAAACTGTAACCCAGCTGAATTCATTAGGCTGTAACAGTCATGCTGCCGTTAAGACTTTGGAGGTTGCAAGAAGTCATTGTTAAAGTGAAGTCTCTTCCCCTCCCCACCAAGAGACCGCAAAGCACTGTACGTTTCCATTCTCACCAGTCTGTTAAATGCTTGGCACTTTAGTGCAATTGGCACTCCTATGAGACTTTGCCAATGGATGGTCAGAACATCGCAGCACTTTTCAGCCAACCATGGAAATATGTGTGTATCAAGAAGGAGCAGTTTCTAATGTTGCAGGTGTTGGTATGCCATTAAAGTTCCGAAATTGCATTAAAGTTCATCATATCCAACAGAAAATCTGAAATGCTAGTTATAACGATTCAAACTGATCTTAGCAGACATTATTCATAATTAAACTCTTAGTAAATATTAGGTTAGCATTATAGGTTTTAGATCATAAAAATCACTCACTTTAATTTGTTATGGGAAACTTTTCAAGTCCTGCCTCTTGGACAATGTTTCTTGTTAACTGACTGCAAATTATTTTATACAGATTTAAAGATTTTTTTTTTTTTTTGCCACACCAGCATCTATGGCTATTTTTATGACAAGATTGATGTATTTTAAAAGTAAATAGTGGTAACATACATTAGTAACAAAAACCATAAACTGACTCTTATACTTTTGTACTGTATTCATATATATACTGTATATGTCGCTCTTGTGGCATATTCTGCTCATTTCACAAGATTCCATGCTTCCCTCAAAGCTAAATTTTACTAAATTGACGCTTTTATCCTAAACAAATTACATTGCTTAAAAATAATACAGAAATTATATTATAGAATAAAACATCATAGTTGAACCCACTTCAATGCGTGCTATTAAAACACAATATTGGAAGGGCATTGACAGAATCCTGAGAAAGACCAATTTTGGTTGTGAAAGCAACATTCTGTTCATTTTGTGTTGGCAGAATTTATTATTGTAGCTCAAACACCGGAGCAAGCCACTACCAATGCCGAGGTCATGGGTTTGACTCCATGAACACACTTG
Organism: Siphateles boraxobius; assembly: GCF_051911475.1. NCBI lineage: Eukaryota > Metazoa > Chordata > Actinopteri > Cypriniformes > Leuciscidae > Siphateles > Siphateles boraxobius. Next base: position 14,362,971 of record NW_027509205.1, on the reverse strand, counting down.
AACACTGAACACTTTATCATGAACTGATAAAACTTATACCTAAAAAGCATCTACTAAATACATAAGAAAATACATTAGAAAGACTGATCTGAAAACCTTCATTTTATAATAACCAAATCAGCAGTTTCAGTATGTGGACACTCATCCACACGCTACAGTTGCTGCAGAATTAAATTAACCGAAGCTAAGTGGCTAAAATGGGTCAAATTACATGTCATTTGAATAAAGCCTCAGAGGAAAGCCTCAGAAGATAGAAGTACTGCATTCCAACCGGCCACCCACTGTTCAACTGTGACAGTGACCATTGCAAGTGTTGCTCTTTTAGAGGAGTAACCTTCCTCCTCTAATGGATGGAAAAGGGCAAGAAAGACAAATGTGTTTAGCTGAGCTCACATTCACCCCATAGTTACGTTAGGCACCCAAACGACATGCTAAATTTCAGTTACCACCTTTTCCCATGTTGTGAGTTAAGCCATTATAGACCCTGGTAGCTATGTGGCATTTCAGTGGACAGGAGCCAAGATAACGGTTGGTGCCGCCCAAGCGTCATGTAATATTATTAAATCTGGCTGCGTTTTGAGCTCAACGGCGAGTGAGAAAACACCTTCACGCGTCTTTAGCTCCCTGGCAGACCTAGCATCCCTGAAGCAGGTATTTTCCCAGTCCTAAAACTGCTACTGTGTTGTAGTAGATCAACTGTACCAACAGGAGCCAATTCATCCACCCTGATCTGAACCAACACATAGGAACTCCCAAACTACACAATGCAGGATGTTTAAATGGAATATTATCACACACATTTTTATTGCATTTGCTGGTAGAGCAGATGCATATTTTCATGGGTTTAGTCACACAAAGATCAAAAGGCACAAAGGAAGAGGAAGTTCATGCATGCCAGTGCATCATGCATGATAAAAAACAAAATGGATGACAGGGGTCACTACAGGGCCAGGAGAGAAATAATAAGCTTATATATGTGTACCTTAGTTCTGGAATATTCTCCTTGGCTGACAATGCGCTGTTTGGCCAACAAAAACATGCAGCTGCCAGTGTCTCATGGCTTTTAGCTATTGCCTGGCATTCCTCCAGTCCTAGGCCACTTAACGTCACATTCGCATGGGTGGGGAGCCTACACACAAATGCTGTAGAATATCTTACATCACTCACTGGGCTTCTCATTGCATATTGATTGAAACTGAAAGGGTGGAAAAATTAAGCAGTTCATTCTCAGATTATGTGAAAAGATCATCTGCGTAAACAGTAATTATGGCAAGTTGTATGTTAACACATTTATGTCCATCACCCCACTTATAATAAAGAAAAAGATACAAAACAACTATTACGTATCATATTAAGAACTAATGTCAACTAACAAGTCACGTTTAATTAGCTGAACATCATCTTAAATGAGAAAAGACAATCTGGAATCATATCAGGGTTCGTTGTTGTTGCTCTTGTGAGTCTGTTATGCTGTAGTTCTCCTGGCACTCCAAAACAGTTTTGCAGTTATTGCGTCTCTCACAGCTGGCATGCAGCTTCCAACCACTCTCACTCTGACACGGCGCTCTGGTAATATGAGTATCCAAAAACCTGAGTCCAAACATTAGTGTGTAATTAGCCTGTGGTGCAACAAAATCTGTAACAAGCGGAAACTCCACGATTGGACCAGTCTGCTGGTTGGATCATCATATTAGTCAAACAGCAACTTATAAAGTGACGGCAAAGTTTCAGCTTCACAGAAACTCTGTCTGTAACCTTCAGGATAAAATCTGTCCACATTGATGGGAAACTTGTGCAACATCCTGTACCTAGTCATATATTTGTGCTTTTTCCATAATTAAAGTAAAAAAAAAAAACTAATCTTTTAAAAAAACATAAATTTTTCTTGTAACTTAACTAAAAGTTTTTTAAAGATTGTTTTAGTGTGTGTATCTATCTATCTATCTATCTATCTATCTATCTATCTATCTATCTATCTATCTATCTATCTATATATATATATATATATATATATATATATATATACACACACACACACACACACACACACACACACACACATTAAAAAATATATATATATTTTTTAAATTCTATAAGAAAACTAATAGTTATCACAAAATATCTAATAGATATCACAACAACAAACACTGTTTGTGGTTTTGATGTGTACAAAGATTGAGATATGTCATTGTTTTTTTTTTAATACTTGTTACATGCATGTAACTTTATGGAGAAATTTGCAGTTCTGTGGTGGTTTTTGCCGTTTTGCCTGAGGAATAAACAGAGTAAATGTGGCTTGGCTGAGCCTCTTTAACCAGTGGGGTAATTAATGTTCAGCAAGCAGCACAACACTGGGGCAATTCTATCTAATGTTCCCTAATTGAAAACATAAGATTTTATCCTTTGCTTGCCATCAAAAGCACGAGGACTTTCTCACAGCAGTCTTTCCTCCTTAACCACAGTGTTACAGAGCCCAGAGGATTTGTTACGGTTAGCCAGAAAGTGAGAGAGGGGGCAAAACCCAACCCCAGTTTTTCTTTTGTGTGATGAGAAGTAAAAAAAAAAAAGAGAGAGAGAGAGAGAGAGAGAGAGAAAAACGCTTCAATACCTCCTCATCTTTCTATTGTGGCCTTTTTTCATAGCATTGTATAAGCTGAGCATGGCAGTGGATCAAACATTTAGATATCCAATTACATTGTCTGAATCAATCTGCGTGATGATGTCAAAGAACAAGAGCCTGGAAATGGTCCATAGACATCTGCAACTACGCAATGCTTTTGGTGCTGACAGTGAGCTGCAAAAAGTGGAGGCAGCTGGCAGCTGGAGGGGGGTGACAAGATCATGCTTGTTTCGGACAGTAGGGGTGCTATTTGAAAAAAAAAACAAGGTTTGATGTATTAAAAACACCAAAATCTGCAATATTCATTAACTAAACAATTAATTACAATTTTATAGTATCTGTACAGTAGACACTATTGTAAAAGAATATTAGAGGAATCGATTAGTAGGTGGTCTATGTATTAAATATACATCTTGAATTGGATCCAAAGGGGTCAGGAATGGGATCATTACTGTGTGCATGTTTAACGCACTGTCTATAGTTTCTATCTGAGATACCTACATCCTGTCTGGCTTGAGGAGCATTCCACACCTGACACTAATTTGATTAATTCCTTCTCCCCATTTTTGTTTTGTCAGAAAACAACTGGGCTGTGGGCTCATTGCTAAGTAAACTCTCAGGATCAGCATGCTCGCAAATGGAAATAGTTATCCGGTAGTTGGGGTGATAGAGTGACCACTGGATTTCCTAGTGTGTCCGTTAAAAGAGCCCATGAAGTTCTTTGACCTTTTGAGAAATAATATTTTGTGATCACACCAACAGTGCATCACAAAGCGAAATGAAAAAGCCAAGTTTGTCAGAACAAACGTTAAACGTTGGCTTGACAAAGTCTTGTAAGAAAGTTGTATAACCTAAAACCTCTCTCCCAACAGAGAAAATGAATCAGACAGACAGACATCGTTAGAGCAAACGATTGATAGATAGAACCATGGATAGAACACTGGATGGATGGATGATAAATGTTAGCATAACAGGCCTGTTTAAAGGAGAACTCCGGTCAATTTTAACATTGAGCTGATTTTTTTGTAAATTTGGAGTGCTGTCAGTACAGAGAACAACGAGAAAAATAGGTGTTGCCTACACCATGTTATGCTCTTTTTAAAATTCGCACCCTGTTGACTTAAATGGGGCAAGTTTTAAACCTGCTTTTAGCCTCTTAACATCCTTGATGTGTCATTACAAGTGCACAGCCATGTGAGTGATTTTATTCAGAGTGAACACGGTGAATCTGACTGCAGTAGATGTGAAAGATATGAATAAAAGTGATGTTAATTCAGCCAGCCTACATACCTGTATTTACTTCCTGTTTTCGGTCGAAGTCCACAGTAGTTGATTGTCGAGTGAGTGCGCGCGATCATTGGTGTTCAACATCTGATTCGGATGAACAATCCATTTGAGCTGATATTCTTAGAACACCACACAGCACCGTCATCGGCTGACAACTGACAGTCTGAGTCTCCACTGTTGCTTAGTTACCAATGATCGCGCACACTCTCTCGACAATCGACCACTGTGGACTTCGACTGAAAACAGGAAGTAAATACAGATTTGTGAGCTGGCTGAATTAACATCACTTTTATTCATATATTTCACATCTACTGCAGTCAGATTCACCGTGTTCACTCTGAATAAAATCACTCACATGGCTGTGCACTTGTAATGACACATCAAGGATGTTAAGAGGCTAAAAGCAGGTTTAAAACTTGCCCCATTTAAGTCAACAGGGTGCACATTTTAAAAAGAGGATAACACGGTGTAGGCAACACCGATTTTTGTTGTTGTTCTCTGTACTGAGAGCACTCCAAATTTACAAAAGAATGAGCTCAATGTTAAAATTGACTGGAGTTCTCCTTTAAGAGAGGGGATTGGGCTGCAGCTGATTCTGATCACCAAGAGATGCTCTCTCTATGGCCTGGGTGGAGAAGCCATGATTCCCAGGCTGTCATCCAGCTTAGCAGGCTGCAGACGTCAGTGCCTGATGTTTAAGCACAAATTACACTGGGAGGAGAGTGGTTCCCTTGAGATCTGTGCATCTGGTGATAGAGAAAGATGGACTCCACCCTGCTGGACAACCCGTTAGGGACTATAAGAGTGATTACCAACCCTTTTGAGTTGCCTACATCCGTCATCACAATCTTTCCTCTTTCGCTGAGCTGTTTATTTAGGTTTCTCCTGTTTCAACCAGACCTAGAGATAGGAGAGAGATAGGAGATCTTGAGATGGCCTTTTGTCCTGCAAGATAATCATGTCACAGATCTGAATGAGGAAGGGAGAACAAGAGGAGGTCTTTGTTAGGAAGCTGTCCCAGAGTTCAACCAGCTTGTGTTTTAAGCATTAATGCGGGTATTTTAGAGATTAAAGACACTCCCTTATGAGCTGTAAAAAGGCAGATTGCTTATCGCTGCATTCCCCCTGGGGATTGAGTTGAGGATACAGACCAGAAATCTTCTAGAGTCAGAATGAAAGCAGACATGTCTTTAGATTCCCAGAAGTAAATGTCTTTGGGAAAATTACAGTGAAATCATTTATGAGTAGATAATGGGACCATTTAAAGAGGCAATGATCAAAACATGACTTAAAATGCTTTGACAGCCACTGAAAAAGGTCATTTGGATTTCTTATGCCATCTTTCTAGCTCAACACAACACCATATACTGTAGATAAAAACAAAATAAAAGCACAATTCTTGAAATCTGAACCCTACAACTAAGACTTAAAGGAACAGTTGCATGGAAAATGAAAATTCTGTCGTCTTCATAACTGTCTATTTAATGAGGTACTTACTTTAAAATAACCCAAACATTTTAGGGGCATCTCTCATGTTTCCCGGGAATGTGGAAGAAGGTGGCTTTAGCTCTCAGGATTATATCAGAGCTGTCAGGACGTGTCTGGCTAAGCATACTGCCATACGTCCATTCAGACATAGTTGAAAGCACTGGGGATTTTGGGGATTCTTTGCCTAAGATTGTCTCATTACATCACATTGTACATTGTACATCATTACAAAACACCATCGAAGGGGTTAGAGCGGTTCAGAAATCTGGAGAGCACATTTGGTCCCGGTTGTGTCACTTTCCAAAGGAAAACAATGATTCCGGTCATATTTCTGTTGTATTGGTGGATGAAAAACATGCACTGAAGCAGTTAGGTGGAGCCACACTTCCAGATCTCTGTTTATGCTTGCTGTCGGGGCATCCAGAAGTCAGTTTGATTACCGGATCGCACAGCCACACAAATTGTGAAATATTAGATATGTCAAGAGGAATATCTCATTTGGGATGAAAATTTGATGGGATGAGTTGGATGCCTTTTGAGGTTGAATTATAACAATTGACCAACTTCATCGAACTATAATGTGCATTGTACGATCTCTAATTTGTATCATACTGCCAAGATTAGCTAATTTTACCTTTCATCTCATTTCACTTTAGAGTAGACTATGTGCGCATTTGAATGTAGCTATAAATTGGCATGACTGAAGTTGGTTTAGAAGCTTTGAAGAGAGACATCACACAGATGTAAATGCAACAGGCATTTCATAAAGCATTTTGTAACTTTAAAACTATAAAGATAATTGCCAAGATAATCATCAGCAATTGATGCATTTTCTTGACAATTTATGGATTTTACACATAACTTGATGCATATTATGCAGTAACAAATGTATGTAGAACATTTATTAAAGTCTACATAAAATGTATGGACAAAAGATATTAATTTTATGCATCAATAAATTGATGCATAAAATTTAAACATACATTCAGACACTTTAAAACTGGAAAGTACTTTCCCAATCTGGCAAACTCAGATTTGACTTGCTGACTTTACGCAACACAAGGTTTTCATCAGTCCAACTGGAAACAAAGTTGTGTCCACAAGGTTTAATCAGAGGTCTGGCTATGAGAAACAATATTTATGCGAATTGTCTAGGAGGACCTCATTCACCTCAAAGATCAGTGTTCCCTGCTATACGGATGATGATGTTGTCACAACATCAACAAAAGCAACAAAAGCCATGTCTCTGCACAGAACAATACCATGAAAACACACTTTTTGGATGCTGTTTTAGCATTAACATCTAGCTAAATTACCTTAAAACCCCAAGTTGCATACATATGTATGATTTGGGATGCACTAATTCTAATCTCATAGACATAACATTTAAGACACAAAGTTTGGAAAACAGGATGTCGCTACTGTGTCATCGTGTGCTGCTTTTATAAGTAGAAGGGGTATTTTGTTCTGTGCTTCTCATTTGTAGAAAACATACAAATACAGAAGTGTACAAAGGCGTTCTAATACGCTGGTCTTGTTTATGTGATATTAGGAGAAGAGGGAACATTCTTCCTAAAAGTTATTATATCAATAAACATGTCAGGTTTTGGCTTGTTTAAGTCAGCGCTTAGTTTTTATTAACATGTTTAAGAGCTGTAGGATGCATGCCCAGTTCAGCCAATTAAACTATATAGCCATCCACTCACAGCATCATGCACGATAGACCCGCTTACAAGACACTCAAGAGTGTATCTGTAATGAAGGAGGGGTGCTTCACGCTGTTGTGCGGGCGAGTGCTATCATGGTGGCCATGCAAATCACAAAATGCTAAGAAACACAAACAGCAAGCGAGGTATCATAGCAATCAACGAGATCTGAGCTTGACCAATCACAGATTGTCATTTCTTTTGATGTTTTAACTAAAAAGATTCATCAAGGTTCATTGTTGATCAGCATTTAAGCTGCCTTACAATACAGTGGCCTTGATACAGTCACACCTGTTGAGACAAATGTAGAATTGGTTTATGATCAGGGTGTGGCAGATATCTTTTTATTGCTAGTTAGGAAAACACAAGACCACCCAGCATGAGCTCCAGATAGCATTCTGAAGCCTGCGTGACAACGAGTTTGACGGCAAGACGTGTGGTGTCTTAAATGACACCACAAATTGTTCTAAATTTAAAGCTCAGCTGCTCAAATGCCCAATGGCAAAAAAAAGTAATCAACCCTTTGCTGAAAAACTCTTAAAAGAGTTATGCTCAATCAACAGCATTTGTGCCATGTAAATTACCAACACAAAAAAAATTATTTCCACTTGTCCCGTTTCCTTAAATAAAAAAAGAGGAAAATTCTGGGTTACAAATTTAAAATTATGGAAGAGAAAGGGGTTAATCAATAAATGTTCAAATATTCACTGTTTTGATAGTTTAATCACAAGTGTAAACAATAAGCATGACTGTAGTTCTAAAAAAATAATTGCTTATAAACCTTTTATGTCCAATATTTACTTAATTACAATTTTAATCAAATACTGTAATGCATTAGTTTTACAATTACAATAATTTATGCTTTTAAATCCACCAAAAATTGATTTTCATTGTATTTCACAGTAACCTCAAATTTGCGCTTTGATTGATCTTAACTTTTATTGCACCCACAATATTCCACTCAGAACAATCTCTATAGCCAAGATGATTTTCTTGAATGTGTCAGTCAAAAGTGAAAACTCAAATATTTTACTTGAACACAATTTCAATAACTTTTGGATGTGGTGTAGTTGGTTGAGGATGCAACACCTAAAACAAGCAAGAAAATTAATTCACTCGTACGTTACGCCCAGCCACATACTTCCTGCATTCCACGCCTCTAGACAAAACTCTTTCTTAAGGAGTGTGGTAATGTACAGCAAAGACAAAGGTCTTGACTTTTCGAAGGTGATGTTTATTTGCTCAGTCAGTATCAGCACCATAACCCCCCTGCTTAAGTTATTAATAATGCAGAGTGGCTGTGCAAACAAGGCACATTTTTGGAGAGGGTGGAGACAGAAGGGCATTAAATAACAGTCAAGGAGGGGCCAGGCCTCTTCTCAACCTCAGGGTTCACCTACCACCCACATGCTAGCAAACACTGTGCGGCAATCTCTGGATGAGGAGCATCTGACGCTCAAGTTAAACCCTGAAAGCCCTTTGTGATTCCATAGTAGCCTAACAGATGAAATGAAGGGGTGGAATGGCATGGAAACCTTTGATTCAAATCCAAACTCTACTGTTTCACAAAACGTTTACAATTTGTAAATTCATTTTTTTTTTTTTTTTTTTAGGATTGCATGTGTCACTACAATGAAAGCAGAATTTTCAGCACCATGGCAAAATAAATCCGATTTTACTTTAACCGAGTTGTTAACGTGAGTTCACAGTTTGTATTAAATGTGATGCAATAAAACATCACGTTCTGTACAGAAAAACAAACACAAAATGCAACCAGTGCAATCTGATTCATGAACAAATTACTTTTATGAACAAATTATTTTAGGGAATCAAAAACATAACAGTGTAAACAGTGTAGCCCCATCACAAAAAAATGACTCCTATGTGCCAATTCTTTTTTTGGTGAATCAAAAACAAACATATGGCACAACCAGTCCTAGTATGATACACAAAACAAATGAGTTTTATGAGATGGTTCTATTAATTAATATTTGGTAAAGAAGATAGAGAGATAATTTCTTGTATCAAAATGGAAATACATCTGAAATGTAAACTGGAATTAAATCAGAATAAAATTAAAAACTAAACAAATAAAGAGCTTGTGAATCAGAATCAAATGTGAATCAGGAATACTGATGTGCTGCTCCCTAAAACCATGTTCATGACTAATAGAAACTATTGACTTCCTGTTTCAATAGGAAATAAGTCAACACTGGAAAAAAGTGACTAATATGAATGTTCTGTCTGAGGTGATCTTAAGGCTAAATTAATAAGTTCACCATATAATTGCTGTTATGGGTGGCATTAATGGCAGCTACAGAAATTCTATCATGTTCTTCATTATATATGTATGTAACATGCAGTCATTCTCCAACTTGAGGTGGGAGTCCAACCTAAAGCTTCTATTTTGACATTGAACATTTTCTGTGTTTCCGTGTAGGTTGTCAGGGACAGGACCCCCCTGCACCTGGTTCTAAAGAAGAACCGGAAAAAAACTCAACAGCAAATCATACAGAGGTGTCACCAACCAACAACACAGCAACACAGAACACTTGCTGTGACAAATCAACAGTTCCGCCGACATCCTTAACCACTGAGTTCAAAGTTCAATCAACATCTGAACCAAACAAACCAAGTTCTGTTTACACTACTCAACAAAATAGTATGAGCCATCAAGAATGTCCAAGAAAATAATTTGTAAGGTGTTTTATTTGGTGAAACTACTATTTTGAAACTACATTTTACATACGTTTTATTTTTAGCTCCATCAGAAACCATCGCCTCTGGCAACAGCGTACCCACCACCCTGATTCCATTCCCACCAGACCAGCCAGAAACCACAGCCCCCAACGACCATTTTAAAGGGATAATGGAAACAGTGAATCCAGCCTCAAATCAAGAATCCAGACATTCAGAAGTAAGTAATTTTGAAGGATTGGAATTGGTAACCGTTTTAGTCTTTTTGGTACTCCTTGTGATTTATTTACAAAAAAGTACCATGGTACTACCATATTTTTAGACATTTACCAAACAGTATCATGGTAATTTTGAAAGGAGAGTACATTCATTTTAGTACCATGGTATATTATACAGTAATTTAAACTCCACTACAGTATCTCTACAAGAGCTCTTTGCCAACCCAAACCAGTGGACAGAATGACTTCAGATGTTTTCAGTTGCTGTCATCTGCATCCGTGTATATTGGAAAGGAAGGAAGCTTCGTGTCTGAGAGGATAAAGTTTAGCAAGGCAGTTTGAGCTGTTGATGCCTGTGAGCTCAGATTAGGGAGATCCTGTTTTGTCATTCGCTATAAATAATCCCTGCACACAAAAGATGAATGAGTGGGAGAGAAGAGGGGCTTCCTCTCACTGGTGCCATGTGGTTATGAACCCAGGAAAGAGGTTAGACAGAAGAAGTGGGGAGAGGTGATGATCGTCTATGTTGGCAAGAACCGATCTGAGACCAGTAAAAGTAATGTTGGTGAGATAATAGTGTTGATAGGCCAGTCTGATGCAGAATCATTTATTTGTTTTCATCATGGTAGGCATTGATGGTTCGGGCATGACACCATGGCATGACACATCATAACCTAAATGCTTTGTAAAAGGCAGGGAGATGTGCTAAACTACAAAGACTCCATCCTGTTCACTTCCTCTTTTTGTTTTCTATATGAAGGGTTCGTATAAGGGACGCATGTCAGGAAGAGTGGAAAATGTCTAAATTAGGAAAGCTTAGGAATGCTAAATATCAAAGCCGTAGAATTTAGTTGGGACGCTAGGGACATGTCCCTACCAACATTCAGCTATACTGAATTGTTCCTAGCAACAATTTTGATCAAAGATTTTTATTATACATGTAAACCACTGTGGACTCAGTCAAAGTTATTATAAAAAATATGCTCTTTCAAGTACAGGGACCAGTGTTTAAAACATAGCCTATGTGCACGGTTCAGTTGAATGTTAAAAGTTTTAACTTTAACTTAATGTTGTTAAACTGAATGTATTAATCAAACTGTTAGGCCAAATATCCACAAAATTTAAAACAACACTTTAATAAGAGGGCGCGGTTTATCAGTCAGTCAGATTGCATGAAAGATGTGTTCATTTCTACAGCAACAGTAGACTCCCTGTCACGTGTTCTTTCAGAATCATCATTGGTTCAGTTCATTTTAGAAAATAAAGTGATGTGCAGAAAAAAGTCATCAAGAGCGCTCTGACAATATAGACTAAAAACCTTTTCTTTTTTTACTGCTTTTATGTTCCAAACCAATGTCAAAATCAAACCTACTCCCTTGCTAAATATGATCATGAAAAAATAATCCAATCTTATGTTAAAATGAATTTCTGAAGTAAAATGAAGTAGATATTTTGACGATTGTTGGTAAACAAACAGTTGATGGGCCCCATTGACTTGGAATTCATACAGGTTTGGAACAATTTGAGGGTGAGTACTAAATGATCACAGAATTTTCTTTTTTGGGTGAACTATCCCTTTAAGTGAGCATTAGATGAAGGAAAATAATAAAATAAAATAAAAATAAGCCTAAAATAAGCATGCACAAATAAATATCCCATATCTACCAACATCATCGGAGTTATTTCATCAAAACAGACATACGACAAAAAATGCAACACCCATACTGAATCAAAATCCCTTGATCATACAAATTATGACTCAAAATGCTGTTGAATATTACACAATGTTTGAATCCCTCTGAATATGTTAATATCTGTGTTTATGTGTTTCTCTACAACCGAAAAAGAAGACAGGAGGGAATGGTACCTCTGGGTCTTCTCCTGCAGTTTTCGTGTCTGTGCTGGTGTCCGGCTTACTGCTTGCTGCTATAATAGTTGGCATATTCTACTTCAAGTGCCATCGCCGAACCAACAGCAAAGGCATGAAACTGGTGAGTCCCCAAATGAATGGCCCAAAGAGTCCCCAGAAAAACATCCCTGACCATTAACTGTAATATCCTTACTAATTGTAACATCCTTACTAATATCAACACCAAGCAAATCTTTAAAGCAAATTTACACATTCATTCATTTCCTGCTTTTCCTGCCCAAATCGATGACTTCAACAACCAAGTGTTCCCGATCAAATTCCCATTTTGAATGTGTTATGCAATCATTTTAATTGCAAAGTTCAGCGTATTTGGTAAAGAAGTGTTGGCAAGCTTGTAATTAAGAGGGAAACAATTGGCAGCATATCAGTGCATCGCAGTTCCTCCAGCACACGCCCAATGTAATGTTCAGAACCACAACACATGCAAATGAAACAAGCTCTTTCATCTCCTAGCCAATAGTTCTAAGCTGTTTTCTTTCTCTGCTAAATGAAGTCAAATTATGAAATTGAAACAAAGTGCACTCCATCGGACCTCAAAATGAGAAATAATAAATAAAAAAATACATTCACAGGCTAGGATTTCATAAGCCTATCGCTGCTCAATGAATGTTTTAGCTTTGAAGATGCAATGCATCATGAAATATATTCCATAAAATAAAAATTATTTTATGGCAGTTTTCATATTCTGCTTCAAGAACACAGGGTCAAGGTTCTTGTTCATCAAGTGCTGATTTACAAAAGTCCTGAAAGAAAATGAAAAAGAGTGCCTCTTTCTTTGAGATGGCACCACGAGGCGCTGTTCACTTGCAGAAAGCAAGCGTCTGGAGGGCACTAATAATAATAATAAATAGCAGAAATAATAAAAAGCAAAATAAAAAAAGTTAAATCTGTTTGTATCATGTATTCCTACAGGCTGAGGAGTCTTACATGGCTGACGAGGAGAACCAGGGCAACACTCTGGTGTCTGTGGCCCCTCTGAACCAACCCGAGCCCCAGGAGAAGCCAAGTCTTAATGGAGAGTCACAAGAAGCAGTGAAGCCCCAAACTCTCCCTGCTGCCACCAATGGCCACTCGACCACCAAGACGGCAGACACAGAGCTGTGAACGAGCCTTTCTGCCAACGAGGGTCTGGGTGAAACGCTCAGTTCTTGCTTCTTAAACCCAACTCAATCTACTGCATATTGACCTTGGCCATCAGAAGGCACGAGGGAGACAAAGACTCAAATTCCCACATTTACATGTAAATATGATGCAACATGTTCCATTTAAAGTCATACAGAACAAGTAAACGCATTTGAATCAAAGTATGGCATACAAATATATAAGATAAAAACAATTGGTCAAGTAATCCTCCTCCTTATCTAGCAAAATAAATGTCAATGCTTGAATGCTATATTTAAGATCGTTGTGATGTTATGAAAGTTGTAAAATGCCAGTTATGACAGTGATGATTTATAACAAGAACATCATATAAATTAAATCAAAATATGAAAATAAGACGTTTTAGTCCAAGAGGTGCAACCCTTGAGTATAACACTACTGTGGGGTGGGGAACCTTTCCCGTGAGTCATTGCTGGCTTCCATAAGAGAAGCCAGGGCTGGAACATAACACCGGGAGGATCCGTGCTCCTGTCCCAGCACTCTGAAGCTTCCAGCTGAGTGTAAATAACATCACACCAAAAAGAAAATCTCAGAATCCAATGGGCAGGAGTTGTGTTTTTGTTTGCTTTGGGTTGTTTGTGTGTTTCTAGACTCATGAAATGTTCTATATGTTCTTCTTTGTGTACATTATGATCTGACTAGTTAATAGTCTTGTATAATTTTGTTAATATCACTGCATGACAAAGTAATGATTTCTGGAGTTGGTGAGCATGAAAAAATCAGTTTAAGTGTACATGTGAACTCCATTTCATTGCTGCGAACAACCCTTAATGTAAAATCCAACAAATTAAGTATGTTGCAAAGCCCGCTAGCACTCAGGGTGACAGCTAAATATTATCTTACATTTCAGAATTGAGTTACACCGTACTTTTTAAACCAGTATTATGCTTTTTTTGTAATATTTTTTATTCTAGACATCTAGATGTAGTGTTTATGGACTGAATGACTGACTTAATCGTTTGGATGACCTGTCTTAATTTTTAGAACTTTCTTGGGTGGGTGTGTTTTACTTTGTATCTACATTTGCTATTACACTGTACATAAATCATTAGGTATAAACAAGTACGTAATTAGTTGCACCCATTAAGCCCTGGAGTTTACCCATCGCAGTTAGATTCAGTATATTCACTCCAATACAATGAGAAACAGTTTAGAAACAAATGCTATTTCTACACTATTTTTCAACCCATATCTTGTTTAAATACTTCACACTTCTTCACAAGATTTCTGACACAAGACTTGACTAAACCTTTGTGTCAAAATTGAGTGCTAGAGTGACAGAAGTATCTCTTGAAATAAACTGACAGAAAATGAAATTATGTTTTAAGGTTCAATACGAATATATGAACATTTAGCCTACACATATGAATATCATGTCCTTTATTTCAACTATGACATTTTGTTTTAACATTCCGTTGTTCAGTCTTATTTTGGATCGGTGTACTAGCATTGTGTTAAACTGATGTATGTTTGTGATAGGAATAAAGTTTTGGAAAATAAATCAGTATGTGATCACTAATCATTTCTACTTTTCCCCAGTGACACATCGTCTTTGTGTACCTTGGATCTATGTGATGCGATTTTTCATTTATTTGGCTGCTGGGCTGTTTACTCAAGAGTTTCTGTTTGATATGAAATGCACACATATGTTCTCACTCCATCTCTCTCTTTCATTCCCGTATGCAAACACGTGCAAAAATTTGGCTGGTATCTAAAGGCCATTTAAGCAAACAGCTGGTTTGTATAAGAGACGGTGATGACATCATAATGCAGGGATTTGGGTGGGGCTCGGTGGTCCCTAATCAGTTTAAGAGAAAGGAAGTCAGCGTTTATGTGTTCCTGACTGCTGAGTTCTGCTGTAAATGGGATAATCATATCACATCACAAATATCTCCTGGATATTAATCTAAGAATTGCTAAACTTTTTAAACCAGCATAAATAGCATTAAAAATGGCAACATTCCAAAGATGAGTTCAGACCAAAGAAAAGCCTAATGAGGCTGATTAAAAAACAAATTATATTTTAAAAGCAATTAGTCACCATGAAATCAAAAGTTTTTTAAGGGAATATAGCAGTATTTATTATGAATGACTAATGTGCCCACATAAATCCCCTTCCTCTCGAAGCAAATTCTCTTCTATTTTATGATGAAGTGTTTACAGGGGTGAGGACGGGACAACCTGTCACTCACATGACATCACAGCAATAGCAAACAACAACCATCCAACAATTCAATCAATTCTTGATGCATAGAAAAATCAAGTCCTGTACAAATGTTTTTCTTGTTCGAGAAGCTGTTTCACCTGGATAAACGTCACACTAGGGAAGAAAAGACTATTACAACTTCTGTTAAATGCCTGTGGGGTCCTCAAAAGATACACACAGACTAGGTAATTAAAACCTTCACTATGCTGGAAGTCTGGCTGCCTTCTTGTAAGCCAGGCCCAGATCCAGACCAAATATTTATGCGGCCTTATATGGTCCGAAGAATGGCTTAAAATATTTTTTTAGTAATATTTAGAAAATATTGCTAAAAACATCACAATACCAACGTGAAAGGAAACGAAAAAGACAGTCCTGACATTCTCCTGCCTGTAGCACGTTCACATCATTTCACATATTTATTGTGAGTCTTCTACCTGTATGCAATTTATAATCTCCTCTGATAACCACAGCAGGGTTCCCACACCTTGTTTAACTTCAAATTCAAGGACCTTTCAAGGACTTTCCAGCTCCAATACCCTTAAATTCAAGGACTTAATGTAGGGACAGATTCCAAGTGAGAGCAAGGTTACATCGTGTTATCTTGTAAGATACATTGTTACAGTTCGTTGTGTCAAACTACTATGCAAAAAAGCTGGTCCAGGGCCTTGAAAAAAATATTTCTGATTCACAAACTTTCAAGGATTTCAAGGACCCGTGGGAACCATGTCACAGGATGCTCTTGTTCCCCACAATCCATTCCCATTACCCTATAATGCAGCTCACTTTCATGATAAATAGCTACAAATCATGAATGAACCACAATAACCTCACAGTGCAACCCACCAAAACAAACAAAACAAGTACAAAATACAAACAAATAACAGACTGCGAAGCAACCTTCCTTTAGGACAGAAATATATTTCATAATGACTTAACTGAAAATTACGACTAGGACGGTTGAGCTCAAAATAACCGTTCATTGACGAGCCTACCCTATAGGGTATCAGCTTCTAAAACACATTTTATAGGCCTATATTATGCTACTGATACTGAATGATTTGCGCGTACAGTAGGCATTATAGTAACGACATGATACTCCAAGCGTAGACTACACCACATCTAAAAATCCATGATATGCCATGGTACGTTTTTGTTATTTTGTAACATATGGCTACTAAATATTTTTACCTACAATATGTCTGCACAGGTGTTGATCTTCACAAAGACCCTACTGGGCTTTCACGATTGGATGGATTTTAAGGTTTAGTCCAGTTTTCTGTAGGTAAAGTTTTAAGTTCACCGTGCTCTAAACGGTTTGTTGTTCGACAGTGAAAAAAAAAAATCGTTCCAAACGATTCAGTGTCCGAGTGAGTTGTTTGAATAATTAATTAAGACGAAACGATTCATTCAAAATGATTTATGTTTTGCAAACCCACCCATTTGACAGATTCATTGCAAAGAATCGATTGAAAGAGACATTCTTGAACAGCAGACAGAAAATAAGGACATTGATTTATTACAAATTTGTCAGGAAAAAATGTTTTTTTCAACTAGGTAGTAATCTCAGTCGTCAGAGGATTTATCAGCAAAATTGTATACTAATGCTCGTGGCATGACCAAATCAGGAACAGGTTATATGGCTCATACAGAAATGATTTGGCGCCGCCAAAACTATGAGATGGTGCCCTTCCTTGGCTGTCGCCATGGAAAAGTTTTAATAAAGCAATATTTATGTCAGTGACAGGGCTTCAAAAATATGACCACTACTTTACAAATTGCAGCATGTAGGCTACAGCTATGTATGATCAATAGAAAAAAATATATTTGTTATTTAATGTCACTAAATGGTCATGTATCCATATTCATATACCATCGTAGGCTATTTCTTCCAAGAACTCTCCATGTCCAAAAACTTTTATTGTTGACCAGACTTGTTCTCATTGATCATCAAAACATGTGTTTGACCAAGAGAAACCCTGAGCTTATCTGTTTTTCTTGTAGAAAATACTTTTTTTCTGCGCGTGTGAGAGTGTGTGACACGAGGAGTCAGAGATTAAACTCACACACATATATCTACACTCCCACCCAAAGCCAAGGCAGCAGAGTGTTTTCTCTTGTCGGCCCTGTGAAGGTGTGTGTTGTCGCAGCTGTGAGGTTTGTCGAGTTTTCCTCCGCCTCACTCTGATGGTTAGATAGCCTTGCTGAGGGATAGAGTGAGAGAATGTTATGTGTCTCTATGGGTTCAGGCCACACCAGCCAAGGGAGGGGAGGTCGGAGAATCCCTGGAGAGTCTGTTGTCGTCACCGAGAGAGAAAGGCAGATGTAGGGAGAGAGAGAAAGAGGACGGATGAAGGGTGCAAAGTGCACTTCTACCTCATGTATTTAGGCTAGTACATTTGAAATGAACATAAATACCACAAAAGAAATCTTTGTTATCTTTGGTACAGCTTTCTGTTCTGATTGAAGACCACCTCACATTTCAATTCTAACTCTTTAATAGTTTTGGAATAGGCATGATTTAATTCGAGTTATGATAATAATTTAATCAATATTTACTGATAATAGCCCCTAATGGATACAATTGCATGGAAATCCTGTTCTCCAAACCACATGCTGGAGCCTATGCCTATCTAGATTAATTATTTATATATTATTATTTAAATATTAAATTGATTTATTATTTTAAATATATATATTTTTAATTATTTAATTATAATATATTATATAGATGATGTTGTATTGTTCTTTGATTTGGTATAAAACTTGATCATTTTTACACCTGATATTATTTTTTGAGACGTCTGTTTCAACTATCACTCATCTTTCCGACAGAGGCGTTTGCAGGTGAATTGTAAGTCAATGCATTCTAATCAAAGTAAACATTGGGTAAATGTCCTGGGTGATCACATGCTCTTATATAGCCAACAGAAAGCCATTTCATGTGACCATTCTGTCCCCATTTTAGAAGCTGAACCCTCAGGAGGTTTCTATTAGGAATAAGTGAGCTTAAGAATGTTTACCCACTTCCTGCTTTATGTGAGCATTTTTGACTGCTTCATGTTGACATGGTCCTCATCTCTCGGGTTGGAAAACATCTGGCTCTTACAGATCTGGGCAGGAAATGTATCGACTTGACGGCTTTCCCCATTCTAAAGGGAACCACTGCTAATGCATCTTTGGTTTTGTTTCTACACATAAAATCACACACTCTTATGCAAAAGAAACAGTCCCTGCTTGCCAAAATTCATTTCATCCACAGCTTTTTCATCAACACACTTCCAATGTACATGTCTAACTGTAACCAAGATTTCAGCTTTTTAAGAAAAGGAGGGAACAAAGTGAAAATGTATTTTTTACTGTAATCAACATTACACCAAAATTGCCGTCAAGCTTAACTTGTTCCCAACTCTGTATATTCCTTTAAGCGATGTAATAAAGCAATAAAATGTTCCTTTGGGTGAGTACATGACGTAAACATACACAAGGGCAAAGTGGCGTGAAGGATATCGCTGCTTACGCATGTAAGGCGTGTGGTGAGCACATTTCCATCCATCTTTGTGTGAGAGTTTGACACAGTCATGTGCTGCTCCTAAGTCTGACCTAAAGGGTGTGTCCTTAATAAATTTTAAACTACACACATACCAAGCCGTCCAAGCCATAGTGACCTTTCAACAGACGCACACTCTCTGACACCTGGTTGCCGCGCCTGGGGGGGTTAATTTCATCGTGTGTAAAATATGATACTACTAAGTTTTATTACCGATGCTAACACATGCACATATACAAAAACTACACATACACACTGTGGACAGCCACAGTGTGAAGTTGCCAATACTGGAAGCCATACTTTCACAAGCATGTGTTTATTTCCAAGCATGCAATCAGCAGCATACAGTAAGTGCCTGATTGAGGTCATTTGAAGGAGCCTGTACTGAGGGGTTTTTGTGTGTGAACAGGCCTGTATAGCCCAGCCATATGACAGTATAATAGTCCTCTGGTTTAAGAATATCACTGGATCATAACATTTTACTGCAGCTCGGAGGGTCAAGTACGCTATCACATTTTCCCACATGTACAACATCTGCACCTGTTGTTTGGAACGTGCTGATGAATCAACATAGCATATTTACATTAGCATTTCAGAAGAACTAAATGAGAATTCTTCTGTACATGCTTAGAATTGATGTACTTATTAAAGCTGATGTTGGTCATTTGAGCCCGTTCTCATCCTTTGGCGGCATATGTGACGCCATATGACAAAACGGCGAAATACTACGCACATGGCACCCTTTAGCGTGAATATAACACGCGAACCCAAGGTGTCATAAAGTTGACTGGCATCCTTTAGCGTGAATATGAAACGCAGACCCTACCCCACAGCTAAACCTACCCATCACAGTGCGTGTTATATTGACGATAAAGGGTGCCATGTGCGTAGTATTTCGCCGTTTTGTCATATGGCGTCACATATGACGCCAAAGGATGATAATGCGTTGGTCATTTATATATAAATAGATGAAGGTCTTATAGGTTTGTGGAATTGCACACACAGACCAGCCACTAGTCGCGAGTCTCTCACTGAAAACTGAGACCCACACAGAATTCGATCACTGGATTTACAGAAATCATTATATTTTTAAAATCGAGTGTTTTCTCAGCATTGCAACATTGCACTTCTAACCAGCTCCTGACAGACACATTGATTATTATTTGAATTAGTATTCAGTGAGTCATTAAAATGTATTACTGTCTTTGAAAGGCTTTTGTCTTTCAAACACATTAAAATATACAAATGCACATCATTTCATATGTACATGCAATGCAGGGTTTCCTCAACTTTTTTTGTCAGCTGAAGCTCTTTGACCTAATTTATTTACTCTGAGAATTTCAATTCAAGTCAACAATAATAATAATCATGTTCTCGGATGTCAGTTAATGGTCCCATGACATTCAGGTAAACAAATAAAAAATTGTTAGTAGTGAGTTAAATTTTGATTGTTTTTATTTAATTTTAAACTTTTATGATTTAATTACTTAGCTTTTCATTAAACTCATGAATCCCTTGCTGTTCCATCATGAACCAGTTTGGGAAACCCTGACATAATTTAATATTTAGTGCACATTATATTGTTGATAACATAGAATGGAATATATTCTCTTTCTCTTTGTGTGTATATATGTGATACAAAATTATCCTGTTTAAATCGATAAATGAGTTAGGTCAAAAATAATCTAAAAGTAATCAAAAAGTAGTCTGATTATATTACCTTAAATGTGTAATGTAATGGATTACTTTACTAACTAGAATTTTTGTCATGTAATTGGAATCATTAACCAACAGTTACTTTTTTGCATGAATTTCAGCCTTTTATAGTGGTTTTTTTTTTTACAATTGCAAATATATCACCTAAACATTTAATACTCAAAACCTCACTTTTAAGAATGTATGTACTTATTAAAGCTGATGTTTGCCATTAAATGTATAAACAACTTAATAAATAAAAATAAAATTATTTTACTTTTTTTGTATGAACTTTTTTTTTTGCAGGTACATATACATTTTTATTCTGAACCTCACAATTTTTATTAATGTTAACATAATTTCCCCAATTACTGTAACATCAAAAGAATGAACTTTTTGTTAGGTTGCTGTTTAAAAGAACAGTCAGTTACACAAGATACTGCACTGAAAGCAAAGAAGAATTAGAAGAAAAAAACATTATAAAAAATGTCACCATTGCATAAAAAACTGGTTACATAAGAAGGATCAGGAAAGCAGATGAAAATAC
Source organism: Siphateles boraxobius (assembly GCF_051911475.1). Classification (NCBI taxonomy): domain Eukaryota; kingdom Metazoa; phylum Chordata; class Actinopteri; order Cypriniformes; family Leuciscidae; genus Siphateles; species Siphateles boraxobius. Next base: position 14,341,869 of record NW_027509205.1, on the reverse strand, counting down.
AATGAATAAAACTATTGTTCTCTGTGAGATGTTTTAACTCTCTTTACAGGGGAGTCTTCAGTTGTAATTTCAAGGCCACAACATCTGAGGAAGACCATGCAGAATCTGGGAAACATGTCTCTTTCTTTCCACCATGATGCAATACACATTTAAACGATTTCATTTCCTGTTCTCCAAAACGCTCCCGAGTCAAGCGTCATTTCAGCTCAACTCTGAAGATTCCAGTCAATTGTAATTACATAACTGTTTGCTTCTATATTGGCACTAGATTTATTATTGTGTGTGTGTTTGTGTGTGTGTGTGTGTGTGTGTGTGAGAGAGAGAGAGAGAGAGAGAGAGAGAGAGAGAGAGAGAGAGAGAGAGAGAGAGAGAGAGAGAGAGAGAGAGAGAGAGAGAGAGAGAGAGAGAGAGAGAGAGGCATACTAGGCATAAAAAGATATTAAAAGCAAGATACGTTAAGAGCAACTTGGACACATTGAGTTTAGAGTCCTTCTCTTGTTGTGTACAGGCGCTAGCATAGTGTAAAATCATGACACTTGCATCATGAATAAAGAATGTTAACTGGTCCATGCTTCTTTTTCTTGGACAAATGTCGCCCCCTGGTGTAATAATAATGACTAGGCTGAACATATATATTTTGTCATGTTATGTCGAGCTGCAAAGACAGTGAAGATTTTTATATTAAAAGTACACGTTGTGTAGGCCTAACATGTTGTCATTATAGTGCTAGTCATACATTTAATTACATATACATTAAATATATAATATATTTAATAAATCAAAAATATTATTTCCGATGTAAAGGTCATTTTGATACAGTACACGTGGCATGTAAAGCTCAAAACAGAAAGGGACCCTTTAGACCCCCATAACTGTCAAAACAGTGTTTTTTTCTCTTAAAATATATGTTAACCTTTTTTATGAAAATGCATGTGCTGTTCACACTAACATAACAATAGAAAATTTTGAAATGTTAACGTGAACGTGATAAACATGCATTTAAGGTAAAAAAAAAATACCCACAGTAGTCATGGGTGTCAAAGGGGGCTCTTTCTGTCCTTTACATCGTAAATTAAAAACATGTTCATCATTTTTGCAGCCAGTAAGACTTTCACCAGCCGAGTGGAAACGCCTTTTTCTTGCAGGGGTCATAGTGTGGTCCCATTCAATGACAGGGCACTCAAATTTGTCGTGCGATTTGAACAGCACGTCTCACACTAAAAGGTAGTGCAGAGGGAAATGCCTCTTCTAACGATCCAAATAACCCAGCCGTCTCGAAACATGTCAATACGGCTCTGCGACATGTGATTCGCTCGAGTGTTTGTAAACATGCGTCAAAAGCATGTGATTCTGCTGACGACATACTGCGTTCTAGACAGACAGCCAATCAGCAAACGGGGGTGTGTGAGCTGGGCGGGGCCTCGCTGAAGCGCTGTGGAAAATTCTATTCGCTCGGCAACACGACGCTTTGCAATTGAAAAATGCAGTTCAAGTAATTATCTTCCGTCGTTTGACATCATTGAAAGATAGAATAACTCAACGACACGTGTGTTCAGGTTAGTGGGGTATTTTCTATCTAGTAAAGTTGTGAAGTACTTTACATTAGCCGTTGCGTTGTTCTAAATAATCCACCTTCAGGGAAAATAGGCTGTTTTTGTGTGACAGGTTGATGAACTTTTGTATCACTGTGTTTTCGATCTAACGTAATACAAAATAATTAATTTGTTATTTGAAAAACGTCATATATGTTGGTAAGTCAGCCTGTCCTGATTTGGTGCATTATAAGGATGCTGTCAGTTATGTATATTGAGATGCTCTAGGAATAACGTTACCTTGACTAGTTTCCATAGAAATATTACCCTGAGTTAAAAATACGTTAACCTACAAGTGATTCTTAGAAAGAAACAAATCAAGGTGGGGTTTGCAGGGAAGAGGAGGGTTCTGCTGCCACTAAGGGGTGTGTGTGTGTGTGTGTGTGTGTGTGTGTGTGGCCTAGCCTACTTGGCGTGTCAAAGGTAGGATGTTACGCAGTTCTTATTTACAAGCCAGTGTGCTTTGCCCTGACCCATGTAATATGTTTTCATCACGAACAGTCAGGAATACCATAACGTTAACAGGTGAGCTAACGTTAATTAAAACATATAAAGTTTCCGGACAGACATCAGTCGATTAACCAAATAGTTTAGTGCTGTCCTGAACATACAGATAACCTCAGATTGGCATGAAAGGCTTAATGCCTGTTCATTTTATTATATGACTGGGTTTATGTAACATATTGATTATGTGATCCTTATTTTAATTTCTGCTTGTTTGCTGTTACCGTGCCGTAAATATATGAGGTTTACCCTCACCATCAGCCTCTTATTTCGCAGCTAATGATGTTTTTAGTCAAGTGCGCACCTTTTATTTCTGATGTAAACAAAGCGTGCATTTTTTCTTTTTCCACTGCCACTGGGTGGCGCTTTTTTGCGACTGACTTCACAGATTAGTTCATTTCAAACAGTTTTTATATTTATTAAAATTTTCTAATCTGTTTATTTAAAATAAAACAATTGTTTATTTTAATTTGCATTATCTTTTAATTAATATGTTTAAATAACTAAATATATTTTACCTTTAAGTACTATATTAAAATATATTTATTACACACTAAAATAGTTTTTTTTATTTACTTTTAATACATTTTTATCTAATTTGATATTTACAGTTCACATTGAACCACTGACTGGAAAGCATTGACTATGGATCTGGACAGGTAACTTAAAAAGGTTGTAGGCTCACACCCCACAAGAGATGATTCATGAACTAGCCTATCATTATTGTGCCACTGAATAAAAGCACTTAACCTCCAGTTGATTTATGGGGACTGTCACTGTACCTAGAGCATCAGCTAAAATGACAAATATGATAATTAGCGTTACTATCCAAGAGAGTAGGATGAGTATTTTGAATGATGATTTAACCTATCAGACAAACTCAAACATGTCACAGGAATGCCTGAACTCACCATCATTTAGAATGTGTTGGACAGTGTGTGTGTGTGTGTGTGTGTGTGTGTGTGTGTGTGTGTGTGTGTGTGTGTGTGTGTGTGTGTGTGAGTGAGTGAGTGAGTGAGTGTGTGTGTGTAAAATGCAAATTTATATAAATTTGTACCTATTTTTGTTTTCTAGTGAATCTGGGATGAAGATCGACTGCAACACTTTAAAGGTATGTGTCCACATATTTGCAAAATTTTCAAATTTTTGTATAAATTTGTGACAAAAAACAGATCATGTCTGTCACTTGTATTCTCTTCTTAAGTGTGGCACCCATTGCGTGTTTACAGTGGCAATCTGCCGTTTCATCCATCCAAGCCAAATAAGCAGAGGTAAAATAAGGTTAGCCATCTCATCGTTTCCCTCCACCAAATTTAAATAATGGGAATTCACCCTCACGGTGTATTATAACCTCATATAAAACCACTTGATGGCATGAGAATTGGCTGTCGTGGCATTTTTGCCAACATCATAATTTCTCTATTTTGCCATGGTTTTATTTGAGCAGACATTTTGGAAGCTATATTAAAAAGTGCATCATTCAGGGTCAATGTGTAGTCAGTCAATCAGGCTCCCGTACTGATAGAGATTAAGTCGACAGGAAGTACTATGTAAAGATGACGCTGCTAAAATGAACTTGCTGCTTCCTGCTAATGATAACTTCATTAATAGCAGACAGAAAGGACGCTAGTTAGCATGCACTGTTGCTGTATATCCTGTGACATGGTAAGGAGACAAACATGTGATGTCATGTTGTATTGATAAAGAGATAATGTTCCAATGTTTCTTTATAAAAAAGTGCCTTCATTTGATGTGGGTGGCCAATTCTGTCTAATTTTAAACTACATTGTAATCCTTCATTGGTTGGACCTGGGGGTAAAATAAAGTCAGAAGGGTTCAATCCAAACCTCAGAGATGTATTCCTACTATTAGACTATTAGAAGTGAACTATTACTAAAATTAAAAGTTTGTTAAAATGATCAAACAAATTCCATTTGTTGATGGTAGTTGTCCTACACAAAGTTGTCAGTGACACGCAATTTGTTTGTTCAGACTGAATGCAACTTGATAGTCTATTCTCAGTATAAAGGTGCGGTCACATTAGTGAAATTTTGTGGGCAAAATTCAATTGTCTATAGCGTAGCGATGTAAAAAAGTACAGCTCCCACAGAAGTCACTTTCAAATCAAGCAGGTTTCCGTTGGTCAGTGTGGCGAAGTCACGTGATCAAATTGAATGAGAGAAATCGTCATGGGGAACTTTTTCACCCTTGTGAAACTCAATCGTGTGAATTTCCCATTGGAATGACTGGATTGAGTAATGGTTAATGTGACCACACCTTAACTGATGTTGAATATACAGTTATGCAGAGTTGAATATTAACAGATTCATTTAATATTTTATCAGGATTTAGTAATTTATTAATCAATTTGACTTCCTGTTTCTTTTTTCTTTATTATATATTTTACATTATATTTAATATATTTATATATTTTATATCTTTTTATTTAATATATAATTTTATTTATTAGTTTTTTTGTTGGTCTTTAAAGGCAGGCACATATTACGAAAGCTATAGTTTCTTTTATTAATTCTGACACCAGAAATCTCCCATTTTTTGGTATTATTTACTGCATTAAGTGCAATGCATCTCTGCATTTATTGCTTCAAGTTATTTACAATTAGGGTTGCAAAGGGGTGGAACATTTTCCGGATATTTTGAAATATTCCAAGTTGGAAACTTAAGGGGAATTTAGGGAAATTAAAGAGAATTAATTGGAAATTTTAGATAATTTATAAAAACTGTATCATATACAAATGAAAATATAAACATTTTGTTTGGTCATAAGCAGACATGCATGCAAACTAATACAAATTTATCTTAATTAATTATATATTTGTGAGCATAACTTTAATCAATTCTTTAATTGAACAACAAAAAAGCATGAATGTTGAATAAATAAATGATCCCTATGATAACCCCAGAAAATCAGCTGAATTTGCATTAAATCTGGTTGTTTTAACCATGATTATAGGCTAACCTATAATAGGCTATAGTTTATTCCCATTAATTCCTGTTAACTCCCATATATTCCCATTAATTCCCATTGAAAGTTTCCGACTTTGAGAATTCCCTGAAATTTTTTTACAATGGCTTATCCTATTTACAATGGTGCACATCAAATAGATAGATGTTGTGGAAGTCATAGCAGCCATCAGCTTAACATATGCCCTCATTGCTGTAATGTTACATAATAGCTGTCCCGATATACCCTGACACAAATAGATTGAAACACAGCTTGGGTAAGAATGCACTGTGAATTGTGACTAGGTTTAATTTCCGTTCAGAAAAGGAGGCCAACATATTGACGAATGAACGTTTATTTCTGTCTCAAACAACCAGTTGGTTCTAGTTCATTGTAGAGTCTATTTTCCATAGGTCTGTATCTTCTTGCATACTTAGGATACCTTAATCAATACACGGTTGACACGGTTGACTTGTAATGCGATAAAAGGTGGTTCAAAAACAATTAGGGAGACATAGAGTAGAAGCGCATCTTTAGGCGTGAAGCAGATATTTGATAACTTAAAGACACATTTCATCAGAATAGCATCATGCTTTATAGTGTAGCATTTCATACAGTGTTCATCTCTCAATCTAACATATATTCTGGAGCACAGAGAAGGATTATTATCATTGCCAGCTGACCTGCCTCACTTCCACACTTAGATTGAGATGTCAAATTTAGGAGCATGCTGGGAACTGTGGTCTGTATTAAAGTGTGTCAGTCAGGTTACTCTGAGCATGGAACAATTTTAGCCATGTCCTGTTATGTTATCATTATAGTATATGTGTGTACAAATATTTGCTATTTGATGGGATTTTCAGAGAAGCGGTTTTCTGTAACAATAATAACAGATCAATTTAATATTTTTTTTATCAGGATTTAGAAATGTATTAATCATTTTGACCTCCTGTTACTTCAAGGCTTTATTTTATTATTTGAATTTTGATAATTCATTATTTATAACTAATAATTCTACTAATAAAATATGTAGTATTATTATTATAGTTATTATTAAATTATTTTTACAATTAATATTTTATGCAACATATTTTGATTGAATTAAAAGCAGATTTTAATTTCAGATGCGATTATCAAAGTTTACAGTCCCCTTATCATCATACGTGCATCACTTCTGTTTTGAATATGGTGACATAATCCATGTTGTTCTGCTGTCTCCATAGTTACAGATCTGTAGTCATAAAACAGGAAGAAGTCTATGATCATGATGTCTACTCATGATTCTACAGTTTCTCTTGTTTTCTTTTCTTTCATGTAGTCGTTTATCACACCTTACATGTCTATTTCACTAATCTGTCCGACTGATGGAATGGTGTTACTTTATAAGACGTCACTCGTGATGTTCATAGATTCGAGATTCTTTCCGTCCTTGCCCATAGTATCTGATTTATCCGTCCCCCGACAGCCTGGATATTTTAAACAGGCCGAGCAAATAGGCCGAGATTAAAAACACGAGAAACAAAACAGCCCAGTTGTTACATAACTGAAACAGAGCTCTGCGATGTGCCTTTAAAAGCTGCAGGCTGTCAGGTGATCACAGAGGCACCGTCATCTCAGTTCACCGAGACACCAGCACGTCTCTCAGATACACAGATGAGACGCTGGAGATATGGGGGGGCTGATGGGTAGAGGAACAGTTATAGGAGGACAGAGGGTAGAGGAGGACACCTGATAGACAGGAAAAGAGAAGCCGACTGTAATCAAAGTGCCTCTCTTGCTCTCTGTCTTCCACTTTCCCACTCGTTATGTGGATTTTTCGAGATGCTGCATTTGTGTGGTCATAACACAGAGAGAAAAAGACCCGAGAATTAAGTGCTGCGTCACAATGAGCGAGAGACAAACTGAGGGAGAAGGAGACAGAAGGATTGTGCGAGCGTTCGAAGCAACTATCGGTCTCTGCGATTACAATGAGCGTGTTTGTATGCGGCGCCTATTAGCTATCTATTTATGTAGACATGTGTCTGTCTGAAAAAAGCAGCAGCGATTCTGCTGTTGCAACAAGATGAAAATAGAGCGAGCAGGAGAGGGTGGAGGTCTGGTGGAGAGAGAGGGAGGGAGGGAGGGAGAGAGAGAGAGAGAGAGAGAGAGAGAGAGAGAGAGAGAGAGAAAGAGAGAGATTTTGGATTAGTTGCTACGTCACTTTTTCACGTCGAGAGGAAAACAGCAGCTAGGAGGAGAGGATTCGGACATGTGTGCTTTTCTCCTACCTGTGAGTGTATTCCAGCCCTTTCGTCTGCTCGTCCGCCTTTCACCCTCGTCTTCTCCATCTCTTTTTCTCTCCCACTCTCTCTGATTTCACATTTTAGTTCATTTCTCCACAATCGCAGCTCCAACATGGATGCTGAGAACGTGATAGAGTTTCTCGGACTGTGTGCGCAGAGGTTCGGTGTGCGACAACGTTTGCTGGGCGTGTGATGGCGTCGCGAGGTGTGTACAGGGCGAAAAATCGCTTAATACAAACGCAATAACAAAACAAACGCTGCTCTCTAACGTTCCTGAGAGATACAAGACTAGTTGTTGACATAAATGCAGTTGTTTACCTTGTATTCAAGCCAACGCATCGGATACCACAAGTGTCAGTACCGTAATTGCAATACGCATATTTACGGTTGATACTGATATCGATATACGTTACAACATCTTTTCTGGCTCCTCGTAACAGGTAAGTGAATTATAACGGGCTATTTACTGTTAGGCTGACCTGAGACCAGTCTTTGGCTCCGTAAGACATCATAATAGGCGACTTACTTTATGTATTTTATGCCCCATATATTGGGTAGGATGATAGAAGAGCAGGTGGAAGTGGTGCTTCGGCAAAATTTGTGATCTTTTGGCTGGGAAGAGGGCAGTCACACCTCCATCAACAACATTTGTTTCTGCAGAGTTACGAGAAACACAAGTGGTGACGCAGTCATATTTTCAGAGCGTGACTGTTTTAACCTATGGTTCTCTCTCTCTCTCTGCATCTCACCTTTGATTTGGGGATTTAAATTGTGTCCTGAGGAGGGTCACGTTGATAAAAATGATCTAAATGTCATGGGAGGGATCCAGGGAAAGTACTAGAATGAGAGAGAGAGAGAGATAGAGAAATTGTTTACCTTGCTCTCTTGGTGACTGTGCACTGGCAGGCGTCCAGTTCACATGCGCTAGACTTCCCAATGCAGCCGCATCAGAGAGATGAGTGACAGAGCTCTGCTCCTATCAAGCGCCGGTTGTTGCTTCCGACTTATTGAAGCTCCAAATCCCATTGGATTAGCCCTGGAAAGCAGCTGGAGAGAATAATCTGATTGGCTGGAAGGTGGTGTTATCATTTGTAAGTACTCAAACAACCAGTTGGTTCTAATTCATGGTTACGTCAGAGTGTTGTTATTTTAGAGAGCTGCTACTTGGTAGAACTGCACTATGGAAAAAATTCAAAAGTGTGTTAATTAAAGGAACAATCCACCCAAAAATGAACAATCTGTGAACCTTTGTGACTGGTTTTCTTATTTGTGGAACACGAAAAGAGATATTTTGAAGAATGTCTATGTTGTTTGACCATATAATGAACGTCAATGGGGTCCAATGTTATTTGGACCCCAACATTCTTCAAAATATCTTTGTAACAGCGTGAGGGTGAGAAAATTATTTTAATGCTGTATAAAGGAATAGTCACCCTCATGTCTTTTCAAAAACCCATAAAAAGAAGATATTTTGATGAATGCTGGTAACCAAACATTGTATGGTCAAAAGCTACCAACACTGTTTGGGTACCAACATTCTTCAAAATATCTTCTTTTGTGTTCCACAGAAGAAAGGAATTCATACAGGTTTGAAACGACATGTAGGTGAATAAATTACGACAGAATCTTAATTTTAGGGTGGGCTAAAAAGTAAAATGGGTTGCTTTTGCTTTTATATAAGCAATAGTTAAGATTAATTATCAGCACATTATCATGTACACAATATGGTCTAATTAAAGCTGTTTCATTATATCGAATGATTGTATGACTAGAATTGTCATCTAATTTTTAATTATTTGACTTTCTTTTTAATCCCTCCTGATTTGTCACAAACGATCAGTTGCCTTCTTTCTTTGCTAGTTGACCACTGAGCTTCTTGTTTAGTCAGGCAGTATCAAAACTGACTTGTCATTGAAGTTTGTTTACGTGTATGCGATTTGTTCTATTAGGGAGACAGTCCTGTCCTGAAACCTGTTGCGTGTCGAGCGGCGCTGTCCCCGGGTTACGTCCGAGTGTGTGTGTGTTTGTGTGTGAGGCAGAGACCTGCACTGCAGCTGTTAATGCTGCATTAGACGCCACAGACCGGAGCGCTGGCAAACGTTGGTGGCACCAGAGGGCCAGAGGGGACTGCATCCCCGTCTACCTCTTTCTCCCTATCACGTGGGAGGGGCTTATTTATGGAGAAATCTCACCACATGAGTTAACCCTTGGGCGTCCGGGTTTAGGAACGTGTTGTGACGCAGATTGTAACTTGTGCTGTTCTTTCCTGAATTTTGGACCACCCAAAGAATTTGAACATTTTAGACGCATTAATTTAATTGCATTAAATCTTCAGACCAAAGGCTTGTTATTTTTTTGTAATGACATTCATTGGTTTTAAATGCACTTTGTGTCCAATTATTTTGGAAATGTATACAATTTTTAATGTAATAGATTTTTTCATTAATCATATATTTACTCATTTATTTCTTTTTTCATTTGTCAGAAAAACAAAGCTACCCCTTTTAAGTCTTTTAAAAATATTGCACAACTGGTCGAAAGCAAACAAACAGGCAGAAGAAAGTGAGAGGGGCAACCAGATACCTCTAAACAGCAACTGTCGCCATGCTCTCCTCTCGGTCGGGAAACTCCCACGAGTTCTGTCCTATCAGCCAGATAAGGGTTACTGAGCTCCTGGGGCATGTTTCAGCCCTGCCACACGGCTCAAAGCAAACACAGACTGCAGGCTTTGAGCAAACTAAAGAAGGCCGAAAAAAATATTTTGACATCCATGAATTGCTGTACTGAATCTCTCTTAATCAGTCTGTGGGAAGGGACACTGGAAAAGCTTTAGGACTTAAAACAAGATTTAGAAGGAATTTGTAATAAAGTTGAGGGATATATGTCGCATGAGTGGGATGTTTATCTGGCAAAGGGTTTGTCTCTGAGGACGCAGATACGTAAAGAACAAAAAACCTTGGCAAAGCGTCAGTCTACAGGGCAGTACCTGCCGCCACACCCTCGCCGAGTGCTGGCGTCAGGAATCTCCCTTCCCGATTTCTCCATTTCCTGCCCTCACTTCATTTTGAAGAGACTGCGGTGGTGGAGGCAGCAAAAAACAGAGGAACAGCCTAAATGAACATCTCCTTTATAGAGAAGCTCGATCCTATATGCCACAGGTCTAGTGAGTACTTGTCGTTTGAGTTTTAAAAACATTTTTTTTACATAATTCGGTATGTTTTTCAATCGATTTTAAAAGCCGAGCAAATGACATTTTGACATGGTTGAATGCATTGATCTTTGGTCATATACTGTATGTTGACCTGCTTTTGCTCTTAAATCTTTCCTGGTTTGCCTGCGTAGGCGCTGCCTCACATTCCCAGGCTGTGTGCGTGTGCCATTAAGTGACAGATGAAACTGCTGTAAGGGCGTTCTCTAGAGCCGTGGTGCTCAACTGGTTTTGCATCAGGACCTAAAGTTTACAACCTAATACGGTTCAATTGTTCATGTAAAAGTAAACAAAAAAATATATATTTTTGTATTTTGATGGACCTGAGCAGTTAATGAAAATGTAGGTAACACTTCCCAATAATGTTTCATTTGTTAACATTAGTTTGCTACATTAGTTAACATTAACTAATAGTGAACAGTGATGCACCAAAATTTTGGCTACCTAAAATTTTCAGCTGAAACAGCTATTTTTGGTTTCGAGCCAAAAATCAGTGAACGAAACAGTTTTACAGTGTTCGGCGTCTATTTCGTGCACACAGCGTGGATAAGCAACAAACATGTCAGCTTGTCAACACCAGCTCTGGATTGAGAATTTTAATTTCTCTATTTTAATCAGATATGGTTTAATCTAAACTCTTTTAATCTAAGCTGTTTTCTGATGATACCTGAACAGAACTTCACAAAACATTTTGTGCTTTGTTACTTTCTAATATGAAGCAAAGTCTCACCTTTAAAATTCTTTCAATTTTATTATGTAATTCAAATAATAAACAAGGGTTTGGCATTCTTTAAAGGGTAACTAAAAACTAAAACAACTTTTTTTAGTTAATGATCTGTAAGAATGGAGCTTCATAAATGCTGTTCATTGATTCCAGTAAATTTTTTGTCATTTGGGTTTAAAGTGTTTTAATTCTACAATATGGTTTAAAAACGTCTGAGTGCTGCCCTCTTCAGGTTGAACGGTGGCTACTGCAGTTGAATTTTCCTATTGGATGTTTGCGGTGGTTCATGACGCAGCGGTTGTTGGTGACGTAGGCAGGTTCCATACAAAGAGATGCATCTCAGGTGCACGCCCCCCTCCGCTGGGCTCTGCCCACTTTTCCAGCATTTTTCAAATATTGCCAGTGGGTGGAGTCAGGCTCTGACCAGGGGTTTAGTTACCCTTTAATACAACGTGACAGATCACTCTACCCGCTTAAGTTCAAGCGGCAGTTTTCAGTACTTGAAAACAAGTTATTTCAGTTTATTGTTGTTTAAATGTTTATATTTCCCTATCAAACTGGAGAAGAAACAATTCTGTTATTAAAAAGTTTATATAAAAACTGCCTTATGTGCAATTAAAATGTTTGTACTAACTCAGTTTTAGCTATTTGAGTGTTGATTATTAAATTACTTTGATTAATTCATTGATTATTAATTTATTATTGATTGACAATTGTGGTTTTTGACCAAGTACATCCTGACTTTTCAGTTTCGGCCCAGAATTTACATTTCAGTCTATCTCTAAATAATACTTCTAAAGCATTTATTAATCTTAGTAAATGTTAAACATTTACTAATACATTATTAAGATCATAATTTGTATCTGTTAACATTATGTGAACTACATTAAATTACATTTACTACATTTTTATTAACTAACATTAAAAAAGGCTAATACATGCTGTAAGAATATTTTTTTCATTGTTAGATCATTATTGCAATAAAAATGTAAATTATAGAGACCTTATTGTAAAGTTTTGCCAAAATATTATACTATTTAATTCATTTATCATGCTACTATTTTTATTATTTGCATTTAGCTCACTGCCCTCAAGCCACTGTAGAGCATTGAGAGGGAGCTGTTAGTAAATGTCTGATATCAATATTCAAGTCAGTATTCTCATTTGCTGAGAGAAGTTACAAATTGCACAAGAAATACAATAGGTTTCAGTTTGTAAAGTGGCTGTAGCTATGGAAACGGAGCCAGGGATTGATCACTTATAAGCTATACTGTATATACTTTCTGTATGCTTGCAATTTTCCACTTAAAGCCCACAAACCCCAGGCTGTTAACAGTTCTTCACCCATTCCAAATTTGCTCAGTCAGATTGTAAATCAGCATTGTCTTGTGTTTATTCATTATTCACTGGCATTACGCCACTGCATTTGCTTGTTATGGGTGCCTTATCTAGAGCTTATGAAACCACGTTATCTTTTATCCTCCGATCGATAATTCTTCTAATTATATTGCTTAACGTCACGTAACATTTCCTTCTGTGCATTTAATGTTTAAAGCGAGTGACCAGGTGGAAGAAGATGTGCAGGATTAAAGTAGCCTATGTGTGCTCTCTCTGATTGTCTTTAGTAGGTTCTGCAAACTAATAATCTTGGTTATCCTCCGTGAAAGGAGTCTAGCAGTGTTGGGTTTCCTGCCAGAACAGGAGGTGTGGGCTTTCTTGTCTTGTTTTGTGGTTTGAGGTGTGAATCTGTCAGAGAGGCTTGAGTTTTGAGTTTCTGCTCTAAATAAAAGCTCAGAATAGAGAGTAAATGGAGATTATGTGATTTAAGTTTGGCTGGTTAGCAATGGCAGTTTACTCCTACATGCCGTATACCTAACTACACCGTTCCTTTGCAGTAGCTGTGTAGATGTAGATGTTTTAACAATGCTTATTTCACTGGAATAAATAGTATTAAAAAAAAGATGATTATTGTGATTTATGTTAAAATTGTATAATTAATTATAAATAAATAGTTTGTTTAAATATGTTTAATACATGTATACTGAATTAATAATTTAATGGACAAATTGCGGTTGGCACAAACTACATTGATCTTCGTTGCAAGTGAATCCATAAGGCCCTTTTTTGACGTTCTAGGGGCATGGTCTAAAGCGCAGGGTGCAAGTTCACTTAGAACGTGTCCGTATACACTTTTACTAGTTTAAGGAAGGGAAAAATGGCCGCGGCGCATAGTCTAAAAGGGTTGTCCCAATTCTCTTAATGAGTAATGGGTGTGTTTTGGGCGTAACGTGCAATAAAGTGTCTCATCTCCCATTCCCTTTAAAAGCCAGTTGCGCTCGCACATTTGCGGATTGCTATTTACGTGGCGGAATTTGCGCGCGGAAAAACTGAACGCTTCTCCAGAGAGGAAATGGATCAGAAGCACGCGAGCAGACCATCTACGGGACAAGCTGGATTCCACCATATCTTTATGTACACAATAACAATGTTTAACATAAACCTTTTATTTTTAATATTTGGCATGTTTGTGTGCTGCTGCGTGTCCCTGTGTGTGTAATAAGCAGAGTGGGCGCGCGTTGTGGACCCGCCTATAGGCGCATATTACTAATGCGCTCTTTAAATAACAAAATAAAAAATAAATACTGAGCCATTGACTTTAGACTAGGTTTTTGTTGGTCAATGGCACAGTCTATTTCAGTTGCCTTAAAATAACAATGCGCCTGAACACATCTCGTTTTCATGGGCACACAAATGCATTTGCTATTTAAACAATGTGGCGCAGGACGTAAAAATGATAACTGCGTCGGACTGAAACTAGCGAAAAATACTTGCGCCGGGTGTATGATAGGGCCCATAGTCTTGTATGGTTTTGTTAATGGTTTTCCATCTACCTAAATATTATTACATTTTATTGAAATATTATTAAAATCATTATCAACCATTAACATTTTATTAAATATTATTACAATTATTTATATGTTAATATTTTATTGAGTTAAATGTTATTTTATTATGAATAATACTGATGTTATTATTAATGGAGAAGTGGAAGAAGTTTCTTTCAACATTGATTTTTGCACTGTTTATTTAGCAACAAGAGGTAGAAATTAGTTCAAAATATATACTAAATGTAACTTAATATTCTGTTTTCTGTCTTTTTGTCTGAAGCCCTGCAATCTGTGATGCTGTTTCGGCACCGGACGTCGAAGGAAGGCCTATGAAGGAGTCCGACCTTGTCTCCTCTTGGAAGCTGGTTTCAAGTGGTGGCTTAGAGTGCTGATGAATTGAATCTAGCACCATTTGAAATCAGTGTTCTTGGGGTGGGAAATGCATCACTTTTTATCTGGAAAACTAACAACATTCATGCTTTAAACTTTGTATACCTCTTATATCAAATTTGACTTCACGATCTATGTCCTTTACCCAAGGCTGACCGATTTCTTTTGGTGTTCAGAGTCTTTTGGGGTTTCTAGCACCATTTGAAATCGGTTACAATGAAGGACAGATGACAACGCTGGAGCAAAAAAAAAAAAAAAACATCTCTATTACCGTACATTTAACAGAATGTTTCATGGTCTTGCATGGAGTACAATCATTCCAAATGAATCATTAAGATAATAACAACAGCAAACATAGTGAAATTTATTTTATAGTCTTTTGCAATTATATACAATGCACATGATAAGTAATGCTATACAACATCAACTTTACAGTCAAACACAAAAAAAGTTACTTTTTTCCAGTGGTTTAAAAGTCTCACAGTCAGACAGGTGATAACTTGTTGCAATATCATAAAGTACCACTAGGTGGCAAGCTTGCTTATTATTTGAAACTAGCATCCGAGTAAGTGATTCTTCGTTTAAATCTGATTTGCACTTACCGTAGTTTTACATTTTTTTTTCATGCTTTTGTCATTTTTAACAGACCTAAACAGTTCTATTAGGGAAGTGAACTTTTTTTCAGACCAAAAAATTAAGTATCTAAAATGTATAATAGTTTGTTTTCATTTACAACACACATAAAACATATAAAATACATTTAAGTGGCAGACTCCTCACAATATCATATGTACGTCATTTCTAAGTGGACATCCGGACACGGATCTTCTACAAGACTTCTTCCCGTCACATTTATGCTATGTTTTATATTGTATTATGTTACATTAATAAGCCCTATGTTTAATTATACTGGTGGTTGTTTATTGTCTATAGCTGTGGTTGTTTCATGTCTCTTTTATCCTTCAACAGTCTCATTTTTCTCACATAATTTCATCTCAAATCAATATTTTTATGTCTTATGTTTATTTAGTAGCTGTTTAAAAATAATGACTAGCTAAATTTCACTATCCCTTATGAATCTTTTTTATATTGTCTCATAAATAGCTAAACTTTGTAAATTGATCTGTGTGATCTAATGTTTTCAGTGACTAGATGAAGTGTATTGCTTGCTGGTCTGAGGAGAGTAACAGTCTGGCGTATAGCTAATTTATCAGGGCATGATGAATCCAAATCTCACCATTGCCTTTATAAACACATTAGTGGGTTATGCTAAAGTGTTCCTAAATTATGAAAAAATTCACTTTATAACGGCTTTTTAGCAAACGGACAGTTTTGGTTAGAACTATTTGACCAAATTATTTGACTATTAGCCTACATTCAAAGTCAGTGAATCAGTGTAAAGGACAATTCCGGCCAAAAATTAACCTAGGGGTAAATTAACACATGGTACCTTGTCGACCGTTCTCTGTGATGCATTTTCACGACAATCGAATGTATCCAGTTTTACCTTTAATTTTATTTTTACCACAGATTATCTTATAACGCTAGTAAGTTATATAGGGCATAGAATAAGTAAAAATAAAAATCGCTAGTTAATAGCACTAGCACGGCTCAAAATAGCCCCACACTAACACGGTAGCATAATGAACCGAAGCATTGAGAACTTTGTAAGCGTACCGACAGTTTAATAAGAAGATACCTAATCAGGGTGGCCGCGGGTCCTTAAAATGTCTTAAATAAAGTTTTCCTAATAAAAGGCATTAAAAAGTATTAAAATGTCTTAAATTCAGATTCTATGGGTCTTTAATATTTCTGGTCACATTCCCGCTAATATTTCTCCAGTCTGACTAATAACCAGTGAAGCATCGAATCGTGAGAATGATTCTGATTTTATTACATAAACATCGAAATTTGAGACTTAAGCCCAATTTATACTTCTGCGTCGATCTTACGCCGTAGCTACGCCGTAGGCTGTGCGTAGCGCGCGTACCCTCCGGCGTACCCTGACGTGCACCTCTCCAAAAATGTAACAACGCGTCTATTCTACGCGGACGCAAGCGCTGTGATTGGTCTGCTCAAACCGCTCCCTCGGGTTTCACATACTCCCTCTGCGTGCGTCAACGCGGACAACGACGCAGAAGTATAAATTAAAACCAAAGCGTATACGGCGTAGAGGCTCCGCCGTAGGTCCGACGCAGAAGTATAAATCAGCCTTCACGCTGCCTGTCTCTGTGAGAGATTTTAAAGTGAGAAATCAAAACTAATTTGCATAACAGCACAGAAAAAAAACTCAAAGAAGAAACATACCGAGGTAAAAATTTAAAATGTTGTTTTATATTTATTACATATGATATAGTTTTTTTTATCATATATAGTTAAGTAACATGACAGGGGCTATTTTGCTGAATATTCTCACGATTGCAAATGTCACATTGATTTTAGTTCAATAAACAAGTAGTTAATTGCTTCAATTGCTTAGGTAAACATTAAAT
The DNA here is from genome assembly GCF_051911475.1 of Siphateles boraxobius. Lineage (NCBI taxonomy): Eukaryota > Metazoa > Chordata > Actinopteri > Cypriniformes > Leuciscidae > Siphateles > Siphateles boraxobius. The sequence continues at coordinate 14,324,824 of NW_027509205.1, read as the reverse complement.
ATTACATATAGCCTACGTATGTAAAATAATGTGTATTTCCATCACAGGTTTGGTCTTAAATTTCATTCAAAGTGGCATTAAAAAGGTCTTAAAAAGTCTTAAATTTAACTTGTTTAGGCTATCTGTAGACACCCTGTTTATAAAGACAGATCACTTCGCGTATATAGGCAGGAGCACTGATCTATATAGAATGACTATTCTATATAGATCAGTGGGCAGGAGCCATCTTTGGAAAACTGTCTCGACCAGTCGAACCACGAACGCAGTGCTATACGTGAGCTGAACTGTCTGTGGCTATCGGCCAGCACGTAGCACGGCGTTCGCCACAGAACCATTGTGGATAAAGAAGGCGCAAAGACTACATTTATTGCTGGGTTACTACAATATCAACACGGAAATTAACTTGGAAAAAGAAAAGATTAATTTATCACAGTCAATGAGACTTTTCCTACCTTCACAAGTGACACTTCTTCCTAGCATTATGTTGGAGAACATAAGCCATCTTGGGCATTTCCGGTGAACTGCTCTCACTCGCTGTACATTGACACCAAACCATCAATGGTTGACTTTTTAATGTTGTATTGCTATTTTAATGCAGTTATCACAATTAACTAAATTTGCCAATAAACTAATTTTATTGATTGCAATAAATTCGAAGCTAATGGGAATGTTGGAATAAGAAACACTGTCTGTAAATGGACATTTATTTATCCAATATTTTTCCAGCACTTCAAATTTTATTTTTAATGTGATGATCTAAAACATTATTTGTTCATCCTTCCGAGATTGTCCGACAATCATCTTCAATGATAGAAAAAACTTTTATTTAAAAATAAAAAGACATAATTAGCACTAGGCTATTTACCGCTGTTTAGGACAATTGATTCAGTGATAAACCCCTTACCAGCTCCTTCTCTTGTTCCATCTCAGGAAACCTGAGAACTTTTTTAAAAATGTTGATGATAAAGTTTTGGCGATCAAGGCTTCCATTAAGCAAGCAATATCCACCCTCGACCTGTTCACCAATCGATCCACTAACTTGTTTTCATCCAGTTCTGCTCAGCTATTTTATATTGTCTCTATGGCCAAATGTTCCAGCTGTGAATCTGATGTCGTCCCTCTATTTAAGAAACCTCATCTGGACCCATCTATCCAACAATTTTAGACATATCTCCAAGTTGCCTTTTATTTCTAAGCTCTTAGAGAGAGTCGTGCATTGTCAGTTGAATACCTATTTCAGTACCATTATTTCTGATACTTTTCAGTCGGGTTTTAGATCTATGCACAGGGCGGAAACTGCTTTGTTGAAGGTCAGCAATGACCTTTTTCAAATCTTCGATACCTGTTCGCACCCAGTGCTTGTGTTGTTGGATTCAAGTGCTGCTTTTGATACAATTGACCATAGTATTTTGTTGCATCGGTTGGAAAAAGTGGTGGGTATTTAGGGTGTCGCCTTGCAGTGGTTGGCCTCTTATTTTAAAGACAGAACCTTCTCAGTAGACATGGGGAAGTCTTCTTTGTCATCAGTTCCCCTCTTATACCACATATTAGGGCCTAAAATGCCCCAAGGGTCCATTTTAGGCCCGCTCCTCTTTTCACTTTATATATGCTGCAATTGGGTGCCATTTTTGAGAAACATAGGATATCCTACCAATGCTATTCTGACGATACACAGTTTTATCTACCGGCAAAAACTGACGTTCTTATCCCTTGGACGTACTGTGTGACTGTTCTGAGGAGATCCAGTGTTGGATGGCAAATAATTTTCTGCAATTAAATGAAAGCAAGAGCTAAATTTTAGGCCCAACTAGGTCCTTATCTCCTTTTAATTTAGGTTCTATCCCCATCAGTGTTCAACCTCATGTAAGGAATCTTGGTGTTGCATCAGATTCGGCACTACATTTTAAAAAACAAATCAGTTCAGTGGTAAAGGGCAGTTTCTTTCATTTGAGATCGATTGCGAAAGTAAAACAGTTTTTGTCTTCAAAAGATTTAGAGATTGTAATCCACGCCTTCATTACATCACGTCTGGACTACTGTAATTCCCTGTACTGTGGCCTGCCTCAGACTACAATCCCTCGCCTGCAAATTGTCCAAAAAATTGCACCGAGACTTCTTACCTGCACAAAAGAGAGAGATCACATTTCTCCTATTTTAGCAATTTTACATTTGCTTCCCGTTAAAGGTGCTCTAAGCGATGTTGGGTGACGTCACTTCTTGTTGACGTTCGAAGTATTGTCAAACAAAACGGAGGCTAGCTAGACCCTCCCTCCTCCTCATCCGCGCACTAACCCCCCCAAATCCTTCTTGTCGGTTATTGGCTGGAACAGTTTGTTATGTTTCGTGGTGCGGGTTAGCCCAGTTTGTTTTTGTTGCCGTTTGTGGAGCCTGGAGTGTCAGCAGAGTCCGCATTTTTTTACAGTGTGTTCAGGGGACAGGCAGCTAGCGGATAGTGAGGAGATGTTTTCTGTATGTGACAAAAAATATTTTGGCCTAAAAAACGCGTGACATCGTTTAGAGCACCTTTAAGTTCAGAATCGATTTTAAGATTGCTGTTTTTGTGTACAAGGCTCTATCTGGTGCTGCACCAAAATACACACGTGACCTTCTGATTCCATACACTCCCTAAAGAACTCTTAGGTCTTGTAATCAGTTGCTTTTAACTGTCCCACGTTTTCGTTGTACCACTGTGGTCGGGCCTTCTCTGCTGCAGCACCTATGGAACAGTCTGGTCTGCTCCTTTATTAGCCAGTTTTAAATCGTCTCATAAAAGTATCTATTCTCTCTGACTTTTGATTAGATCAATATTGATAGATTTTATATATTTACTATTTGGATTACATTGGGTGTAATGTGTTTATATGTATCTGCCTTGTTTCTTTTTATGCTTTCTCTTTTATTTGCACATTGTCTTACACAAGTCTTGGCACGACTCTGTTGCTTTTAAATGTGCTATGTAAATAAAATTTGTCTTGACTTGACTATAACCTGGAGATGGCAGCAGAGGAGAATTTATTGGCTCATATTAGCCGTTTCCAGTAATATTTTTCCACACAATTCACTTTTGAATAAATATTAAACATTATCAAATCACTAGGTTTAAAAATAAATTATCAATGTGTCACAACACAATATCACAGTATGAACACACAAAGTCTCATGAAAAACAATTTTTATTGCGAATGAATTACACTGAAAGCAAGCTTCAAATTACTACACTCAAATTACACCGCGCTCTCTCTTTATAATCACTGACAGAAGCTCTGATTTCGGCACACTTGTGAAAATTCCCATTCTGTTAAATGAATTTAAAGGGATAGTTCACTCAAAAATGAAAATTCTGTCAGTAGGCTAATTACTCAGCCTCATGTTGTTCCTCTAGTAAGTAAACGTAGTGTGATTGCGTAGAGCTCACACGTAGGCTCACTATTGGCCGACGCTGGTCATTTGTGTGATGCGTGTGACGAACAACAACAGAAGCTAACGCTATTACACTAGTGAACTGACTCGAGGTCCACAGAGAAGGAAATGAATAGTTGAAATAAAGTCGTTATTTTTGTTTGTTTTTGGGAACAAAAAGTATTCTCGTCGCTTGATAAACTTAAGATTGAGCCACTGTAGTCACTTGGACTATTTTAACGATATCTTTAATAACTTTTCGGGGCTGGCAAGTTTCAATCCTTTAGCAGCCTATGGAGGAGTTATCAGCTCTCAGATTTAATCAAAAATATCTTAATTCATGTTCCGAAGATGAACGAAGGTCTCACGGGGTTGGAACAACATGTGGGCAGGGCCGGATTAAGAGTTCAGAGGCCCCTGGGCACAATGTCTTGTAGGCCCCCCCTTAGGCAGGCCAAATGTATATTTTGTCCAAGGACATTTTAATATGGCATTTACAGTTTAACTGACTTAAAAGGAACCTTGTTGTACTATGGTGGAGTAAAGTTCATAAATGGTTGTTCCATAGGAATTTTGTAAAACTATATGTTGGGTGGACCTCTGTTCCTCTAGGGGGGTTGGGGGGCATGCTCCCCCGCAAGAAAATTTTGTACATTTTAAGGTTAAATGCATCAATCTCGTGCTCTTTGAGAGATCAAAATTAAGAGCTTCAACCCATGCACTGCTCGTTGAACAAAGAAAAAGCATTGATTTGTACCAGGAAAATAAAGAGGGCTCAAACATCTTTTTAGTCATGAGAGTCTCAGTCTACATTACATTATCAATGGTGTTTTAGAATGCCAAACAATTATAATAATAATGTAATAATGATTTATATAATTATTCCTATGACGTAAAATCCATATAGCCTATAAATGTACTATATAAGTGAAAATGAATATTTCAAAAGTATATTTTAGTCTACATTACACTATAATACAGGAAAATTAAAATACTTTTGTCCTAATTTCTTCACTTGCAAGAAATAAACCCTTGAGCTTTTATTTAGGAGAAAACACGAGATAACCATGCTGTTCAAAGAGCGCATCAAAAGCAGCTTTCTAGCACTTCACGCGCCCGCGTGCGCCACTGTAGTTATTCCGTGAAGGGCGTCTTTTTGCTAAAAAGACAGGCACTTAGTGCAAATATACGCTCCGTTATCTAAAATATTTGTTTTCTTCCCCTCGCTTGCGCCACAATTGCGCATGGCGAAACTTGCAATGAATACATTTTATCAGACCGGCCCTCGCGGCCTCGAAACACTACCGGCCCACCGGGGAAACTCCCGACTCTCCCGATTGCCACTCCGCCCCTGGTGCCCAGGGCCCCTTAGATGTTGTGGGCCCCTGGGCAAGTGCCCAGTTGCCCTAATGGTTAATCCTGTCATAATGTCTGGATGAAGGACAGGAAGCAGTTGCGAGTTAACAGTTTAATGGATGATAATAAGAATACAGTACAAGCAGGAGGAACACCGTGACGCAGGGACTTCGATGGCCAGGATCCGTGAAGAAGTGCGGTGCGGAGGTGACGGTGAGAAGACAGGAGAACCAGATGCAGACGACGAGGAACAGGAACACAAAGCAGGAACAGAACACCGGAACACCAACACGCAGGACATCAAACAACGATCTGACAGGGATGATAGAACAGCGGTAAGTATTTAAGGAGTCGTGAGAATGATTGCAGCTGGTGATGAATGACGATCAGCTGGAGCGGATCAGGTGATGTCATACACTCACACCCACTACACACGTGCACTCACCCAACAACATAAACACAAGACTAGAAGGAACAGAGAATATGTCTACCGTGACAGTACCCCTCCTCCTAAGAACGCCTCCTGGCGTTCCCAGACTCCGTTACCTGTCGATTGTAATCATCGATAAGGGAGTGATCCAGGATGTCTCTAGCAGGCACCCAACTTCTCTCCTCCGGACCGTAACCTTCCCAGTCCACCAAGTACTGAAATCCGCGTCCTCTCCGCCTAGAGTCCAGAATACGATTAACCGAATATGTGGTCTCCCCATCTACGAGCCGCGGTGGGGGAGGAACCGGGACGGGCGGATTAATATGAGAATGAAACACGGGTTTAATTTTGGATACATGAAAGGCGGAATGGACCCTCCTGTACGCTGGAGGTAACTTGAGGCGGACTGCCACCGGACTAATGATCTTGGTGACAGGAAACGGGCCAATAAATTTGGGTGCAAGCTTATTAGAGACGGTGCGCAGTGGAATGTTCTTAGTTGAAAGCCACACTTTTTGACCAACGACGTATACGGGAGGCTTTGACCTGTGGCGATCGGCCTTGGCCTTGGTGCGCGCCCCCACCTGGAGTAGAGTCTCACGGGCTCTAATCCAGGTACGGTGACACCTCTGAACAAAGGCGTGAGCGGAGGGGACCGCAACCTCGGATTCCATACTGGGAAAAATTGGTGGCTGGTAACCTACGCTACACTCGAACGGAGATAGGCCCGTGGCTGACACTGGCAACGTGTTGTGGGCGTACTCCACCATAGACAACTGTTGGCTCCATGAGGAAGGATTCTTGGAGACCAAACATCGCAACACTCTCTCCAAATCCTGATTGGCCCTCTCGGTTTGACCATTGCTCTGGGGATGAAACCCAGAGGATAGACTAACCGTCGCCCCCAATAATCTACAAAACTCTTGCCAAAACTTGGACACGAACTGGGGTCCCCTGTCGGAAACCACGTCAATCGGGAGGCCATGTAACCGAAAAACGTGGTCAACGACCGTCACCGCTGTCTCCTTAGCTGAGGGTAATTTGGGTAAGGGAACAAAATGGGCTGCCTTCGAGAACCGGTCCACCACAGTCAAAACGACTGTGTTCCCCTGAGAGGGGGGGAGGGCGGTGATAAAATCTAGAGTGATATGGGACCAGGGTCTCGAAGGAACCGACAGCGGCTGAAGTAACCCGTCTGGAGGTCGATTGGAAGTCTTACCAGTAGCACAAACCGAGCAGGCCAAAACAAAATCGTGAATGTCGCGAGCCATAAGTGGCCACCAGAATCGTTGCTTGACTAAAAAGCTAGTGCGATTAACTCCTGGATGGCAAGCTATATTGGAGCCATGACCCCACTGGATAACGTCAGACCGTAATCCCTCCGGCACAAACAAACGATTCGGTGGGCAACCGGGCGGAGGCGTTACCCCTTCTAAGGCCTTCTCGACCCTCGATTCGACCTCCCATGTGAGTGTGGAAACGAATAGAGTTTCGGGTAAAATGCACTCGGGAGTAGACGGGCGTTCGGAAAAATCAAATATGCGAGACAAGGCGTCGGGTTTGATGTTCTTGGAACCCGGACGGTATGAAAGAGTAAAGTCAAAACGACCGAAAAAAAGTGCCCACCGAGCCTGCCTGGAGTTCAATCTTTTGGCGGTTCTGATGTATTCTAGGTTCTTGTGATCAGTCCAGACGATAAAAGGTACCCCCGACCCTTCTAACCAGTGGCGCCATTCCTCCAATGCTAACTTAACTGCCAACAGCTCTCTGTTACCAATGTCGTAGTTACGTTCGGCTGGTGACAAACGATGGGACAAAAACGCGCAGGGATGCATCTTGTCGTCTGCCGGAGAGCGTTGGGACAACACTGCACCTACTCCCACCTCTGACGCGTCGACCTCCACCATGAACTGACGTGAGGGATCAGGGGCGACAAGGATGGGGGCTGAAACAAAGCGGCCTTTCAGTTTGGTAAACACGGCTTCCGCCGTGTCAGACCACCTGAACATAGTTCTGGGGGAGGTCAAGGCAGTCAGAGGAGCGACTAGTTGGCTGAAATTGCGAATAAAACGCCGGTAGAAATTGGCGAACCCCAGGAACCTCTGCAGGGCCTTGCGAGAATCCGGGGTTGGCCAATTCACCACAGCCTTGATCTTCTCAGGGTCCATCCGCATACCTTCAGACGACACGATGTGTCCCAAGAACGGAACCGACTGTGCATGAAAATCGCATTTCTCCGCCTTGACAAAAAGCCCATTCTCTAGCAACCTCTGAAGCACTCGTCGGAAGTGTTGCACATGTTCCTGGAGAGAAGAAGAAAAAATCAATATGTCATCCAGGTAGACATATATGAACTGATCGATCATATCTCGCAACACGTCATTGACCAGTGCCTGGAAAACTGCTGGGGAGTTGGACAACCCAAAAGGCATGACCAAATATTCAAAGTGCCCCCTGGGGGTGTTAAAAGCAGTTTTCCACTCATCCCCCTCCCTAATGCGAACCAAATGATAAGCGTTACGCAAATCCAATTTTGTGAAGATAGACGCTCCCTGCAACCTCTCGAAGGCTGAAGACATCAGCGGCAAAGGATACGTATTCTTTACCGTGATGTTATTCAACCCCCGGTAATCAATACAAGGTCGCAGAGAACCGTCCTTCTTCCCCACAAAAAAGAACCCCGCCCCCGCTGGAGAAGAGGAAGGGCGAATGAACTTGGTTGCTAGAGAATCAGAAATGTATTTCTCCATAGCCTCTCTTTCTGGAATAGAAAGTGAATATAACTTGCCCTTAGGCGGAGACTTACCTGGCAGTAAATCTATAGCACAGTCATAGGGACGATGCGGAGGAAGAGAAGCAGCACGAGACTTACTGAACACCTCCTTCAGATCCAGATACTCTGCGGGCACGTTAGACAGATCCCCTGTTTCCTCCTGAAAAACAGAAACAGGCACAGACGAACAAGCAGACACGAGACAAGACTTATGACATTCCTTGCTCCACTCCAGCACTGATCTATGAAACCAGTCCACCCGGGGATTGTGTTGGAGGAGCCAGGGATGTCCGAGGACGACGGGTGCAAGAGGTGAATCCATGATGTAGAATGAAACTGTCTCAGAGTGATTGCCAGAAGTGATAAGGGTAATGTCTTGAGTGGAGAGGGAAATGGTGGGGAGTTCTTGTCCATTGAGTGCGTGAACAGCGATCCTATGAGTGAGAGTTCTGAGGGGAATCTGAAATTTCTGTGCAAAAGTGTGGTCCATAAAATTACCTTCAGCCCCAGAGTCCAGAAGTGCTTGGCAGTTGTGCTGATGGACTGACCATCTTAGTCTCACCGGGAGGAGCGTGGAGGTAGATGTAGTCGCTGATGAGGTCTTCCTGGCGGAGATCCCACCCGATAGTAGCCTCAAGTTTACTATCGGGCTTGGCCTTTTACCGGGCAATTATAAGCAAAATGTCCCGCTCCTCCACAATACAGGCAAAGGCCCTGGGACCTCCGCCTCTCCCTCTCCTCCCGGGAAAGCCGAGCTCGACCCACCTGCATGGGCTCGGGATCGTAGACGGGGCTGACCACGTCCCTGCCGCTGGATCGTGTCCCGTCATTTCCTCCGAAGGTACGGGTGGACGGAATCCGACGCTCGACTCTTGACAGTCGGGCGTCCACCCGCAGAGCAAGATCAATGAGGCCATTCAGTGTGGTCGGCAGATCCAGGGCGTAAATCTCTTTCTGGACGTGGTCAGCCAACCCATGCAGGAACATATCCCACTGCGCCTCCTCGTTCCAGCCGCACTCCGCCGCCAAGGTCCGAAACTCGATCGAGAAGTCGGAGACAGATTTCTCTCCCTGACGAAGGTCCGCCAATGCTCTGGCTGCCTCCCTCCCAGAGACAGCCCGATCGAATACTTTCCTCATCTCGGCGGCGAGGGTCTGGAACGAGGCGCAGCATGGATTCTGATTCTCCCACACCGCGTTCCCCAAAGCGCCGCCTTCCCGGTTAGCAACGTCAGCACGAACGCCACTTTAGCCTGTTCCGTGTTGAAAGTATGTGGTTGAAGAGCGAAGTGCATGGAGCAGCGTGTCAGAAACGCTCTGCAAAAGGCTGGTTCTCCAGCGTCTGACTCTGGTACCGGTAGGCGGGGCTCGGTCTGCGATGATCTCTCTGGAGGTGGTGGGGGAACGGCCGGCGTGGGCGGCGCAGCTGGATTCTGTAGGCGTTGGATCTGCTGGGTGAGCTCGGACACCTGCGTCACTAATGCTTGTACTGCCCGGCCCGTGTCACCGATATCCCGCTGCTGAGAATCCATCCTCCGAATGCTATGTTGGATAAATTCTTCCAAAGATCCCGAAGATGAACTCGCTACTTCCATTTGACGGTCAGATCGTTCTGTCATAATGTCTGGATGAAGGACAGGAAGCAGTTGCGAGTTAACAGTTTAATGGATGATAATAAGAATACAGTACAAGCAGGAGGAACACCGTGACGCAGGGACTTCGATGGCCAGGATCCGTGAAGAAGTGCGGTGCGGAGGTGACGGTGAGAAGACAGGAGAACCAGATGCAGACGACGAGGAACAGGAACACAAAGCAGGAACAGAACACCGGAACACCAACACGCAGGACATCAAACAACGATCTGACAGGGATGATAGAACAGCGGTAAGTATTTAAGGAGTCGTGAGATTGATTGCAGCTGGTGATGAATGACGATCAGCTGGAGCGGATCAGGTGATGTCATACACTCACACCCACTACACACGTGCACTCACCCAACAACATAAACACAAGACTAGAAGGAACAGAGAATATGTCTACCGTGACAAATCCGGCCCTGCATGTGGATGAGTAAATACTGACAGAATTTTCATTTTTGGGTGAACTATCCCTTTAACTATAAAGTGCACAATCAATCTTTAATTTACAGTGTGTTTATGCATTTTTTCACACGAAAGTGTGAAAACTGATGGCCAAATTGAATTATGCTGAGGAGGAGCACGTTGTTTTATTTTGATTTTTATGTCATTTTACATTTGAATAACTAAATTAATGCAAGGCCTGACTATTTAAGTGACTATATTCTGATTATAAACTAAATATTACATTGATGCTTTTAAAGCTAGCTCAAGATGTGATGATGCCAACACACCAGAAGTGACATTTAACCGGAAGTTTTCCGGCTGGCTTATATTATTGTGGAAGTTCTTAAGAACGTTCTGTACATATGGTCAATTAAGATGAAAAAAGCTTCATAAAAATTCTAAATACTTTCAAAGATTCCTTAATAAATTAATACTTTGTTTGGTTATGTGAATGCACATTAACCAAGTGAAGTGAAGGCCAAGTATGGCAAACCATCCAAGTTAGTGCACACACATTAGGAGCAGTGTGTAGTTAACACACACACTGCAAACCGTGGACGCATACCCGGAATAGTAGGCAGACATTCACTGCGGCACCTGGGGAGCGATTGGGGGTTAAGTTCCTTGCTCAAGGGCACCTCAGCCGTTTCCTGACGGTATTGGGAACTGAACCCTTGACCTTCAGGTTACAAGTCCTAACCAAGTCCTCTATTAGGCCACGACTGCCCCTGTCAACAAATTAGTTTTTTATTGTTTTGTGAAGCACTACCAAAAACTCTTACTGAGCCTAATGTTTGAACGGCAGACGTCAAACTATTGACTTACTAAATGGGAGACATACGTAGGACACATTCAGGTATTTGTAAGACCCAAACACAAGGGTCAGAGAAAACAGAGTTCACTGCAGGAACAGAACAGCTCTTACTTCCAAAACATCTATGATCACACACAAAGCATTTAAAAAAAAAGATTTGATAAGAATTGCAGTGGTATCTACTGTTGTTTCATACAGTGCAGTCATTTATTTTGCTCTGAAAGAAGCAGGTACCAGACGGACAGCATACGGACGGATGTTTTTGGAAGCGGTAAATTTTTTAGAGCTGATGAAGTGATCTTCCAGTGGAGCATGCCGTGTGGTCAGTTGGCCCATAGTTAGCTGTAACCACCTTTATGTATCTCCAATCTGACACATGAAACAATTTATCATGAGAACAATTGTGAAGTGTTAGAATGTAGATTTACTCACCACAACCGAGCTGAACAGAGCCTCCTTCACATGTGAATTTTTTTTTTGTTTCAAAACCTGGGCCCGGTTTTTCAAAAGGTTTAATCCGGATAAAATTTATCCGGATTTAGTAATCCTTTTTTTTTGCGATCCAGTTTTTGAGCCAGTTTTTCAAAGCAACATCGGATTGGATGCAATGTAGAACTATAGATATGTAAAGAGCAACAAGTACAATAGCCAGTGTGGGGTCAATATAAGTTTGTCAAATACTCCACAATAATTTCAGACTTCCTCATCTGATGTGGAGAGACCAGCTTGTCTGAGCATAGCCTTTAGGAGGCGGATCTCAAGTCTGGCCTTGGTTTGCTGCAGTTTGGTCAGAGTCAGTTGTTCCTCTGCCAGAACGAGCAAACAGGACGTGCAACAAGGGACGCAATAGTTAGACTCTATTTCTGATTTGGATTTGTTCTGGATTTCAAAAATCAGTGATTGCCATTCTTTGCATTTTTTTGGTTATTCTGTAATCATTGCATGCATCACTAATAAATATTCTAAAAACAAAAATATTTTCGATTGTGATGAATATATATATCAATTAGTGACAGAATAAAATGTATTGTTTTTAGTCAATTTTGACAGCTGTTTGAGGGATTATTTTATGAGGCCAAACTCTTTCTACTTTGCTGTAGGCCTAAACTGAAAAGCTGAATACGTTAAAGCCTACCTAATCACTGTAGCCTGACGGATGAACAAATAAAATTAAAACCTTATGAATAAATAGGATATTTTGTAAGATACTGCATGCTCCAAATATAGTATTATGTGAGACATTTTTCAGTTTTCATTACATTTTGGGCATGAAATCTACGCTGAATCCACCCTTCTGATGGGATCAGTTTAATCCCGATTTTTTGGATCAAAGTGATCCAAATCCTACAAAAAAGTTCTGAAAAACCCAAACTAAAGGTTTGATCCGGATCAAAACCAAGATTGGATTACGTGATCTAATCCGATTATGTAATCCGTTTTTTCTTTTGGAAAACCCATTTTCAAAATTTGATCCAATCCGTTATCCAAAATCCTAGTGGATTACTTTTGAAAAACCGGGCCCTGGAGAGAGAGAAAGGCTGTTGCAGTAAAGGGCAATTACTTATTAAAAAGCAATACTGTCCTGTACTTTAGGGATTGTTTTGTATTGTATTGCAAATATGCTGCGTTTCAAAACAACTCAATAAGGACTTACCTTGTCGGCAAGGTAGTAAAAGTAAAATTAGTGCAGCAAAATCAAACAGAAAACATTCAAACATCTTTAGATGAGCTGAGCTGCTTCCTGCTCAGCTACTGTCCGGACGCTCTCGCTTACTGCTCCGCACTTTGCTCTATCGCTTTTATATTTCTATATTTTATCTCCTTTTATCACCTAATTTTAACTTCAGCAAATCAGCACAGTGCTCAAACGCTTGGATTACTACAAAAAAAAGCAGAATTATTTTATTCGACCAGCCTCCCACTGAAAGCTTACATTCCGGGGAAGAGAAAACACAACTGCCTACATTCATAAGGATAAGAAAATGCCTCCTCTGGAATCTACTTGCTGCTCCAACTGCCACAGACTTTTACAAAGGATTGCAATTCTTGAAACAAAGTTAATTGCGGGACCACCAAACCAGACGGAACACACAACAGAGCTTCGTCATGGATGTCCTCAGCATACAGCCGGTGAGTCCCATGAATCTAGTGCTTCTCGACAGGCCATACTGAGTGTAGAGAAACAAGCCAATCGACTTACTAATCGATGGCACAAACAGGGTGCGAGACCCAAAGGCACTCGAGACATCAGATTGTCACGAGCATCACATATTACTGCAGTAGCATCCTCTACCCCAGATACGGCTCTGACAAGGACTGCAAACACTGGTCTCCTACCACCGCCTATACATCTTGAGAACAGATTTGAAGTATTAATGAATGAGGAAATCCCCAAATTTGATGAATGTGATCGAACACAGACTGAATCAGCCAGTAGCTAACACTGATGCTAACTGGGGCTCAAGGTCGAGCAGACAGCGGCACTCAGCTCAGAGCGCAGCCGGGCCCAGGACTCTGATAGTGGGCGACTCCGTAATCAGAAACATTAATAGCAGGGATACAACAACGTGCTGCCACACAAGCAACAACATCTGATGTAAACAGGGAACTTCAGAACATTCTGATGAAACATAAGACTGCAAATCGACTCATCATTCATGTGGGGAAGAATGATATTCATAAAGAGCAGTCAGAACTTCTTAAAAAGGATTTCAATTAACTTTTTGAAACACTTAAAAGACTGAAAGTTCAGACATTCATCAGTGGACCACTCCCAGCAAGAGGAACAAACAGGTTTTCACGGTTGCTTGGGCTTAATACATGGCTGCAAAAAACCTGCAATATAAAAGGAGTGAACTTTATTGACAACTTCAATCTTTTCTGGAGTCAGAGGCAACTGTTTCAACAGGATGGCCACCACCCAAACAAACTTGGTTCAAGAGTGCTAAAGGACAATATCTACTTCTCCCTCCGTCATCCTTCTGCAATGTGTGCCAATCCACTCAACCTGAATGGCACACACACACCTGGATACAGTATGAATGACCACAGGATTTCACTTCAGCACCTGAATGGACATGCGGTTGACACATCACACAAGGACAGTGATAACACCATATATATATATATATCAGGGCTGCCAACTGTCACGCATTGAGCGTGAGACACACGCAATTGACCCAAATCTCACGCTCTAACGCCACACACCCGATTTTTCACGCTTAAGTGTCAACGCGGTCGGTCAAATGCCTGAAAGATGAGTTTATCTTTATATCTATCTGTTGAGCCACTCACGATCGACTAGTTATACCGCAAATTAGTTAAAATATCCCGTAATCTAGAGTAAAGATATTGTGCTCCAAACCGCGCGCACGGCAGAGAGGTAAGCGAGCGAGAGACCTTGCGTGTGCAGACAGCATAACCCCCCCGCCCCCAAAAATGCCTGTTTCGTGAGCTGCTTGGGACTGTACAAATCGCCACACAATTGAAAACAGGTCTCGGGGAATTACCTTTCACAAACAAGACTGAAACTTTTTTTCTGGTAGTATTTGGTCTTTATATAATTAGTAATAGTAGCGTACTCGCTGGAGCACTGCTCCAAGATTCAGCACCCAAGGACGACTTTCTGGAAAACAGCCAGGGAAACCAGGACAGCATATTACAGCCTCCAATAACACCAGAGCAAAAACACCTCTCACCGGAAACGTTATCACTCTCTCCAGCATCTCCACTTCTGTGCTTCTCAGAGAAAATGGAACAACTGGTGCATGCTGGAACTAGACTATCCCACTCTTTTGCTGCGAGCCCCCAGATACCAACCAAAAAACGCCAGGCCCCACAACCACCAAAGCCTGCGGGCCCAGCTCGCCCTCCCCCTCCTCCTGTGAGAGCTCTTCGGCCTCTGCCACAGCGCCAGGGCCCACACCCTCCTCCGGCGGCTCGAGGTGAACCAAAAACAACTGATACCAGCTCTCAGTGATATGTGTCGGGTCCCCGCTATGATAACAATAACTTTCTCAAATGTTTACAGAACAACCGGGAACCCAGTGTGCCTGTATCTTTTTCTATTGCTGTTCGATTACATGATTGAAAGTCTAAGGCCTTCAAAAGCCGTACAGCAAACCCATCTAATCTGGTGCCTGTTACACGACATACTAAGATTGCTGTGGGGACAAAAAGTAAGACTGTTAAGTTAGCACTTTTAAACATCCGCTCACTTAAAAATAAATCACTTATAGTCAACGACTTAATAACCACATACAACCTGGATTTTATGTTGCTAAATGAAACTTGGCTAGAAGAAAGTTGCAGTGCAACAGTCCTCAATGAAACAGCCCCTCCTAGCTTTACTTTTATGAGTGTCTGCAGAGCTGTCAGAAGAGGCGGAGGTTTAGCTGCTGTTTATAAAGATGTCTATCAATGTAAGCAAATATCATTTGGGAAATACCCGTCTTTCGAATATCTGGGTATTGTGTTAAAAGCTGCTCCACGCATTTTACTTATCATTGTTTACAGGCCTCCAAAATACTCTCCAGCTTTTGCTGAGAACTTAACAGAACTGCTATCAACAATTTCATCAGAGTTTGACTGCTTTGCCATTGCTGGAGATTTTAACATTCACATAGATAATGCAGAAAACAATATGGCAAAAGAAATCAAAACTGTTTTAAAAACTTTTGATCTGACTCAGCATGTACATGGACCCACACATAATCGTGGACACACTCTAGATTTACTTATCAGTAAGGGTCTAAACATTTCATCAATTGTTATTAAGGATGTAGCACTGTCTGATCATTTTTGTATTTTCTTTGATATATTGATCTCTCCTGCCATTGAAGCTAGATCTGTGTCTGTCAAGAAGAGATGCTTAAATGAGAACACTAGTGTACTATTTATGAAGGCTATATCTTTAACACCAAGCTTATCTGCTGACTCTGTTGATTTTCTCCTTGATTCTTTTAACTCAAAAGTTAAAGAGTGTAATTGATGATATTGCTCCTGTGAAAGTCAGGAAGAAGAGTGGCAGACAAAAAGCACCTTGGAGAAACTCAACAGCAGTGCAAAATATGAAAAGACAATGCAGAAAAGCAGAGCGCATGTGGCGGAAGACAAAACTTGTAGTCCATTATAACATCTACAAAGACAGCATCCATGCTTTCAATAAGGAACTAGGCAAAGCTAGACAGACTTTCTTCTCGAATATTATAAACAGCAATATAAACAACACGCGCACTCTTTTTGCTACTGTAGAGAGACTGACAAACCCCCCAAGCCAGATTCCCAGTGAAATTCTCTCAGTGAGAAAGTGCAGTGAGTTTGCTTCTTTCTTCTCTGAGAAAATCAATAATATCAGAAAGGTGATCAGCTCATCCTTGAGTTGCGCTGGGGTCAGGCAGATCAGACAACAGCCTGAGAAAGTAGCCACTATGTCTGATTTCGAAGAAATTGATGGCAAAATTTTGGAAGAAACCGTACAGCACCTAAAAACATCAACCTGCGCCCTTGACGCACTTCCCACATCTTTTTTCAAAAATGTGTTACACAGCTTAGAAGCAGATCTCCTGGAAGTGGTAAATGCCTCACTTCTCTCTGGGAGTTTTCCGACCTCCCTGAAAACTGCTGTTGTCAAGCCCCTCCTTAAAAAGAGCAATCTGGATAAGACCATATTAAACAACTATAGACCGATCACAAATCTTCCTTTCATAGGCAAGATCATTGAAAAAGTTGTCTTCAATCAGCTGAACAAATTCTTAAGCTCGAATGGATACTTTGACCATTTTCAATCTGGTTTCCGACCGCACCACAGTACAGAGACCGCGCTCATAAAGATAATAATGATATTCGCTTAAATACTGATACAGGCAAATTATCAGTGCTGGTACTACTCGACCTCAGTGCTGCATTTGACACTGTCGATCACAAAATACTTCTTGACAGGCTGGAAAACTGGGTCGGGCTTTCTGGGATAGTCCTAAAATGGTTCAGGTCATACTTAGGAGGCAGAGGTTATTATGTGAGTATAGGAGACCATAAGTCTGAGTGGACATCCATGACATGCGGAGTCCCTCAAGGCTCAATTCTTGCGCCACTCCTATTCAACCTTCACATGCTCCCAATGAGCCAAATAATGAGAAGGAACCAAATCGCTTACCATAGCTATGCAGACGACACACAGCTCTACTTATCCCTATCGCCTAACGATTACAGCCCCATTGACTCCCTTTGCCAATGCATTGATGAAGTAAACAATTGGATGTGCCAAAACTTTCTTCAGTTAAACAAAGACAAAACTGAAGTCATTGCGTTTGGAAACAAAGATGAAGTTCTCAAGGTGAACGCATACCTTCAGTCTAGGGGTCAAACAACTAAAAATCAAGTCAGGAATCTGGGTGTGTCTCTAGAGTCAGACCTTAGTTTCAGTAGTCATGTCAAAGCAATAACTAAATCAGCATACTATCACCTGAAAAATATTGCAAGAATTAGATGCTTTGTTTCCAGTCAAGACTTAGAAAAACTTGTGCATGCTTTCATCACCAGTAGGGTGGATTATTGTAATGGACTTCTCACTGGCCTTCCCAAAAAGACCATAAGACAGTTGCAGCTCATACAGAACGCTGCTGCTAGGATTCTGAGCAGAACCAGAAAATATGAACACATCACACCAGTCCTCAGGTCTTTACACTGGCTGCCAGTTACATTTAGGATTGATTTTAAAGTATTATTACTGGTATATAAATCATTCAATGGCCTAGGACCTCAATACATTGCAGATATGCTCACTGAATATAAACCCAACAGATCACTCAGATCATTAGGATCAAATCGGCTAGAAATACCAAGGGTTCACTCTAAGCATGGCGAGTCTGCTTTTAGCTATTATGCCAGCCGCAGCTGGAACCAGCTTCCAGAAGAGATTAGATGTGCTCCTAGAGTAGTCACATTCAAATCCAGACTCAAAACACATCTGTTTAGCTGTGCATTTACTGAATGAGCACTGTGCCACTGTTCGTCCGACTGTTTGCACTGTATTTTATTTTATGTTTTAATTACTCTGATTTCATGTGATTATTTCTGTATTTTATCTTTTATTCTAAACTGTTTTAATTATTCTGATTTCTTTTGATTATTTTAATTTCTTCTATGTAAAGCACTTTGAATTACCATTGTGTATGAAATGTGCTATATAAATAAACTTGCCTTGCCTTGCCTTGCCTTGCCTAGATGATATTATCAAAAGTCTCAAATTCCTATTGCAAGTCAACGTAAATTTAAATTGTGCTTTCTTAAATTAAATAAAGAAACTGACTTACATGAGATCCAGTTTAGATTTTGATTGGTCATGCAACCATTCCTACTCGAGCAGGAATCGAACCGGGTCTCCGGCGTGGTCGGCGAGCGCGCTAACTGTTTCTGTTTCTGATGCAGAAAAGTTAGTTCATACTTTCATGACCTCGAGACTAGATTACTGTAATGCTTTATTAGCTGGCTGTCCTACATCCTCAATTAACAAGCTACAGTTAGTGCAAAATGCAGCTGCTAGAGTTCTTACTAGATCAAGAAAATATGATCATATAACACCTATTTTATCATCTCTACACTGGTTACCTATTAAGTTACGTATCAATTACAAAGTATTCCTACTGACCTATAAAGCCCTAAATGGTTTAGCTCCTGTGTATTTAACAGACCTTCTATCGCCATACAATCCATCGCGCTCTTTAAGATCACTAAATTCGAGGCTTCTGGTCATTCCTAGGATATCTAAGTCCACTAAAGGAGGGAGGGCGTTCTCGCATTTAGCTCCTAAACTCTGGAATAGCCTTCCTGATATTGTACGAGCCTCAGACTCGCTGTCCCAGTTTAAAACTAGATTAAAGACGCATCTCTTTAACCAAGCATTCACTTAATGCTTAACCTTTGATACTGCTGAATCGGTTCGAATGCATTAACATTATGAACATCAGCTATGCTAATTATTTCCCATCTGCCTTTCTGCTGTTATCTCGGGACGCTAGTCCCGAGGTAAATAGCGTTCGTCAGCTCCAGTTTGTATCCAGCCTCTCACGGAGACTTCAGATGCCCCAACGCCTGTGAAGAGACGACTCGACGCCTGTGAAGAGACGACTCAAAGCCGGCGATATGTTATGCCATAAATTAATACTTGATTAACTAACTGTATTTTTCTATGTACATTTCCGAAATGCAATTTCTGTAAAGCTGCTTTGAGACAATGTGTATTGTGAAAAGCGCTATACAAATAAATTTGAATTGAATTGAATTGAATTAACTAGAGCCCCTTTCACACAGAGATTCCGGAAAATACACGGATAAAGTGACCCGGGATTTGACCGGGTTCGTTTGATTTTGGTTCATTCACACTGCCAGTGATTTTCCGGAATCAGAGAGTGCGTTCACACACAACCCGTAAAAATCCCGTAAAGACACGTGACATTGATGCGACATGTAATGTTTTAGCAGCGTCTATAGTTTGCGTATGAGCTGTGATTTCTCTCTCGAGAAACCACGCTTGTGCATTTTTTTCTCTGATTCGATCATAAACTAGCGCATTACGTACCGTTTCACTAGCCTGCTTTCACTTCACTTCAGCGCCATCATTACGACACGGCATTGATTACGGCTTTTGTTCACACAGCGCGAGTTCCGGGGCTGATCCCAGCAATGTTACTAGGTCCCCAACCCGGCATCGATCCCGGGATCAATCCCGGGTCGTGTTTGCGTTCACACAGAAGGCGTTCTGGCAATTTCCCGGCAATTTCCCCGGATCAACGCGCTGTGTGAAAGGGGCATAGCATAGGACACTAAAGACTGGAGCCTCTTGAGGCTTGGGGAGTGAGGTTTACATGCACCGCTCTAACAGGCCTATGTCCATTACAGTAGTTCATTTTAAATGTATTTTGACCCATAAACCTGAAATGTTGTGTCACCCAATATCAATTAATCACTTTACTAATAAAAACGATTTGTGCCAACATGTACTGCAGCACTGATCCATTCAAAGCATTGTGGACATGAGGCTATACACTCAAGTTCATAAAGAACAAATAGAAAGAAAGGAACTTACCACACTTAATGATGCTTTGACCATTTTCACAGGTTACCCTTCTTTCTACATTTTGTTTTGTTTTTTTAGGGGAGGAGAGAGGAGTCTAAAATATACAGTAACTACCAGTAAAAGATATGCAAATATTCTCTAATTTGCTATGCCTTTATTTATAAAATAAACTTCAAAGTGAAGAATGGAAATTGCTTACTTGCTGGGATACATTCATAAGATACATCCAGGTATTTATAAGCTTCTGTTCTGCATTGTTTATTTGAGATCTGATTAGCTGGTTTCCCACTAGCACACGTTTTGCAGTCAGTCCGCCCATAGTTGGCTTTAATGACCTTTATGAAACCCAAATCTGAGGTTTAAAGAAAGAGAATTGTGGTAGTTTAAGCTCATTCCATGTGTTTGGAGACAAAGGCTCAAAATACATATGATCCTGTTCTCCCACACTCATACTATCCTATTTGGGAACAAAAGCCAAACATATAACCTAAATGACTAATTACTCACCACATTTGAGAAACGCGGACTCTCCTTCACAGACCACCGTTTTGTTTTGTTTTTTGCTTCTGCACCTGCAGAGAGGAAACTAGTAAAATTACTAAAACATTCTACAACTGAAAGTCTATTTAATGAGACTGCATGTGTTTTAGTTGGTATTGCCTTACCATGTTGTTACAGAAACAGCAGCACTGAAAGTCCCAAAAAACACAAGTTGAAATACTTTAAATCAAGCAAATAAAATTGAAACCAAATCAGTACTTACAAGTGATCCAGCTTAGCTTTTGCACCAGCATGTTGAATGTGTGAACAGAAGGAAAGCCCTGGAATTATTCTAAGGGGACATGGGAGCACACCGTATTTATAACAAAAACAGACTCAAAAGCAAAAATTGTAGTTCAGATGCAAAATAGAATTTTTTTTTTACTCTCAAAATTTTGCAGTAAAGTACTGAATTACATTACAGCACCATTATATCATTATATCATTATATTTAACCAATTGATAGGAGCACAGTTGAATCCAAGTGCAACTTATTGAAATAATCAACACACTGAACCAATGGGAAGACAAAGCTGAAAATCACGTGACAAAACCATAAAACAATGTGAACATGACATGACAAAGGAGCCAAATACACAGGATGCGTCGCCCTGTCCATATGAACATGGGTATTTTCAAAACTGCAGATTTTTATATGCGGTTTGGCTGTTCCTCCACACGCAAATGCAGTATCCGGTCACTGAAACCAAACTTTTTTGAAAAGTCCTGGCAGGGTGTAGATTTTTCTAAACTCTGGTTACAGTGTTGTCGTGTAGACGGTGAAACCGGAGATTTTGACTTGTGACGTAGGAGTGCGCGCTGTTATCTCCTTTGTTTGACGTCAGATTGTGCTCCGCTATCTCCTTTGTTTACATGAG
This sequence comes from Siphateles boraxobius, assembly GCF_051911475.1. Taxonomy (NCBI): domain Eukaryota; kingdom Metazoa; phylum Chordata; class Actinopteri; order Cypriniformes; family Leuciscidae; genus Siphateles; species Siphateles boraxobius. The sequence continues at coordinate 14,303,474 of NW_027509205.1, read as the reverse complement.
ACGAGTCTGTGCAATGGTGGACGTAGCATGTATACAGATGTGTATAGACGTGCACAGTACTCCCATTATATTGCGGAACAGAGGTGTCAGAATGCAATACTACGCAGGTCACTGCTTATGACAACATGTTGTTAGCCTACCAGAACCGTTAATAACCTTTTTTTCAGGCTCCTGATTGGCCAAAATGGCTTTACGGTCAGGGTTATATCGACACCTGTTGGTTTGGCATGCCCTTGCCAGCGCTTCATTGCTTGTTTTCGCGTTTTCATGTGGAAGGAGATTTTTTTTTTAGAAATGTGCTTGTGTGGACGCGATTTTTTTTTTAAACGAAGGAGGAAAAATATATCAGTTTATAAAAATACCCACATACGTGTGGACTAGGCCTCAATTAGCTCCCTAACTCCAGAGTTTGAATCAGTGGCTGCATCCGAAATCGCATTCTTCCCTGCTATAGAAGGTGAAAAACTTTATGTGAGAAAATAAGTGTGTCTGAATTCACAGTACTCAAAAAAGAGAAGGCAAAAAAGTATCCAGATGACCTACTACTTCTGGCGAGATTCTGAAGTGTGCATACGATTGACACTTTACTATCCCATGATGCCATGGGAGAGGATTTATGAATGGCAGTGAAGCAACACAACTGATGCTGGTAGGTCGCATAATAATGACAGTATGGCGAATATAGTACACCCAAATTACATTCATATTACATAGAACATACTGTTTTGGCGGTCGTGAATTAATTACTTATTCAAAATAAGTACCTACTCAAGAGATTATCCAATTTCGGATGTGGCCAGAATTTTGTGTACATGAATCCCGCACTGGCGAGCACCCTGGTTCACTACACATTGGGACAGTGATTACTCAATTTCCGGCGTGGGAGGAGGGCGCACTAACAAGGAGACTAGTGCATCTTGAAGCAAAAATATTATATTTAATTTAAAGTGTTTTTTATCACGGTTTGTAAATTACATTGGCACAATCATAAGAGACAAACCTGTCAAAAGGTCTTTGCGAGCGAAGGCAAAGTTTCTCGGATGAACCATTTCTGAGAGAACGCTGAACCAGCCCAAAAGTAAGATAGATTACCTGATCCTGTGCAGCAAAACATAGAATTTCCAAATCCAGATCATTCTGATTCAGTTTAATTTTTTTGAGAGATGAGCCCCTGGGGAGTGTGATTGTTTTACACACACAGCTCTTACTGGCCTATACGTCTGTTACAGTAGTTCGTTTGAACTGTATTATGACCCATAAACCTGAAATGTTATGTTCTTTACATTATTCTTGAGGATTCTTTATCTGTATGTTTTGATCATGTACCAATTTAGAGATTTACTGCTTTGGCTTGATGATGAAAATCAAAGCAGAATGCACTTTCTTATTCAGAAATTTGCATTGCATGAAAACGCAAAAACAAGATAACCACCATTGCACAGACTCGTCTCATGTAAACAAAGGAGATAGCGAAGCAATCCGATGTCAAACAAAGGAAATAATAGCGCACACTCTGACGTCACAGCCCAAAATCCCCTGGCAGCAGTTTTCAAAAAAGTTTGGTTTCAGTGACCGGATACTACGTTTGCGTGTGGACCAACAGCCAGACCGCATATAAAAATATGCGGTTTTGAAAATACCCTTGTTCGTGTGGACGCACGAAAAATAAATGTTGTGTATTTGGATCCTTTGCCATATCATGTTCTCATTGGTTTATGGTCTTGTCATGTGTTTTTCAGTTGTGTATTGCCATTGGTTCATTGTGTTGATTACTTTCAGGTGTGTCTTGTTATCTCATTAGTCCTTGTGTATACATAGACATCATGTTTCTGTAGTCTTTTGTCAAGCTTTGGTCTCTGTAACAATTGTTTGGTGAGTCTAAAGTGTATGTGTAAGTTTCTGTTTCTTCAGTCAAAGTCATGTTTTGTTTATTTTCAGTACATTGCACTTGGATTCAACTGTGCTCCTATCAGTGGGCTAAATATAACAATGTAATGGAATTCAGTCATTTACTGCAATTATTTGATAGGGAATCTTTGTTTACTTTATTATTATTATTATTATATATAAATATTGTTTGCTGTGTCCCCTTAAAATAATTCCAGGCCTTTCCTTCTGTTCACACATTCAACATGCTGATGCAAAAGCTAAGCTGGATCACTTGTAAGTACTTTGGAACTAATTCAATTTGCATGATTTCAAATGTTCTAACTTGTTGTTATTGGACTTTCAGTGCTGCTGTCTCTGTATCAACATGGTAAGGCAACTGATTAAAACATGTGCAGTCTCAAAGACTTTTAGGTGCTGAACGTTTAAGTAATTTTACTAATTTCCTCTGCAGGGGCAGAAGCCAAAAAAAAGGTTATTTGTGAAGGAGAGTCTGCGTGTCTCAAATGTGGTGAGTAATCAGTCATTAAGTTATGTTTGACTTTTGTTCACAGGACAGTATGAGTGTATCTTGAGCCTTTGTGTCTCCAACTGCATGGAATGTATTTAAACTACCACAATTGCCCCCCCCCCCCCCCCCCCCCCCCTTAAACATCAGCTTCGGGTTTCATAAAGGTCATTAAAGCCAACTATGGGCGGACTGACTGCAAAACATGTGCTAGTGGGAAACCAGCTGATCAGATCTCAAATACACAATGCAGAACAGAAGCGTCCCTCTCTATAATGTCCGCTCGGTAGGTTTAACCGATAACATAGCAAAATAAGTTTACAATTTCAGTGTATGCATTAACACAAGATGCATATTGTCTATAGTATATCAGCGCTAATAAATACTTGTCATTTGTCTTTCCATGAATCAGGTGTGATGGAAGAAAGAGCTGTACTGTTCCTTCAGCGAACTCTGTTTTCTCTGATCCGTGTGTTGGGACTTATAAATACCTGGATTTATCTTATACCTGTATCCCAGCAAGTAAGTTCCATTGGCCACTTTGAAGTTTAATATTTTATAAAGGAGTAAAAATATCTTGTATTGTATCTGACCTCTGTTCCCCTTCTACCCCCCCCCCCCCCCCCAAAAAAAACCCCTAGAAATAAGTGTAACCTGTGAAAAAAGTCAAAGCGTCATCAAGTGTTGTAAGTACTTTTCTTACTGTATGTTCTTTACTATACTGAGATCAGAGTGTAGCTCATGTCCACAATGCTTTGAATGGATCAGTGCTGCAGTACATGTTGGCACAAACCGTTTTTATTAGTAAAGTGATTAATTGATATCTGTGTCTGTGTATCACAAGGTAAAGGTGTTATTCATGTTCATCATGCCAATTATGGAAGGCGAGATCTTGAAACCTGCCCTCATGTATTGGCAACCACACCAGACTGTTACTTTCCTCAGACCAGCAGCCTGCGTTCCAGGTACAGCAGCAGACACACTTCATCTAGAGTCACTTTAGGTCAACTGTCTTCAGCTAGTTTTGAAATGTATACAACATGTATCCAAGGGACAATGTATATTGAGAATCATTATCCTGTGTATTTACTAGCTAATTTACACGGCCATCAAAAAAATAATTTGGCTTTAGTATTTTGAGACTGTAGAATGACAAGAGCTAATACAGTCTCTTCTAATTCTTCCAATTTTTCTTTAAGGTGCGATGGGAAGAAGTCTTGTCGACTAAATGCTTCAAATTCTGTCTTCTCTGATCCATGTGTGGGTGTTTATAAGTATCTGGAAGTGACATATTGCTGTAAATAATATTGACCATCCTGCCACAAATGCACCTTATGTCATGATTGTCAACAAATGACAATGGAGCAAAATAAAAATTTGAATCCAGATGTTAAATGGTCTATCATATTTTTTTTTTGTGGAAAAACAATCGTTTTCTAAATGCTCAATTGTCTATTTTTTCTGGGTGATGTTTGTGGGGTTGTCTCGTAAATCTGTTACACTACATTGTAAAATATATCAGGGTTTTTACATTAATCAAAACAAGCCAAACAACTTAGTTGCACAATTTTCAACTTGAGTCTGTTAAATGTAGTTTTAAGTTGACCATACTTCTACAGCAGAGTTGATTTTACTACAGGCAGCTATTTATTTTTGAATGGTGTAAATATGCTTTAAAAACGTGGTTTTCACGGTTTTGGCTCCCAAAAAACATTTTAGTGAACTTAAACACCTAGTGAACACTTATGCATCAGATGTTGGCAGAGGCAAAATCTATGGCCTCTTGTGTTAACAGCATGGATGAATAGTCAAAGCTTGCTTGCATACAAATAACAGAGCTTTGGATGAACATCAGTCTCCTTGGTCGAGCTCTTTCTTTCTAATCGGCCTAACTGTAACTGACCAAGAAAGACGTATAAAAGAAGCAGATGTAAAAGTACTAGCCGTTGAAAGGATGGATCTCCTAGAGTTGTTCAGATTGTAGAACAAAATAATCCAAGATATTTAAACATTTGCTTTATGGTTTTCCACCCCTTCTTTCTTACCCCAAGGATCATTTGGGATCCCATAGACAGGTGCTGATATGATGACTCACATTTGGGTTTTAGTCACATGGTCAGGGAAAGGGTAAAAGATTGTAGCTGTTGCTCTGGGTCTTTTTGATTCTCTGGCTCCCATTATTGGGGCATTCTCTCTTTGCCTTTTTTCTTACTCTCTCCCTCTCTTTCTATCTCTCAGGTAATATTTTACGCATATGTTGGGTACAATTAATGGTGTAAGTTTGTATCTCATACATCTATTTTAAGTGTAACCATAATGTACAGTTTTCTACCATCTTGTTAATGTTTCTTTAGTCATTCGGCAGTCCTGCAGCTCGAACAACTGTAGGAAATCCACTCTTACAACTTCACTCAACTTGCATTCAATGGACACTTTACCATCCCATGATGCCAAAGGAGAGGAGTTATGAATGTCAGTGAAGCAATCACAACTGATTCTAAATAGCTTAATGAATTATATATACAAGTTTATTGAATAGGATAAACCCCTTGAGATGAACCATCTCGTTTTCGAGGGGGTCCTAAAAAAATTCCATTAAGTATTAAATAAAATAACATTTAACACTATCTTACAGTAAAGGTCTAATTTTCTTTTTAACCTTTTATTTTAAAGGTGAAGTGCATCTCCCTAGCATTACACTGGAGTTGGTCCGCCTATGCTGACACAGCACTAAACAAAGCTTATTAATTAATTACTATTCCAAGAGCACATCGTTTTTCCCCGTTCACTGTGATCCTGCTTTTATTAGGGTTAGGGCCCGCACACACCAAGCCAACCGTCGGCCAATCCAGTTTTTACGCAAGATGCAGCCGACATGAGGCGACAACACAATCAGCTTTCATCACTGCTGGTACTTTTACATCTGCTTCCTTCATACATCTTTCTTGGTCAGTGCCCAGATAAACAGATTAGAAAGAGAGAGCTTGACCAAGGAGACTGATGTTTTAAATCAACCAAAACAATTTTTTTCCACGATGGTAGGGGAAGACTCATGAATATTCATTAGGGAAGTCATCCCTGATTGGTCTGATGACCTATAACCTACCCCTAACCCTGCCCCTAAACCTACCCATTACTGGGGCTAAGACCAATCAGGGATGACTTCCCTAATGAATATTCACGAGTCTTCCCCTACCATCCTGCAAAAAAAAAAAAAAATTGCGGCGGCCTGGAGCAGAGCGAAGTCTCAATTTTCAGCCATCTTTCTCCAGGTCACATGATCACCTCATAACTTAAGTCTCTAGACAGATGGTGTAACCAGATTTTTCTACAAAAAATGTAGGAAACAGTGCAGCCCATGCAAATCTGGTGGGGCAGTGATGGTGGCTTTTTGATGGGACAAAGAGTTACTCAAGCACTTTAAATCAGATACGACTGTGTATTTGAAAATGTTAGGATGCTTTACACAGTTTGTGTAGAATACTTTTTGCAATACAAATTCTTACAAAACAGCTTTATAGGAAATAGAAATTAAAAAACTCGTGTTTTATGGATTCAACAATTTGGGTGGTTCTTTTAAGTTAACTGAAAGTTTTTTCTGGAGCCAAAATTGGCGATGGCATCACTGTAAAAACCAAATTTTTAAAGCTTTATTTTTAAAGTTTAAATAATTGCTGCCTATAAGTAGAATCAACTCAACTGTAGAAGTAATTCCAACTTAAACTACATTTAATGGCCCGTTCTATTTTTGATGTATACTGCTTGTGCTACTTACAAATGACAAATGGATTTGCAACAGTCACTTTGCCACTTTAAACTTTTCCGGTGACATCAAAAATTAAAATAAAAAAAATCAAATGTTAAGTGTCACACAAATGTTAATTTACATTTTTGTATCCATTCTTTCCATCCAAAATGTATTCATTCAGCAGTATTTTGTAAAATGTCCGAAATGTCCTGTTAGATCTATTACAGTTTTTCACTAACACTTTATAATAACTTTATTCTATGAATCATTAGTTAAGCATTGGTAAATTGTTCATTCATAATTATATTTGTTAATAGACATTATACTAGACATTACATTATAGTCGTTTATAAATAAAAATGAAAGCACATTTAATGCAATGCATATTTTTTCCAAGTAGTGCAATTCAACAAAGCCTTTTTTTTTTCTCAAAAACATTTGGGATTATATAGTTGTAAACATAGGGAGGGATAAAAAATGCGTTCCAGTGCTGGAAATTTAAAAACAATTTCATCCAGAAATCAGAAAAGGGTGCGAATATAACAATTCAGTGCTAAAAATGTTTGCAAACTATTAAAATGCTATAGACTATGTCTTGTTATGATTTTAAATCTGTATTTATCCTCATAGCGATGTCAAAGTAAAAATTGGTGCCAAAGTCTGATTTTATGGTGGCTGTGCTTTAAAATTAAGTTATTTTAATCTGAATTCAAGGATTTTTAAAAAGACTGACAGTAATCAGTATTGAGTAGGCTACTACTGTACGGTTAACCCTGTCTGGGTTTGAAAATAATTAACAGTTGAAAACATTCATTAGAAATTTAGAAAAGTAATCAAAAAGTAATCAAATGTTTAAGAATGGAAGTTTACACTGTTATTTTGAACCAATAATCAGAACAAAAAGCAGTTGAAGGATGACGTGCATAATTCAGTTATTTATTTGACTCAAATATAATTAATTTGACTCCATTAAAGTTGTTGTTATTCTTTAACCTATTATTATTTAAAGGTAAAGGGATTTCTTAGAACGGATAGGAATATGTAGGATTTAACCTGAACGTTTAGATAACAAAACTTATATTCACTTTAGCTTTCAACATCATCAAAGTTATTTATTAAGTTACATATTTAAATGACAGTGGAATGGAACAACATACTGTATAGAAAACTTAGTTGTAACAAATAATGTTCTGCTGTGCAGAATTAAGAGGCTGTAAAAGCCTTTCTTAGTAATTTCTGAAGTAGGACAGTAAAGATTCACTCAGCCCTATAAATGTAGTAAGTTACATTACTTTAATAAAGTAATTGAAATAATTACACTATACATTTGAAACAGGCTTGCAATCTGTAACCCATTACAATTCCAAAGTAACCTTCCCAAAACGGCATATTGTTGGTCAAATGGCATAAGTGTGTGTGGAGAGAGGGCAGATTTTAATTAAAATGAAAAATTTAAAGAAAAATGTATCGAATCTGAACGAAATGTCTTTTGGAAAAAAGTGCAATGAAAGTGCTTTAAGGATTCTCTATGATTTCTTATATTCATTTTTGCTTAATTCCTACTAATATAGGCTACTTATATGTTGCAATCTGACCATGTTGAAATGTCCTGTGTATGTTCTAAGAAGGCCAAAAGGTACTTTCAAACAACAGGCCTAAGAGGGAACAGGTTTGTGTTCTAGTTTAAGAGGCTTATCGCATCTGTATGTGTAACAAGGGAACCAAAGGATGGCAGGCAGAAATATGTACACTCTAAAAAACGTTGGGTTATTTTGTGTACCCAATAGCTGGGTTAAAAATAGTGGGTCGTTCTTTTGGGTTATTCGGAACATTTATTGAGTTGTTTCTATAACAACGCAGCCCGTTAGGTTGAAATTCAAATTTCAACGGTTGACCACCACAGCTGACAGAAGATAACGTACGTACTCTAAATATCTGACCAACCAGAATATCTGGAGTCGATATCTAATTTGGGCAAAGTACGCACAAAACTCCCTCAGACAGTCATCCACGTAGTTAACTCCTTTCCAGTGTGTGCTGGGTTACCAACCCCCATTGTTTCCATGGTCCGGCGAACCCTCAGAAGTACCAGCAGTAAATAAGTGGTTTCAAGAAAGCGAAAGAGTGTGGAATCAAACCCATCATCACCTCCAGCAAGAGGTGAATCGCCAACAGCATTTCGCAGATGCTCGTCGCCGTCAAACCCCTGAGTATCAACCCGGACAGTTAGTCTGGCTCTCCACAAAGGACATCCGTCTAGGTCAACCTTGCCGCAAACTCAACCCCAGATACATCGGACCATTCCCCATTGTAAGACAAATTAACCCAGTCACCTACCAACTTCGTCTACCCCCAGAAAATCGGATCCATCCCACGTTTCACGTCTCCCTCCTGAAACCTCATCACCCTCCTGTACCCAACTCGGCCACAGAACCGGTTCCGGAAGATAACCCCCCGATACCGCCTATTGAACCAGAGCCCATTTATCTGATAAAGGATATATTGGACTCCCGACGTCGAGGTGGTCGGCTCGAGTATCTGATAGATTTTTAGGGGTATGGACCAGAGGAAAGATGTTGGATACCCCGGAACGACGTCCTTGATCCCAATTTGCTCCTTGAGTTTCACGCTCAACATCCTGACAAACCTGCACCACGGCCCAGAGGTAGACCACCACGACGTCGGGTTCCAAGGTCCGCTGGCGCGGACTCTGGAGGGGGGGGGGGGGGGGGGGGGGGGGGGGGGGGGGGTTATGTCAGGAGCCAATCAAACAGAACATCCTTCACCACACAACGATCACTCTCCCCAGAATACTAATCACCTGCACCTGTTCACAATCAGTAAGCCTCATCAACCCCTGCATAAAAACACTCAACACAACCTCAGTCTTTGTCAAGACTCCAACAGGAACAGACCATTTCCCTTGTCTTCCGAAGTCTCTTATATGTCCAGTTCCAGCCAAGTAACGTATACTCACCTGTGAATTACTAACCTCTGCATTCCTGTTCCACTGTCTTCAGAGATCCTGTCCAAATCCGTGTTTCCTGCAATCCTGTCTGGATCCTTGTTCCTCGAAATCCTGTCTGGATCCCTGTTCCCCAAAAACCCTGTATTCTCCTGAGTCCCTGTGTTCACGCCGAGATGTCACTCCCACGACGACATCTGAAAGAGAAAAGACAAGTATAAGAGATCTGTAACTGCTTGACATCAGTTAACCTGAAGAGGACCTGCATACCTGTAATCTGCCCCGCACGTAGTGATCTTCACCAAATCTGCACCTGAACTTTGAAAATACTCACCTATGCACTTGTGTCACGTTAAATAAAGCTGTGTTTGGATTCACTTACCTCTGTCTCCGTGCCTGTATCCTGACAATTATTATAATAATTATATATAGTTATTTTTACTTTAAATAAGGTTTTTGGACATCAACATTGAAATGTTATAATTCTCACTACCAATTTTGATATTGTGAAAACATTCAAACTAGCCCAAAAAAACTAATTAAAAAAACTAAGTTAGCAAAGACAAGTAGGCCTAGCCTTCACTATATCAATTACATTTATACTCATTAAATGTAATTGTATATACATTTATACTCATAGTTCCGTGACTGCGATGAGTACAAAGATAATAAGGGGTTAAGCGAAGTTTGAAATGCCCAAAAACAGCATCAGGTATATTAGGCTGCTGTCACTTTAAGGCCTCAGGTACCGTCCAATATACTGACACACATCCAATTTTCTTATTTTCAGCTGTTTACTTACACTTAAGACATAACCGACAGCGTTTACATGAATACTTGCCGAGACTGGAATTTTAACACATGAGTGTGTGTATTTGGCTGTTCACGCACAATAAGCTGCCCAAAAGAAATTAGTTCAGTATACTCACTTGCTGTGTGACAAGTGGCTTTATGCACAAAATTGACAAATCCCTACCAGTTTATCGTGTCTACCGGTATATCATCCACCCCTAATTGTCCGTTATGTATATTTTGCATAATTTTTACATATAGCTGAAGATTGTTCTGATGTCTTAAGTGACTCTAGATGAAGTGTATCTGCTGCTGTACCTGGAACACAGGCTGCTGGTCTGAGGAGAGTAACAGTGTGGTGTGGTTGCTAATTTATGAGGGCAGGTTACAAGATCCCGTCATCCATAATTGGCACGATGAACAAAAATAGCACCAATATCTGTTGAAAGAAAAACAGCAAATTTTAAAACAGTAATGTGTGCCACCATACACTGTAGCTGGACTGATCTATTCAAAATATTGTGGGCATGTGGACCTTAAGGGCTAAAACAAAATGCTCTATCTTTTTTGATGCTAATGTATGATCTCAGCATAGAAAAAAACTTCCAGAAAGAAAAGATAGATCTTACCACAGACAATGACGCTTTGGGAAAATTCACAGGTTATACTTCTTTCTAAAATTAGTTTGAGGAAAATGGGAACAGAGGTCAGTAATATTAACAGTAACAACCAGTTCTAGACATGTAAAGAAAAGAAAACATTAAAAAAAAATCTACTTCGAAATTATCCTTAATTTTGTATACCTTGTCAACGCAGTGCAGCAGCTAGCAGACCTAGAGCAGGCCATCTCGCGTGCTCATTGGCTGCCCTGCGGGCAACTGCTGCAGCCTACCAGTGAGCCCGGCGTGACGCCACGCCCAATGAAGGGCGCCCGCACCTTTATAGCGTCACAGCCCGCCAGATAGGCGTGGCTTAGCGTATAAAATAGGGGCTGTAGGCTGAATTCTCTGGTTTTTCGACGACTGAAGCGAAGTCGCTCGTGGCGCGAGCACGGCCGGTTACGCAATACTCGTTCCCTCTCTAGACAGAACCGAGGTTACGTTAGTAACCGAGTATCATTCTCTTACGAGAGGTTCTCTCGTATTGCGTAAGTTTAGCTTACGCTACGGGAACACTTTGTCAACGCCGTGCGCGCCAAGCATCCACATGAGACCCCGAGCTTGAGGGGAACCCCATAAGTGGAAAAAATAAGGTGGCCAGCCACGCGGGCCATCACTTGTACATAAGCACACATAGGGAATACAGAGCAGCGCGCCGGTCTGTATAGTCATATGGCACATACCCTACTTAGTGCAGCTCAACCAGGAGAGCTGAGTCACGAAAGTGATCTGAGCAGGAGATCTGGGCAGAATACACCTCTTTTTCAGACTGACAACAGTTTAGCCTGCAAGGCAGGAACTTCTAGGTTATAAAACCTGACAAAGGTAGACGGGGAGCTCCAGCCCGCCGCTACACATATGTCATGGATAGAAATCCCACTGGACCATGCCCACGACGAGGCCACGCCTCTCGTGGAATGATCCCTGATGCCCAGAGGCTATTGTAGACCTCTTGATGCGTAAGCTGCCGCTATAGCGTCCACTATCCATCTGGACAGGCTCTGTTTCGAGGAGGCGAGCCCCTTGGCGCGCCCACCAAACGAAACGAAAAGCTGTTCCGAACGCCTGAAGGAGGGCGTAATGTAAAATCTCAGCGCTCTGACAGGGCAGAGGAGATTCACATCACTTTCGCTGTCAGATGCTGGGAGAGCTGACAGCGAAATAACTTGTGCTCTGAATGGAGTGCCCATCACTTTAGGGACATAACCATGTCTAGGTCTGAGGATGACTTTAGAGTCATTTGGTCCGAACTCAAGACACGACGCGCTGACAGACAGCGCGTGCAGATCCCCTACACGTTTTACTGACGACAGTGCAGTCAGAAAAACGTTTTTTAGTGATAGATATTTCAACCCCACGGAGTCTAGTGGTTCAAATGGAAAAGCTTCAGGGCCTCGAGGACCAATGAAAGATCCCACATGGGAACCGACGGGGGGCGCGGCGGATTCATCCTTCTAGCTCCTCTAAGGAAGCGGATGACCAACTCATGTCTTCCCAGTGACTGGCCGTGCGTCGATTCCGCGAACGCTGCCACGGCCGCCACGTATACTTTGAGCGTGGATGGGGACCTTCCCTTATCCAACAGCTCTTGTAGGAAGGTGAGCAGCTGCACCACCCCGCATGTCCGCGGGTCCAGACCTCTGTCGGTGCACCATCCAGAGAACACCGACCATTTAGACGCGTAGAGCCTTCTCGTGGAAGGGGCTCTAGACTGCGTGTTCGTGTTCATCACTCCTTCTGGCAGGGCAACGAGTACCCGTTGATCAACCATGCATGCAGAGACCAGCGCTCTGGATGGGGATGCCAGATCGTGCCGCGAGCCTGAGAGAGGAGATCTGTCCTCACCGGAATCGGCCACGGAGCTGTATGTGACAGCCGTGCCAGTTCCGGGAACCAAGTCTGATTCTCCCAACGCGGGGCTATGAGGAGCACCGAGTGGCGCGTTTCCCTGATCCTCTTGATCACCTGTGTCAACAGAGAGACCGGAGGGAAAGCATATAGCGGGAGGCTGGGCCAAACCTGGGCCAGCGCGTCCTCGTCCTTGGAGAAGAACGTCGGGCATTGAGCGTTGTCTTTTGACGCAAACAGGTTGACTTCCGCTCTGCCGACTAGGCGCCACAGTTTCTGGACCGTTTTGGGGTGCAGGGACCATTCCCCTGGGGGAACATTGTCCCTGGACAGTTTGTCTGGGCCGTCGTTCAAATGGCCAGGCACATGCACCGCCCTCAGCGAGCGCAGGTTCATCTGTGACCAAATAAGGAGGCGTTCCGTCAGATTGCAGAGATTTCTGGATCTGACACCGCCCTTACGGTTTACATAGGATACCACAGATGTGTTGTCCGGGCGAACAAGAACATGCTGGTCCTGTATGAACGGGAGGAAGCACTTCAGCGCGTTCTCGACCGCTATCATTTCCAGACAGTTTATGTGAAAACCCTTCTCCTGGTCTGACCACTGGCCAAAGGCCGGTCTGCCCTCGAACAGCGCGCCCCAACCCGAGTTGGACGCGTCTGTCGAGATGACCTTCCGATAAGAGATGGTTCCCATCATTACTCCCTGCTGGTACCAGTCGGCCACTAACCAGGCTGGGCAGTAATGAGCTCTTGGTCCAGTTGACCGTGAGACCCAAGCTTTCCAGATGACTGAGAAGCACTGTTCTGTGAGATAGTAGTTCTGTCTCTGACTGTGCCAATATCAACCAATCGTCCAGATAGTTCATTATGCGCAGCCCCTGACTTCTCAGGGGGGCGAGCGCCGCGTCCATGCACTTTGTAAATGTACGGGGTGCCAGGGACAGGTCGAACGGCAGGACGGTGTATTGATATGCCTGACCGTCGAAGGCGAATCTCAAAAATTGCCTGTGACGGGGTACTATCTGAATCTGGAGAAATCCAGAGGGCTTGAAAGCGCGGCGTTAACCAGAGGTGCCTCTCCGTCACGGTTAACGTGGCCATGGCTCGTCCGATGGGTTGGGCTGCGGCTTTGGTGGCGCGGAGAGAGAGATCCGTCGCGCTTCTCAAATCCGTAACCGCAGCTGGGTCCCGGCCCTTCTCATCCCATTCACAGAGGAGGTCGGCTTGCAGGATCTGAAGCACAGCCATCGAGTGTAGAGCAGACGCGGCCTGGCCGGAGGCGGCATAAGCGCGGCCGACCAAGGCGGAAGTGGCTCTGCAGGCTTTAGACGGGAGGGCTGACCGTGACCACCATCTCGCGGAGGGCGGGCAAAGGTGCGCTGCGACCGCCTCTTCCACAGGGGGAATCGTTGTGTACCCTTTCTCGGCGGCGCCGTCCACTCGGGAGAGCGACGCGGAGGCCTGTGACTGAAGTCTAGCAGAAAACGGTGTATTCCATGACTACGTCAGCTCCGCATGAAGTTCCGGCAGGAATGGAGCGGGCCTAGTTTCTGAAACTGCGCAGCGGCGACTTTGAAGGAAGCAGCCGTCGAGCCTATTCGGCGCGGGTTCCTTCGGCAGCGACCACTCGAGCCTGAGACGGTCAACAGCTTGCGTCAGCAGGCGCATAAGTTCCGCGTCAGCTCCAGCGCGGGTACGGGTGGATTCCTGGATTGACGAGGAGGCGGAGTGAAGCGACCATTCCTCGCTGTCTGATGCCAGGATAGAGCAGCAGTCTCTTGTGACGTGTCCCTCGGACTCATCCTCCGAAGCGACGGCAGTGAGGCTCGCAAGCGGCAGCTGCGCGTCGGTGAGGAGAGGTGGGGAAGGCGAGAGCGAGGCTCGAGGGAGGTTCTCCGGCGAGCGCGTCGCTGTGGCCACAGGTTCCGGCTGTCTCAGGGAACGGCGCTTCTTTCTGCGCGGTCCCACAGGAGGCGGAGTGACTGCTGTGGTGTTGAAAACTTCGAGTCGAGCCCGCAGGGTCGACAGCGGAAGCTCCTCACAGAGCTCGCAGCCCCCGGACGCGAGGGCGAGCTCTGCGTGTTCCAGGCCCAGGCAGAGAGCGCAGATCAGGTGGCGGTCTCCGGCGCTGAGCGGGGCTTTACACGAGCCACAGGAAGTGCGAGGCATCTTTAAAAAGACGCTCGCTGCTCTTTTAGAATAATATGCAAAAAGGATACGTCGCCGGATAGCGTAGCTCGCACGGATGGCTGAAGGTGGCGAAGACGGCCGGCTTCCTCAGCGCTGTCCTAGGCTGGCTGTTCGCTGTTCGACGGCGGCGGTGGCTTCTCTCAAATCCAGCGATGCGAAGAGCTCGCTGAAGAGTCGAAAAATCAGAGAATTCAGCCTACAGCCCCTATTTTATACGCTAAGCCACGCCTATCTGGCGGGCTGTGACGCTATAAAGGCGCGGGCGCCCTTCATTGGGCGTGACGTCACGCCGGGCTCACTGGTAGGCTGCAGCAGTTGCCCGCAGGGCAGCCAATGAGCACGTGAGATGGCCTGCTCTAGGTCTGCTAGCTGCTGCACTGCGTTGACAAGGTATAGAAAATTAAGGATAATTTTTTGGCATAAGTATCTCGAGAAGATGAATCTTTCCCGTAGCGTAAGCTAAACTTACGCAATACGAGAGAACCTCTCGTAAGAGAACCACTGGCTTACTTGCTGGGATACAGGCATACGATACATCCAGATATTTATAAGTCCCAACACAAGGATCAGAGAAAACAGAGTTCACTGCAGGAACAGTACAGCTCTTTCTTCCATCACACCTGATTCATGGACAGACAATGACAAGTAGGCCTACATAAGAATAGCTTTAATATACTATAGACAAAAGAATTACATTTGTAAAATTATGCATAGAATGGGATTGTCAATTTTTTTATTTATTTGGATTGGACATCGTAAGGAGGGATGTTTCTCGGAAGCAGTGTGTATTTGAGATCTGATTAGCTGGTCTTCCACTAGCGCATGTTTTGTGATCAGTTCGCCCATAGTTGGCTTTAATGACCTTTATGAATCCCAAATCTGACAAATTTAAAGAAAAAAGAAAAAAGAAAAGAAAAAAGTAACATGAGAATTGTGGTAAAGTTTAAGCACACTGTACAGGGTTAAATTCCAGGCTCAAGATCCCCTTCTTTTCTATCTTGTAGTGTCTTATTTAGACACAAAAGGCCAAAACTATGACTTAAAAATGACTGAATTACTCACCACAGCTGAAGTACGCAGATCCTCCTTCACAGACCTGTGTTCTTTTTGCTTCTGCACCTGCAGAGAGGTAAAATTCTGTTTAGGCAAAATGATATAAAATTACATGAAGTGAAATAAATTGCAATGTAATAATGTCTTTTTTATTTAAAGAGACTATAAACATTTGTCAACTGCCTTACCTTGTTGATACAGAACCAGCAACACTGAAAATCAAAATCATTGAAAATTGAAAAACTGAACATTTGAAATCATGCAAGTTAAATTGGTTCTAAATCAGTACTTAGAAGTGATCCAGCTTAGCTTTTGCACCAGCATGTTGAATGTCTGAACAAAAGGAAAACTCTGGAATTATCTTAAGGAGACACATGCGTACACAGTATTTATAACAAACACAGACCCATCCTTATCGGTTTACTGTAGATAACAAATGCTGAAAAAGAACCACATGAGGATATGATGACAGCGCTGGCTCTTCCAAGCTTTATAATGGCAGTGAATGGCCGTTTCTGTCCATCAAAGTGCATCATCCATTCATGATAAAAGTGCTCCACACTGCTCTGGGAGGTCATTTATTGTTAACTTGATTGATTGTACTTTGCAAATGTTTTATGATTCTCTGGTATCCTATTTTATTGCTTTGTTTTGTTTTGAAGTTCAGTCACCTTTAGAAAATTTCCAAAAAATTTGTTCCTGTTGTGGGATTGCCTGGTTTTGTGCATTTAGACTCCCAGAGTTTTCCCGTCACCGTGTTCTGTGCTCATCTCAGACAGTCCACCAGTGTTTCTCAATCCTGTTTCCGCAGACACACCCACGTTTTTGACGTATTTGTTGGATCTCTTCCTAATAAAAGGTTCCTGGTTCCTGGTCACGTTAGCAGTCCGCCTCGCTAGGATTTTTATGCCTTTGCTTGTAAACTTTTTCATATTCTCTTTTCCCGGTCAAATAATCATACTATAACTACAGTATCCACAAGCAGACACATTCTGGGATTGTTCTGTTGAAGTCGCTAAAACGCTTCTTGAGGACAGGGGAGAGAGGTTTACACGCACAGCTCTTACTGGCCTATGTCCGTTACACTCACCCCCTTAAAGGATTAGTTCACCCAAAACTTAAAATTACCCTATGATTTACTCACCCTAGCCATCCTTCTTTCAGACGAATATAATCGGAGTTATATTAAAAAAAAAATCTGGCTCTTCCAAGCTTTATAATGGCAGTGAATGGCCGTTTCTGTCCATCAAAGTGCATCATCCATTCATGATAAAAGTGCTCCACACTGCTCTGGGAGGTTAATAAATGCCTTCTGAAGCGAAAAGTATTCGTGTAAGAAAAATATCCATATTTAAAACTTTATCGACTAAAATAACTAGCTTCCGGCAGACCGCCGTACGCATGGATTTACGGCGAAAGAGTAACCCTTGATCTGAAGCACAACGTAAAGATGAATGCGGACGCGCAGAGGATAGAGCAAAACAAAAGACCAGTCATGAATTAGAAGTCTAAAATGACCATTTTTAAAGAGAAATATTGGAGGAGGTTGAGTTTGTTGCCCAGCCTTGTTTGTTTGAACCACAAGAGTTCTTATGATAAACTTATGATACTCCTGCATACGTCACGGGTTAGTCTTGTGGCACAAGTCGACTTGCGTAGTATGCGTACGGTCATTTGCCGGAAGCTAGTTATTTTAGTTGATAAAGTTTTAAATATGGATATTTTTCTTACACAAACACATCGCTTCACTTCAGAAGGCCAAGCAGCTTTTACTGACCTACGTCTGTTTTTATGAGTTTTTATTTTAAATTACTTTGATTTAAAGTAATGGAAAAACATATGTTGCCATGACTTGGTCTATAATTTTTACAGTTATATTTAAGAATTATTTCATACTGGGCATTCTTATTAGTAGATAGTTTGTGATTTTTGGTTGGCCATAAACATCAGGTGTTATATGATTCAAGAAACCTAAAATATTTCAATTCAACATGTGCTTTTTACAATAAAGCAGCAGCAGCTTTGAAGAAATTGGAAACGAATTGAAAAAATTTAAAGGAATGCTAAAGAAAACAACTCGGTTACTAACGTAACCTCGGTTCCCTGAGAGGAGGGAACGAGTATTGCGTAAGTAGCTTACGCTATGGGAAAACTCCTTTTCTCGAGAATATTGAAGTCTTTATGTAAAACGCATTGCAGCTGCACAGCTGACAGCAATGAACGAAGGAAGCTAGGTCATTGACTGTGCTGCGGCAACTTGCTCGAACCAATGAAGGGGCGACTCTGAATGCGAGACCAATGAGCGCGCTTCGCGCCCGCGCGCGTCAGAGCCCGCCAAGATGGGCATGGCCAAGAGCTATTTATTGGGCGCCCCGTCATGAGAGTTCTTTAGGTTAAAACGACTGAAGCGAACTAACCAAGCACAAGCACGGCAGCTTACGCAATACTCGTTCCCTCCTCTCAGGGAACCGAGGTTACGTAAGTAACTGAGTCGTTCCCTTTCGAGAGGTCTCTCCTATTGCGTAAGTAGCTTACGCTATGGGAACACCATGCAAAACGCCGTGCGTGCTGAACTTCGCCTTATGATAGCCAGAGGCAGGTGCCTGAGCTGAAAAGCAAAGTTTTATATGTGGGAAAAATACAGAGCGGCTAGAAGGCGCTCAGTGTGACACAAGCACATACATAATCTAGATACGAACTCGTAGTTCAACTAGTATCATGCTGATAGTACATTGGAATGCAATGTCGGGACCTGTAGGTTGTAGAACCTGATAAATGTGGACGTGAGGCCCAGCCTCCCGCCGCACAAATATCCTCGATCGGTATCCCGCTCGACCATGCCCAGGAAGAAGCCACACTCCTGGTGGAGTGTGCTTTGACTCCCCAGGGGCATTGAAGTCCCTTAGCTTCATAAGCCAGCGCTATAGCCTCAACTATCCAGTGAGAGATTCTCTGCTTTGAAACGGCGGAACCTTTCGTACGGCCGCCAAAGCATACAAACAGTTGTTCTGTCTGTCTGAATAGGGCAGAACGCTCCAAATACACTCTGAGAGCCCTAACGGGGCAGAGTAGATTAGCGTCGTGTTCGTCTGCTGGAGACGATAGCGCAGTTAGGGAGATAACCTGTGCTCTGAAGGGAGTGGTGAGCACTTTAGGAATATACCCATGTTTTGGTCTAAGGACGACCCTGCAGTCGTTAGGTCCAAATTCTAGGCAGGCAGCGCTTGTCGAAAGCGCGTGCAGGTCGCCCACTCTCTTGACCGAGGCGAGTGCCAGCAAGAGCGCAGTCTTGAGCGAGAGCTGTTTAAGGTGCACGGTTCGGAGTGGTTCGAACGGGGGCCCTTTAAGAGCGTCTAGGACAGTAGCTAGGTCCCAGATCGGCACTGAGGGGGGGCGTGAAGGGTTCATCCTCCTAGCGCCCCTTAGGAAACGAATAATTAGGTCGTTTCTTCCCAATGGACGTTCCATAACAGGGTTGTGTGACGCTGTGATGGCCGCCACATATACTTTGAGCGTGGAGGGGGTGCGGCCCGCCTCCAGAAGCCCTTGTAGAAAAGCGAGTACGTTCGTAATCTCGCATGTCTCAGGGTTCAGGCCCTTGGCATTACACCAGTCACCGAACACTTTCCATTTCTGGGCATATAAGCGTCTCGTGGAGGGCGCCCGCGCCTCAGCGATTGTTTTTAGCGCTCCGCTCGTGAGGTTCCTGGGAACCCGTTGAAGGGCCATGCATGAAGGGCCCACAGATCGGGGCGGGGATGAAATATCATCCCGCTGGCCTGACTGAGGAGGTCTGGCCTCAGTGGAATCGGCCGTGGTGCAGATTGCATTTGCATCAGATCTGGAAACCATGTTTGGTTCTTCCAGAGTGGGGCTATCAGAAGCACTGCGTTTTTCTCCTCTCTGACCCGACTGATGACCTGTGGCAGCATCGCGATCGGGGGAAAGGCATATAAGGGGCGGCTCGGCCAGCTCTGGGCGAGCGCGTCCGTGCTCTTCGTGAAGAAAAGAGAGCAGTGTGCGTTCTTCTTGGAGGCGTAGAGGTCGATCTCCGCTTTGCCAAAGGTTTTCCATAACCATTGAATCGTCAGCGGGTTGAGAGCCCATTCTCCTGGGAGACTCTTGTCTCTGGATAGCATGTCTGCCCCCTGGTTCAGGGCGCCTGGCACATGCGCTGCTCTCAGCGAGCGCAAGTTGTGCTGGGACCATAAAATGAGTCTCCTGGCCATTGAATGCATGGAGCTCGACCTGAGTCCACCCTGGCGATTTATGTACGACACTACCGTCATGTTGTCCGTTCGGACCAGGACGTGTTCGTTTTTTAGATGTGGAAGCAGGGCTCTGAGAGCCAAAGCGACCGCTTTCATCTCCAGACAGTTTATGTGTAGGCGCTTCTCCGGGTTTGACCAAAAGCCGGAGACAGGCCTGCCCTCGTAAAGGGCCCCCCAACCTATTTTGGAGGCATCTGTCGTTATCATCTTTCTCCTTGTGTTCACACCCAGACTCACGCCTAACTGGTACCAGTCGGTGGCTTTCCAGTGCGTCAGGGCTTTTATACAGCCGTGGTTCGCTCTGATTAAAAAGTGGCCCGAACGCCACGCGTGAGTAGGGACGCGGCTCTTGAGCCAGCGTTGGAGAGGGCGCATATGCAACAATCCTAGCTGGAGTACGGCCGATGCTGAGGCCATGAGACCGAGCATCCTCTGAAACCGCTTGACGGGGGCGCGCGCGCCCGCCCTGAATGATGTTGCAAGGTGCCGGATGGTGAGCGCGCGCTCTGATGAGAGACGCGCTGTCATTTGCATCGAGTCTAGAACTATTCCCAGGAAAGAAATCCTCTGGCTGGGAGATAGTATGCTTTTTGCAAAATTGATTCTTAGACCCAGGCATTCTAAATGGCTGATAATCCAAGATCTGTGTGTTATTAACTGACTCTCCGATTGTGCTAGGACCAGCCAATCGTCGAGATAATTCAGTATTCGCACTCCCCTTCGTCTCAAGGGGGAAAGTGCTGCGTCCATACATTCGTGAATGTACGGGGAGCCAGGGACAGGCCGAACGGAAGTACTGTGTACTGGTAAGACTGTCCCTCGAAAGCGAATCTCAGAAACGGCCTGTGATGAGGCGCTATTGGAATGTGAAAGTAAGCATCTTTCAGATCCACTGAGAGAAACCAATCTCCTGGGCGTACTTGCGCGAGGATATGCTTGGTTGTTAACATTCTGAACGAGTGAATCATTAGTGCTTTGTTCAGGTGTCTGAGATCTAGGATGGGGCGGAGACCACCATCCTTTTTCGAGACGAGAAAATAGCGGCTGTAAAAACCTGCCTCGCTCATAGAGGGGGGAACAGTTTCCACAGCGCCCTTTTCTATTAGTTTGCGCACCTCGGTGCGTAGAACCTGTGAACACTCCTTTCTCACTTTCGTCTCGACCACAGTCGTAAAACGTGGTGGTCTGCGAGCGAACTGGAGCGAGTATCCGTGCTTTAATATATCCAATACCCATTTCGGCATATCTGGAATGTTTTCCCATGCCGCTGCGTGTACAGATATGGGCTGAATACAGGCTAGGGGCGGGCCGCTGTGACGTAGGGACCCGGCCAGCGAATCGCCTGAGCTCGTAGCTCTCAGAGGCGCGGGCGCGCGCTGAGCAGCTGAGTGAATGGGCGCGTGTGTGCTTACAACAGCGCGCGCTATGTCTGTAAAACTCGCAGCCTGAGCTGGGGTTGTGTTTGACACTGTAAGGACAGTGTTTATAAGTGGGGGTGCATAAACAGTGGTAGGCACACGCGTCACTTTTATAATGTTTCCCGCTTTTACTGGGGATGAATTCATAACTGTGTGAACAGTGCTTGTGTGTAGTGGTGCGTACATGACCGTAGGCACGTGATCTACATTCATGGGGCGCGCAGCCTGAGCTGGGAATGAATTTGGCACTGTTTTGACAGTATCTGGGAATGCACACTTTTTGGACATGTGAACCCTTAGTGACACAGGCAGAAAAAGACTCTTTTTGTGTTTTCTGTGCGTCGCCGTAAAAACGGCGTTTGTTTGCAGGTGAGTGAGCTCTGTGACTGGCCCATTGACTGCTGTATGGACATTTCCAGCCGCCTGTAAGGGGACTGGGTAATGTTTGAGCTTTTGCAGAGAGAGTGGTCCGGCTTTTGCGAGACACGCACTCTCTCTTCTCATTCCTGTGGCTAGGACAGCTTTCGAGGCTCAGGGTTCAGCACAATCTTGGGCCGAGGACCCCGTCGCTCAGGAGGCAGCTTGCGGTTGTGGGAGCGCGAGCGGTGTCGAGCGTCAGAATGAGGCGCGGGCTGAGAGGCGGTGGGAGCTGTTCTAGCCCGCTGCGGCTGTGGCGGTCTCTGTCTGCTCTGCGATGAGCTGGAGCGCTTGGGCAGGAAATGGCGCATAGCTTGTGAAGCGTTCTGGGCATCAGTGAAGCGTTCGGCGAAACCTTTAACCGCCGGTCCAAACAGCCCGCTGGTGGAGATAGGCGCGTCGAGAAACGGCGCCTTATCCGCGTCCTTCATCTCCGTCAGAGTCAGCCACAGATGGCGCTCGAGAACAGTCAAATTAGCCATGGCGCGGCCAATAGACTGGGCGGTGGCCTTCATGGCTCGCAGAGCTATATCAGTTGCGCTGCGTAGGTCCTTAAAGCCTTCGGGTTCGGGGCCAGACTCGTCCAAAGAGCGGAGAAGCTGAGCTTGGAACACTTGAAGTACCGCCATTGAGTGGAGCGCTGATGCAGCTTGGCCGGCGGCGGCGTAGGCGCAACCGGCGAGAGCAGAAGTAGTGTGGCAGGGCTTCGAGGGGTGGGAAGCTTTGGCTTTCCATCCGGTGGTGGAGGGCGGGCAGAGATGATTGGCCACGGCCTCCTCGAGGGGCGGCGCTCCCTCGTAGCCTCTTTCCTTCGCGCCGTCCACAGAGGAGAGCGACGAAGAAAAAGAAGGCTTCAGACGCGCAGAGTGGGGGGCTTTCCATGACTTGGTGAGTTCGTCATGAACCTCCGGGAAGAAGTGAGAAGGCCTTTGCCGAGGGGCCTGCTGGCGCCCCTGCAGAAACCACTCATCCAGTCGGCTTCGGGTTGGTTCTTCGGGAGAAGACCAATCGAGCCCGAGGTCCTCTACGGCCTTCGAGAGGACGCGGATAATCTCCGTATCCATGGTGGAGCCCCCGCTCGTATAGCTAGCGTCGACGGGGCGGGGTCGAGAGTGGAGCCCGGCCAGTCGTCCGATGCAGCGTCGATGGACAAGCTGTCATCCATTCCCCCATCGTCCTCGGACGCGCCGAAAGTCACAAGGCCCAACGCTCTGCTAGAGGGGTGTGGGTCCGGCTGGGTGAACTGAACCGGCGGTGGGGAAGGTAAGAGCGGCGGTGAAGCACGCGGAGACTGGCTCGGCGTGATGTCACTGAGCTCCGGTTCAGGAAGCCTCTGTGAGCGGCGCTTTTTCTTAGTGCGCGGCTCAAACAGAGGGGTGGCGGCGATGGGCTCGCTCACGGCGAAAGCGGCGAGGCGAGCCCGCAGTGCGGAGAGACCCAGGTCATCACATTCCGGGCATCCGCCCTTGGTCAAAGCAGCTTCTGCGTGGTCCCGGCCCAGGCAGCGAGCGCAGATGATGTGACGATCCCCGTCCGGGAGAAGGTCTCTGCACGACGCGCAGGAAGGCATTTGAAACAACGCCTCAGAAAATTGCTCTTTTACAAGTGTTGGGGGGCGAACAGATGTAAAGATACTTGCGTGTGTGGCACGCCGGATGGCTCAGTAGGATGGCGTTCGAAGGCGGCTGAAGGTGCCGACGTCCTCGTAGCAATCCCGCTGGTATGCTTTTCGACGGCAGCGAAGGCTTCAATAATCCGGAGGATCCAGCGAAGAAGGTGTTCGCTGTAGGAGATTAAATCTAAAGAACTCTCATGACGGGGCGCCCAATAAATAGCTCTTGGCCACGCCCATCTTGGCGGGCTCTGACGCGCGCGGGCGCGAAGCACACTCATTGGTCGCGCATTCAGAGTCGCCCCGTCATTGGTTCGAGCAAGTTGCCGCAGCACAGCCAATGACCGAGCTTCCTTCGTTCATTGCTGTCAGCTGTGCAGCTGCAATGCGTTTTACATAAAGACTTCAATATTCTCGAGAAAAGGAGTTTTCCCATAGCGTAAGCTACTTACGCAATAGGAGAGACCTCTCGAAAGGGAACAGTGTTCTGCTTCTGCTCTTTCAAGCTGTTCTGTCGATCCTCCTTCCACAAAAGTTGTTTCGTGACACACTGATGCAGCTCATGCTCAACATTAGGACAGAAATCAAACATTGCAGCATTATATTTTTCAAATTATAGACTCAGAAGCAAAAATTGGAGTTCAGATGCTCTGAAGTTTTGAAGAACAAGAGAAAGATTGAATTATTAGCATGGGTTACTATGTTACATTGTCTTCTTAGTAGAAGTAGATAAAACACTCATATAGCTACTTTCTTCTATAATCAGATGAGTTTATTGATCATATCAGATCCAGCAGGCAAAAGCAAATGCAAATCCCATTTCTGAATAAGAAAGTGCATTCTGCTTTGATTTTCATCATCAAACCAAAGCTGCAAATCTCTAAATTGGTATATGATCAAAACATAGAGATAAAGAATCCTCAAGAATAATGTAAAGACCATAACATTTCAGGTTTATGGGTCATAATACAGTTCAAACGAACTACTTTAACAGACGTATAGGCCAGTAAGAGCTGTGCGTGTAAACCAATCACACTCCCCATGGGCTCATCTCTCAAAAAATTTAATCTGGATCAGAATGATCCGGATTTGGAAATTCTATGTTTTGCTGTCCAGGATCAGGTAAACTATCTTACTTTTGGACAGGTTTTGCAAAGCAAAATTGGATTGAATCACCCCGATCCAGATACACACTTTTTCAGATTTCTAAATATGGCTTACTGGTGCTCTACGGTGCCCTTGAAGGGACATGGTGATGGCAAACAAATGAGATAGGGGTGGTACTTTTCCTTTCTCTTAGAAAAGGTTTGCGTAGCGTTCACCAGAGAAACTTTGGGTTTGTTCGCAAAGACCTTTTGACTTTTTCATCTCTTATGATTGTGCCAATGTAGTTTACAAACCGTGATAAAAAAATAAAATAAAAGCACTAAAAATAAATATAATATTTTTGTTTGATATTTACAGCTATTAGGGGATTATTTTATGGCGCCAAAATCTCTTTTCTACTATACTGTTGGCTATCGAAAGGCTTAATAGGACTCTAATGTCTACTTCTAATTTTCTTACATTAACAATTAAGCTAATCAAGAGCAAAATCAAAAAAATATGTGTGTGTGTATATATTACATGATACAAATGTTGTCATTTTTTTTCTCCAGTTTTATATGTTTATTAAATTTTTGTTCCTGAAATCCACCCTTCTGCTGGGATCAGTATAATCCAAATATCCCAATCTTACTAAAAAGTTTTGAACAACACAAAGTGATGATTTGATCCAGATCAAAACCAAGATTAGATTTTGTGATCTAATCTGATTTCAGAATCCTTTTTTTCTTTTGAACAACAAATCTTTCAAGATTTGATCCAAGCCGATAGCCGAAATTCAATCTGATTACTTTTAAACAACTGGCCCTGGCTTCAAGATGCACTAGTGTCGTTGTTAGTGCGCCCTCCTCCCATGCCGAAAGACACCGGTGCGAATCCCGCTCAGAGTGGGTTGAGTAGGACCGGTATGACCAATCAAAGATTGGAAAACTGTTCCTTATGTAAATGTGAAAAGTTCCAGCATGGAATTAATTAACATCCCACTACAAAACTAGGTCAGCATCCACTAACTTTTTTTCAGAACATGTCAAATAAAATCACACGTAAAATTAAATCACACAAAAACTGTAACTGTTTTTTATTGTATTATTATATGCCAGCTTAAACACACATCGCTAGACAGGTAGTGTAGGCTACATGTCTAGTTAGCGTTTATAATTAATATTCAAAATGTTGTAAGGATAGTGTTTAAACAGCATAAAAATAATATCAAAAATATAGGCTCTGCTTGTTGATTTATACCAGCGGTTATGTTCTACTACGTTGACGTTGTATTGGTGTCGCTGGAAATTGAGTAGCCTAATCATTGTCCCAATGTCTAGTGAACCAGGGTCCTTGCCAGATTCGTGTAGCTACACAATATTCTGGCCACATCCGAAATCGCATAATCTCTTACTTATTTTGAATAAGTAATTTATTCAAGACTGCCCATAAAGTATGTCCTATGTATATATTAATGTAATTTTGATGTATTCGTGATACTGTCATGATCATGTGAACTACCAGAGTCAGTTGTGTTGCTTTACTGCCATTCATCATGGGATGGTAAAGAATCTCGCAAGAAGTAGTAGGTCATCTATGGGATTAGATTTCGGTCACAATTTTGCGCGCACAAGATCACATTTTGAGTGTGACACACGCACGCGCGTGAACCTTTGCAGAGAAATGTTCGTCTCGCAGATAAGAAAATATTTAGAGCGAACGAAAATCAATTTTGCATTTAAAGTAAGTATTTGGATGTGCGCAGACGTTCTCTTTCGGATGTGCAGTTTCATTTTCTTGCTCCTTTCATACCAGCCATAAGCGCTCTCTAAGCTCAGACGGCTCGCTTGCTCAACACAACCCAGCATTACAATATGCCATAATTCCAGCCAATCAGAAATGAGGCTACTAAATTCTGATTGGCTAGCTTGACAACCAATCACAAGTCCACAGATTTTGACTCTGGAGTTAGGGAGCTGATTGAGGCCTAGTCCACACGTATGTGGGTATTTTTATAAACTGAGAAAAATCGCATTCACACAAGCACGGTTTAAAAAAAAACTCCGTCCACATGAAAACGCAAAAACAAGATATGAACCACCATTGCACAGACTCGCAGTGTTGCCACCCGTACCGTTTTTTCCAGAATTGATCTTCTTTTTAATAAACTGTCCCGGGAAATTTATACACTCTCCCAAAAAAGGCTTCAAAAAGCTATGTGAATATGTCCCGGTTTTCGAAAGGCTACGATGAATATGTCCCAGTTTTCGAAACTAAGTCTACGTGAATAGGCTATGTTCAAATAGCACGCACAGCAGAGAGGTAGAGAACGAGAGACTTTGCGAGTGTGTGCCTCATGAAGCTCATTTAAGACAGCATTGCCCCCTAAAGCCTAACCTGTTGTGTTAAAAAAAAAATTGATCCTTTGCCATGTCATGTTCTCATTGGTTTATGGTCTTGTCATGTGTTTTTCAGTTGTGTCTTGCCATTGGTTCATTGTGTTGATTACTTTCAGGTGTGTCTTGTTATGTCATTAGTCCTTGTGTATACATATATATCATGTTTCTGTAGTTTTTTGTCAAGCTTTGGTCTCTGTAACTTTTGTTTGGTGAGTCTCATGTGTATGTTCCTTTAATCAAAGTACTTTTCAATAAATTGCACTTGGATTCAGCTGTGCTTCATCAGTGGGCTAAATCTAACGATGTAATGGAATTCATTCATTTACTGCAATAATTTGATATGGGATAAAAAAAAATTGGAATCTTGTTTAGTTTCAGAGCATATGAACTCCACTTTTTTATATATATATATGTGTATATATAAATTAAATAAAAAAAATAGTGTGCTCTTGTGTCCCCTTAAAATAATTCCAGGCCTTTCCTTCTGTTCACACATTCAACATGCTGATGCAAAAGCTAAGCTGGATCACTTGTAAGTACTTTGGAACTAATTCAATTTGCATGATTTTAAATGTTCTAACTTGTTGTTATTGGACTTTCAGTGCTGCTGTCTCTGTATCAACATGGTAAGGCAACTGATTAAAACATGTGCAGTCTCATTAAAGACTTTTAGGTGCCGAATGTTTAAGTCATTTTACTAATTTCCTCTCTGCAGGGGCAGAAGCTGAAAAAATAGTTACTTGTGAAGGAGAGTCGGCGTCTCTCAAATGTGGTGAGTAATTAGTCATTTAAGTCATGTTTGATTTTTGTTAACAGGACAGTATGAGTGTATCTTGAGCTTTTGTGTCTCCAACCACATGGAATGTATTTAAACTACCACAATCCCCCTTAAACATCAGCTTCGGGTTTCATAATGGTCATTAAAGCCAACTATGGGCGGACTGACTGCAAAACGTGTGCCAGTGGGAAACCAGCTGATCAGATCTCAAATACGCAATGCAGGACAGAAGCATCTCTCTCTATAATGTCCGCTCGGTAGGTTTAACCGATAACATAGGAAAATAAGTTTACAATTTCAGTGTATGCATTAGCACAAGATTCATATTGTCTATAGTATATTAGCGCTAGGCATGTGCCGGTATCAAATTTTCATGCTGCGATTAATTGATTGAGCTTTTATCACGGTATACGGTATTATCACGATATTTTAATTGCACAAGAGAAACAGACGGATTGGGGGTATCTAAAAAAAAAACTTGCATCACAATGTGTAATTGTGATTGTCAAAACATTAATTTTATTTTTTAGTGACAACATGTTATAGTGTTTACATGGTTACTGAGGCTACTGTTTGTATTATTGCTTAACACAATTTTCATGATTTCAATTAAATTCTTGGATTTAATTTCAATCTTGATTCAATATTGACTCATTTGGATAAATATTAGGTAGGCTACAGTAGATAGCCTGCATTTAAATGTTTCTCAAGAAAAAATATATCTCACATAATGCTGTAAACATACAGAGAGAAATTAAATATAATGCATACAATATAAATATAATAATAATATAAATATAAAAATGTAATATGCCGTAATTTTCATTATAATAACAATTATATAATGACAAGTAAACATATATTAAAATAATATAGTGCACATATTTAGCAAAATACTCCTCTCTATAGCTATTTTCTTATAGTCAACTAACATTAAATGTATGGCAAGCCGTTTTAACTTTTATTCATTTCCAGGATATGAATTCTTGATATCAACAATTCAATTTTAACTAGTTAAAATTATAGTTATTGATATCAGGAATTAGATTTATACTAGTAACAATGGCAATTTTTGATATCAGAAATTACATTTCCACTAGTAACAATGCTAATTCTTGATATCAACAATCACATTTTTACTAGTTAAAATGCTCATTCTAGATATCAAGAATTGTATTTCAACTAGTAAAAACTATAATTCTTGATATCTGTAATTGTATTTTCACTAGTGAAATGTCACCATAGGCTGCCATTCAAAATCAATTGTTGATATCAATAATGATTTCTTACTAGTTGCAATTCCAATTTCACATATCAGAAATACAATTCTTACTAGTAAAAACCTATATTTTTGATATCAAGAATTCAATTTTCACTAGTTGAAAAGTCTATACTTGATATCAACAATTGAATTGCTACTAGTAACAATGTTAATTTTTGATATCAATAATTCCATTTTCACTAGTGACTATGTTAATTTCTGATATCATGAATGTGATTGTTACTAGTAAGAAAGCCATTTTAGATATCTGAAATAATATTGATATCAGAAATACATTTTCAGATATCAAAAATGAAAGTTTTTACTAGTAGCAATTAAATTGTTGATATCAAGAATAGACATTTCAACTAGTGACAATTGAATTATTGATATCAGGAATTCACATTCTTACTAGTAACAATGTAATTATTGATATGAAAAATTATATTTCTACTAGTAAGAAATCAATTGTTGATATCAACAATTAATTTTGAATGGCAGCCTATGGTGACATTTCACTAGTGAAAATACAATTACAGATATCAAGAATTCAATTGTTGATATCAAGAATCTAATTGTTGATATCAAGAATTAAATTGTTGATATCAATAATTAAATTGTTGATATCAATAATTAAATTGTTGATATCAAAAATGTAATTGTTGATATCAAAAATGTAATTGTTGATATCAAAAATTTAATTGTTGATATCAAGAATTCATATCCTGGAAATGAATAAAAGTTAAAACGGCTTGCCATATTAAATGGCTTTCCTGAGGTAAATGTAACGTTCTGTGACATAATTGTTCTCCTGCAGTGTTATTGACCTCTTTCCGTGGTTAAAAACCCCGATTGATTCGAAAGTACGTATACCTTTCGGTGGGTTGTACTGTATCTTTAATAAAAAGTAACAGATGATCGGTTTACTTGATCTGAGGCGCGCGATCTGTCACGTCACATTTACAAGCACCAAAACAGTATTTATTGTCTGAATTTCGTTATAAAACCTGAGAGCTGATATTTTTTTCATATCAAAAGTAACCTGCTCTGTCTAGTCTGTCGGTGTCAGTGTCCTCTTTGCTCCGCGATTTTTCTCTGGGTGAGAAAATGGATGTGTGGCGCGAGACCGTGTGAAAGTGTCAATTGCGTGAGTCTCAAGCTGAATGCGTGAGAGTTGGCAGCCATGCGGGGGATAAATAGTCGGCAGCGTTCCTCCTTCCGCCGTGCTTCTTCTCCATGTGAGGATTGTTTACATTAGACTAGAGTGCCGCACTGCATGCACACAGTGCTTATACATGTGATGTGGGGATTGTTTACATCAAAGTGCCCATGTGTTTTGCGCAGCATATACGCATTGTTTTTTAAGCGGTTGATGGAAAATAAGCTGATGCGCGTTCTAAAAATCTAAATTCGGATCTATTATTTTTCACGGTATTTCGAAGTCCCCGCGATAACAATATCGTGCATATTCATTACCGCGATTTATCGCATTACCGAATACCGGCACATGTCTAATTAGCGCTAATAAATACTTGTCATTGTCTTTCCATGAATAAGGTGTGATGGAAGAAAGAGCTGTACTGTTCCTGCAGTGAACTCTGTTTTCTCTGATCCTTGTGTTGGGACTTATAAATACCTGGATGTATCTTATGACTGTATCCCAGCAAGTAAGTAATTTCCATTGTTACTTTGAAATTTAATATTTTATAAAGGAGTACAAGTATTTGCATATCTTGTACTGTAACTGTATATCTGACCTCTGTTCCCCTTCTCTCCCCCCCCCCCCCCCCCCCCCCAAAAAAAAAAACCCTAGAAATAAGTGTAACCTGTGAAAATAGTCAAAGCGTCATCAAGTGTTGTAAGTACTTTTCTTACTGTATGTTCTATACTATACTGAGATCAGAGTGTAGCTCATGTCCACAATGCTTTGAATGAATCAGTGCTGCAGTACATGTTGGCACAAATTGTTTTTATTAGTAAAGTGATTAATAGATATTGGTGTCTGTGTATCACAAGGTAAAGGTGTTATTCATGTTCATCATGCCAATTATGGAAGGCGAGATCTTGAAACCTGCCCTCATGCATTGGCAACCACACCAGACTGTTACTTTCCTCAGACCAGCAGCCTGCGTTCCAGGTACAGCAGCAGACACACTTCAGTCACTTTAGGTCACACTGTCTTCAGCTAGTTTTGAAATGTATACAAAATATATCCAAGGGACAATGTATATATCATTATCCTGTGTATTAACTAGCTACTTTACACACATGGACTTTTTTCTTTTTCTTTTTTTTTACGGTTTGAGACCGTAGAATGATGCAAGAGCTAATGGTCATTTCTAATTCTTCCAATTTTTCTTTAAGGTGCGATGGGAAGAAGTCTTGTCAACTAAATGCTTCAAATTGTGTCTACTCTGATCCATGTGTGGGTGTTTATAAGTATTTGGAAGTGACATACTGTTGTAAATAATATTGACCATCCTGCCACAAATGCACCTTTGTCCATGTGTCATGATTGTCAACAAATGACTGGAGCAGAATAAAAGTTGAATCCAGATGTTTTACAAATGGTCTATCATGAGCTTTAGTGAAAACGTCTCGGTTACGTATGTAACCCTCGTTCCCTGAGTAGGGAACGGAGACGTTACGTCGGATGACGACGAATGGGGTTTCGCTTAGAAAGCCTATCAACTTCGAGTATTACAAAACGAGCCAATGGCAAAGAAATGCCATGGGTCTGCGGAATTTGCATGACGTAACTCCGCCCCACCTCGTGGGTATAAAAGGAGGACGCCAGCAACAGGCAGATATGTTTCTTCGCTGAGGAGCCAAGACTGAGCTCAGGCGTTCCCCGCGGTACAGCGGAAAGTGGCAGGCAGACGTAACGTCTCCGTTCCCTACTCAGGGAACGAGGGTTACATACGTAACCGAGACGTTCCCTTTCGTTGTCACTCCGAGTTACGTCGGATGACGACGAATGGGGTTACCAGTCTAATCACGCCACCTTCTCAGCTGTCTTCCAGTGCCCTGCGTAAATCTGAGATCCCTGTCGTGAGACTGGCACGGACGAAGGACCCCTATTTAGCACAGGAATACCAAGGTACACTGGGGAGCATATCCCAAAGTTTAGGGGAAATATGCAATTACTGCCAACCCAGAGTGGGGGGACTTAGAGAATACACATATGACCCGAAGGAGACATATGGAGAACACTGGGGTGTCCAGCCGCAGGTGGAATATTTCAACCCCAGGGGTGGCAAGGTGGCTTGCCAAGGGAAAGACACACGCTCAGAGAGGCTTACAGTGGAAATACACATGTGGGGGTCGCTCAGAGGAGGGACCATGCACACGGGAGGCACCTAGCCGACGCACAGGAAATAGACACTGGCGCCAACGTCAGGAGTGCTGGAGGAACTCAGGGCTTTTCGGGGAAGCTCACCTGAGGAGAATATCGCACGTATCCAGTCCGTGGAGTGGAATGGCGAGCAAGCGAAGACACCTGAGCGGGTCCAGTACTAGCTGGTTGAAGCGAGTACATGAGAGGACACTGGCTCCACTCGGAAATTGTAGAATCTGGCGAATGTGTTAGGTGTCGCCCAGCCTGCAGCTCTGCAGATGTCTGTTAGCGAGGCGCCATGCGCTAGAGCCCAAGAGGATGCCAGTGGGCGGTCACACCAAGGGGGCACGGTCGACCTTGCTGCTGGTATGCCAAGGCAATGGCGTCCACTATCCAGTGAGACAACCTTTGCTTGGAGAGAGCCTTTCCCTTCAGCTTCCCACCATAACAGACAAAGAGCTGGTCTGAGGTCCTGAAACACTGCGTCCTGTCTACATAGGCGCGGAGGGCGCGTACTGGACAGAGCAGTGCCAAGGCTGGGTCTGCCTCCTCCGGGGGCAGCGCTTGCAGGTTCACCACCTGGTCCCGGAAGGGAGTGGTAGGAACCTTGGGCACATATCCAGGCCGGGGTCTCAGGATCACGTGAGAGTAAGCCGGCCCAAATTCCAGGCACGCTTCGTCAACGGAGAATGCATGCAAGTCCCCCACCCTCTTGATGGAGGCCAATGCAACCAGGAGCGCTGTCTTCATAGACAGGAACTTAAGCTCCACTGATTGCAAAGGCTCAAAGGGAGCACTCCGCAGGGCAGTTAGAACCACTGAGAGGTCCCAAGAGGGAACGAGAGGAGGACGAGGAGGATTCAGTCTCCTCGCTCCTCTCAGGAACCTGATGATCAGGTCGTGCCTTCCAACAGACTTACCTTCGACTGGGTCATGGTGTGCGGCAATAGCGGCAACATAGACTTTCAGGGTGGAGGGAGACAGCCTTCGCTCCAGCCTATCTTGAAGGAAGGAAAGCACGACACTAATCGAACATCTCCGGGGGTCTTCTTGAAGAGAAGAGCACCAGTTGACGAAGAGGTTCCACTTCAATGCGTAGACGTGTCTCGTGGACGACGCTCTAGCGGAAGTGATGGTAGCCGCCACCGTAGGTGGAAGGGTACTCAAACCTGCTTCGTCCCGTCCAGGAGCCACACGTGGAGGTTCCAAAGATCGGGACGAGGGTGCCATAGGGTGCCCCGTCCCTGAGAAAGGAGGTCCTTCCTCAGGGGAATCGGCCAGGGAGGTGCTGTCGCGAGGAGTACTAGTTCGGAGAACCAGGTCCGGGCGGGCCAGTATGGCGCGACCAGAATGACCTGCTCCTCGTCCTCCCTGACCTTGCGCAGGGTCTGCGCAAGAAGGCTCACTGGGGGAAACGCATATTTGCGGCCCCGCGGCCAGCTGTGCGCCAGTGCATCCGTGCCGAGCGTGCCCTCGGTCAGGGAATAGTACAGGGCGCAATGGGTCGAGTCGTGAGAGGCAAACAGATCTATCTGTGCGTCCCCGAACTGGTCCCAAATCAGCTGAACCGACTGGGGATGGAGTCGCCAATCTCCCGGGAGGGGCTGAAGCCGTGAGAGCTCGTCGGCTGCACAGTTCAGGGCTCCGGGGATGTAAATGGCATGAAGCGACCTCAGATGCTTCTGACTCCATATGAGGAGGTGGCGGGCGAGTTGCGACATACGGCGGGAGCGTAGACCACCTTGATGGTTGATGTACGCTACAGTGGCGGTATTGTCTGAACGGACTAGTACGTGTTGGTTCTTGAGCACGGCCCGGAAGCGGCGCAGAGCAAGACGTACGGCCAGCAACTCGAGGCAAATTGATGTGCCAGAGGCGGCGGGGTCCTGTCCAGGAGCCCGCGGCAGCACGTCCATTGCACATGGCACCCCAGCCCGTGGAGGAGGCATCTGTCGTTACAACAACATGCCGCGAAGCTCGTTCCAGGGGCACTCCGGCCCGTAGAAAACTGAGGTCCGACCACGGGGTGAAGGTCTGACGGCAGGACGGAGTAACAGTTACTCGGAAGGTGCCGTGTTGCCATGCCCACCTCGGGACTCGGTCGCGAAGCCAAAGCTGAAGCGGTCTCATATGAAGCAATCCGAGCGGTGTTGCCACGGCTGCAGATGCCATATGCCCCAGGAGCCTCTGAAAGAGTTTCAGTGGAACCGCACTCTTGCCCTTGAACTGTCTCAGGCAAGTCAGCAGTGACTGCGCGCGCTCGCTCGTAAGCTGCGCGGACATGGCGACCGAGTCGATGTCCATACCGAGAAAAGAGATCCTCTGCACGGGGCAAAGTTTGCTCTTTTCCCAGTTGACCCGAAGGCCTAGACGAGCTAGGTGCCGGAGCACTAGGTCCCTGTGTTCGCATACCTGGTCTCGAGAGTGAGCTAGGATCAGCCAGTCGTCGATGTAGTTCAGGATACGAACCCCGTGTTCCCGAAGGGGAACAAGGGCTGCCTCGACGACCTTCGTGAAGACGCGAGGAGACAGGGCTAGCCCGAAAGGGAGAACCGCGTACTGGTATGCCTGCCCCTCGAAGGCAAACCGAAGGAACGGTCTGTGTCGAGGGAGAATGGAGACATGAAAGTAGGCGTCCTTCAGGTCGATTGCTGCAAACCAATCCTGGGGCCGCACACATCCGAGAATGTGTTTGGCAGTGAGCATCTTGAACGGCAGCCTGTGAAGGGAACGGTTCAGCACACGCAGGTCCAGGATTGGTCGTAACCCACCGGTTTTCTTGGGGACAATGAAGTACGGGCTGTAGAAGCCGGTCCTCATCTCGGCCGGAGGGACGGTCTCGATCGCACCCTTCGCCAGCAGGGTGGCGATCTCTGCTCTCATGATAGGGGCGTTGCCACCGACCAAAGTGGAGCGGACTCCCCTGAAGCGGGGAGGAGACCGCGCGAACTGAATCGCGTAGCCGAGCCTGATCGTCCGTGCGACCCAGCGGGACAGGAGGGGGAGCTCTAGCCAGGCTCCCAAAAACTGTACCAGCGGGGTCATACGGACCACAGACTTTGTTCCACACAGTCACCCTCAGATCACCCTGGCCACCAGCCGAAGTAGAGCCTCTCGAGGAGGCGCTAGATCGGGGTGTGGATGAGGGGACTCTCACTCTTGCGAGATCCTTGAGTCTCGATCTAAGTGTTGCGATGGTCATGTTCCCACAGAAAGAACATGACTCATCCACGAGCGCTGCTTTAGCGTGATCAAAGCCCAAACACACCAAGCAGCGCTCGTGCCCATCAGAGTCAGACACCAGTCGACCGCAACCAGAAGTGCACGGGCGAGGCATCTTTAAAAAGACGTGCCGCGTGCAAGCTCTTTTTGTGAGAGAAACTCAGTGCTGAAGCGCCCGCGGAGAACACACTCGCTGGCAAACCACGCTCAGATAAGCAGGAAGTGTGCACTCGCCGGGAGATCGCCGTCACACCAACACTGGAGAGTTGCTCGTCTCGTAAGAAGCTGACAATCAGAGATAGCTTAAGGAGTGAAGAATTACACTTGGCTCCGAAGCGAAAACATATCTGCCTGTTGCTGGCGTCCTCCTTTTATACCCACGAGGTGGGGCGGAGTTACGTCATGCAAATTCCGCAGACCCATGGCATTTCTTTGCCATTGGCTCGTTTTGTAATACTCGAAGTTGATAGGCTTTCTAAGCGAAACCCCATTCGTCGTCATCCGACGTAACTCGGAGTGACAACGAAAGGGAACAATTGGTTTCTAAATGTTTTTTTTTTGTGTGGTGTTTGTGGGATTGTCTCATAAGTCTATTACACTATAAAAGATATCAGGGTTTTTACATTAATCAAAATAAGCTAAACAACTGGTTATACAATTTTCAACATAAGTCTGTTAAGACTATATAAAGTTTTAAGTTGAAAATACTTCTACAGCATATTGATTTTACTTAAAGGCAGCAATTTATTTTTGAATGGTGTAAATATGCTTTAAAAATGTGGTTTTAACAGTCATGCCATAACTGTTTTTGGCTCCCAAAAGAACATTCAGTGAACTTAAAGAATCACCAAATTGTTGAACCTATAAAACGAGTTATTTAATTTCTATTTCTTGTAAAGCTCTTTTGTAAAAATTTGTATTGCAAAAAGCACTCAATGTATAAGCATCCTAACATTTGCTTATACTCTAGTATAATACTCTATATACAATCTTATCTGCTTTAAAGTGCTTCAGTAACCCTCTGTCCCATCAAGAAGCCACCATCACTGCCCCACCACTTCAGAGTGTGTGCTTCTTTTGCTGAGAAACATTTAATAGCCTACACCACTTGTTGCACAGATCTGCATGGGCTGCAGAGTTTCCAACAAATTGTTTGTAGGAAATCTGGTTACACCATCTGTCTAGAGGCTTAAGTTATGAGGTGATCATGTAACCTGGAGAAAGATGGCTGAAGATTGAGACTTCACTCTGCTCCAGGCTTGGGTTTATTTTATTTTATTTAAAAAAATATCTATTTTTTCCAAGCAAACATGACAATATTGCTTTTTCTAATCGACTGGCCTGTCCAATGGGGAAAAGAAAGCAACTCACCAATAGCCCACATACTCTATTGACGAAGGCCAACATGCGACACTAATACCTATAGTTATAATCACCCAAAGCTCTGTTATTTGTATGCAAGCGAGCTTTGACGGATTCATCCATGCTGTTAGTTAACACAAGAGGCCAGAGATTTTGCCTCTGCCAAAATCTGATGCATAAGTAGGGGAGACCGAGGGCAATTGTAACATATTTTACATTTTCCTTAACTCACAAACTACTTGAGATAGACTAGTCATCTTTTTGTGGCAGGTCCAATGAAATTTGTCCCGCCTACATGCGGTTGGCTAGCCTACTTGTTAAGTTGTTCCTATCAGTGAGCTGCAGTAGCGTATATAAACGGGTTGTTTAGAGTGGGTGTTGTTACGAGTCACCGCCTTTACTTCCGGTGTCGTCATTCAGGTATGTTTGGTAGAGTTGACTGGTGGTAAATGGTATACTATGTGGCTTATTATAGTCTATTTTTAGGGTGGCGTATGAATCCCTATGGCTGGCATTGAGCGAGACTGTCCCTTTTCGGGTAGGTGAAAGAGTTGATTGTGTTATTTGAGTATCCGTTTCTACTGTAGCAGCATCCTTGTTGTGTGCAGTCAAAGGTTTGAGTGAGGCTGATTCCAGCATGGCTAATACGGGCGTCCGCGTATCAAAGCGGAAGCGCTGGGTTGTCGCCGGCACATACGTGGTCCTTCCGATGGACTGGACGAGCCCTCAGTTTCGCCTGTTTATGTCTGCCTGACTG
This sequence comes from Siphateles boraxobius, assembly GCF_051911475.1. Taxonomy (NCBI): domain Eukaryota; kingdom Metazoa; phylum Chordata; class Actinopteri; order Cypriniformes; family Leuciscidae; genus Siphateles; species Siphateles boraxobius. Next base: position 14,265,899 of record NW_027509205.1, on the reverse strand, counting down.
GTTTGATTCCCGGAGATCGCACCCATTAGGTATGTAGTTTTAAATTATTATCGCCTAGGTCGAGTGGTGATCTGCTGTTGAGAGAAATTGATTTTTATGAATAGTTGTTAAGAGTTAAATGATGAATGAGGAATGTCTGATTGTTAACTTGTAATTTTATAGATGTATTGAGTCCAGATTGGTCGCGTCCGCATGGGCGATTTAGCTTCCGTGCGGTTGGACTGCGGGGGACTACCGTCTGGGGGGCGTTGTTGCTTTGCTGTTGACAATTGGATTAATATTTGCGGCCCTGTGTGTGTGATTATTTCTTTTCTTTTATATCAGTTATTTTTATATTGTGATTGGAATTTGTAATATATCCACTTTGGAAGCGTGGAGATCTACGTTCCGATTTTTGTCTTTGTGAAGTGTCTGTTCAAACTGTGATCATTGTGAGTTGTGTCTGTTCAACTTACATGCCCTTCTATCCCCTGCTGACACGCCTCGGCTCCTTTTTCTCGAATTCTGACGACGCTGACTCCTCAGGTCGTTCTGTGTGTGTCTTGTAATGGTGTTGTCTATATTAAGTGTTATTGATGGTTGTCCTTTGCTTTTAATAAATCTCTTATTCTTAATAAAGATATATATATATATATAATTTTGTATCCATGTCTCCTACCAATTTACTGTGAACGAACCTGTGTTGCTTTAAATTAGAAATTCCATTTTTTTTTTTATTATCCCTGGCAAGATTCCAGGGTGGCGTAGTCGTGAGTTGATCACACTTCCGAGCTCCTCCTCCGTGTCGCCAGTCGCCACATTCTGATACAAGAAACATATATATGTGCACTAATAATACAATTTATATTTTTCACTTATAAGAACAAGACTAAAATATTTAATTAAATGCAAGAAGTCAGAGTGTTACAATTGCCCCCGCCAAGGGGGCAATTGTAACACTGAGAAATAACTCCTATTAACCCACTTTATCTCAAATAAAAGCCCACCTCAAAGTAATCACTTTATTGCTGTTGTATTTAATAATGCTACTTAAGAGTTTTTTTGTATATGGTTCAAATTTTTTTAGATGTCAGGCATCACACGCATTATATAAAAAAAATGTATGTTAATTGATTTGTTAATACTGGAACAAACATTTATTTTAATACACCCTTTTAAAATGAAGTTTTACAATAGAATTTAGTGAAATATGTTCATTTTTTAACAGAAAAGTACGTCAACACACACAAACAAGCTTATTACAATGGGCCTTGTGGCTCGGGGGCAATTGTGGGCAATTGTAACACAGTGTTACAATTGCCCCCGATACTGCAGCCATGACAAAATCTTATATGCTAGCTAGCCCAACCTGTATTAGCATAGGTTGTTCATGTTCGTTTTTAATCAATAATCAATAACCTAGGGATAAAATGTATATAAGTTTAAATTCACAGACATCTAAACTTTAGACAGCAGAAGAAAAATACTGTACATCCAAAAAATAACTTTCATACCTCAAAATCAGTTTGCCGTTAACAACTTCTGCTAAAGTTGAAAATTTCTCGCTTCTTTTCCACAGATAGAGAGAGAATCCTACTGGCCATGTACAGATTAAGTGTCATCACTCTAGCTTGTTTCTGATTGGAGGAATCGAGTGTGTTACAATCGCCCCCTGTTACAATTGCCCCCGGTCTCCCCCTGTGCCAGTTAAGTATAGGCATTAGTGTCGCATGTTGGCCTTCGTCAATAGAGTTTGGCCCTGTCCCAAACGGCGCACCTCATGCGTACTTTCGGTCTCGTGGACTTAAATTGCGCGTGCTCGCCGAGCGTCCCATTTAGCATTTTAACGCTCTGTAGTGTGCTCAGCAGCACCCCCTTTGTACCCTTGAAGCGGTCTTCCGCGAAGCCCGCATAGATGCAGGCTCCACGCACTTTAACTACCCAGGAATCCTTGCGAAATGCCAATCACAAAACGGATGGGAGGAGATTTCGCTCACGGACTGTTAACATGGCTTTAAAATATAGGCGTACATTTTACCAGTTGTTACTTACAGTTTATACAAACATTATCGACCAGTGGTTGATATCTCAAACATAATAATAGCGTGTTAAATAATACGATCGCATTATGATTCATTACGACCGAATGTCATGGCTTTACTGAGTCATATAAACTTAGTATGAATATTGAAACTATACAATTTTCTTAACCTGTTAACTGTCACGCCCATTTTTGAGTGTAGGCCTGCAAAGTTGATGTCGAAATTCAAATGAATGTAATTCTGGAACCCTTTTGAATTTAATCCTCATTCTGGTCTTTTTTTAAAGAAGAGAGTTTGTTGCACAGGTGTCTGTAGTTTAAAAAAAAAAAAAGTTATAGCTGTTTAAGTTTATTGTAATAAAAAAGTACTGCAATACAATTTTTATATTTTATTAAAATTATATATTAATAAAAATTTGGTTCACCCTAAAATTATATGAAATAAAAGCCATAGTTCTAAAGAAGTTGTGTTCCAAATTTGAGACTAATATCTTAAAAAATGAGAATTTTATGAGCTGCTATACCAACAAAGGCCACTAGGTGAAATTCATGCCCAGTTGATGATTCCAAAAGGACACTTTTTACCACTTAACCTCACACCACAACACAGATTGATATCCTTTTTTTTTAAATTCAAAACATGTTTTCAAGATGTAAAATGTTTTAAAAGAGTATAAACAGTTCCTTAATTTATTTTTTTCAATAAACATATGAAAGAAAGATAATGAAATAATAATGAAAGATATACAAATATACTGTTGAAACAACAACTATTACTACTATAAATGACTATTCATACAACTGTATATCATAATATTTCCTGCAAAACAGTGGTCAATTATGAAAAGTACACACTTAGAGCTTTCCAACGATATATTGTTTGTCAATATTAGATCAGGTTACATATAGGATATAATTGTTTTAAACATGCAATGGCAAATGGGCCCACCGGTGGGCCAGTGACAGTTAACATACATTTTAATTTTGTGTTAAAATTGAACATTATGTATTATTATGTACAACTGTATTGATCATTTACATAACCATGACATCTATTCTAATGCCCAGGTGGCATATACAATTATAGAAATGTAAAAGCAGCCTGTGTAGTTCACATGGACATAAGATTTGGGAAAATAAAATAAATCCTGTTCTCGATGCTAAAGACTGTAATTTTTTTTATTGATATTTGTGATGTTTTTCTAATAAAGGGACTGATGAGATGACCTTTAAGTTATTCAGCTTCGACGTCTGAGCTGAGACCTTCTTCCTGTTTCCAGCGTGACGATCAAGTCTCTATGTGAGCCATTGGTGAGTTACTTTCTTTTTCTCATTGGACAGGCCGGTCGAATAGAAAAGAAAGTTTTTGTCAAGCTGCTCTTTGGGTTCCTCTGAGGCAATGTTGTCATGTTTGCTTGGAGAAAAATAAGATTTTTTTTTTTTTTTAAGGAAAATAAGAGAATAAAGCCTGGCCTGGAGCAGAGTGAAGTCTCAATCTTCAGCCATCTTTCTCCAGGTCACATGATCGCCTCATAACTTAAGCCTCTAGAGTCTAGACAGATGGTGTAACCAGATTTTTCTACAAAAAGGAAACAGTGCAGCCCATGCAAATCTGGTGGGGCAGTGATGGTGGCTTTTTGTTGGGACAAAGAGTTACTCAAGCACTTTAAATCAGATACGACTGTGTATTTGAAAATGTTAGGATGCTTTACACAGTTTGTGTAGAATACTTATTGCAATACAAATTCTTACAGAAGAGCTTTATAGGAAATAGTAATTAAAAAACTCGTGTTTTATGGATTCAACAATTTGGGTGGTTCTTTTAAGTTAACTGAAAGGTTTTTCTGTAGCCAAAATTGGCTATGGCATCACTGTGAAAAGCACATTTTTAAAGCTTTATTTTAACAGTTTAAATAATTGCTGCCTATAAGTAGAATCAACTCAGCTGTAGAAGTAATTTCAACTTAAACTACATTTAATGCCATGTTCTATTTTTGATGTATACTGCTTGTGCTACTTACAAAGGACAAATGGATTTGCAACAGTCACTTTGCCACTTTAAACTTTTCCGGTGACATCAAAAATTAAAAGAAAAAAAAAACATCAAATGTTAAGTGTCACACAAATGTCAATTTACATTTTTGTATCCATTGTATCAATCCAAAATCCATTGTACAGTATTTTGTATGAGTTACAAAATGTCCGAAATGTCCTGTTAGATTTATTACAGTTTTTCACTAATAACTGCATTCTATGAATCATTAGTTAAGCATTAGTAAATTGTTCATTCATAATTATATTTGTTAATAGACATTATACTACACTGTAAAATCTAACATTGTTCTTACTAACTATTGTTTAGTTAACTTTAATTAATCTCCGACAATGTGTTGAACTTACTTAAAAAAATTAGTAATCTGTACTGTTTGCATGCTATGCCTTCATTACTCAGAAAACCCTATTAAACATTACTTGACTGGTTTGAGTACCATTTTGCTAAAGCAAAAAAAAAAAAAAAAAGAAAAAGCAAATGGTTTTTAATGCGGGGCAATTCTTAATAGACTTTTCACTAATTTCTTCCACTTCTGCAGTCATCATTCCTCTTAGTTGCATACGCTCATTTTCTAGTCTTGTTGAATGTTATTGTCAATGCAACTAAACATTTTGGGAGAACGTCACATATGCTGACTTCAGAAATTTCCTAAAATCAACCTAAAATTCCTCACCATTATTGTGATCAGTGTTCCCTTTGGTTGGGCACTTGGAACTTCATTTATATCATTCTGATTATCTTCCAATTGATGGAGTGATGCAACATGAAATCACAGTTATTTGATATCAAAGGAAGTAAAGTAATAAATATTATACAGTATTTATACTTAAATTATTTCCATGTTCTTAATGAATGTATTTATGATGTATAACATGATTATCATGTTAAATAATGATCTTTTTACATTTTAATTGCAAACACTTATCTCATAAACTTTTAATTGGGTTGATATAATCCCTCTGCATTTGTGACAATATCTTACAATTTTGCTTGAGTCACACACAGACTTCAACATTCAGCATGCAAACCACAACAATGGTAACAAGTTTTTTTTAAATTACTTTAATTAATTAGGCCATTGCAATTTTATTTGCTGTCTCTTGTCAGTATAACCCCAATAACGATAGCAAATACAATTTTAATGGTTAAATAAAGCCAAAAATGGTCAAACAAAGCAATTAATTTATTCATGCCGCAATGCACTCTGGGAGTACACTTCCTCAGATCACAGATAGAATTAAGTTGACAAAACTTAAATAGATTAAGTAAGAAGAACTTGATGTAATTAAGTTATGCTTACTTAAATTAAGGCAACGAGTTTGCACAATTTAATTAAGTAAACTGAACTAATTAGTTTTTACGGTGTAGACATTACATTATAGTCGTTTATAAATAAAAATGCAAGCACATTTAATGCAATGCATATTTTTCCAAGTAGTGCAATTCAAAAAGCTTTTTTTTTTCTCAAAAACATTTGGGATTATATAGTTGTAAACATAGGGAGGGATAAAAAATGCGTTCCAGTGCTGGAAATTTAAAAAACATTTCATCCAGAAATCAGAAAATGGTGCAAATATAACAATTCAGTGCTAAAAATGTTTGCAAACTATTAAAATGATATATACTATTTCTTGTTATGATTTTAAATCTGTATTTATCCTCAGAGCGATGTCAAAGTAAAAATTGGTGCCAAAGTCTGATTTTGGTGGATGTGCTTTAAAATTAAATTATTTTAATCTTAATTCAAGGATTTTGAAAGACTGACAGTAATCAGTATTGAATATATAATTATATATTAATTCAAATATAATTAATCTGACTCCATTAAAGTTGTTGTTATTCTTTAACCTCTTATTATTTAAAGGTAAAGGTCTTTCTTAGAACTGATAGGAAAATGTAGGATTTAACCTGAACATTTAGATAACGAAACTTATAATCACTTTAGCTTTCAACATCATCAGTGATAAAAGGAAAGATTCTCAAAGCAGGTAAAGTTATTTATTAAGTTACATATTTAAATATACAGACTGTAGAATGGAACAACATACTGTATAGAAAACTTAGTTGTAACAAATAATCAGAATCAGAATCAGAAAGAGCTTTATTGCCAAGTGTGCTTGCACACACAAGGAATTTGTTTTGGTACTGAGGCTTCCAGTGGACATATACAAATACAACATGAAACATAATACTACAAATTATAAGAATAAAAAATAAAATTAAAGCTGCAAGCAGCATTTAGCGGTGTTCAAGCAGTTAAGGCCTTTAAGGCCGTAAAGCACAAAAGCACCAAAAGACATTAAGTTTTATTTAGCATACATTTAAACACTGACATAATAGATGGAAAATACCATTTACAGCCAATACAGGCAATTTTAGCATGATTTACCATGATATACCCCATTTCAGTGTGATTTTCATGATTTACCATGAATCTAGCATGATTTACCATAGTTTACCATGGTATACCAAGTTCTAGTATGATTCACCATGATTTACCCTGTTCTAGCATGATTTACCACAACTGAACACATTCTAGTATGATTTAATATGTTTATAGCATGATTTATCTTAGTTTACCTTGATTTACCATGTTATAGGATGATTGACCATGATATACCACATTCTAGAATGATTTATCAGGATTGTAGCATGATTTACTATGATTCATCACATTGCTAGCATGATTTACCATGATATACTGGTGAAAATCAAGTCTGTCAAAATGAGAGTGAGCCAATAAGTGGTCTTCTACTGCCCTTTGCTGGCCATTATACTTATTAATAAAGTGTTTTCACAGGTGCTTTTGTGACTCATATCTAGACACACACACAAGTCATTATGAAAATATATGAAATGCTTATAGACCATTAAAATATGTCTTTGCAAGCTATTAATCAGATTATTCAGGATTTATTCAGAAACATGGGACTACACACACACATTCTGTTGTAGATAAAGTGATCTGAACTGTGTCTCATTCAGGATTAACATTTGTCCGTGACACAATGGTCAATAGTAATACTTCAATAGATGAATTTTGACAAAATGTGAGTGTAAATGTTAAAATAGTGATTTTATAAACTCTAAATAAGAATTATAGAATATTAGTAGTTAGTAGCTTGACAAAATGACTATTTTAAACAGCAGGGGGCAGTAGAATACCACTTATTGGCTTAATATGCCATTATGTTATAACTTTAACCTTTTTAACTGTTATAGATGCATTATTTCTTATCTTATTTAGAGTCACATGTTCTGACTTGTTTTTAAGAAGATCTGAGCATTCATTGAAGAGATATAGGCTTTCTTGGTAAAGGCTTCGTATTGAAGTGACACTATTATAGCCATCCAAATGAAGAAGTTATAACTTTTCTGATGATTATTTATCTAGAGAGTCCAGAGAATTGTACTGAACTGATTTTGAACATTGTGATATAAATGTTATATGATCATAGATGGAACACACCATTTACAGCCAATACAGGCAATTTATCATAGGAAATACATGGTTTCAAACCTTTTCAACTGTTATAGCGCCACCTATTGTCCGATCTCCATAAAACTTTGCATGCTTGTTAATGATGTTATGTCACATATGCTCACCAATGTTTGTGAAGTTCTGAGTTTTAATTTAGGATTTATAGGCTTTTGAGTGTGTTTTGACACGCCCCTTCTTCTAAATGACCCTGTTACAGTGAATCAAAGGGCAAAGTTCAACTTTTTTTCAATAATTATTGATCTAGAGAGTCCAGAAAATTGTCCTAGACTGGTCTGGTTCCGATCGGGCGAAAAACCAGGGACTAGTTCGCAAAAGTAGGTTTTTAACATATTTGTGAATATTTAATGAACGATTTGATTGACAGCAATGGTTCTAGAGGCAAAGTTGTTCATCATGAGGAGATCTATCAAATGATATGCATTTTTTGGGGATATGTGCAACACCACGTGATTACAGAGCCGTAAAACTCGTTAGCGCCAACTAGTGGCCGATTTCTTTCAAAACTCTTACAGACCTCTTGGGCCATGAGTCGAACATGCCCATTGAGTTTCGTTCCGATTGGCCTCCGTTAACCTCGTCTCACAGGTGCTCAAACTTTATTGATCGATGGCGGCCATGTTTTTTGAGATACGCCAATATCCTTTTTCACATACATGGGGCCTTGGACCAAGACACTGCATACCAATTTTCAGGTCAATCGGACTAACGGTCAGGTGGCCACACCCCCTTTTATGTTTTTTTTAGTGTTATAGCGCCACCTAGTGTTAGATTGACGCGGTTTTTTTACTGTGACCCCAGACTGTCCTCATACACATGTGTGTCAAGTTTGCTGAAGATATCTCATTTACTTCTCGAGTTATAGCCATTTTAGTAAAATAGGCTCCTCCCACAACGTTCATTTTGCGCCCCCTAGCAACCGGAAATCGAAAATTCAACTTTTTTTCGATAATTATTGATATTCAGACTCCAGAGAACATTTCTACACTGGTTTGGTTCCGATCGGGCAAAAAACCAGTCTAAATAAGAATTATAGAATTATATTAGTTAGTAGCATGACAAAATTACTATTTTAAACAGCAGGGGGCAGTAGAATACCACTTATTGGCTTAATATGCCATTGTTCATATCATTTTCACCTTTTTAACTGTTTAAAAGGCATATTTGCTCCAAATTGTCTGAAAATTGTCATGCTTATTTAGAGTTACATGTTCTGACTTGTTTTTAAGAAGATGTGAGCATTCATTGAAGAGATATAGGCTTTCGTGGACACTTGGTCAAGGCCAAGTGCTTGAACACCTAATAATAGGCGACCTTTTTGACAGTTATAGCGCCACCTATGGTCCGATCTCCATGAAACTCTGTATGCTTCTTCACCATGTCATGACACATGTGCTCATCAGTTTTTGTGAAGTTCTGAGTTTTTATTTATGATTTATAGGCTTTTGAGTGTATTTTGACACGCCCCCTTTTCTAAACGACCCTGTTACAGTGAACCAAAGGGCAAAGTTCAACTTTTTTTCAATAATTATTGATCTAGAGAGTCCAGAAAATTGTCCTAGACTGGTCTGGTTCCGATCGGGCGAAAAACCAGGGACTAGTTCGCAAAAGTAGGTTTTTAACATATTCGTGAATATTTAATGAACGATTTGATTGACAGCAATGGTTCTAGAGGCAAAGTTGTTCATCATGAGGAGATCTATCAAATGATATGCATTTTTTGGGGATATGTGCAACACCACGTGATTACAGAGCCGTAAAACTCGTTAGCGCCAACTAGTGGCCGATTTCTTTCAAAACTCTTACAGACCTCTTGGGCCATGAGTCGAACATGCCCATTGAGTTTCGTTCCGATTGGCCTCCGTTAACCTCGTCTCACAGGTGCTCAAACTTTATTGATCGATGGCGGCCATGTTTTTTGAGATACGCCAATATCCTTTTACACATACATGGGGCCTTGGACCAAGACACTGCATACCAATTTTCAGGTCAATCGGACTAACGGTCAGGTGGCCACACCCCCTTTTATGTTTTTTTAGTGTTATAGCGCCACCTAGTGTTAGATTGACGCGGTTTTTTTACTGTGACCCCAGACTGTCCTCATACACATGTGTGTCAAGTTTGCTGAAGATATCTCATTTACTTCTCGAGTTATAGCCATTTTAGTAAAATAGGCTCCTCCCACAACGTTCATTTTGCACCCCCTAGCAACCGGAAATCGAAAATTCAACTTTTTTTCGATAATTATTGATATTCAGACTCCAGAGAACATTTCTACACTGGTTTGGTTCCGATCGGGCAAAAAACCAGTCTAAATAAGAATTATAGAATTATATTAGTTAGTAGCATGACAAAATGACTATTTTAAACAGCAGGGGGCAGTAGAATACCACTTATTGGCTTAATATGCCATTGTTCATATCATTTTCACCTTTTTAACTGTTTAAAAGGCTTATTTGCTCCAAATTGTCTGAAAATTGTCATGCTTATTTAGAGTTACATGTTCTGACTTGTTTTTAAGAAGATGTGAGCATTCATTGAAGAGATATAGGCTTTCGTGGACACTTGGTCAAGGCCAAGTGCTTGAACACCTAATAATAGGCGACCTTTTTGACAGTTATAGCGCCACCTATGGTCCGATCTCCATGAAACTCTGCATGCTTCTTCACCATGTCATGACACATGTGCTCATCAGTTTTTGTGAAGTTCTGAGTTTTTATTTATGATTTATAGGCTTTTGAGTGTATTTTGACACGCCCCCTTTTCTAAACGACCCTGTTACAGTGAACCAAAGGGCAAAGTTCAACTTTTTTTTTGATAATTATTGATCTAGAGAGTCCAGAGAATTGTCCTAGACTGGTCTGGTTCCGATCAGGCAAAAAACCAGGGACTAGTTCGCAAAAGTAGGTTTTGGACAAAATTGGCCATAACAAATTTTTCGTTGCTCGAATCGAGAATCCGAGATGTACATCTTGTCCGCCTTGAGCAAAGGAACACAGTGGTGTAAAAAGCTTGATTCCAAGTCAAACGGTCTAGGAGGTATGAGCAATTTAGTACTTTTGGTTGCTGTAGCGCCACCTATGGGCCAATCGGGGTCATACTCTGATAGGTTCTCCCCAAACTGAGGCCCTACCACCTGGCCAGGTTTCAAGTCTCTAGGCCTTACGGTTTGGGCTGCACGATGCGTTTTAGGTTTTTTTTTTTTTTTCAAATAGCAATTACAATAGGTTTTCAGCACTTCGTGCTTGAACACCTAAATATAAATATATGAGAATAAAACTATCACAGTTGGGTTTAGTCAGAATAGACATTTTCAGATTTACAGATTATGAACCTATTTACAGTGTTTTGAATATTATAAATAAATAAATCTACATATAGTATCACCTGAGTTGTGGGATATTGCACTAAACAGTGGGAGTATTGCACTTACAGGCATATGCCTTGGGAGGAGTGTTAACTGTTCAGGAGGGAAATGGCCTGTGGGAAGAAACTGTTCCTGTGCCGAGATGTTCTTGTGGCCAGTGATCTGAGTCTCCGTCTTGACAGTAACAGTTCAAACAGGAGGTGTCCAGGGTGAGTGGAGTCTGTGATGATTTTACCTGCTCTCTTCCTCACTCTGGAAGAGTACAGGTCCTAGAGGTTTGGCAGGGGGGCACCAATGATCCTCTCCGCAGTCCGGACTGTCCGTTGTAGTCTCCTGATGTCTGATTTGGTTGCTGAACCAAACCAGACAGTGATGGAAGCGCACAAGACAGACTCAATGACGGCTGAGTAGAACTGAATCAGCAGATCCTGTGGCAGGTTGAACTTCCTCAGCTGGCGAAGGAAGTACAGTCTCTGCTGGGCCTTTTTCACAGTGGAGTCAATGTGATTGTCCCACTTCAGGTCCTGATAGATGATAGTGCCCAGGAACCTGAATGACTCCACTGCTTCCACAGTGCTGTTCATGATGGTGAGTGGGGGGAGTGCTGGGCTGTTCCTCCTGAAGTCCACGATCATCTCCACTGTTTTGAGCGTGTTCAGCTCAAGGTTGTTATAACTGCACCAGGCAGCCAGCTGTTCAACCTCCAGTCTGTAAGTAGACTCGTCACCGTTTTGGATGAGACCGATGACAGTGGTGTCGTCTGCAAATTTCAGGAGCTTGACAGTGGGGTCTTTAGAAGTGCAGTCATTAGTGTACAGGGAGAAGAGCAGTGGGGAGAGAACGCACCCTTGGGGGGCTCCGGTGCTGATTGTGAGTGTCTTGGATGTGTGTTTCCCCAGTCTCACTCGCTGCTGCCGGTCCGTCAGGAAGCTGGTGATCCACTGACAGATCGAGGATGGTATGGAGAGCTGGGTCAGTTTGGCTGTGAGAAGACCAGGCATGATGGTATTGAAGGCCGAACTGAAGTCCACAAAGAGGATCCTTGCATAAGTCCCTGGTCTGTCGAGATGTTGCAGGATATAATGCAGTCCCATGTTGACTGCATCATCCACAGACCTGTTTGCTCTGTAAGCAAACTGAAAGGGATCCAGCAGGGGTCCAGTGATGTCCTTCAGGTGGGCCAGCACCAGTCTTTCAAACGACTTCATGACCACAGACGTGAGAGCGACAGGTCTGTAGTCATTAAGTCCAGTGATTTTGGGTTTTTTGGGGACAGGAATGATAGTGGAGCGTTTGAAGCAGCAGGGAACTTCACACTGCTCCAATGATCTGTTGAAGATCTGCGTGAAGACCAGGGCCAGTTGGTCAGCGCAGGCTTTTAAACAAGCAGATGAGATGCCGTCTGGGCCTGAGGCTTTCCTAGTCTTCTGTTTTTTGAAGACTCGGCTCACGTCCTCCACACAGACCTTAAGCTCAGGTTGGATGGCAGGAGGGGGGAGTGATAATTGGAGTACAGGAGGTGATGCTGAATGTGTGAAGTGCAGATCAGACCGGGTGTGTGGTGTGAATGAGGGCTTTTCAAACCGGCAGTAAAATGAATTTAAATCGTCAGCCAGGTGTTGATTGTCCACAGATCGAGGGGATGGTGACTTGTAGTTGATGTTCCTCAGGCCATTCCAGACTGATGATGGGTCGTTGGATGAAAACTGGTTTTTCAGTTTATCAGAGTAGTTCGTTTTAGCAACTCTGATCTCCTTTGTCAATCTGTTTCTGGCCTGGTTATACAAGATTTTATCCCCACTTCTGTAAGCATCCTCTTTGGCATGACGAAGGTGTTTGAGTTTCCCAGTAAACCATGGTTTATCATTAGTGAATGATAAGAATGTCCTGGTAGGAATGCATGTATCCTCACAGAAACTTATATATGATGTTACAGTATCTGTGAGCTTATCCAGATCATTGGTAGCAGCTTCAAAAACAGTCCAATCAGTGCAATCAAAGCAGGCCTGTAGATTCTGCTCTGCTTCATTAGTCCATCTTTTTACAGTCCTTATTCCAGGTTTAGCTGATTTCAGTTTCTGCCTGTAGGTCGGTATGAGATGAACCAAACAGTGATCAGAGAGCCCCAAAGCTGCCCGTGGGACGGAGTGATACGCATTTCTTATTGTGGTGTAACAGTGGTCCAGTATATTACTGTCTCTGGTGGGACATGTAACGTGCTGTCTGTATTTTGGTAGTTCACGGGAAAGATTTGCTTTGTTAAAATCCCCAAGAATGATTAAAAGAGAGTCTGGGTACCTTTGTTCCGTTTCAGATATTTGTTCAGCCAGCTGTTGTAGCGCCGCGCTCACGCACGCGTCTGGAGGGATGTAAACATTCACGAGAATGAAAGAGGAAAATTCCCGAGGCGAGTAGAAGGGTTTACAGTTTATGAAATGTGCCTCTAAATTAGGAGAGCACATCTTCTTCAGTGTTGTTACATCTGAACACCAACTTTCGTTAATGTAGAAACACAATCCACCACCTCTCGTTTTCCCCGTTAGCTCCGCGATGCGATCCGCTCGGAACAGCTGGAAGCCCGGCAGATGTATTGCGTTGTCCGGTATGGCTTCACTCAGCCAGGTTTCAGTGAAGCACAAAGCAGCAGAGTTTAAAAAATCCTTGTTAGTGTGGGTGAGGAGAAGAAGTTCATCCGTTTTGTTAGGAAGGGATCGGAGATTCGCGAGATGAATACTGGGGAGTGCAGTGCGCAGGCCGCGCTCGCGGGGTTTAACCGGCTCGCTTCCCGCGTTTGCGTCTGAACGCGCGTTTGAACAACACCGCTGCCCCTCCGACGAGAATGTCCAGCAAAACGTCCGAATAATCAAAAACTGTAGAAAAGGTTTCTGGTGTGTGTTTCCTAATGTCCAGTAGTTCGTCTTTGGTGAAACTGATAGGAAAAGAATGGCTAAACGCAGAACAAACGAACAAAAACAACACAATAGCTGGGGAGCTCCACACCGAGGCAGCCATCCGCGGCGCCATGTTCTGCATAATGTTCTGCTGTGCAGAATTAAGAGGCCGTAAAAGCCTTTCTTAGTAATTTCTGAAGTAGGACAGTAAAGATATTCACTCAGCCCTACAAATGTAATCAGTTACATTACTTTAATAAAGTAATTGAAATAATTTCAATATACATTTTAAACAGGCTTGCAATCTGTGACCCATTACATTTCCAAAGTAACCTTCCCAACACTGCATATCGTTGGTCAAATGGCAGTGTGTGGAGAGTGGGCAGATTTTAATTAAATTGAAAAATTTAAAGAAAAATGTCTCGAATCTGAACGAAATGTCTTTTTGAAAAAAAGTGCAATGAAAGTGCTTTAAGGATTCTCTATGATTTCTTGTATTCATTTTTGCTTAATTCCTACTACTATACATATATGTTGCAATCTGACCATGTTGAAATGTCCTGTGTATGTTCTAAGAAGGTCAAAAGGTACTTTCAAACAACAGGCCTAAGAGGGAACAGGTTTTTGTTCTAGTTTAAGAGGCTAATCGCATCTGTATGTGTAACAAGGGAACCAAAGGATGGCAGGCAGAAACATGGATATAAGTGCAGGAATTTTAATAAGAAAAGCAAAACCAGAACAAGGAACCGTTAACAGGAAAATGTTACATGAACCCCTGACAAAGAAACATGGACAAGGGTTATTTATAGACAATGGCACACCTGCGGAAACAATCAAGAGGTACCAAACAGAAAAGAAATTACAAAAGGACTACAAACTGGCACAGGAAACTACAACATACAAGTCTAACAACATGTCAGTATACATTACATTAAAGTCTTTAGAGTGAAATTTTACAAATCAAAGACAACTTGTGTTTTAGATTCTTCTTCAAGAATTTGAGATGTTTTTACACTAGATAGGCCTAATTTTTCTTCACAATCTTGATTGTTTTGCGTTAATGAGGTTTGGCAGTGAATATGGTGCAGTTTTATTTATTTCTAGTTTTTCTCTTTGACAATATTATATACATTTATGTAGATGAAACAGATTTAGAATACCACAAAAGTCACCTCAAAATTAAAAGAAGAAAAAAATATACTATTTTTTTACAAAATGAAGCCATTTTAGAGTTTGTTTTTGAACTATGCTATGCTTTGGAACTTACCTTACATTATTCTCATTTGTTGACACATGATCAATAATAATTACAGATTCATTATAATCATTCATTTATTTTAAGATGAACCCCATATTTCAATTTATTGTTTTGTTTGGTCTTGCTGGGGAGTGAATGAAAAGACCAAAAACTATTAGCGTGCATTTAACATCAATAATTTAGCCAGTTTTCATTTAAAACACACACAAAATATAAATACATTTATGTGGTAGGATAATCACAATATTATGCAGCTGTATGTCAGCTGTATGTCACTTCCAAATACTTATGGACAGCCCGACATGGATCAGAGAAGACAGAATATGAAGCATTCGGGTGACAAGACTTCCTCCCATTGCACCTTAAGATATATGGTAAAAAAACATTATTATTAACATTGAGTTCTTTTTTTCTTCCATATAATCAAATAATTTAAATTCTAATAGTTTTTATGTCTATATATTTATTTGGTAAGTAGCTATTTAATACACAGGATGAAAAAATGTACAGTATAAGGGTGGACGATATTGTAGATTTGAAAACATACTCGGTTACTAACGTAACCTCGGTTCTCTCTAGAGAGGGAACGAGTACTGCGTAATATCTTGCGCTACGGGGAAACCTCTTTTCGACGAGATATTGAAGCCAAAAATTATCCTTAATTTTGAATTAATGTAAAACGCTGTGCGGCAGCGTGCAGACATAGGCAAGACGGCTCGCGCGCCTATTGGCTGCCCTGCGGCAACAGCAGCAGCCTATCGAGGGAGGCGCTGCGCGACGTGATACAAATGGGGGCGCTTCGCGCCCATTTCGTCACGTCCCGCTAGAATAGGCGTGGCCTTGGCCTATAAATACGCTCGACAGGCTGATACAAACTGGTATTCATCGCTGATCGAACCAGCACTGTTGTATGCATGGCAAGATACGCAGTACTCGTTCCCTCTCTAGAGAGAACCAAGGTTACGTTAGTAACCGAGTACGTTCTCTTACGAGAGTATCTCTCGTACTGCGTATTTTCTTACGCTATGGGGAACACAATGCAACACGCCGTGCGTACTGGGATCCGACACCAAAGTCCCAAGGGTAGTAGCCCGGGGCTCACATAGTGCATAATCACCGTAGACTCACAGATAGTCAGAGAAGAGAGGCTACATTCCCCATGAAATAGCATCCCACAGGAGCTAGTTATGTTAACAGTGTTTCAGGCAGACAGGGTGAACGTGTTCAGCCTGAACTGGGTATAAGTACGGGTTATTCAACAGCCATGGAGCTGTTCTATCGATCAGTGTGAGCGATGCACAAGCAAAACTCAGCATTCTGCGCCGGCGCAGCGGGGCAGACAGTACTGAATTCTAGACCGACAGCAGCTTGGCCTGTAAGGCGGGAACCTCTAGGTTATAAAACCTTATAAATGTAGACGGCGAGGCCCAGCCTGTCGCCATACAGATATCCTGCAAGGAAATCGCGCTAGACCACGCCCACGACGAGGCCACTCCTCTCGTGGAGTGCGCTCTGACACCAAAAGGACACTGCAGGCCCTTAGAAGTGTAAGCCAGCGCTATGGCATCGACTATCCATCTGGATAGGCTCTGTTTTGATGCGGCCAGTCCCTTGGAGCGTCCGCCGAACAAAACAAAGAGCTACTCGGTCCGTCTGAAGACAGACGACCGGGATACATAAGCCCTCAGTGCCCTGACAGGGAAAAGGAGACTCGCATCCTCCTCCTCGTCATGAACCGGGAGGGCGCACAGGGAAATAACCTGGGCCCTGAACGGTGTGTTGAGGGATTTGGGCACGTACCCGTGCCTTGGTTTGAGTATGACTTTTGAGTCACTAGGCCCAAACTCCATAAATGACGCGCTTACTGAGAGCGCTTGTAAGTCCCCTATGCGCTTCACTGAAGCGAGAGCCATAAGAAGCACCGTTTTGAAAGACAGATGTTTCATGTCTGACAAATGGATTGGCTCGAATGGAGCACCTTTCATGGCTTCCAAAACCGTAGAAAGGTCCCACACAGGGACTGAGGATGGGGTTCTATCCTTATCCAGCAGCTCCTGAAGGAAGGAGAGCACTTCCGTAACCTCGCAGTCTACGGGTTAAAAGCCCTGAGCTTGACACCAGGCAGAGAACACTGACCATTTCGAGGAATAGAGTCGTCTAGTAGAGGGGGCTCTAGCCTGCGTGATCGTGTTTAACCCTTTCACACGTAAGTTTAAAATATTCTAACTGACCCCCCAGCGTGAGTTTTTCAAGGCGACCGTTATTTAGAACATGTCACTTTAATGTTTCCATGGTGACGCGTCATTGCTTGTCACGTGGCACAGCGCAACTACAACACAGCGCTGAATGAATGATGATCTGCTTTTATGTAATTTTTCCTTTTTTATTAAAAATATACACAAATGTATTAGCTATAGCATGAAACACTGATATTCCGATTGTCAAATATGTGCAAGTGGAAGTGTTTTGTTGTTTAAACACCTTTATAACGATCGCGTTAGTTGAGCTGTATGCGCAATGGGCGGCGCCATGTTAGTTTGTTTCACAGTTCAGAGAATCGGATCTGTTGGATTTACAACACGTCAATTCCTCCACTTCTCACGAAATACATGAAAGTAGGTGGCCGGTGAACTGGGAGAAGAATAGGATAAAATGTAAAGCTACTTACACAATGTGTATCTGATATGAATAAAAGTGTTGTCTTATTATAATGGAAAGGAAGAAGAATTGTTGCCGCTTCCATAAACATCAGTGTGTTTTTTACAAACTCAAAATCATTGTTTTGCTAGTAATTATATGTATTTAAGTGTATTTAAGTAATTAAGTGTCTGAAACCTAAAATAAACATTATGTGGTTGAAAACACTCAATAGTTGTGATATATGACAGCACTGAGTGCGTCTGTCTCTGGCTCAGCGCCAGTCAACGCGCAAAAGCACGTTTGAATTTAGAAGTTGATCACGTGATGCACTGACCGTTCTAATCACACCGGTGTGATCGTACGCTACAGGGACCAGCCAAGACTGATCACACCGGTGTGATCGTACGTGCGAAAGGGTTAACACTCCCTCCGGGAGATTAGCGGGTACCCGTTGATGGCCCATGCATGTAGGGACCAAAGATCCGGGCGAGGATGCCAAATCGAGCCCTTTGCCTGAGAGAGAAGGTATCTCCTCACCGGTATAGGCCACGGGGCAGTCTGGTTCGTCCAAAGCGGAGCCACGAGTAGCACTGGGCATCTGTTTTCCCTGATCTGTTCCAGCACTTGAGAAAGGAGCGAGACGGGGGGGAAAAGCATAGAGGGGGCAGCAGGGCCATACGTGGGCCAGCGCATCCCTGCTCTTGGAGAAAAAGTTCGGACAGTGAGCGTTTTCTTGGCACGCGAACAGGTCCACCTGCGCTCTGCCGAATGTCTCCCACAGGCGTCCGTGGACACAACCTTCACACTTGAGGGAGTCCCCAGACTCACGTCTGACTGATACCAGTCTTTTTTTTTCCAAGCTTCCAGAGCCGAAACGGATTCCATGTCGACCTTGAGGCGAAACAGACCAGAGGTCCATGCCCGGGGCGGGATTCGCGCTTTCAGCCACAACTGCAGTGGGCACATGCGAAGCAGGCCCAGCTGAAGTACTCAAGATGCTGATGCCATCAGGCCCAGCATTTTCTGAAACCTTTTGAGCGGGA
Source organism: Siphateles boraxobius (assembly GCF_051911475.1). Classification (NCBI taxonomy): domain Eukaryota; kingdom Metazoa; phylum Chordata; class Actinopteri; order Cypriniformes; family Leuciscidae; genus Siphateles; species Siphateles boraxobius. The sequence goes on along the minus strand of NW_027509205.1, from coordinate 14,247,128 downwards.
CTATAGAGCTGCGGTGGAAGGATTTCGCGGCGCGCTGAATGTCCAGTCCGCGCTCCGGGGACAGACGTGCTGTCATAGATAGCGACTCCAGCACTGTTCCCACAAAATACATTTTCTGGCTGGGAAACAGCAAACTCTTCGGCCAATTGACTGTGAGACCCAGATTCTCGAGATGCTCGAGTAATGTGGTTCTGTGTTCTATGAGCTCTGAGTGCGATCGAGCTAGAATCAGCCAATCGTCCAAGTAGTTCAGAACTCGCATGCCCTGCAGTTTCAGGGGTGCGAGAGCCGCGTCCATGCACTTCGTAAATATACGGGGCACTAGGGACAGGCCGAACAGTAGGACTGTGTATTGATATGCCTGGCCCTCGACGGCGAGTCTCAAAAATCGCCTGTGACGCGACGCTATTTGTATTTGGAAATAGGCGTCTTTCAGATCCATTGACATAAACCAGTCTCCCTGGCGAAATTGCGCGAGGATTTTCCTGGTTGTCAGCATCCTGAATTGGCGCTTCACAAGCACTCTGTTCAGCTGTCGCAGATCTAGAATGGGTCTGAGACCCCCGTCTTTTTTCGGTACCAGAAAATATCTGCTGTGTAGCCCCCCTTCGCTCTGAGCCTGAGATAAAGGTTCTATGGCCCCTTTGCTCAGTAGTTACGCAATTTCGGCTCGAAGTAAATGAGATACTTCGTTGTTTACCGTGGTTTCGACACGCGGCGTGTAACGTCGGGGACGTCGAGCGAACTGTAGCGAATAGCCTCTTTTTATTGTGTTCAACACCCATTCCGATACCTCGGGAAGCTTTGCCCACGCATCTGCGTGAATAGCTAGAGGTAGAATGAAATCTGGGCTCTGGCCGCGGCATAGCGGCGGCCACAGAGCTTCTGTGTGCTGAGACATAAACACTGTGTTTACAGCGTGCGAGGCGGTGGGCACGCCGATCACGGCGGGCAGCCTGGTCGCGCTCAGTTTCTCTATAATAGATTGTGGAGAGAGAGCGAGCGGGACAAACCCCGTAGGGTTGAGCGTGTTTGTGAGGGAATGTGGGTGCGGGACAGCGGGCGCACTCACTTCACTGAGAACACCGTCGGCTTGTGCTGACTGAATGTGTGCTGGTTTCGTTTTTACAGAAACCGTGGGACACGCATCGTGTAGTGTTTGTGGGCACTGTGACGCGGGCACATTCACTACATTTTTCGCACAATCGACATGAGTCGATTTTATTTGTGCTAGCCCTGAACTGAGGCTGTGTCTGTGTGTGGGAATGGGCACTGAGACGTGGGCATTCTTACAACACTCATAACACCATTGGCCGTCGGAACACCAGAAAATACACTCTTTATTGGATTTATCTGGGTAGCCGTAAAAACGGCTTTTGTGTGCAGGCAAGCGGGCAAACGAGCCGGCTTGTTGACTGCTAAATACACTGGAACAGTCACATTGCATGGAACTGGACGAGCGAATCGTTTCGGTGAAAATCCGGCCACAGCGGGATCTGAACACCGTCGCTTTCCTAGGATGGCTAGGAAGGCTTTGGGACTTCGGGCTTGATCTCAATCCTCGGCCAGGGCCCGCGCTGAGGGGGGCGGCGTGCGGCAGAGCGAGAGCGCGGTCTCTGTTCTCGGGCCTGACTGCGTTGAGAAGCAGCGGCGGTGGGTGGTGTAGGCTGCGGCTGGGAGCTCCAGGCAGACGGCTGTTTCGAGCGACCTGCTGCGGAACTAGAGCGCTTCGGGAGGAAGTGCTTCATTGCCTGTGATGTCTTTTGAACCTCTTGGTATCTGTCCGCGAAATCTTTGACGGCAGATCCGAAGACGAAATGAGCCCCCTAACGAAATGGGCGCGTCGAGAAACACAGCGCGCTCTGAATCCGTTATCTCAGACAGCGTCAACCAAAGGTGTCTCTCAGCCACAGTGAGAGAGGCCATGTTCCGCCCCATCGCCTGTGCAGCAGATTGCGCAGCGTGTAGAGCCGGGCCCCTAGCGCTTCTTAAATCCGCGATGCTGATCGATTCCACGCCTTCCTCGTCCATTTTACGGAGAAGGTCGGCCTGGAAGATTTGCAATATGGCCATTGTGTGCAGCGCTGACACAGCTTGTCCGGCGGCGGTGTAAGCGCGATCGTGCATGGCTGACGTCACTCGGCAGGCTTTGGATGGCAGCACTGTCTGCGCTCGCAGTCCAGCGGAGGGCGGGCAGAGATGTGATGCTACCGCTGCTTCCACTGGAGGAAGAGAAAGGTACCCTCTAACTTTCGCACCGTCCACAGTGGAGAATGCAGCAGAGAAAGAGGTACGAATCCTGGCCGAGAAGGGGTCGTTCCAAGACCTCGCGACTTCTTCGTGAAGCTCAGGAAGAAAAGGGGCGGGTCTAGAGTGTGACGCCGCGTGGTCCTCTTGAGGAAGCATCCGTCCAGACGGTTGCGCGCTGGCTGCGCGGGCGCCTCCCAGTCAAGGCCGAGGTTATCGACGGCTTGAGAGAGCAGACGCATCAGCTCTGATTCAATGCCAGTTCGTTTTCCAGCAGGCACGCGGGCAGCGGGGGGAGGTCCACAGAGCTCGCCCAATCCTCACTTTCTGATGCCAGGATGGAACTGGCCTAAGCTGTTTCGTCGATCTCAATGGCGGAAGCGGCGGCAGATGCCGGCCGTTGTCCGTCGGTGAGCGACTCGAGCGATGCCGGCGGAACTGGCGGGCGAACCGGCGAGCTTTGGCGGGCAGGAGAAGGCTGGGGACCGCGCTGAGCACGGCGCTTTTTACGGTGCGGCGCTACAGCGGGCTGAAGTGCAGGCTCTGAGAATGATGCCAGGCGATGCCAGGCGAGTCCTCAGAGTCACAATAGGCAATAGCTCACAATGAGGGCATCCGCCGTCGACGAGAGCGAGAGCTGCATGATCCTCACCCAGGCAGGAAACGCAGATGACGTTACAGTCCCCGTCGCTGAGTGTGGATCGGCACAAGCCGCAGGACCTTTGCATCTTTAAAAAGACGCAGCTCTTTTAGGAGAGAGAGATAAACAGTGAGAGTGTGAGTCGCAGCGGCGAACACACACTCTAGCAATAAAGGATATAGACGCCGGAAAGCGTAGCAGGTACGGCGGCTGAAGGCGGCGAGTTAAAGGCCAGCGGCTTCAGGCTCGAAGGCTCGTCTGAAGGCTTTCTGTCAACGCCGCGGCATCTCGCTCTGGATCCAGCGATTCAGTAGTGCTTCGCTGAAGAGATGAAAATCAGTTTGTATCAGCCTGTCGAGTGTATTTATAGGCCAAGGCCACGCCTATTCTGACGGGACGTGACGAAATGGGCGCAAAGCGCCCCCATTGTGTATCACGTCGCGCTGGGCCTCCCTCGATAGGCTGCTGCTGTTGCCGCAGGGCAGCCAATAGGCACAAGAGCCGTCTTGCCTATGTCTGCACGCTGCCGCACAGCGTTTTACATTAATTCAAAATTAAGGATAATTTTTGGCTTCAATATCTCGTGGAAAAGAGGTTTCCCCGTAGCGTAAGATATTACGCAGTACAAGAGATACTCTCGTAAGAGAATCATGCTTTCCCCATTATTGTTGAATCACGGAAGCTGCACCAGTTACTTTTGCCAATCTCTGCTCAGTGAACGTGTTACATTGTACACACACCTCTAAGCAAAATATAGCTCTTGTACAACCTACTCTGACTTCACAAAATACATTATGAAATTATTATGAAAATGAATAAAGAAAAATAATACTAAAAAATAACATTAAAAAGTAAACTTTGAGTCTTCAAATATGACCAAAATTATTATAATAATTATATATAGTTATTTTTACTGTAAATAAGGTTTTTTGACATCAACATTGAACATTGAAATGTTATAATTCTCACTACCAATTTTGATATCGTGAAAACATTCAAACTAGCCCAAAAAAACTAATTAAAAAAACTAAGTTAACAAAGACAAGTAGGCCTAGCCTTCACTATATAAATTACATTTATACTCATTAAAGTTACGCAAGTGATTCAGTCAAGAACAGTGTGATTTTCTTTGTTTTTGGTTGTTTGATTAACTAAATGACACAGATGTGCTTTTCACACTTGAAATCAAATCAAAATCTGGGTTATCTTGCTTCACGTTTCACACTGCTCATACTTTACCAGAGGTTACCAATGAATCCTGGGTATTCGTACGGTAACGTTTCACACTGTACAGCACATTCCTAAACCCCGGGTAATGTTCTCATTTGCATAATAGCAGTTTCATTGATTGACAGAACGAAGCACACAAAGTGTGTAAATAAAGGCTCTAGCGTTGCGCATCCTCATATTACATACTGTATATCAGATAGTAGGCTACTATGAAGTTTTCAGAAACATTATTTTCTTCACTGCAATGAACTTGTATCCCATCACCATTTGACATTTCCCCTCAAACGCTGAAATGAAATAATAAATGACAGGCATCTCGTAACATTCTAACATTCTTGTGCTCTGTGGACTTTTATGTTGTAGTTTCTCTGTGCCTAGTTTCTGTGTTCTGTTTCCTGTGGCCAGGTTGTAGTTTTGTAGTTTTTACCATTTTTATTAGTCTGCTCCAGGTGTGTCAGTTTTCCTTGTTAAGCTTGTTTACCCCTCTGTTTCAATAGCCCTTGTAATCTCTGCTTCTCTGTCAGTTGTTGTTTGATGGCATGTGTCTGTGTTCCCTGTGGTTTCCTCAATGTTATTTTGTTCCTGAATTATGTTATAATAGTTTATTTTCATTGAAGTCTCCCTGCATTTGGCTCTCTCATCTCTGCCTGCCGTCTTTGATTCCTCCGTTCCGTGACTGTGATGAGTACAACGATAATCTGGGGTTAAGCGAAGTCTGAAATGCCCAAAAACAGCATCAGGTATATTAGGGTGCTGTCACTTTAAGACCTCAGGTACAGTCCAATATACTGACACACATCCAGTTTTCTTATTTTCAGCTGTTTACTTTCACTGAAGACATAACCAACTGCGTTTACATGAATACTTGCCGAGACTGGAATTTTAACACATGAGTGTGTGTATTTGACTGTTCACGCACAATAAGCTGTTCAAAAGAAATTAGTTCAGTATACTCACTTGCTGTGTGACCAGTGGCTTTATGCACAAAATTGACAAATCCCTACCAGTTTATCGTGTCTACCGGTATATCATCCACCCCTAATTGTCCGTTATGTATACTTTGCATAATTTTCACATATAGCTGAAGATTCAGTTTATGTCTGTGCACGTGTTCTGATGTCTTAAGTGACTCTAGAGGAACGCAGGCTGCTGGTCTGAGGAGAGTAACAGTGTGGTGTGGTTGCTAATTTATGAGGGCAGGTTACAAGATCCCGTCGTCCATAATTGGCATGATGAACAAAAATAGCACCAATATCTTTTGAAACAAAAAAAGCACATTTTAAAACAGTAATGTGTACCACCATACACTGTAGCTGGACTGATCTATTCAAAATATTGTGGGCATGAGGACCTTAAGGGCTTAAACAAAATGCTCTATCTTTTTTGATGCTACAGTATGATCTCAGCATAGAAAAAAAACGTACAGAAAGAAAAGATAGATCTTACCACAGACAATGACGCTTTGGGGAAATTCACAGGTTACACTTCTTTCTAAAATTAGTTTGAGGAAAATGGGAACAGAGGTCAGTAATAATAACAGTAACAACCAGTTCTAGACATGTAAAGAAAAGAAAACATTAAAGAATTTTTTCAACTTCGAAATCTAAGATGAAAATTATATGTCCACTGGCTTACTTGCTGGGATACAGGTAGATACATCCAGGTATTTATAAATCCCAACACAAGGATCAGAGAAAACGGAGTTCACTGCAGGAACAGTACAGCTCTTTCTTCCATCACACCTGATTCATGGACAGACAATGACAGGTAGGCCTACATAAGAATAGTTTTAATACACTATAGACAAAATAATTACACTTGTAAAATTATGCATAAAATCAGATTTTTTTTGTTATATGTTAATCCTACCGAGGGATGTTTTTCAGAAGCAGTGTGTTTTTGAGATCTGATTAGCTGGTATTCCACTAGCACATGTTTTGTGATCAGTTCGCCCATAGTTGGGTTTAATGACCTTTATAAATCCCAAATCTGACACATTTTAAGAAAAAAGAAAATAAAAAATCAACATGAGAATTGTGGTAATGTTTAAGCACACTGTACATGGTTAAATTCCAGGCTCAAGATCAAATCAAATAGAAACAAATTGAAAAACTGAACTTTTGAAATCATGCAAGTTAAATTGGTTCTAAATCAGTACTTAGAAGTGATCCAGCTTAGCTTTTGCACCAGCATGTTGAATGTCTGAACAAAAGTCTGGAATTCTCTTAAGGAGACACATGTGTACTTGAGGTGCTTCTCATTTCTTATTTGTGCACCCTCGTTTCCTTTCCTCGCTTCCTTTCCGTGCGCCTCAGCTCCTCCCCCTGTAGGATGTGAGGGAAGGCTGCGAGGAAAGAAAATGAGGACGGAGGAATCGAATGAAAGCTTTTTTATACATTGCAATACTTGATCACTCGAGCGTCATTTCACAGCGTCATCAGCAGCGCTCAAAGGATCTGCCCTTATGTTGTTGAAGTTTGTTTATTTAAGAAATTCATAATGAATAATAATAAAGCGAGATACTCTGTTGAAATATGTGAGATGTGTGGTTTATAAAAACAGCAAGGGTAAAGTACAAATTCAAATTATTGTGACCGATGTGAAGGGGGAGGAGAATGTATACGTGCGTCACGTTTAGTCAATAAAACACTTCCGCATAGGATACAGCTGTGTATCCTCGCTCATGACTCCTCTAAAAGCCTCCTCACTCCTCGATCCTCGACTCCTCACGGTGCAATTAGAGAATTGAGATGTCCTTCAAGGGGCTGTGCTTGATTGGTTTCCGGGTCATAGGATGGAGGACAGAGGAGCGAGGAGACGAGGAGGGATATTGAGAAGCACCCACAGTATTTATAACAAACACAGACCCATCCTTATCGGTTTACTGTAGATAACAAATGCGGAAAAAGAACCACATGAGGATATGATGACAAACAGGTCAATCGTTTATTGTTAACTTGATTGATTGTACTTTGCAAATGTCTTATGATTATATGGTATCCTATTGTATGCTTTGTTTTGTTTTGAAGTTCAGTCACCTTTAGAAAATTTCGGGAACATTTGTTCCTGTTGTGGGATTGCCTGTTTTTGTGCATTTAGACTCCCAGAGCTTTCCCGTCACCGTGTTCTGTGCTCATCTCAGACAGTCCACCAGTGTTTCCCAATCCTGTTTCCGCAGACACACCCACGTTTTTGACGTATTTGTTGGATCTCTTCCTAATAAAACACATCTGATTCAACTCATCAGCTTGGTTCCTGGTCATGTTAGCAGTCCGACTCGCTAGGATTTTTATGCCTTTGCTTGTAAACTTTTTCATATTCTCTTTTCCCGGTCAAATAATCATACTATAACTACAGTATCCACAAGCAGACACATTCTGGGATTTTTCTGTTGAAGTCGCTAAAACGCTTCTTGAGGACAGGGGAGAGAGGTTTACACGCACAGCTCTTACTGGCCTATGTCCGTTACACTCACCCCCTTAAAGGATTAGTTCACCCAAAAAATTTAAATTACCCCATGATTTACTCACCCTAGCCATCCTTCTTTCAGACGAATACAATCGGAGTTATATTAAAAAATGTTCTGGCTCTTCCAAGCTTTATAATGACAGTGAATGGCTGTTTCTGTACATCAAAGTGCATCATCCATTCATGATAAAAGTGCTCCACACTGCTCTGGAAGGTTAATAAAAGCCTTCTGAAGCAAAAAGTATTCGTGTAAGAAAAATATCCATATTTAAAACTTTATCGACTAAAATAACTAGCTTCCGGCAGACCGCCGTAAGCATCAATTTACGGCGAAAGAGTAACCCTTGATCTGAAGCACAACGTAAAGATGAATGTGGACGCACAGAGGATAGAGCAAAACAAAAGACCAGTCACGAATTAGAAGTCTAAAATGACCATTTTTAAAGAGAAATATCGGAGGAGGTTGAGTTTGTTTCCCAGCCCTGTTTGTTTGAACCACAAGAGGCGTCTAAACTTATGATACTCCTGCATACATCACGGGTTACTCTTGTGGCACAAGTCGACTTGCGTAGTATGCGTACCGTCGTTTGCCGGAAGCTAGTTATTTTAGTCGATAAAATGTTTTAAATATGGATATTTTTCTTACACAAACACATAGCATTCACTTCAGAAGGCCAAGCAGCTTTTACTGACCTATATCTGTTTTTATGAGTTTTTATTTAAAATTACTTTGATTTATTTTTGTAAGCTAAGGAGATAGCGGAGCACAATCTGACGTCAAACAAAGGAAATAATAGCGCACACTCTGACGTCACAGCCCAAAATCCCCTGGCAGCAGTTTTCAAAAAAGTTGAGTTTCAGTGACCAGACACTATGTTTGCGTGTGGACGAACAGCCATACCGCAGATAAAAATCTGCGTTTTTTTGAAAATACCCTTGTTCGTGTGGACGCACCCTGTGTATTTGAATCCTTTGCCATGTCATGTTCTCATTGGTTTATGGTCTTGTCATGTGTTTTTCAGTTGTGTCTTGCCATTGGTTCATTGTGTTGAATACTTTCAGGTGTGTCTTGTTATGTCATTAGTCCTTGTGTAGATATAGACATCATGTTTCTGTAGTGTTTTGTCAAGCTTTGGTCTCTGTAACTGTTGTTTGGTGAGTCTCATGTGTATGTGTAAGTTTCTGTTTATTTAGTCAAAGTCATTTTTTGTTTATTTTCAATTAATTTCACATGGATTCAACTGTGCTCCTATCAGTGGGCTAAATAATACGATGTAATGGAATTCAGTCATTTACTGCAATAATTTGATAGGGGAAAATATAAGTAGTATTACGATTCGGCTTATGTCAAAATGATTTATGACCCTATGATTGACAGGTGGGCGGGGCTAACCTTTGACCTTCCGGAGGATGTTCCGGAGGTCCTTTGATGTAGGGATTAACCTTTGACCTTCCGGAGGGGTTGTTCCGGAGGTCGCTTAATTTAGGGATTAACCTTTGACCTATCGATCGATCAAGTTGACAGTACATTCCGGAGGATGTTCCGGAGGTCCGTTAATGTAGGGATTAACCTTTGACCTATCGATCGATCAAGTTGACAGTTGTCTTTGCCCTATTGACTTTTGTATGATATATGAAGTTGCCAGTTGTCTTTGCCAGTTGTCTTTGCCCCATTGATTTTGACCTATTGACCCCGGGGGGAAATAACTTCTTGGTGTGGGAAATCCCCTCCGTGTCGGGGTGAGAAAATAATTTTTCTAATGTCGCATATAGATTAAAATAGATTAGAATTACAAAAGTAAAATCATCTTACCGTTTCACTATGGTGAAGAATTGGATTAAAGTTGACAGTCTCCGCACTGTGTGTGTGTGTGCGTCTGTCTGTGAGTGTGTGCGTGTCATCCGATATCCTGGCATTCCTGAGCACGCTATATAAATGGGGATAGTGAGAAAATATCTTCCAGTAACTAAAGTTGAAACACATTCTGTTCTTTAAAAGTATATAAATGAAATGTACATTTAGTCATTTACAAATACCTTACACTAAAGTAGATTTGAAAAACATTCATTCCTTTAAAATAAATATCTTACTGATCCAAGTATTTAAAAAATAAAATCATCTCACCGTTTCACTATGGTGAAAAAAGCCCCCATGTGCGTTTCTCTCACACTCCTTGCATTTTGACAGTCTTTGAGCTAAATGTGTGTCTGTGTGACACATGATATCCTGGCATTCCTGGGTATGCTATATAAATGGGTATAGTGAGAAAAATATATTTTTTCTAATAATGCCAAATACCTTACACTAAAGTTGAAAAACATGTAGCCTACATTTAGAAATATAATATTTTTCATACTAACTAAAGTTGAAAAATCATACTGTTCTTTAAAAGTATATAAATGAAATGTACATTTAGTCATTCACAAATATCTTACACTAAAGTTGAAACACATTCTATTCTTTAAAAGTATAGAAAATATTTTTTTTCAAAATAAAAATCATCCTCCATGTTTTAGAGATACATACAGGTTATGAATGGGTTTACAAAAATAAAATCATCTTACTGTTTCAGAGAATTGGGTTAAAGTTGAAAAGTTGAAAAGTTCCCCGAGTGATTCCCTCTCACACCCCTTGCATTTTGACAGTCTTTGAGTTAAATGTGTGTCTGTGTGACACCGGATATCCTGGCATTCCTGAGCACGCTATATAAATGGGTATAGTGAGAAAAAGTTTTTCTAATAATTTCACATATTTTACACTAGAGTTGAAAAACATTGATCTTTAAAATGGTTATAAATTTTAGTCATTTACAAATATCTTACACTAAAGTTGAACACATTCTGTTCTTTAAAAAGTATATAAATGATTATAAAAAATCTTTTAAAAACAAAAATAAAATCATCTTACATTTTAGAGAGTTGAAGAAGTAAATCCCAACACATCATTGTCCATATAACGTATGAATGTATTTACAAAGATGCAATAAGTTTAAAGTTTTGATACAAAATATCCCCAAGTGTTTTTCTCCCACACCAGCGTTTTGACACACTGTGATTCAGAGTGGAGGAGGAATGTGTGTGTGTGTGTGTGTGTGTGTGTGTGTGTGTGTGTGTGTGTGTGTGTGTGTGTGTGTGTGTGTGTGTGTGTGTGTGTGAGTGTTCAGCCAGCAGTATGAGACGTTGAGGATGTTTTGTTAGTGTTAATCTTAAAAGTTAATGTTAAAAATAAAAGATAATTTAATTCAATGAATTATTTAAAGTCTTAATAAAAACGTTGTAATACAGTCGTATCTTCTATTTATCTTTTGAAGATTACTGTAATGATTTTATTTAACGGTGACCTAAAGTATAATTTTTATTAATATAGCCACAATGATTTTTGTACTGTAACAGCATATTTAATCCCGTACACAAACACGACCATCACAGAAAACAACATCTTTACATTGTTTTTACATACATTGCACTCACACTAACTCAGTTCCATAAATTAACTAATCTCCATATTTAAATTAAATGATTATAAATATAGAATAATAACAAGTATGTTACTAAAATGAATTCAAACAATTTAAACATAGTTTTAGCTAAATGAATTTATATAAAAAAGTATATAAAATTACCTTACATTTTCATAGTGCCGAAGATGTAGTTCTTTATGCAATGATAAAAACAATCCAAAGTCATAAACAAAGCCCTCCTGGTTCCTTCAGTGATAAACTACAGGGTGAAATGAATGCATGACCCCCGAGATACAGGACAGATGAGCCTCTGGGACACAATTTCATAGCATATGTAAAGTTAGTCTGCTTTCCAAAGTTTTATTCATACTAAATTAATTTCAAAATCTTAAAAGCTTAAATTAGATCTTTTAAAATTAAAAGACTGTTTAAATCAAAGCTTTAACGTTTTATTAAAATTGTATCTTCTATTTATTTTCTTAGAAGACTTATGTATGATATAAATTATTTTACATAAATTTAACCTAAGCTATTATTTTTACTAAAGCGTCTGTTCAAAAAATAAAGCAAAAACCGTACTTTGGTATCTTAGACAAAAATATTTCAAACAGTATTTTTTGTCCATGCCGCATGAAACATGTTGTCAAAGTTTGTCACAATGTTTTTTTGTAGTTGTTGTTTTTTTGTTTTTAAGAAATCCCAGGACTCTACATTGCTCTTATTTAGATTAAGTTGTATCATTTAGAAAACCACTGTACATTTTCAGAGACGCGATGTACCTTTTTGGTCCATCACACAGCATATTTAATTTTACTCCTCTTAATTCAAAGCATGATCTTACTTTTTCTATGGTAGCTACATGATCTATTGCACGTATAAGGTGTATATCATTTTTTACTTTTCTTGTATCTCCCAAACTATCCTTAATCAGTGTGGAAACACACAGGGTGAAACCCTTTACTGAGAATATACTATCGGTTATCTACTCAAAATATATGTAGAACTTTAAAATGTTAGCATTTGTTGATGCGACAGTTTGTCTGTAGGCTGCATGAACAGCCTTTGGGAGAGCAGCTGATGATACTATATAGCAGGAAAACATGCCCTTTGACCTCCTCCATTTTGTAGGCTTTTTGTTAAAGACCCAACAATTTAGTCCTTAAGCGGCTATAGTAATTTATTGCCATGTGTAACCTGAAAAAAAAAAAAAAAAAAAAAACTGAAAGAACATTGTGGACACGCAGCTCTGACGTTTTCCAAGAGTATTTTGCCCAGCCTCTTCTTTATAAAAAGTCAAGACAAATCATTTCTGGACCAAAAACTTTTGCACCCTCACTCCTCTTACCACCTCATCAAAAGACATGTCTAAAAGTGAGTATTGTCTCTATAATTCATTTATGCTACGGTGTTTTATTTAAAAAGATTGTTTATACATAAGGAAAAGACGGTATAATTCATTAGTGTTTTAAACGTACTATTGCTGTTTAGCTTACCCTCTAGCATGCTTTGTTGCTCTTACACATTGTTATATGTTCTATATCAAATGTTTTTGGCATCATATATGTTTCAGAAATATATATATATATATATATATATATATATATATATATATATATATATATATATATATATATATATATATATATTTCCCCCCCATCCAAGCACATTTTACTGTAGTTGGCCGCTGCGGGGTTTCCATAAAGGACTTTTAAAATAAATGTTTTGGTTTTTATTCAGTTTTAAATCTTATTTAGATTATTTGAGTCAAACATGGTTATATGTGCATAGGCCTATTTAATTATTTAATCTGTATTTTATTCCTCTTCAGTTACTTACTTTTTAAATTTCGGTAGGCTACTTTTTAATTCTTCCTTTACTTTGTCTTTGATTTTAACTTTTAGCACTTTGCATGATAAAATTGTTTAAAATGTAAGCTGTAAATATGAATGGCACAATGTGATAACCAAAATATATAAAAGTTAAGTCGAAGCTATTTATATAGCCTAGCGTTTTTCACATTCTCATAATTTAGTTATACATTCTGACGCTGGGACACTGTCAAGCGTCTTCTTTCAGATGGTTCAATATTTATGATATTATGCTCCCCTGAATGGAAAAGAACTGTAAACTTCATCATTGTACTGTAATGAACTGCGTTACTGCCTATAGGATGATTGCATGATTTTTTCCATTTAAAATAACATGGTCTTTCCTTTTCTCTCTCTCTCTAGAGACAGCAAACACTGCAGGACAACCGGACATCCAAGTAACATGTTAGTGTGGTTTATATTTATTTTTAATGAGAAACATTATAGAGTGCAACAGGCGTTTTCTGGAAGTAAAAACACTTCCGGTAACCAGCGACTGTGAAAAAGGGGGCAGGTACTCTATTGGGTGTATAATGAACAATTAACAGATGAAATGACAGATATTTTATGTAAACAGGCAAAATCTCTTCATCTGATGGTGGCCATGTGTTTTCGCCTATCATAACTGGTTTAACTCATGGCTCCTCCTTTGAGATCAACATAACTTCTGACGAATCAAGTGTACCGGCACATTGTAAGTGTAATAAAACAGTTTCGCCTATGTATTAAATTAATCTTAATTAAGCAGTCCGAGTTAACTATTTGGGACCAATTGGAAATTTACATTCTGATCTAACAGCGTCATGTACAAATTTGTCATGCTCCTGGATTATTTTACTATACTACATTAGCCTTTTATTTACTGATGATTTTATCAAAGCGACGAATTAACTCAATTCATGGTTGCAATAATAAAATAAATGAACAATTGACAGATGAACTGACAGATATTTTATGTAAACAGGCAAAATCTCTTCATCTGATGGCGGCCATGTGTTTTCGCCTATCATAACTGGTTTAACTCATGGCTCCCCCTTTGAGATCAACATAACTTCTGACGAATCAAATGTACCGGCAAATTGTAAGTGTGATGCATGAAAAACTATTAAAACAGTTTTTCGCCTATGTAATGTATAAAATTAATCTTAATTAAGCAGTCCGAGTTAACTATTTGGGACCAATTTTAAGGAAAGTTACATTCTGATCTAACAGTATCATGTACAAATTTGAAATATTTTGGTACTATACAAGTTAAGTCATGATGAATTTATCTTATCTGGTGTCATGCTCCTGGATTATTCAGAATTGTAACTATAGCCTTTTATTTTACGGCACTTATTTATTTTACTACAGATTTTATCAAAGCCAAATACTGTCCAAAAGGGGCGACTGGGAAAGAAGAGAAACAGGTCAATACAAGGTTAGATTCAATCTTTATATTCTTTCCCCATTTTGCCTTCATTTTCCTTTTCCTGTTTTAATTTTTCTATTTTTATATTCTCAGATCATCAAGGGTTTCTGAAAGCAAACACCAGTCAGTTGGTTGAAAATATGAAGAACATTGATCCAATCATTGACGATCTTGACTTGCACAATGAATCAGTTGCAAATGTGTGAGCGAATCCAACACGCCGGATGAAGATGAGGGAACTGCTGGACTGTGTGATGAAGATGAGGGAACTGCTTGACTGTGTGAATTGTGAAAGCATTGCCAAGGAGCTGGTCAATGCTTTGTGCAAGCCCATCATCAAAATGTTTTAACATATCGTAAATTTCAATTGTTTGATAAATTATCTAACGATTATACCTAACTATCAGCAGTTATATGTGAAACGAGCTCAGTCGCATTAGAGATGGATTCTTGTTTATATTGAACCGCATGTTTAACAGCTCTAGGGTTCTTAAATTGTTTACCGCGGTTTCATTTTGAACAACACTATCGTAACACTTATCGTATCGCCGGGTGTGATTGTAATGTTTTGTATGGTGTTTTTCTTTACACTTTCCCCCTGGATATCTGGTTCCTACAGTTAGCGGTAATGTTAGTCAACTCTATGTCTTCTCTTTGTTCATATTTGACAGTATTCGCATGAATTGGCGTGATTTAATAAAATGACGGTTTAAACCATCATCTTCGCTTGAGACATTTACATTATATTTTATGGTTTACAGTATATTTTACAGTATTTTACAGTATATTATACCATCCTAGTTTTAAATAGCGCTTAAATGTATATTTTACCCCTTTATGCGGCTACAGAACACCGCACAAGGATCTCTGAAATGTTTTTTGTGTAAAACATCTATGTAGATCTATCTATGTTTTTAAAAATACACCGAAACAAAGAATGAGTTTAGTTGAATCAGGTTAACATTCTTAATTTAGTCCAAAACTATTAAGTTCAAATAATCCAATTGTTTCGTTTATTTAGGGATAGTGTTCAACAACCTTTACAAATATATCTAATAAGATAACCTTTTACAAAATCTTTACTCGGTAAAGACTCTTATTGGTTTTGTCGCATCCAATGCATCCCCAAAGTAGTTGTTTTTATAATGATTAAAACCGCTTTAATTATTATTATCATGGTCTACACTTTATGGTAAAACACTAACATATCAGAAACTCTTTTAAATATAAACATTAACATGTTTTTATCTTGCTGTTAAAACACATAAATAACGTTTTATTTCAAATGTACACCCCCATACAGCATGATGGGATGGGGAAATCCACAGGCTCACTGAAATATTTAATCTCTGAAATATTCTCATCTAGTATTTATTCATTAAATTATTAATGCGCAAGAATCAAGACTTATAATACCATTTTATTATAAAATTGTGAAACTCCAAAGCTCCGACACGGTCGCAAAGAATGATGAGTTAAGCGGTACAATCTTTTATTTCAACAGTATTTTTCTTTACAAAATGATGATAGACCGACATTAAATATACATAAAGTAGACAATAACTCCATTTATTTATGATCCAACCAGAATAGAAAGTCTCGGCACGCTACCATGTCTTGGTCTAGGGTATAGTTGACGAGGCCTTCAACTATTTCGCCAAGATCTGTTTTGGCATTTTTTGATGCCAGTGACGCACAGAGATCTGTTACAAACGTAAACATAACGAGTAGTTCATCGACCGCGAATTCGTGACTAGATGCATACATCACATCCAGAACTTTTCTGAGGATTACGCCTGTCGGCTCTAGGGTGTTAAAAAACATGGGCGTCACATCGGTCCATGTCCCCACCAACCCTCTTATGACATCCATTTCTTTTTTGAGATTTGTGACACGTTTGGTGTCCCGCTCACAATCGGTTTTCCTATCGCACGCAGCATCGATGATACTGTCCATCAAGTAAACCATCTGGTCTCTAAAATGATCTTTAAACATAGAGTCTAACGTGGCCCTTAAACGACACTCTTTCCCCGTGGAGCACTCACACACCGGATGATACTTGTGTCCCGCATCGCCGGAACTCGACGGGCAGTTGTTCTCCGTCAGCTTTTGCGTCGCCATCTCAGAGGTTTTTAGATTTTCAAATAGGAAACTGTTTGATGGTGAAAGTCCCCGGAATCTCTTGAGCGAGTCCTTGCAGCACAATCGTCCAGGCCTAGTGCTTTAACGCTCGGAAGCTTGTGTTTTTGACAAATGCCAAATGCTCAGACAAACAGGAACATCTGATCAATTCCTTCCACTTTTGATCAATGAGATGTTGTAGTACCCCCGCAGTCGCGTTTTTTACGATATCGAATCCGACGTCGTTGAAGCATCCGTCCGTAGCGTCGAAACGGGGTTTCGTCGAAAACGTCGAAACTCTGTGTAGAGTTTATTAACCCATGCGATTGGGGTCCGCCCTCGCACCCATGGTGTGTACGGTGGGGGTCGTCATCAGGACGCCGTAAATAACCATGACCTGCATGTCGTCCGAGAGAATTCAGCCGAAAATTATTTTACGGTACTGTTCAGTTTATTTAAAAAATATTTTTCATTGAACACCGTTATATTTGTTTTCTCATTCAAAGTCATGTTGAAAGAACCTGTTTCAGTTAAGTAAACCAAAAAAAATTACTTAAGTAAATGGAGTTATTGTCTACTTTATGTATATTTAATGTCGGTCTATCATCATTTTGTAAAGAAAAATACTGTTGAAATAAAAGATTGTACCGCTTAACTCATCATTCTTTGCGACCGTGTCGGAGCTTTGGAGTTTCACAATTTTATAATAAAATGGTATTATAAGTCTTGATTCTTGCGCATTAATAATTTAATGAATAAATACTAGATGAGAATATTTCAGAGATTAAATATTTCAGTGAGCCTGTGGATTTCCCCATCCCATCATGCTGTATAGGGGTGTACATTTGAAATAAAACGTTATTTATGTGTTTTAACAGCAAGATAAAAACATGTTAATGTTTATATTTAAAAGAGTTTCTGATATGTTAGTGTTTTACCATAAAGTGTAGACCATGATAATAATAATTAAAGCGGTTTTAATCATTATAAAAACAACTACTTTGGGGATGCATTGGATGCGACAAAACCAATAAGAGTCTTTACCGAGTAAAGATTTTGTAAAAGGTTATCTTATTAGATATATTTGTAAAGGTTGTTGAACACTATCCCTAAATAAACGAAACAATTGGATTATTTGAACTTAATAGTTTTGGACTAAATTAAGAATGTTAACCTGATTCAACTAAACTCATTCTTTGTTTCGGTGTATTTTTAAAAACATAGATAGATCTACATAGATGTTTTACACAAAAAACATTTCAGAGATCCTTGTGCGGTGTTCTGTAGCCGCATAAAGGGGTAAAATATACATTTAAGCGCTATTTAAAACTAGGATGGTATAATATACTGTAAAATACTGTAAAATATACTGTAAACCATAAAATATAATGTAAATGTCTCAAGCGAAGATGATGGTTTAAACCGTCATTTTATTAAATCACGCCAATTCATGCGAATACTGTCAAATATGAACAAAGAGAAGACATAGAGTTGACTAACATTACCGCTAACTGTAGGAACCAGATATCCAGGGGGAAAGTGTAAAGAAAAACACCATACAAAACATTACAATCACACCCGGCGATACGATAAGTGTTACGATAGTGTTGTTCAAAATGAAACCGCGGTAAACAATTTAAGAACCCTAGAGCTGTTAAACATGCGGTTCAATATAAACAAGAATCCATCTCTAATGCGACTGAGCTCGTTTCACATATAACTGCTGATAGTTAGGTATAATCGTTAGATAATTTATCAAACAATTGAAATTTACGATATGTTAAAACATTTTGATGATGGGCTTGCACAAAGCATTGACCAGCTCCTTGGCAATGCTTTCACAATTCACACAGTCAAGCAGTTCCCTCATCTTCATCACACAGTCCAGCAGTTCCCTCATCTTCATCCGGCGTGTTGGATTCGCTCACACATTTGCAACTGATTCATTGTGCAAGTCAAGATCGTCAATGATTGGATCAATGTTCTTCATATTTTCAACCAACTGACTGGTGTTTGCTTTCAGAAACCCTTGATGATCTGAGAATATAAAAATAGAAAAATTAAAACAGGAAAAGGAAAATGAAGGCAAAATGGGGAAAGAATATAAAGATTGAATCTAACCTTGTATTGACCTGTTTCTCTTCTTTCCCAGTCGCCCCTTTTGGACAGTATTTGGCTTTGATAAAATCTGTAGTAAAATAAATAAGTGCCGTAAAATAAAAGGCTATAGTTACAATTCTGAATAATCCAGGAGCATGACACCAGATAAGATAAATTCATCATGACTTAACTTGTATAGTACCAAAATATTTCAAATTTGTACATGATACTGTTAGATCAGAATGTAACTTTCCTTAAAATTGGTCCCAAATAGTTAACTCGGACTGCTTAATTAAGATTAATTTTATACATTACATAGGCGAAAAACTGTTTTAATAGTTTTTCATGCATCACACTTACAATTTGCCGGTACATTTGATTCGTCAGAAGTTATGTTGATCTCAAAGGGGGAGCCATGAGTTAAACCAGTTATGATAGGCGAAAACACATGGCCGCCATCAGATGAAGAGATTTTGCCTGTTTACATAAAATATCTGTCAGTTCATCTGTCAATTGTTCATTTATTTTATTATTGCAACCATGAATTGAGTTAATTCGTCGCTTTGATAAAATCATCAGTAAATAAAAGGCTAATGTAGTATAGTAAAATAATCCAGGAGCATGACAAATTTGTACATGACGCTGTTAGATCAGAATGTAAATTTCCAATTGGTCCCAAATAGTTAACTCGGACTGCTTAATTAAGATTAATTTAATACATAGGCGAAACTGTTTTATTACACTTACAATGTGCCGGTACACTTGATTCGTCAGAAGTTATGTTGATCTCAAAGGAGGAGCCATGAGTTAAACCAGTTATGATAGGCGAAAACACATGGCCACCATCAGATGAAGAGATTTTGCCTGTTTACATAAAATATCTGTCATTTCATCTGTTAATTGTTCATTATACACCCAATAGAGTACCTGCCCCCTTTTTCACAGTCGCTGGTTACCGGAAGTGTTTTTACTTCCAGAAAACGCCTGTTG
This sequence comes from Siphateles boraxobius, assembly GCF_051911475.1. Lineage (NCBI taxonomy): Eukaryota > Metazoa > Chordata > Actinopteri > Cypriniformes > Leuciscidae > Siphateles > Siphateles boraxobius. The sequence continues at coordinate 14,227,592 of NW_027509205.1, read as the reverse complement.
CACTCTATAATGTTTCTCATTAAAAATAAATATAAACCACACTAACATGTTACTTGGATGTCCGGTTGTCCTGCAGTGTTTGCTGTCTCTAGAGAGAGAGAGAAAAGGAAAGACCATGTTATTTTAAATGGAAAAAATCATGCAATCATCCTATAGGCAGTAACGCAGTTCATTACAGTACAATGATGAAGTTTACAGTTCTTTTCCATTCAGGGGAGCATAATATCATAAATATTGAACCATCTGAAAGAAGACGCTTGACAGTGTCCCAGCGTCAGAATGTATAACTAAATTATGAGAATGTGAAAAACGCTAGGCTATATAAATAGCTTCGACTTAACTTTTATATATTTTGGTTATCACATTGTGCCATTCATATTTACAGCTTACATTTTAAACAATTTTATCATGCAAAGTGCTAAAAGTTAAAATCAAAGACAAAGTAAAGGAAGAATTAAAAAGTAGCCTACCGAAATTTAAAAAGTAAGTAACTGAAGAGGAATAAAATACAGATTAAATAATTAAATAGGCCTATGCACATATAACCATGTTTGACTCAAATAATCTAAATAAGATTTAAAACTGAATAAAAACCAAAACATTTATTTTAAAAGTCCTTTATGGAAACCCCGCAGCGGCCAACTACAGTAAAATGTGCTTGGATGGGGGGGAAATATATATATATATATATATATATATATATATATATATATATATATATATATATATATATATATATATTTCTGAAACATATATGATGCCAAAAACATTTGATATAGAACATATAACAATGTGTAAGAGCAACAAAGCATGCTAGAGGGTAAGCTAAACAGCAATAGTACGTTTAAAACACTAATGAATTATACCGTCTTTTCCTTATGTATAAACAATCTTTTTAAATAAAACACCGTAGCATAAATGAATTATAGAGACAATACTCACTTTTAGACATGTCTTTTGATGAGGTGGTAAGAGGAGTGAGGGTGCAAAAGTTTTTGGTCCAGAAATGATTTGTCTTGACTTTTTATAAAGAAGAGGCTGGGCAAAATACTCTTGGAAAACGTCAGAGCTGCGTGTCCACAATGTTCTTTCAGTTTTTTTTTTTTTTTTTTTTTTCAGGTTACACATGGCAATAAATTACTATAGCCGCTTAAGGACTAAATTGTTGGGTCTTTAACAAAAAGCCTACAAAATGGAGGAGGTCAAAGGGCATGTTTTCCTGCTATATAGTATCATCAGCTGCTCTCCCAAAGGCTGTTCATGCAGCCTACAGACAAACTGTCGCATCAACAAATGCTAACATTTTAAAGTTCTACATATATTTTGAGTAGATAACCGATAGTATATTCTCAGTAAAGGGTTTCACCCTGTGTGTTTCCACACTGATTAAGGATAGTTTGGGAGATACAAGAAAAGTAAAAAATGATATACATCTTATACGTGCAATAGATCATGTAGCTACCATAGAAAAAGTAAGATCATGCTTTGAATTAAGAGGAGTAAAATTAAATATGCTGTGTGATGGACCAAAAAGGTACATCGCGTCTCTGAAAATGTACAGTGGTTTTCTAAATGATACAACTTAATCTAAATAAGAGCAATGTAGAGTCCTGGGATTTCTTAAAAACAAAAAAACAACAACTACAAAAAAACATTGTGACAAACTTTGACAACATGTTTCATGCGGCATGGACAAAAAATACTGTTTGAAATATTTTTGTCTAAGATACCAAAGTACGGTTTTTGCTTTATTTTTTGAACAGACGCTTTAGTAAAAATAATAGCTTAGGTTAAATTTATGTAAAATAATTTATATCATACATAAGTCTTCTAAGAAAATAAATAGAAGATACAATTTTAATAAAACGTTAAAGCTTTGATTTAAACAGTCTTTTAATTTTAAAAGATCTAATTTAAGCTTTTAAGATTTTGAAATTAATTTAGTATGAATAAAACTTTGGAAAGCAGACTAACTTTACATATGCTATGAAATTGTGTCCCAGAGGCTCATCTGTCCTGTATCTCGGGGGTCATGCATTCATTTCACCCTGTAGTTTATCACTGAAGGAACCAGGAGGGCTTTGTTTATGACTTTGGATTGTTTTTATCATTGCATAAAGAACTACATCTTCGGCACTATGAAAATGTAAGGTAATTTTATATACTTTTTTATATAAATTCATTTAGCTAAAACTATGTTTAAATTGTTTGAATTCATTTTAGTAACATACTTGTTATTATTCTATATTTATAATCATTTAATTTAAATATGGAGATTAGTTAATTTATGGAACTGAGTTAGTGTGAGTGCAATGTATGTAAAAACAATGTAAAGATGTTGTTTTCTGTGATGGTCGTGTTTGTGTACGGGATTAAATATGCTGTTACAGTACAAAAATCATTGTGGCTATATTAATAAAAATTATACTTTAGGTCACCGTTAAATAAAATCATTACAGTAATCTTCAAAAGATAAATAGAAGATACGACTGTATTACAACGTTTTTATTAAGACTTTAAATAATTCATTGAATTAAATTATCTTTTATTTTTAACATTAACTTTTAAGATTAACACTAACAAAACATCCTCAACGTCTCATACTGCTGGCTGAACACTCACACACACACACACACACACACACACACACACACACACACACACACACACACACACACACACACACACACACACACACACACACACACACACACACACACACACATTCCTCCTCCACTCTGAATCACAGTGTGTCAAAACGCTGGTGTGGGAGAAAAACACTTGGGGATATTTTGTATCAAAACTTTAAACTTATTGCATCTTTGTAAATACATTCATACGTTATATGGACAATGATGTGTTGGGATTTACTTCTTCAACTCTCTAAAATGTAAGATGATTTTATTTTTGTTTTTAAAAGATTTTTTATAATCATTTATATACTTTTTAAAGAACAGAATGTGTTCAACTTTAGTGTAAGATATTTGTAAATGACTAAAATTTATAACCATTTTAAAGATCAATGTTTTTCAACTCTAGTGTAAAATATGTGAAATTATTAGAAAAACTTTTTCTCACTATACCCATTTATATAGCGTGCTCAGGAATGCCAGGATATCCGGTGTCACACAGACACACATTTAACTCAAAGACTGTCAAAATGCAAGGGGTGTGAGAGGGAATCACTCGGGGAACTTTTCAACTTTTCAACTTTAACCCAATTCTCTGAAACAGTAAGATGATTTTATTTTTGTAAACCCATTCATAACCTGTATGTATCTCTAAAACATGGAGGATGATTTTTATTTTGAAAAAAAATATTTTCTATACTTTTAAAGAATAGAATGTGTTTCAACTTTAGTGTAAGATATTTGTGAATGACTAAATGTACATTTCATTTATATACTTTTAAAGAACAGTATGATTTTTCAACTTTAGTTAGTATGAAAAATATTATATTTCTAAATGTAGGCTACATGTTTTTCAACTTTAGTGTAAGGTATTTGGCATTATTAGAAAAAATATATTTTTCTCACTATACCCATTTATATAGCATACCCAGGAATGCCAGGATATCATGTGTCACACAGACACACATTTAGCTCAAAGACTGTCAAAATGCAAGGAGTGTGAGAGAAACGCACATGGGGGCTTTTTTCACCATAGTGAAACGGTGAGATGATTTTATTTTTTAAATACTTGGATCAGTAAGATATTTATTTTAAAGGAATGAATGTTTTTCAAATCTACTTTAGTGTAAGGTATTTGTAAATGACTAAATGTACATTTCATTTATATACTTTTAAAGAACAGAATGTGTTTCAACTTTAGTTACTGGAAGATATTTTCTCACTATCCCCATTTATATAGCGTGCTCAGGAATGCCAGGATATCGGATGACACGCACACACTCACAGACAGACGCACACACACACACAGTGCGGAGACTGTCAACTTTAATCCAATTCTTCACCATAGTGAAACGGTAAGATGATTTTACTTTTGTAATTCTAATCTATTTTAATCTATATGCGACATTAGAAAAATTATTTTCTCACCCCGACACGGAGGGGATTTCCCACACCAAGAAGTTATTTCCCCCCGGGGTCAATAGGTCAAAATCAATGGGGCAAAGACAACTGGCAAAGACAACTGGCAACTTCATATATCATACAAAAGTCAATAGGGCAAAGACAACTGTCAACTTGATCGATCGATAGGTCAAAGGTTAATCCCTACATTAACGGACCTCCGGAACATCCTCCGGAATGTACTGTCAACTTGATCGATCGATAGGTCAAAGGTTAATCCCTAAATTAAGCGACCTCCGGAACAACCCCTCCGGAAGGTCAAAGGTTAATCCCTACATCAAAGGACCTCCGGAACATCCTCCGGAAGGTCAAAGGTTAGCCCCGCCCACCTGTCAATCATAGGGTCATAAATCATTTTGACATAAGCCGAATCGTAATACTACTAATATAGTCTTTTGGAATCTTGTTCAATTTCAGAATATCTGAACTCCAGTATTCTTATTTTTTTATTATAAATATTGTGTGCTCATGTGTCCCCTTAAAATAATTCCAGGCCTTTCCTTCCCTTCACACATTCAACATGCTGATGCAAAAGCTAAGCTGGATCACTTGTAAGTACTTTGGAACTAATTCAATTTGCATGATTTCAAATGTTCTAACTTCTTGTTATTGGACTTTCAGTGCTGCTGTTTCTGTATCAACATGGTAAGGCAACTGACTAAAACATGTGCAGTCTCATTAAAGACTTTTAGGTGCCGAACGTTTAAGTAATTTTACTAATTTCCTCTGCAGGCGCAGAAGCCAAAAAAATGGTTATTTGTGAAGGAGAGTCTGCGAGTCTCAAATGTGGTGAGTAATTAGTTATGTTTGACTTTTTTTCACAGGACAGTATGAGTGTATCTTGAGCCTTTGTGTCTCCAACCGCATGGAATGTATTTGAACTGCCATATATATATATATATATATATATATATATATATATATATATATATATATATATATATATATATATATATTTTTTTTTTTTTTTTAAACATCAGCTTCGGGTTTCATAAAGGTCACTAAAGCCAATTATGGGCGGACTGACTGCAAAACGTGTGCTAGGGGGAAACCAGCTAATCAGATCTCAAATACACAATGCAGAACAGAAGCGTCCCTCTCTATAATGTCCGCTCGGTAGGTTTTAACCGATAACATAGGAAAATAAGTTTACAATTTCAGTGTATGCATTAGCACAAGATGCATATTGTCTGTAGTATATTAGCGCTAATAAGTACTTGTCATTTGTCTTTCCATGAATCAGGTGTGATGGAAGAAAGAGCTGTACTGTTCCTGCAGTGAACTCCGTTTTCTCTGATCCTTGTGTTGGGACTTATAAATACCTGGATGTATCTTATGACTGTATCCCAGCAGGTAAGTAATTTCCATCGGTCACTTTGAAGTTTATTTTATAAAGGAGTAAAAATATTTGGATATCTTGTACTGTAACGGTTTCTGACCTCTGTTCCCCTCTTCTCCCCCCCCCCCCCCCCCCCCCCCCCCAGAAATAAGTGTAACCTGTGAAAATCGTCGAAGCGTCATTAAGTGTTGTAAGTACTTTGATCTCAGTATAGTAAAGAACATACAGAAAGAAAGTGTATAGCCTCATGTCCACAATGCTTTGAATGGATCAGTGCTGCAGTACATGTTGGCACAAATTGTTTTTATTAGTGAAGTGATTAATTGATATCGGTGTCTGTGTATCACAAGGGAAAGGTGTTATTCATGTTCATCATGCCAATTATGGAAGGCGAGATCTTGTAACCTGCCGTGGTAATAAACTGACAACAGCAGACTGTTACTTTCCTCAGACCAGCAGCCTGCGTTCCAGGTACAGCAGCAGACACACTTCATCTAGAGTCACTTTAGGTTACACTGTCTTCAGCTATTTTTGAAATGTATATTGAGAATCATTATCCTGTGTATTTACTAGCTAATTTACACACGGACATCAAATTAAATTGACTTTAGTAGTTTGAGACCGTAGAATGATACAAGTGTTAATAGTCTTTTCTAATTCTTCCAAATTTTCTTTCTTAAGGTGCGATGGGAAGAAGTCTTGTCGACTAAGAGCTTCAAATTCTGTCTTCTCTGATCCATGTGTGGGTGTTTATAAGTATCTGGAAGTGACATACTGCTGTAAATGATATTGACCATCCTGTCACAAATGATTGTCAACAAATAACAATGGAGAGCAAAATAAAGTTGAATCCAGATGTTTACAATGGTCTTTCATGAATTTCAGTGAAAAAACAATTGGTTTCTATGTGTAGTTTTTTTTTTTTTGTGATGTTTGGATTGTCTCATAAATCTGTTACACACTACACTGTAAAAGATATCAGGGTTTTTATATATTAATCAAAATAAGCTAAACAACTTAGTTATACAATTTTCTACTTAAGTCTATTAAATGTAGTTTAAGTTGAAAATACTTCTACAGCAGAGTTGTTTTTACTTAAGGCAGCAATTTATTTTTGAATAGTGTAAATATGCTTTCAAAATTAATGTGTTTTTTGCAGTGATGCCATAACCATTTTTGGCTCCCAAAAGAACATTTTTAGTGAACTTAATAAAACATGAGTCCTCTTATTTCTTTTAAAGCTCTTTTATAAGAATTTGTATTGCAAAAAGCACTGCATCCTGTGCAAAGCATCCTAATTGCAAATACACTATACAATCTTATCTGATTTAAAGTGCTTGAGTAACCCATTGTCCCGTCAAGAAGTCACCATCAGTGCCCGACCACTTCAGAGTGTGTGCTAGACTCTTTTCATTAAATACGCCACTGGCTTGTTGCACAGATTTGCATGTGCTTCACAGTTTCCGACAATTTATTAGTAGGAAATCTGTCTAAAGACTTGAGTAATGGGGTGGTCATGTAACCTGGAGAAAGATGACTGAAGATTGAGACTTCACTCCGCTCCAGGACTTTTTTAGGACCCCCGTTTGGGTTTTAGTCACATGGTCAGGGGAAAGGATAAAAGAAGATTGTAACCGTTGCTCTGGGTCTTTTTGATTCTCTGGCTCCCATTATTGGGGTATTCTCTCTTTGCCTCTTTTCTTTCTCTCTTACTCTCCCTCTCTTTCTATCTCTCAGGTAACATTTTACTTATATGCTGGGTACAATTAATGGTATAAGTTTGTATCATCTCATACATCTATTGTATTTTGTAACTATTTTGGGATAATAAAAAAAATTTACACCCCATTCTATTTTTGATGTATACTGCGCAACTTACAAAGGACAAATGGATTTGCAACAGTCACTTTGCCACTTTAAACTTTTCCGGTGACATGAAAAATTAAAAGACAAAAAAAAAACATCAAATGTTAAGTGTCACACAAATGTCAATATACATTTTTGTATCCATTGTATCCATCCAAAATATATCCATTCAACAGTATTTTGTATGAGTTACAAAATGTCCTGTTAGATCTATTACAGTTTTTCACTAACACTTTATAATAACTGCATTCTATGAATCATTAGTTAAGCATTAGTAAATTGTTCATTCATAATTATATTTGTTAATAGACATTATACTAGACATTACATCATAGTCCTTTATGAATAAAAATGCAAGCACATTTAATGCAATGCATATTTTTTCCAAGTAGAGCAATTCAACAGGCTTTTTTTTTTTTTTTTTTTTACATTTGTGATTATATAGTTTTAACCATAGTGAGGGATAAAAATGCGTTCCAGTGCTGGAAATTTAAAAACAATTTCATCCAGAAATCAGAAAAGGGTGCAAATATAACAATTCAGTGCTAAAAACGTTTGCAAACTATTAAAATGTGATAACGAAACTTATAATCACTTTAGCTTTCAACACCATCAGTGATAAAAGGAAAGATTCTCAAAGCCTTTAAAGCAGGCAAAGTTATTTATTAAGTTACATATTTAAATATACAGACAGTGGATTGGAACAACATACTGTATAGAAAACTTAGTTGTAACAAATAATGTTCTGCTGTGCAGAATTAAGAGGCCATAAAAGCCTTTCTTAGTAATTTCTGAAGTAGGACAGTAAAAATATTCACTCAGCCCTACAAATGTAGTCAGTTACATTACTTTAATAAAGTAATTAAAATAATTTCACTATACATTTTAAACAGGCTTGCAATCTGTAACCCATTACAATTCCAAAGTAACCTTCCCAACACTGCATATTGTTGATCAAATGGCATTAGTGTGTGTGGAGAGAGGGCAGATTTTAGTTAAATTGAAAAATTTTAAAGAAAAATGTTTTGAGTGCAATGAAAGTGCTTTAAGGATTCTCTATGAAAGTGAAAGTGACACGTGATGGCCAAGATGACCCAATTTGACCTCTACATTTAACCCATCCAAGTAAGTGCACACACATTAGGAGCAGAGTAGTGAGTAGGGAACACACACACACTGCATACGTGGATACACACACCCGGAGCAGCGGACAGCGGGCAGCTGCTTGAGTGGCGCCCGGGGAGCGATTGGGGGTTAGGTGCCTTGCTCAAGGACTCCTCAGTCATATTCCTGCCAGTACTGGAATCGAGCCAGCAACCTTTGGTTCACCAGTCCAACTCTGTTACCATTAGGCCATGACTGCCCCAACTGCCCTCTATGATTTCTTATATTCATTTTTGCTTAATTCCTACTAATATACTTATACGTTGCAATCTGACCATGTTGAAATGTCCTGTGTATGTTCTAATAAGGTCAAAAGGTACTTTCAAACAACAAGCCAAAGAGGGAACAAGATTTTACAAATCAAAGACAACCTGTGTTTTAGATTCTTCTACAAGAATTTGAGATGTTTTTACACTAGATAGGCCTAATTTTTCTTCACAATCTTGATTGTTTCGCGTTAATGAGGTTTGGCAGTGAATATGTGGTAGGATAATCACAATATTATTTACAGCTGTATGTCACTTCCAAATACTTATGGACACCCTGACATGGATCAGAGAAGACAGATTTTGAAGCATTCAGGTGAAAAGACTTCCTCCCATTGCACCTTAGAGTAACACCAGGTAACTTTTGCTCTCGGGGTCCCCCTACAGTTGGGAAACAGTATTGTCCTCTACTACTGTCGTAAACTCTGTCATCGTGCATTTGTTGACAACCATGATAGCCCTGAACACTGTAGGAGGAGGTCACATGCAGGTGTTCTGCTTGCGTGCGTGTGAAATGTCTTCATCCCAGGTACAGTGGCATATATTTCAGCATGTCATATGAATATAATTTCATGGGTTTTATTTTTTTTCTAACCACAAATGGTTACCGTTTTACTGAATCTATATGATACTTCAATGCAATTTTTGAGTGGTAGATAATAACCATATATCGTCAATATTATAATATCAAGCTACCATAAATAAATCTGCAAATTTTACAAATCGATTTGCATTATAGCTTGAGGTAAATGTCCTCGGCCAGGGCCCGCGCTGAGGGGGGCGGCGTGCGGCAGAGCGAGAGCCTGACGGCGTTGAGAAGCTGCGGCGGCAGGTGGTGTAGGCTGCGGCTGGGAGCTCCAGGCAGACGGCTGTTTCGAGCGACCTGCTGCGCAACTAGAGCGCTTCGGGAGGAAGTGCTTCATTGCCTGTGATGTCTTTTGAACCTCTTGGTATCTGTCCGCAAAATCTTTGACGGCAGATCCGAAGAGGCCCGCTGACGAAATGGGCGCGTCGAGAAACACAGCGCGCTCTGAATCCGTCATCTCAGTCAGCGTCAACCAAAGGTGTCTCTCAGCCACGGTGATAGAGGCCATCTTCCGCCCCATCGCCTGTGCGAGTCCTCAGAGTCACCATAGGCAATAGCTCACAATGAGGGCATCCGCCGTCGACGAGAGCGAGAGCCGCATAATCCTCAGCCAGGCAGGAAACGCAGATGACGTGACGGTCGCTGAGTGTGGCTCGTCACAAGCTGCAGGACCTTTGCATCTTTAAAAAGACGCAGCTCTTTTAGGAGAGGGAGATAAACAGTGAGAGTGTGAGTCGCAGCAGCAAACACACACTCTAGCAATTAAGGATATAGACGCCGGAAAGCGTAGCAGGTACGGCGGCTGAAGGCGGCGAGTTAAAGGCCAGCGGCTTCAGGCTCGAAGGCTCGTCCCACAGAAGGCTTTCTGTCAACGGCGCGGCTTCTCACTCTGGATCCAGCGATGCATCAGTGCTTCGCTGAAGAGATGAAAATCAGTTTGTATCAGCCTGGCAAGTGTATTTATAGGCCAAGGCAACGCCTATTCTGGCGGGACGTGACGAAATGGGCGCGAAGCGCCCCCATTGGGTATCACGTCGCGCAGGGCCTCCCTCGATAGGCTGCTGCTGTTGCCGCAGGGCAGCCAATAGGCGCGCGAGCCGTCTTGCCTATGTCCGTGTAGGATTACAAATTTTATTTAAATGTTTAATTTAGATTTCCAATACAATAGTATTTTATATTGAGAAAGTTTATAAATGATGAGACCAGGAAATCTCTGCAAACGGTAGGGGTTCCCAGCATCATATTCCTGACTGTCCCATCTCAGTACGAGAAGGCTAGGCTTTTCCTGTTCTCATTGTTTTACCGGGTGAAGAGTCATGCTGAGCAAGTTTGAACACCTGCTATTTTATTACTGAGACCATTTGTCTTGGAGTTCTTATCTCAGTTCGAGAAGTCCTGCACCGTTCTGTTCTCATGTTTCAGCTCATTTACATGCTTTGTTCCTCACAATGTAATCCCTCCCCCTTGAAATGTATATAAACTACAATGTAAAGTTCCCTTAGTTAGACGATGTTGGAATGACTGCAGCTACCGACAAGCAATAAAGAACTTCTGCTTGGAAAACTTCCACCGTCTCCTGGTCTGAGCTTCTAACTTTTCTACAAAGAAAAAGATCACAACAGATGGTGCCGTGAGCCGGATAGAATTAACTTCACCTGAATCCAGATTGGAATTCAAGCTCAAAGATCTGACTGCATTCCAGAGAGAATCTTACCTGAATCCAGAACTGAAATCTCCACTCAACAAAGACTGAGTTCCAGAACTGAAATCTCCACTCAACAAAGACTGAGTTCCAGAACTGAATCCTGAAACTTGGCTCAACAAAGAACAAACTTTTTTTTGACTGAGTTCCAGACGAGTTTTCACTCTATTCAAAGAACCACTGAAGACCAGTACAAATCTCTGCGCCGTCAGAGAACAGTTATAAGACAGCTGCAGTGTCTGGCTAACAAAGTTACCGTTTAAAAGTTTATTTTAAAGATGAAAGTATAGGCTCTACGTTGCTAGAGAAGGTATCCTCTAAAGTTAGGGAAGGTTAACATTACGTGTTAATATTGGTGAACCTCTGTTCAAACAGGGATGTGTTTATCCTCTAAAAGTTAGGAAGGTGAAAGATCCTTTGCATTTCCTTTTAGAGAAGATTAGCATAACGTGCTAATATTTTGTGTGTTACCCTTTGCTCTGGGCAAGGAAGGTTAACTGTGTTATCGAGTGTAGCCTCTTTTGATCAGAGAAGATTTAGTGTTTTTTGTTTGTTTTTATCCTCTAAAAGTTAAGAAGGTGAAAGATCCTTTGCATTTTTCTTTTAGGGAAGATTAGCGTAACATGCTAATAGTTTGTGATGTGTTGGTAACAAGGAAGTTTAACCAGATTTGATGTGTGTTAACAAGTATACCCTCTGTTGATCAGAGAAGTTTATTTTTTGATTGTGTGGTAACAAAAGAAATCCACAAAATGGTTAGAAGAAATGCTAGGCTAGTTCCATCAACTGAGAAAAATGGACTAGCTAGCCCTTTATGGACAGACAGTGAGTTCAAGTCAATGTTAGGAGAGAAAATTGATTCCATAGTGACTGAGTCAGTTAGATTGGATTTGACAAAGAAATTTGGTATTGATCCAGACAAAGTTTGGTCTATTGAAGAATGCAAGAAGGTGTTAGGTGCATGTATCAGAAAGAAAAAAATGAAAGGCATAATCTGTTGCCATAGAGAATATAGCTTATCCATTGCACAAGAACAAACTAGGTGTATTGATAAGTTAAATGAACAAAACAAACAATTGCAGACTTAAGTGCCCTGTTTCAAGACAAAGGTGAGCCATAATCAGGCCTCAACCAAATGTGACTCTGAAGACCAACAGTCAGATGAAAGCTATCCTGATTTACAGTCTTTCTGCAGACTAGAAAACACTAGAAATTCTGGTTTGATAGATAAAGATGTAAATGCATTTGAAGTGTCTGGAGCAAGACAAAAGGCTCAGACTAGGGCAAAAGGGATTGACTCTGTTCAATCTGTAACCCCCATACTGCAGCTACAAGCAGTCAAATTATCTTTAGGTCCCAAAGAAATCGAGAGAATCGCTGAAAATTTGCCATCAGTGCAAAGAAATTTTAGGAGTTTAGGAGAGAATTGTCCAGAAAGATGCGGCTCTACGATATGTCTCTAGCTGAAGTCACCCAGCTAATATCACAGATCTTGACTGAGTCAGAATTCAGTGATTTTTAAAATGCTGTAAACTATTTTAAATTTCAAAATGCCAGAAAAGATGACTTGAGAGAGGGAGTTATGAGAGTGTTAAAAAGCATTGTTGGACCAAAAGTGGACTGGTCAAATATAACTAGTTGTGTACAGAAGAAGAATGAAACTGTTAGTCAGTACACAGAAAGATTTTGTCAGTCAGCTGCTGCATACAGTGGAATAGCGGACACTTCAGAGAAGGTGTTAAATGATAATGGCCCCTTAGCCTGGACATGGTGTGATGGTCTTTTGTCAGAGCATAGAAATGCATTGCATTTCTTAAATGTCACATGGGTCACTAGAACCCTGCAAAACAACTTGGACAGTTTAGTTACTTGGGAAAGAAACTCTGATGTCAAGGCAAGAGTGAAAATTTCAGCAGCATCCTAAGCCCTGAAGGCATTTTAGAGTTTTTTTTGTCTGAGTGACACACAAAAAAGTAAAGACTCATAACTTCAAAACTATAGCAAGGAGAGTCAAAAGGTAGATATCATTTGTTAGGAAACTTTTTATATTTTTAGAATATATAATTTTTATTACTTTTGGATAAGCTAATGCTGAGAAACTGCTGATAAAAGACAAACATTTTATTATTATTTTTTAATAATTTACATATCTTTCTTATTTGAAATGCAATAACTCAGGAAGGAAATATGGTAGCAAAATAATTCTTTTTTGGTGATGTTCCCCTATGTGTGGTCTGTACCTGGAATGTTATTTTATGGTGATAGCATAAAGAAATCCAAAGTTACAGCACTTGGAACAAAAGGAGCCTTTTGTTCAGTTATTGACATTTTTAAAACTCTTGTTTGCTGAGTGACATGCACACATTTAAAGATTCATAACTCCAAAACTACAGAGAGGAGAGTCAAAAGGTCGGTATCCCCTGTTAGAGAACTTTTTATATTTTTAGAATATATACATTTTTATTACTTTTGGACAATCTAATGCTGAGAAAATGCTGACAAGACAAAAATATTATTCATATTTTTAATAATTTTACCAATCTTTCTTATTTGACATGCAATAACTCAGGAAGCAAGTAATGTAGCAAAATAATTCTTTTTTGGTGATGTTCCCCTATGTGTGGTCTGCACCTGGAATGTTATTTTATGGTGATAGCATAAAGAAATCCAAAGTTACAGCACTTGGAACAAAGGGAGCCTTTTGTTCAGTTATTGACATTTTTAAAACTCTTGTTTGCTGAGTGACATGCACACATTTAAAGATTCATAACTCCAAAACTACAGAGAGGAGAGTCAAAAGGTCGGTATCCCCTGTTAGATAACTTTTTATATTTTTAGAATATATACATTTTTATTACTTTTGGACAATCTAATGCCGAGTAACTGCTGATAAAAAACAAAAATATTATTATTATTTTTTAATAATTTACATTTATTTCTTATTTGAAATGCAATAACTCAGGAAAGAAATATGATAGCAAAATAATTCTTTTTTTGGTGATGTTCCCCAATGTGTGTTCTGCACCTGGAATGTTATTTTATGGTGATAGCATAAAGTAATCCAAAGTTACAGCACTTGGAACAAAGGGAGCCTTTTGTTCAGTTATTGACATTTTTAAAACTCTTGTTTGCTGAGTGACATGCACACATTTAAAGACTCATAACTCCAAAACTACAGAGAGGAGAGTCAAAAGGTCGGTATCATCTGTTAGAAAACTTTTTATATTTTTAGAATATATACATTTTTATTACTTTTGGATAATCTAATGCTGAGAAAATGCTGATAAGACAAAAATATTATTCATATTTTTAATAATTTTACCAATCTTTCTTATTTGACATGCAATAACTCAGGAAAGAAATATGATAGCAAAATAATTCTTTTTTGGTGATGTTCCCCTATGTGTGTTCTGCACCTGGAATGTTATTTTATGGTGATAGCATAAAGAAATCCAAAGTTACAGCACTTGGAACAAAGGGAGCCTTTTGTTCAGTTATTGACATTTTTAAAACTCTTGTTTGCTGAGTGACATGCACACATTTAAAGACTCATAACTCCAAAACTACAGAGAGGAGAGTCAAAAGGTCGGTATCATCTGTTAGAAAACTTTTTATATTTTTAGAATATATACATTTTTATTACTTTTGGATAATCGAATGCTGAGAAACTGCTGATAAAAAAACAAAATATTATTATTATTTTTTAATAATTTACAAATCTTTCTTATTTGAAATGCAATAACTCAGGAAGGAAATATGGTAGCAAAATAATTCTTTTTTGGTGATGTTCCCCTATGTGTGTTCTGCACCTTTTTTATGGTGATAGCATAAAGTAATCCAAAGTTACAGCACTTGGAACAAAGGGAGCCTTTTGTTCAGTTATTGACACATGGAAGGCATTTTTAAAACTCTTGTTTGCTGAGTGACATGCACACATTTAAAGACTCATAACTCCAAAACTACAGAGAGGCCCAGCTAACAATTTTAGGTTATTAGAACGTTTCCATAACGTTCCCATTAAGTTATGAAAACGTTATTTCTCAATGTTCTAGGAACGTTAAAAACGTCCAGTTTTTTAGACGTTGTATTAACGTTATTTCTTGGTTAGGAGAACGTTATTAAAAACGTTATTAGAACGTTCAATTATTTCATTATATAAACGTTGTATTAACGTTATTGATTTGTTATGAGAACGTTATTCAAAACGTTATTAGAACGTTCAATTATCTCGTTATATAAACGTTGCATTAACGTTATTGCTTGGTTATAAGAACATTATTCAAAACGTTATTAGAACGTTCAATTATCTTGTTATATAAACATTGTATTAACGTTCTTGCTTGGTTATAATAACGTTATTCAAACGGTATTAGAACGTTCAATTATCCCGTTATATAAACGTTATCTTAATGTTTTCTAAGATTATGAAAAACGTTCTTAAAACGTTCCATTCACTTATTTAAACTCTCAATGTTTTTGCATATAATGTATATCATACATGATAATCATTTTATGAAAGCACCTTAAACGTAAGAACCATTCAGATTTTAAAATTAAGACAAAAAGATAATTATTGTAAAAACAAAAAGACCTATGAATCATGTCTATAATATGTGTAATGTAGTCCACTGAAGGCGAGATGAAGTGAACCAAAGTGTAGTTTATTCCAAGATACAGACACAAATGAAACAGACTTGGGTTTAATTGAAAAATGAAATTAACATGAAAATAAACCTGGACTAAACATAGAACAAACTGTGATTAAACTTCAAAATAATGAAACATGAAACAAAACCTAAAACTAGACATGACAATAAAAAAATAAAAACTATTTAAATGGCATTATCCACGTCAGCTCCACTTCCGGCACATCGGACTGGACTGGAATGAACCCTGAGAGGATCTCTGGAGATATTGCAGGGAGAAAAGAAAACAGTGTTGTATTAAAGTGTGGCAAGATTAGTATAAAAGCACTGGGATGCTGTACTTGCTCATGCAGAAGATCTCACTTGATTTTCTGACCATTTACAAACAGTTTAATTTGCTTTGGAATATTGGGAGAAAACATGAAGATATGAGACAAGCTCTCTGCTCTTTGTCCCAAAGCCCTCTCAAAGCTCAGAGTCAGATGCTACTAAATTTCTATTGCTTTCCAAGGACTCAAGGACTTTTTATTGTTTCTATTTTAACGCACTCTTAAAGTTTGAATTACATTAATGAGCCAAAACTTCAATCTAATGATAACCTTGTTTAAATCAACCATTTATAAGTTTTATTGTTTAAATTTAAGGCTGGTTTCTGCTGTAAAACATGGACTCACGATGCCTTGACAGTGAACAATACTGGCTTTTGTGACAAAACGTGTTTAGGGTTCAGAACATGCAATATGTGGAGAATAATGCACGGTTCAGTTCATTTTTTTTTTTTAACATGGCATTTATCAGTTTTTGCAAATTAACTCTTCAAATAAACTAGTGTTTTCTGAGTTTTGGCTGTAAAGATGAAGCTGATCTCCGCAGTATAGTGGCTGCGCCTTTAGAGAGAAATGTACCCTTCATACAGATTACATAATCAGAGAGTATTTATTTTCTATTCAAATTGGTTCATTTAAAAGTAGACATTTCAAGATTTCTATAGATATATTTCTCGTGTCTGTGAGGCAAACACCCTATAAGCTGAGTTTCGGTTCATTTATGTGACGCACTGTAGTTCAGAGACCAAGACGACAGAGATCAGATCCTGTTTGTTTACTTTATATTACAAAAGCACAGCGTTTTGTTATTGTCAATGTGCACAAATAAAAGTACTGTAACTGTTTCGAATGATGTCTATACGACCAAAAATTAGTATTTTAAGTTCTTTCCAATGTTATCAGGAAAAAATGCAAGTGATCTGCATGAACACTTGGATATGCGCCAATAATACTGCACATTTATCAAGGTTAACATTAGAGTGAATGGCCATGTAAAGTTGCTAACTACAGGCTACTAGTTTCAAATAAGCCAAATTTGAGGTTGGTGAATGATAGCTGAAGGTTTGGATTTCCTGGATTTGACTTTGCCACTTCCTGTGGACCTTTTTTTCAGTGACTAACAGATGAATTAAAGTTTAGTCGACTATTAGGGGGCATGAGTTACATACAACTTGTTTATCCATAAGCATGAGTCTACAGGTTTTCCCCCCCTTGCCTTTACATGTATTAACATAATCCTCCCAACAATTTTGTACATTTGCATTTTATAAACTATACATTGATTGAAAACAGAAAGACACCGACCTGTGATAAGACTGATCACTGACCTGATCACGTTGATGTGGTGCAAATTTAAGCGTCTCCGATATCAACTCCTCAAATAGCCTTTCTTCTCCAACCTTATGTGTGATGACAGGCATCTAAAAAAGTCACACATACATACAAGATCAATTTAAGATACACTGGTTAACAGAGTATACATTGTTTCAATTTAATCTATTAAAAATGATTCACATTACAATAAACTTAACCTAATTCTCCCTCTGAGAGCTGTTTAAAAAGTCAGGGCTCTTAAATTTTAGGTGATTTATAACGCCTCTTAAGTAGACTTATTTTTTTTCTTTATAAAAATGCTCATAAAACTCCAAAAGACAACACAAAGTCAGTAAAAATATTAATTTAGCCATCATATACTACACAAATTGTAATATAATTAATAAACATTAGAAAAAATATTTTAAATGGTCATTAATGGATCAGAATTATCGCGCAAATATTATTAAGTAACAAAAAGCTAAAAAAATATATTAAAAAAATATTGAACTAAAATAAAGTAACTTACATTTATTGAATTGATGAAAAGGTACACTTAAGGTGTTTGGTCACTTGACCACCAAGGAGTATGAGTGTTTGACCCAATTATCGTATAGGGAAACAAGAGGGTTAAACTCAAGAAAAACTACATCACTCCCCAGAATAAAATGCTCCAGTAAATGTCGTCTTTGCACATTATGCGTTAATATTTAGCAGAAATTGCTGCGAATATAATGAAATTGTCCTGCTTAAACTCATTTAGTTCAAAAGATTGAGCGCAGAGTTGTTTCGAAAATTGAGAGCTACATGAACCACGTGATCGAAGTTCGTCGCAACTCTCGCTTTCAACGGCTCTGCCATCACTGCAGCTGCAGAGGCTCCGGTAACCATAGAAACTCGCGCCTAGAACTGCACCAAGCCACACAAATACAAATTATAACGCAATTTGAGCAAGTGAGACAACAGTGTTGTTTGAAATATGCTATTTAACTGAGTTCGTTAAGCAGTTTTTGAGATTTCAGTATTTCCCAATTCAAATAGATAGTACTTAGTCTTCGATGCGAAATACTGACGATTGTCCATTAAATTAACTTTACTGTTGTCAAGTGCTGATCCAAAGACCAAGCTTGGAGATATCCTTCCGTTTTTGAAAGTTCACATATGAGCTTGCAAACACTACGGCCAACTTACACGTTAAAATTACAAATACAGATTTCAATATGACGAACTTGACCCATGAAACCGAAAACTGGAGGGGAAAATGCTTGGCCATAGCTAAGCTAATCGAGCTAACATTAGCTGATTTACTTTTGAATCTCAAGAATGCGTTCTAATGAAAATCAGTTTAGCTAACTTATATTGAAAAAGTGAACTAAAGGACACTGCGAAAAAGTTAATCTAAATAAATAACGTTACATCAAATGTAATTTTTAATATTGATCTAGTTAACTTTATTAACACAGTAACGTTAGCGACACTAATAACAGTATTTTATTCATACAACTCGCGAAATTCATCCAACTTACCTCAAAGCTGCCGTGTGCCGTCTCCGTCTCTGATAGAGTTCCAACGTCTGTCCTATTCAGCTGTGATTGATTGACGGGCCGTGCGCTGCAAAACCACGCCCATCCTATCAGGCTAAACGTACGGATGTGAGGAATGATCATATGTTATATAATATAAAAAAAATATAAATATAAAAATATAAATATAAATATATAAAAATATAAATATATATATATATATAAGTATATTATATGCAATATAATATACTTTTTTTAAAGGCAAAACCACATTTATAATTGACTGTAGTTTTTTATTCATTTCCTTTTGAATACATAATTATTTTATACCTGGGATTTTTTTTCTGCCCATAAACTAATATTTTAACAACAAAAAAAAGTTTTTCAGTGCATTGTGTCACTATATATACACATTTCTTAAGTTGTTTTGCAGAAGAAAAAAGCTGTATGACTAATTTGTAATTACTAATATTTTTTTAATTTAGTAACGTTTTTAAAACGTTCCACTAACAAGTAAGAATAACGTTTTAATGCTAACGTTTTTAGAACGTTTATCAATGACATATAACGTTGGCACAACGTTCTACTAACGTTTTAGGTAACTTTGATAGAACTTTGAGAGAATGTTAGCAACATTAGAATGTTAGAAACATGCAAATAAGTTAATCAGCATTGTGATAAAAGTGTTTAATTCATATAACAAAGCAAAATGCACTCAACTTGCATGAAAGCTGCCGTCTAAGTTGTCCGTCTGTTCAGCTGTGATTGATTGATGGGCCGTGCACTCCAAAACCACGCCCATCCTATCACGCTACGGATGGGGAATGATCAGATAAAACATATTCCGTGTTTTTTCCTTTACTGTAATCCCAAAAGTTATTAAAAACACTGTTTCTTATATGTTTTTAAAGCCCTAAGTTTATTTTCCTATTAGCCTTATCTACTTTTTAAATATTGCACAATTAAGTAAAATATAGCCTAATAAATAGGCCTAATGGTGATTTTGTTTTGTTTTTTGACATCTTATTATTTTATTTTTTAAGGTAAAACCACATTTATAATTGACTGTAGTTGTTGAATTATTTCCTGTTGAATACATAATTATTTTAAAATATGTTTTTTTTTTGACCATAAAAAATATTTTAACGAAAAACAGTTTTTCAGTTTATTGTGTCACTGGATATACAAATTATGTTTCTGAAGTTGATTTGCTTAAGAAAAAGATGTATGAAAAATTTGTAATGAATAATATATTTTTTAATGTAATAACGTTTTTAAAACGTTCCACTAACAACGGTAGAATAACGTTTTATTGCTAACGTTTTTAGAACGTTTATCAATAACATATAACGTTAGCACAACGTTATAATAACGTTACTGCAAGAACGTTTTTTAATAACTTTGAGAGAACCTTCAGAGAACGTTAGCCAATGTTCTGGGAACGTTCCCTGTTAGCTGGGGGAGAGTCAAAAGGTAGGTATCATCTGTTAGAAAACTTTTTACATTTTTAGAATATAAACCCCTTAAACCTATCTAAGGTATAAGGTTATCTAAAAATATCTAAGGTTAACGTTAGTGATCAAAGCAATGGCATTTGTTGGTCTTTGCCTGTAGGGTTATGTGTTATAACTCTTTGAGGGATATCTTTAGATCTAAGCGACGGATTATGGTGACTTTGGTCTCATTTTAATCGTGATCCTCTGCTGTAAATAAGAATGTGCCATTTTCAACGATCAGAGTATGTTTTATGAAGTTACAGTGAAAAACGTCACATCAGTATATTATTTACAAATGGGTCTTGCAGGGCTTATGATGAATTATAGGAATGATAGGCTATCTTTTTATCTAAGCGACGGATTATGGTGACTTTGGTCTCTTGTTAATCGTGAGAGTCTGCTGTAAATAAGGATGTGCCATTTTCAACGATCGGAGTATGTTTCATAAAGTTATAAGCCTACACGTCACTTTGAAGCTACATTTGTTTACCTAGCTTAGCTAATGTGTGCCTGTAGGGTTATGTGTTATAACTCTATGAGGGATATCTTTAGATCTGAGCAACAGATTATGGTGACTTTGGTCTCATTTTAATCATGAGAGTCTGCTGTAAATAAGGATGTCTCGTTTTCAACGATCAGAGTATGTTTCATGAAGTTACAGTGAAAAACGTCACATCAGTGTATTATTTACATATGGGTCTTGCATGTCTTATGAGGAATTCTATGAAGGATATCTTTAGATCTAAGCGACGGATTATAATGAATTTGGTCTCTTTTTAATCGTGAGAGTCTGCTGTAAATAAGGATGTGCCATTTTCAACGATCGGAGTATGTTTCATAAAGTTATAAGCCTACACGTCACTTTGAAGCTACATTTGTTTACTTAGCTTAGCTAATGTGTGCCTGTAGGGTTATGTGTTATAACTCTATGAGGGATATCTTTAGATCTGAGCAACAGATTATGGTGACTTTGGTCTCATTTTAATCATGAGAGTCTGCTGTAAATAAGAATGTGCCATTTTCAACGATCAGAGTATGTTTTATGAAGTTACAGTGAAAAACGTCACATCAGTATATTATTTACAAATGGGTCTTGCAGGGCTTATGCTGAATTATAAGAGGGATAGGCTATCTTTTTATCTAAGTGACAGATTATGGTGACTTTGGTCTCTTTTTAATCGTGAGAGTCTGCTGTAAATAAGGATGTGCCATTTTTAACAATCAGATTATGTTTCATGAAGTTATAAGCCTACAAGTCACTTTGAAGCTACATTTGTTTACCTAGCTTAGCTAATGTGTGCCTGTAGGGTTATGTGTTATAACTCTATGAGGGATATCTTTAGATCAGGGGCCGTATTCACAAAGAATTTTATTTTACCACTAGGAATACTCCTAAATCACACTAAAATATTTTAGCTAGGAGTTTTCTCTTAAAAGTTATTCACAACGCCTTTCAGACCTACTCTTAGTAAGGAAAAATGACAACTCCTAAACTAAGAGTGAGTCTCCGTTGCTATGGATGACGTCAATTCTCATGCACGAGTTTCCTCGCAATGATCACGGTGATTGGTTGTTAGATGACAGGGCCATCATGCGGAACATAACACAGACGCAACAAATCATGGAATTACGTCATCTAAATATGTCTGTGTCCTACACAAAATAATAATAGTAATGTCATCGAAATGCATATATAATGACATGTTTGTGCAGGCCCCAGTGAAGTGTAATTCTAAAAAGGCAGAGAGAGAGAGAGAGAAAAGTGGTGAATTCAATTAAATTAAATCAAGGTAGCCCAATACCCTAATGAAACCGCCACTTGCCCAATAATAAAAAACGACACTTGCATTAACACTTGCTTGGTTAATTGACATCCTATTAGTAGGCCTATGGAAGCTTGTTTCCGCCACTGAATAAAAATAAAAATAAATAATTGCAACTTTTATCGAGATATGAAGTCAGAATTGTGAGAAATAAAGTCGCAATTACGAGATATAGGAAGTCGCAATTGTGAGATAAAAAGTCGCAATTACCTTTTTATTTTTCATTCTGTGGCGGAAACAAGCTGTCATAGCCTAAATAGACTAGGCTACTTAAAGCAAGGAAATGTTGCTTCTATTGAAGTAATGTAATAGTTGAATGACGGTGGATTATGAACTCGCCAAAACGGAAAAGAAAGCCCAACTGGACGCAGGATCAGTTACTGCTGGCCCAGTTGGTGCTAAAAAAAAAAAAACATATTAAAAGGGAAATTCGACACTGGGATAACAAGCAAAACTACGCGTGAGACATGGGAGAGGATTTGTTTGCAGATCAATGCAGCATTCCCGCTTGTGTCGCGAACCCCGGACGACTGCAAGATTTTAAGATCCTTTGTGAATAGGTCTTAGTGAGTTAGGAGTCCTCTCGACTTCTTTTAAGCTGTCCCAGACTTAGGTGCTACTTTTAGGGCTAAAATGCTTCGTGAATTACTCTTAGTGAAAAAATTAGGAGTCCTAAAGTTATGAGTGGCACGCCCATTATTTTTAGGAGTTGCTCCTAAATTCGCCAGTTAGGAGCTACTTTTAGCCTTAAAATTCTTTGTGAATACGGCCCCTGAGCAACAGATTATGGTGACTTTGGTCTCATTTCAATCATGAGAGTCTGCTGTAAATAAGGATGTCTCATTTTCAACGATCGGAGTAAGTTTAATGAAGTTACAGTGAAAAACGTCACATCAGTATATTATGTACCCATGGGTCTTGCAGGCCTTATGAGGAAGTTTATGAGTGATATCTTTAGATCTAAGCGAGGGATTATGGTGACTTTGATATCTTTTTAATCGAGAGAGTCTGCTGTAAATAAGGATGTCTCTTTTTCAACAATCGGAGTAAGCTTCATGAAGTTACAGTAAAAAACGTTACATCAGTATATTATGTACCTATGGGTTAAACAGGGCTTATGAGGAATTCTATGAAGGATATCTTTAGATCTAAGCAACGGATTATGATGAATTTGGTCTCTTTTTAATCGTGAGAGTCTGCTGTAAATAAGGATGTCTCGTTTTCAACGATTGGAGTATGTTTCATGAAGTTACTATGGTAAAAACTCCTTTAAAGCTACATTTTTTTACTTTTCTTTTATGTGAGCCTGTGAGGTTATATGTGTTATTATTCTGTGAGGGATATCTTTAGTTCTGAAAGATGGATTATGGTGACTTTGGTCTCTTTTTAATCGTAAGAGTCTGTTTTAAATAAGGATGTGCTATTTTTAGTGATCGGATAATGTTTCGTGAAGTAAAAAGCCTAAATGCAACTTTAAAGCTACATTTGTTTACTTAGCTTATTTGCGCCTGTGAGGTTATATGAGTTTGTAACTCAATGAGGAATATCTTTAGATCTGAGTGACGGATTTTGGTTACTTTGGACTTTTTTTAATCGTGACAGTCTGTTGTAAATAAGGATGTGCCATTTTTAACGATCGGACCATGTTTCATGAAGTTACCCACAAAAACGCCAAGTCTAAGTAACTTTTTTACTCATGTGCATCTGTGCTGTTTTTTGTGTGTTATAACATAACGAGCAATATATTTAGATATGAGTGACGAATTATCATGTCTTTAGGCTCTTTTTAATCGTGAAAATCTGCTTTAAATAAGGATGTGCAATTTTCCATGTTTCATGAAGTTATGAGTGAAAAAATGCCACGTGAATGCCACATCAGCATATTTTTACATATGGGTCTTGCAGGGCTTAACTTACAAAAACTCACTCAAGTTTAGTCAAAGCCCAAAACAATTGGGCTTCTTGTGTTCTACTCCATGAGACCTTTCAAATGACATATGACACATGAGTATCTGAGCTGTATGATGTTTTTGACACATTGCAGTACATAAAAATTTCCCCTTCCTCTAAAATTATAATTTATTTATTTTTCATTTTATCAGCAAATAACTCGGCACTACTTTGGAGATAATCATAATGGCTACATTCATTGTAAAGCTTAGACTCTAAGCTTTTAAATGATGCCTGTTTTTTGTTGATCAATGCAGTAGTTTTGAAAAATTATGACAATTACTTTTTTCATTGCTAGGTGGCGCTCTCTGGTGGTACACTCTGTTCTAAAGGTATAACTCAGCACCTGTTAGGAGTTGAATAAAATGGATAGATGCATTAAAAAGCTGAGATTCTAAGCTTTAAAATGATACCTCATTTGTGGTATTACGTTCAGTGTTTGCTTAGTAATTTGATCATTAATTTTTTTTATGTGGTGGTGTCCCACGGGTGGGACGGTTAGGGTTTAAGGGGTTAAGGTCAACGCAGAGAAGCAACAGAAACGCAAATGTCCTAAGAGAGAGGGCAGCAGTTGTTATTATTGTGGTAAACATGGACATTGGGGAAAAGAGTGTAGAAAAAACAAAAAGGATGTTAGAGAAACTAACAATGTAACTCCGCTTCTGCTCAGCCTGCTGGCTGCTCTGAAGCAGCCCCTCCCCTCGTCATTAAGCTCGTTGGGCAGCTGTTTTAGTTGTTAACCAGTTTGGCTGTGAGTGCTTAATTTCCCCACTAACTTGCAACAGAGATAAAAGACTTCTGTTTTTTGTTTAATAGAACAAAAGGAAAGTGACTATCTCAGTTTTTCCTTTGGGGGACACTGGTTAAAGTAGACTCACAGCCTTACATGTTATTTTACAGCACAGGCCTTTCATCATTAATAGTGTTAGGTCAGACTGTAAACGTAAAAAAAGCCCTCATGCAGTGTCCACAATAATGCCGAATATTGTCTTACAGCGTGCACCTGTCACGAATCCGTCCTCATGTATGATGTCTGCTATGACTGAAGTTTTGTTAGAGGATGAAGGAGAAACTACTACAGACGAGCAGGTTATGCAGTAACGTCCATCACGGAAGTGTTAGCTTCAGGACGTCTTCCAGATCATTTTTCAGCTCAAGCTGCAGAACTAGTAGCCCTAACAAGAGCATGCACGCTAGCTTCAGGATCAGTTGCTAATATCTACACAGATTCCAGATATGCTTTTGGGGTAATTCATGATTTTGGTGTCATTTGGCAAACCAGACAGTTTCTAACTTCTGCTGGATCCCCCATTAAGCATGCTGAATTAGTGAAAGATCTAATGTTTTCCATGAAACTTCCAAAGAAATTAGCAGTGTTCAAAGTGAAAGCACAAAGTTCAAAGCACATCTCACAACTAATATTACGGAAGCTAAAGGTAATGCTCTTGCTGATATGGCAGCTAAACAGGCTTGTTTCTATGCAACTGTACAAGTTTGTTCAGGTAGTGTAGCACAGAAGAAAATTATGCCTCCTGAATCAATAATTGATCTGTACAAAGACGTTTCCTCCATTAGAACCAAAGTGGCATGGGCCACATCAAGTGATGTTGATTACAGCAGCTGCAGAATTGTGTCAGGGAAGGAAAACCTGGACTCATTGTTTCAGACTGTAACGTTGTTCCCCCACCTACAGGGATAGGTTAGGACTAGAGGATGACACGGGAGTGGATTTTCACTCCTGTCCCGTCCCACTCCCATAGAAAGAAATCTTGTCCCGTCCCACTCCCAGACCAAAGTTTAAAAAATAATCCCATCCCATCCCGCTCCTGGTAAATTGACTCCCAATCCCATCCCGCTCCTGTTTAAACTGACTCCCGCTCCTGTACCGCTCCCATATACGGCAATTTTCGCTTGATGAACGAAGCGATGCTTGCCTGATTCTTTCCCGAATTTGCCTTGCAAGTGTACTTCTTCAGACCGCTCGTCCCTGAATCACTTGCGTACTTGACTAAGACTAAGCATGTCTTACAAGCAGCGTACATTGTGCTATCACCGTCACATTCTACTCTCATAAACTTAATTAATATTTCAGACTTTCCGACCAGTTCTGTGAACTTAATAGACATATCATTACTTCTGACTTTGCGCTGTAAATCATTTTTTGCCACATCGACTTCTCCGCGGCTGTTAGCTCCCTCCATCACTGCTCTTTGAATTTCGGCGGTGAGCCGTGACAAAAAGCACTGATGGCTTCTGGGACGGCTGGGTCGTGTAGTTATTTTTTAATTGCGTTACATTGTAGGCGTATTAAAAGGAAACTACAAAATGATGCATTTACTTTTTTCTTTTTTTGTCGTCTTTGCTATTGGTTGATTCCCGCTCCCGTCTGCTCCCGTTAACCATTTATCCTGTACCGGCCAAATCCCGTGATTGATAGCAAAGATGACTCCCGTCCTGCAGGAATCCCACGGGAATCCCGTGACCCGTGGGATTCCCGAAAAAATGTCAGCCTCTAGTTAGGACACGGAACCAGTGAGGAGCCCCGGGAAGAACCGAACGCAACAGGCTTTGGGGTTAACCCTGGGGTGAAGACTTCGCCCATAGGCCCCATTCTAGTCCATCCTTACCTCACAGTTCCTTAGGTGTCAAAGGTTTAAGAAATAGGGAAAGAGGAAACAACAACAGCAGACTCAGAAAAGTTTACAACCCTAGTGTTTGAACAAATACTGCTCCACTGTCTAGCAGACTCAGAAAAAAGTTCACAATCCTAGTGTTTGAACAAATACTGCTCTCCTGTCTTTTGTTTTCTCTCTTCCTTTGTGCAGATAACACTTGATGGCTGACCCGAGACCCATATGCACCGACCTCCTCGTCTGCGTATGAAGACATAACCTCAAGAAACAACTAGACCCACTTCCGATCCAACTATCACAAAAGGATAAAGAAAAAAAAAAAGAAAAAAAAATACACAACGCAGAGACTACAAAACCTTCAGTCATCCATCGACATGATCAAGATTGTCTTACTACTACACATCATGAAGATCGCACAACGTCCGGACTCCAGAAACAACATATTCTTAGAGCTGATGAATATGTCACAAATGCCTTGTTTGCTGGAAAGAAAGTGTGCATGTCACATCCGAAGATGACTGCGTTCCAGGACTCACTTGTGCACAAACATGGTGGTCCAACAAGACATTCTTGATCTTTCAGCAATATTACACCAGATGACTGAAGATTATTACCCGTAGGGACGTCACGAACCCTAAAATTGCATGTTTGTTTAAGTGTTTAAATTTGTATTTTGTGAGAGTTATTTAGAACTCTCAAAGGGGGAAATGTAGCATTACAAATTTTATTTAAATGTTTAATTTAGATTTCCAATACAATAGTATTTTATATTGAGAAAGTTTATAAATGATGAGACCAGGAAATCTCTGCAAACGGTAGGGGTTCCCAGCATCATATTCCTGACTGTCCCATCTCAGTATGAGAAGGCTAGGCTTTTCCTGTTCTCATTGTTTTACCGGGT
Source organism: Siphateles boraxobius (assembly GCF_051911475.1). NCBI lineage: Eukaryota > Metazoa > Chordata > Actinopteri > Cypriniformes > Leuciscidae > Siphateles > Siphateles boraxobius. The sequence goes on along the minus strand of NW_027509205.1, from coordinate 14,199,966 downwards.
GAAGAGTCATGCTGAGCAAGTTTGAACACCTGCTATTTTATTACTGAGACCATTTGTCTTGGAGTTCTTATCTCAGTGCGAGAAGTCCTACACCGTTCTGTTCCCATGTTTCAGCTCATTTACATGCTTTGTTCCTCACAATGTAATCCCTCCCCCTTGAAATGTATATAAACTACAATGTAAAGTTCCCTTAGTTAGACGATGTTGGAATGACTGCAGCTACCGACAAGCAATAAAGAACTTCTGCTTGGAAAACTTCCACCGTCTCCTGGTCTGAGCTTCTAACTTTTCTACAAAGAAAAAGATCACTACATCTGCACGCTGCCACACAGCGTTTTACATTCATTCAAAATTAAGGATAATTTTTGGCTTCAATATCTCGTGGAAAAGAGGTTTCGCCGTAGCGTAAGATATTACGCAGTACGAGAGATACTATCGTAAGAGAATCATGCTTTCCCCATTATTGTTGAATAACGGAAGCTGCACCAGTTACTTTTGCCAATCTCTGCTCAGTGAACGTGTTACATTGCACACACACCTCTAAGCAAAATATAGCTCTTGTACAACCTACTCTGACTTCACAAAATACATTATGAAATTATTATGAAAATGAATAAAGAAAAATAATACTAAAAAATAACATTAAAAAGTAAACTTTGAGTCTTCAGATATGACCAGAATCTTATATAGCAATACAAGTAATTTTATTATTATAATAATTATATATAGTTATTTTTACTTTAAATAAGGTTTTTTTACATCAACATTGAACATTGAAATGTTATAATTCTCACTACCAATTTTGATATCGTGAAAACATTCAAACTAGCCCAAAAAAACTAATTTAAAAAACTTAGTTAACAAAGACAAGTAGGCCTAGCCTTCACTATATCAATTACATTTATACTCATTAAAGTTACGCAAGTGATTCAGTCAAGAACAGTGTGATTTTCTTTGTTTTCGGTTGTTTGATTAACTAAATGACACAGATGTGCTTTTCACACTTGAAATCAAATCCTGGGTTATCTTGCTTCACGTTTCACACTGCTCATACTTTACTAGGGGTTACCAATGAATCCTGGGTATTCGTACAGTAACGTTTCACACTGTACAGCACATTCCTAAACCCCGGGTAATGTTCTCATTTGCATAATAGCAGTTTCATTGATTGACAGAAAGAATTGGCTCTAGCGTTGCGCATCCTCATATTACATAATGTATATCAGATAGTAGGCTACTATGAAGTTTTCAGAAACATTATTTTCTTCACTCCAATGAACTTGTTTCCCATCACCATTTGACATTTCCCCTCAAACGCTGAAATGAAATAATAAATGACAGGCATCTCGTAACATTCTAACATTCTTGTGCTCTGTGGGACATTTATGTTGTAATTTCTCTGTGCCTAGTTTCTGTGTTCTGTTTCCTGTGGCCAGGTTGTAGTTTTGTAGTTTTTACCATTTTTATTAGTCTGCTCCAGGTGTGTCAGTTTTCCTTGTTAAGCTTGTTTACCCCTCTGTTTCAATAGCCCTTGTAATCTCTGCTTCTCTGTCAGTTGTTGTTTGATGGCATGTGTCTGTGTTCCCTGTGGTTTCCTCAATGTTATTTTGTTCCTGAATTGTGTTATAATAGTTTATTTTCATTGAAGTCTCCCTGCATTTGGCTCTCTCATCTCTGCCTGCCGTCTTTGATTCCTCCGTTCCGTGACTGCGATGAGTACAACGATAATCTGGGGTTAAGCGAAGTCTGAAATGCCCAAAAACAGCATCAGGTATATTAGGCTACTGTCACTTTAAGACCTCAGGTACAGTCCAATATACTGACACACATCCAATTTTCTTATTTTCAGCTGTTTACTTTCACTGAAGACATAACCGACTGCGTTTACATGAATACTTGCCGAGACTGGAATTTTAACACATGAGTGTGTGTATTTGACTGTTCACGCACAATAAGCTGCACAAAAGAAATTAGTTCAGTATACTCACTTGCTGTGTGACAAGTTGCAGGAGTTCACTGCAGGAACAGTACAGCTCTTTCTTCCATCACACCTGATTCATGGACAGACAATGAAAATAAGGCCTACGTAAGAATAGCTTTAATATACTATGGACAAAATAATTACACTTGTAAAATTATGCATAAAATCAGATTGTAAACTTTTTTTTTTTTTTGCTATATGTTAATCCTACCGAGGGATGTTTTTCAGAAGCAGTGTGTTTTTGAGATCTGATTAGCTTGTATTCCACTACCGCATGTTTTGTGATCAGTTCGCCCATAGTTGGGTTTAATGACCTTTATAAATCCCAAATCTGACACATTTTAAGAAAAAAGAAAAGAAAAAATTAACATGAGAATTGTGGTAAAGTTTAAGCACACTGTACATGGTTAAATTCCAGGCTCAAGATCCCCTTCTTTTCTATCTTGTAGTGTCTTATTTAGACACAAAAGTCCAAAACTATGACTTAAAAATGACTGAATTACTCACCACAGCTGAAGTACGCAGATCCTCCTTCACAGACCTGTGTTCTTTTTGCTTCTGCACCTGCAGAGAGGTAAAATTCTGTTTAGGCGAAATGATATAAAATTACATGAAGTGAAATAAATTGCAATGTAATAATGTCTTTTTTATTTAAAGAGACTATAAACATTTGTCAACTGCCTTACCTTGTTGATACAGAACCAGCAACACTGAAAATCAAAATCAAATAGAAACAAATTGTAAAACTGAACATTTGTAATCATGCAAGTTAAATTGGTTCTAAATCAGTACTTACAAGTGATCCAGCTTAGCTTTTGCACCAGCATGTTGAATGTCTGAACAAAAGGAAAACTCTGGAATTCTCTTAAGGAGACACATGTGTACACAGTATTTATAACAAACACAGACCCATCCTTATCGGTTTACTGTAGATAACAAATGCGGAAAAAGAACCACATGAGGATATGATGACAAACAGGTCAATCGTTTATTGTTAACTTGATTGATTGTACTTTGCAAATGTCTTATGATTATATGGTATCCTATTGTATTGCTTTGTTTTGTTTTGAAGTTCAGTCACCGTTAGAAAATTTCGGGAACATTTGTTCCTGTTGTGGGATTGCCTGGTTTTGTGCATTTAGACTCCCAGAGCTTTCCCGTCACCGTGTTCTGTGCTCATCTCAGACAGTCCACCAGTGTTTCCCAATCCTGTTTCCGCAGACACACCCACGTTTTTGACGTATTTGTTGGATCTCTTCCTAATAAAACACATCTGATTCAACTCATCAGCTTGGTTCCTGGTCACGTTAGCAGTCCGACTCGCTAGGATTTTTATGCCTTTGCTTGTAAACTTTTTCATATTCTCTTTTCCCGGTCAAATAATCATACTATAACTACAGTATCCACAAGCAGACACATTCTGGGATTGTTCTGTTGAAGTCGCTAAAACGCTTCTTGAGGACAGGGGAGAGAGGTTTACACGCACAGCTCTTACTGGCCTATGTCCGTTACACTCACCCCCTTAAAGGATTAGTTCACCCAAAAAATTTAAATTACTCCATGATTTACTCACCCTAGCCTTCCTTCTTTCAGACGAATACAATCGGAGTTATATTAAGAAATGTTCTGGCTCTTCCAAGCTTTATAATGAGAGTGAATGGCTGTTTCTGTCCATCAAAGTGCATCATCCATTCATGAACAAAGTGCTCCACACTGCTCTGGAAGGTTAATAAAAGCCTTCTGAAGCGAAAAGTATTCGTGTAAGAAAAATATCCATATTTAAAACTTTATCGACTAAAATAACTAGCTTCCGCCAGACCGCCATTACGCCGAAAGAGTAACCCTTGATCTGAAGCACAACGTAAAGATGAATGCAGACGCACAGAGGATAGAGCAAAACAAAAAACCAGTCACGAATTAGAAGTCTAAAATGACCATTTTTAAAGAAAAATATCGGAGGAGGTTGAGTTTGTTTCCCAGCCCTGTTTGTTTGAACCACAAGAGGCGTCTAAACTTATGATACTCCTGCATACATCACGGGTTACTCTTGTGGCACAAGTCGACTTGCGTAGTATGCGTACCGTCGTTTGCCGGAAGCTAGTTATTTTAGTCGATAAAGTTTTAAATATGGATATTTTTCTTACACAAACACATAGCATTCACTTCAGAAGGCCAAGCAGCTTTTACTGACCTATGTCTGTTTTTATGAGTTTTTATTTAAAATTAATTTGATTTATTTTTTTAAGCAAAGGAGATAGCGGAACACAATCTGACGTCAAACAAAGGAAATAATAGCGCACACTCTGACGTCACAGCCCAAAATCCCCTGGCAGCAGTTTTCAAAAAAGTTGAGTTTCAGTGACCAGACACTATAGGCTTGTTCGACTTCATGCAGCTCTGCGCAGACCGATCGGCGGCAGACTTGAAGCAGTGCATGCCGGTTAGAAATTCTGTCCGACTTGATGCAGCGCTGACTCCACATGACTGTGACGTGTGCTATCAAAGTACCGCGAGAGCGATGCGAGAGCAGCCGCAGGATTCAGCCAGCGCAGATTCTCAAGAGCGGCTGCACAGGTTCTGATGACGACACAACTGATCCACGATTGGCCGGATTCACTGACAACACCGATGACGTGCGTTTCAAGTTTATTGCGAGGAATTCAGTTCCAGAAATTCTCATATATGGACTTTTAAAACAGTTCATTACGTTTTAATGTCGTCTTCATCTTATAAATCATATTTATTAAATATTGTTTTACTGTATTTACTTTATTGTTAAAAGCCTATAGGGTTTGTGTATGTTTATTTGGCATTATTTTTCATACAAACCTTTTACAGTAGCCTATTCAGCTGCATAACCTATTCAAATGAGCTTTTTTTAATAACTCAAATGTTAATCTTAAAAACATACAATCTAATGTGGTTATAAATGTATGCTCATATACAAATGATGCATAATAGGCTACATCATGTTCCTCCATTTGTTCATATGGTTTCTTCATATTCTCTAGTTTATTTTGCTGTGTTTATACTTCACCTGCATGTGGTTAACAAACTGCTAACAACTTGCTGTATCTTCAACTTAACAACAGGACAACATTCTGTTCACTTTCAAAGAGTTGGTCTAAATCACAAAATAAATCCAACAGAAATGTGCTTTTTTTTGCATATGAAAATGAATGGTGTTTTTTCTCAAATGTTAAAAAGAGCTCAGGTGGAGGGTAATGTAAATCATGTTGCTAAAAAAAAAAACATACCCAGCAGGGAATATAGCCTATATATTTTTTTAAAGGTAACTTTTATCATTTTGCATTAGCAGAAACACCCATGTCAAACTGCTAAAGTATATATCCAATATGTTATCTTGTCCAAAACACCACTTATACACACATCTCAAAAGTGTGTTAATACCATGGTTAATACATAAAGTTACTTAAAATCACTAAATCACGAAAACAATGGAAATCACTGCTAATTAATGTTGAGCCAAAACTGAAGGTTGACTTAAAATGGTAATTGCATTTGTTGCTAACTATTAGTAATAATGAATGCAACAGGTGTTGGCTATGGTCCCATGGTTCCTTAGGATATATAAATAACCTGGATTACCCTGTGTAACACACAACAAAATGGACAACATAACCATTAATGTGTTAGACAGCAAAGGTAATGTTGTCATGCTAACAGTTTCCAAGGACATTGCAGAGAGGATGCAAAATGGTAAGTAAACAGCATAACTGAAATAATTACAAGTCACCAATGATTTGTGCAAGTGTTTTATTTATCATTTATTCCCCCAGATCAAATGTTCCTTTCTTCTGTCATGGAGCAAGTATCAGCTGTTGAAACAAAAGGTATACATTTACTTAATGAACAAGAATATACTGGAATTATTTCTTGGGTGACACTGACCACATCTTCTCTCCAAACAGCTCTCCTCAGTGGCCCAGCTTCTGCTGCAAAGCTCCTCCAACCTCCTATTTCATGTCTCACTAGGTCACCGGTACCCCTAAACCTCAGTTTTGTGAAACCATCATCCAGCCAGTGCCCCACTAGGCCCTCTGTACCACCATCATCCAGCCAGTGCCCCACTAGGCCCCCTGTACCACCATCATCCAGCCAGTGCCCCACTAGGCCCCCTGTACCACCATCATCCAGCCAGTGCCCCACTAGGCCCCCTGTACCACCATCATCCAGCCAGTGCCCCACTAGGCCCCCTGTACCACCATCATCCAGCCAGTGCCCCACTAGGCCCCCTGTACAACTTACCTCCACTGTCAAGTACCCACCGCCTGCCACTCTGCAACCTGGTGCAATGTGTGGAAACCCTTCAGAATCCATTCAACCTTCATCCCCCTCCTTCCAGTCAGACAGGCATGAATCTCAAGGTATTGCATCAAATAATATAAGGAAGATTAATGTCAATACTGTGGTTAATTTACATTTTTCTTTGTTTTGTAGTGTTAATCTATTTATCTCCTTATCCCCTCCATTTTACAGAAATAACACATCAAATGACACTATTTCTACTGGACCTTACAAAAACTCATCAGCAACTTTATTTTAGGAACAAAATGGCCTTCTATAAAAAAATGCAAAACTCCTTCTCACAAAAGGGCTACAACTTATCAAGTGAGAAAATTAGAAAAAAACTAGCAAACATGTTAACCACATATAAAAGGGTAAAAGACAGGCGCCGTGCAACTGGGGAGGGGAAGATCACCTGGGAGTACTATACAGTAAGTTGAAGACTGCTTTACTTTGTTTCTGAAATAACATTGTCATGTCTTACAAGAAACATTGGTTATTTTTCATTTTACATTTGAAATTCACCCCCACCAGCTAATGGATGAGTTATTTGGGTCATCGGGAATCGGTACTGCACCACCTGGCACCATCCACTCCACACCTCTGGGTTTGGAAGAGACCTCCTCCAAAAGTAGGCCCACATCATCTTCCCAAGACCAGCCAGCAAGTGCTAGTATAGATGAACAGCCAGGAACCTCTACCATACCAAATACAAACATCACAAACAGGCAAAGACGATCACAACCCTTACAGTTTCTGGAGGCGTATGAAGAGCATGCCGAGAGAAGGACTGCTGTGCTTGAGTCCCTGGTAAGGCCAGATCTGGAGAGATGGCGGCGACTTAAGGAGAGGCGCAGAAGGTCCGTTGAAAAAAAGATGTTGACCAGCTTGGGAACAATTGTTGAGGAGCTAAAGAAAATGGGAAAAAGACAAGAGCAAATTATGCATCTATTACAGAACCCATGAACCTCAATAATGTAAAGGTTTTTTTTTTTTCTTGATTTGCAGCTTTCCCCAAAATGTTTTTTTGTTTTTGTTCCCAAAGAACACAATTTCCAATGACAAACTAATCATGTTCAATAAAATATATTTCCCAATTTCAACACAAAATCTGTTTTGTTTTTTTATCATTTGTTGACTATTTCTGTACATTCAAATCTTTTTTTTTTTTTTTTTTTGTATGTTTAGTATACATCAGTTAGATCTGGCCACAAATCTGGTCTCTATGATGACATGCATTAGTGTTGTGGGGTTGCTGGTGGTGTGGTTCATCATCAACACCATCTACCACAACAACTTGATCACTGGGCTCTAAACAAAGATTATGCAAAATGCAGCATGCTGAGACTGCTGAACTGATATTAGAAATGCTTCTCACTTGCAGGTAATGGAGCCTCGTAAACTTAGATTTTAGAATGCCAAATGCATGCTCAATGACCACACGAGCTGCATTGAGCTTTCTGTTAAAGTATCTTTGCCTAGCAGACAAGTGGCCATTGTCTCTATAAGGCCTCATAAGTTGAGGCAACAAAGGGTAGGCAGAATCCCCAATTATGTGCATTCCCTGTGGAACAAGGGAATGAGGATCTTCTTCAAGAAGACGACAAACTTCTGTCAAGCGAAATGCTCTGGCATCATGCCAACTCCCAGGGTGACCCACACTGATGTGACAGAAGCGTCGCTGACTGTCACAAAACCCAGTTAAATTTACAGAATAAAACTGTTTCCTATTCATGTATGCTAGGGGATTATCACAGTGGGGTCTCATTATAGGAATGTGACACCCATCCACTGCACATACAGTGTTGGGGAAACCTGCTGCGTCAAACCCTAACTTTGACATCTCCAGCCTTTGACCTCTGGGCCAGGAAATGTGGTGGGCCATGTATGTGTTCACATTAAAACAAAACTCATGGAGATGCTTGGCAAGAGTGGATTTTGACATGTTGAATCTATCTGCCACCCCACGATATGACTCCTGATTCGCCAATGTCCAAAGGCAGGCAAGAACACTGTTTGTGAGTGGAAGTTTGGTCTGTTGTAAATTCATATAAACAGGACCAAGGGTAGTAATGACATCCTGCAAAGGTAGAAAAATAGGTTATCAAGACAACATACTAACACTTGTTTTCAATTAATTGTATATTAACCGATATTAACCAGTACAAACCTCCACTTGTTCTTTGGAGAGCCTGAAATGACCTCTAAATTCTGAGGGACTGTAGAGAGGGACAACATCCTCCACAAAATTGTCTATTTTTGGAACCATTCTATATAAGAACAAAAGGAATTGTACTCATATATATATGTAGCCTAACTGAACACACATGTAGTCAAAATTTTATTATCAGTGTTTTATGTTGAATGGGGATTTTAATGAAATAATTAGTGTATACATAAGTGTTGAAATTGGAGTAACACTCCATTATTCTTTGTAAGAATGAGTAATTTTCTATTTAAACCAAAATAATAATAATTATTATTATTATTATTAAAAGGCAAGCAACAGTAGCTATTGATTACAAAAACCACCCATTACATTAGTAATACATTGCAAAGACTACAGTACAGTATTGTAAAGACTATCGATACAGTATTTGTATTCAACATATAATTGTCAGATATAGTAACTTGACAAGTAAATTGATAATGTGTCTATAATTTGTTTAAAAAGATACTCCTTACATTTAACCTTTACTCACTTTCGTTGCTCATTGTGCTCAATGTCATGCAATAATAATGGAATTTCTATCGCTTCCAGCTCGTCTGCGATAAAGAAAGCAAACACCACGTGATCTGCCATGACTGACGTAATTGCAGCAAACTACGGCAGCCACAACGTGTCCGGCTTTATATCTCCGTTTGCAGCTCCTCCCCGCCTGCACGCGGCTACTCTCGCCGATCGCTTACATCCAGCCGCAGCCGATGTCGAACACACCTTATGTTTGCGTGTGGACGAACAGCCATACCGCAGATAAAAATCTGCGTTTTTTTGAAAATACCCTTGTTCGTGTGGACGCACCCTGTGTATTTGGATCTATGCCATGTCATGTTCTCATTGGTTTATGGTCTTGTCATGTGTTTTTCAGTTGTGTCTTGCCATTGGTTCATTGTTTTGAATACTTTCAGGTGTGTCTTGTTATGTCATTAGTCCTTGTGTAGATATAGACATCATGTTTCTGTAGTGTTTTGTCAAGCTTTGGTCTCTGTAACTGTTGTTTGGTGAGTCTCATGTGTATGTGTAAGTTCCTGTTTATTTAGTCAAAGTCATTTTTTGTTTATTTTCAATTAATTTCACATGGATTCAACTGTGCTCCTATCAGTGGGCTAAATATAACGATGTAATGGAATTCAGTCATTTACTGCAATAATTTGATAGGGGAAAATATAGTCTTTTGGAATCTTGTTCAATTTCAGAATATCTGAACTCCAATATTCTTATTTTTTTATTATAAATATTGTGTGCTCATGTGTCCCCTTAAAATAATTCCAGGCCTTTCCTTCCCTTCACACATTCAACATGCTGATGCAAAAGCTAAGCTGGATCACTTGTAAGTACTTTGGAACTAATTCAATTTGCATGATTTCAAATGTTCTAACTTCTTGTTATTGGACTTTCAGTGCTGCTGTTTCTGTATCAACATGGTAAGGCAACTGACTAAAACATGTGCAGTCTCATTAAAGACTTTTAGGTGCCGAACGTTTAAGTAATTTTACTAATTTCCTCTGCAGGCGCAGAAGCCAAAAAAATGGTTATTTGTGAAGGAGAGTCTGCGAGTCTCAAATGTGGTGAGTAATTAGTTATGTTTGACTTTTTTTCACAGGACAGTATGAGTGTATCTTGAGCCTTTGTGTCTCCAACCGCATGGAATGTATTTGAACTGCCATATATATATATATATATATATTTTTTTTTTTTTAAACATCAGCTTCGGGTTTCATAAAGGTCACTAAAGCCAATTATGGGCGGACTGACTGCAAAACGTGTGCTAGGGGGAAACCAGCTAATCAGATCTCAAATACACAATGCAGAACAGAAGCGTCCCTCTCTATAATGTCCGCTCGGTAGGTTTTAACCGATAACATAGGAAAATAAGTTTACAATTTCAGTGTATGCATTAGCACAAGATGCATATTGTCTGTAGTATATTAGCGCTAATAAGTACTTGTCATTTGTCTTTCCATGAATCAGGTGTGATGGAAGAAAGAGCTGTACTGTTCCTGCAGTGAACTCCGTTTTCTCTGATCCTTGTGTTGGGACTTATAAATACCTGGATGTATCTTATGACTGTATCCCAGCAGGTAAGTAATTTCCATCGGTCACTTTGAAGTTTATTTTATAAAGGAGTAAAAATATTTGGATATCTTGTACTGTAACGGTTTCTGACCTCTGTTCCCCTTCTCTCCCCCCCCCCCCCCCCCCCTAGAAATAAGTGTAACCTGTGAAAATCGTCGAAGCGTCATTAAGTGTTGTAAGTACTTTGATCTCAGTATAGTAAAGAACATACAGAAAGAAAGTGTATAGCCTCATGTCCACAATGCTTTGAATGGATCAGTGCTGCAGTACATGTTGGCACAAATTGTTTTTATTAGTGAAGTGATTTAATTGATATCGGTGTCTGTGTATCACAAGGGAAAGGTGTTATTCATGTTCATCATGCCAATTATGGAAGGCGAGATCTTGTAACCTGCCGTGGTAATAAACTGACAACAGCAGACTGTTACTTTCCTCAGACCAGCAGCCTGCGTTCCAGGTACAGCAGCAGACACACTTCATCTAGAGTCACTTTAGGTTACACTGTCTTCAGCTATTTTTGAAATGTATATTGAGAATCATTATCCTGTGTATTTACTAGCTAATTTACACACGGACATCAAATTAAATTGACTTTAGTAGTTTGAGACCGTAGAATGATACAAGTGTTAATAGTCTTTTCTAATTCCAATTTTTCTTTCTTAAGGTGCGATGGGAAGAAGTCTTGTCGACTAAGAGCTTCAAATTCTGTCTTCTCTGATCCATGTGTGGGTGTTTATAAGTATCTGGAAGTGACATACTGCTGTAAATGATATTGACCATCCTGTCACAAATGATTGTCAATAAATAACAATGGAGAGCAAAATAAAGTTGAATCCAGATGTTTACAATGGTCTTTCATGAATTTCAGTGAAAAAACAATTGGTTTCTATGTGTAGTTTTTTTTGTGATGTTTGGATTGTCTCATAAATCTGTTACACACTACACTGTAAAAGATATAAACACTGTGTTTACAGCGTAAAAGGGCGGGGGGCACGCCGATCACGGTGGGCAGCCTGGTCACGCTCGGTTTCTCTATAACAGATTGTGGAGAGAGCGAGCGGGACAAACCCCGTAGGGTTGAGCGTGTTTGTGAGGGAATGTGGGCGCGGGACAGCGGGCACACTCACTTCACTGAGAACACCGTCGGCTTGTGCTGACTGAATGTGTGCTGGTTTCGTTTTTACAGAAACCGTGGGACACGCATCGTGTAGTGTTTGTGGGCACTGTGACGCGGGCACATTCACTACATTTTTCGCCAAATCGACATGAGTTGATTTTATTTGTGCTAGCCCTGAACTGAGGCGGGCTGTGTCTGTGTGGGAATGGGCACTGAGACGTGGGCATTCTTACAACACTCATAACACCATCTGCCGTGGCCGGAACACCAGAAAATACACTCTTTATTGGATTTATCTGGGTAGCCGTTAAAACGGCTCTTGTGTGCAGGCAAGCGGGCAAACGAACCGGCTTGTTGACTGCTAAATACACTGGAACAGTCACATTGCATGGAACTGGACAAGCGAATCGTTTCGGTGAAAATCCGGCCACAGCGGGATCTGAACACCGTCACTTTCCTAGGATGGCTAGGAAGGCTTTGGGACCTCGGGCTTGATCTCAATCCTCGGCCGGGGCCCGCGCTGAGGGGGGCGGCGTGCGGCAGAGCGAGAGCCTGGCGGCGTTGAGAAGCTGCGGCGGCAGGTGGTGTAGGCTGCGGCTGGGAGCTCCAGGCAGACGGCTGTTTCGAGCGACCTGCTGCGCAACTAGAGCGCTTCGGGAGGAAGTGCTTCATTGCCTGTGATGTCTTTTGAACCTCTCGGTATCTGTCCGCAAAATCTTTGACGGCAGATCCGAAGAGGCCCGCTGACGAAATGGGCGCGTCGAGAAACACAGCGCGCTCTGAATCCGTCATCTCAGTCAGCGTCAACCAAAGGTGTCTCTCAGCCACGGTGATAGAGGCCATGTTCCGCCCCATCGCCTGTGCGAGTCCTCAGAGTCACCATAGGCAATAGCTCACAATGAGGGCATCCGCCGTCGACGAGAGCGAGAGCCGCATAATCCTCAGCCAGGCAGGAAACGCAGATGACGTGACGGTCGCTGAGTGTGGCTCGTCACAAGCCGCGGGACCTTTGCATCTTTAAAAAGACGCAGCTCTTTTAGGAGAGAGAGATAAACAGTGAGAGTGTGAGTCGCAGCAGCGAACACACACTCTAGCAATTAAGGAAATAGACGCCCGAAAGCGTAGCAGGTACGGCGGCTGAAGGCGGCGAGTTAAAGGCCAGCGGCTTCAGGCTCGAAGGCTCGTCCCACAGAAGGCTTTCTGTCAACGGCGCGGCTTCTCACTCTGGATCCAGCGATGCAGTAGTGCTTCGCTGAAGAGATGAAAATCAGTTTGTATCAGCCTGGCAAGTGTATTTATAGGCCAAGGCAACGCCTATTCTGGCGGGACGTGACGAAATGGGCGCGAAGCGCCCCCATTGGGTATCACGTCGCGCAGGGCCTCCCTCGATAGGCTGCTGCTGTTGCCGCAGGGCAGCCAATAGGCGCGCGAGCCGTCTTGCCTATGTCCGTGTAGGATTACAAATTTTATATAAATGTTTAATTTAGATTTCCATTACAATAGTATTTTATATTGAGAAAGTTTATAAATGATGAGACCAGGAAATCTCTGCAAACGGTAGGGGTTCCCAGCATCATATTCCTGACTGTCCCATCTCAGTACGAGAAGGCTAGGCTTTTCCTGTTCTCATTGTTTTACCGGGTGAAGAGTCATGCTGAGCAAGTTTGAACACCTGCTATTTTATTACTGAGACCATTTGTCTTGGAGTTCTTATCTCAGTTCGAGAAGTCCTGCACCGTTCTGTTCTCATGTTTCAGCTCATTTACATGCTTTGTTCCTCACAATGTAATCCCTCCCCCTTGAAATGTATATAAACTACAATGTAAAGTTCCCTTAGTTAGACGATGTTGGAATGACTGCAGCTACCGACAAGCAATAAAGAACTTCTGCTTGGAAAACTTCCACCGTCTCCTGGTCTGAGCTTCTAACTTTTCTACAAAGAAAAAGATCACAACAGATGGTGCCGTGAGCCGGATAGAATTAACTTCACCTGAATCCAGATTGGAATTCAAGCTCAAAGATCTGACTGCATTCCAGAGAGAATCTTACCTGAATCCAGAACTGAAATCTCCACTCAACAAAGACTGAGTTCCAGAACTGAAATCTCCACTCAACAAAGACTGAGTTCCAGAACTGAATCCTGAAACTTGGCTCAACAAAGAACAAACTTTTTTTTGACTGAGTTCCAGACGAGTTTTCACTCAATTCAAAGAACCACTGAAGACCAGTACAAATCTCTGCGCCGTCAGAGAACAGTTATAAGACAGCTGCAGTGTCTGGCTAACAAAGTTACCGTTTAAAAGTTTATTTTAAAGATGAAAGTATAGGCTCTACGTTGCTAGAGAAGGTATCCTCTAAAGTTAGGGAAGGTTAACATTACGTGTTAATATTGGTGAACCTCTGTTCAAACAGGGATGTGTTTATCCTCTAAAAGTTAGGAAGGTGAAAGATCCTTTGCATTTCCTTTTAGATAAGATTAGCATAACGTGCTAATATTTTGTGTGTTACCCTTTGCTCTGGGCAAGGAAGGTTAACTGTGTTATCGAGTGTAGCCTCTTTTGATCAGAGAAGATTTAGTGTTTTTTGTTTGTTTTTATCCCCTAAAAGTTAAGAAGGTGAAAGATCCTTTGCATTTTTCTTTTAGGGAAGATTAGCGTAACATGCTAATAGTTTGTGATGTGTTGGTAACAAGGAAGTTTAACAAGATTTGATGTGTGTTAACAAGTAAACCCTCTGTTGATCAGAGAAGTTTATTTTTTGATTGTGTGGTAACAAAAGAAATCCACAAAATGGTTAGAAGAAATGCTAGGCTAGTTCCATCAACTGAGAAAAATGGACTAGCTAGCCCTTTATGGACAGACAGTGAGTTCAAGTCAATGTTAGGAGAGAAAATTGATTCCATAGTGACTGAGTCAGTTAGATTGGATTTGACAAAGAAATTTGGTATTGATCCAGACAAAGTTTGGTCTATTGAAGAACGCAAGAAGGTGTTAGGTGCATGTATCAGAAAGAAAAACATGAAAGGCATAATCTGTTGCCATAGAGAATATAGCTTATCCATTGCACAAGAACAAACTAGGTGTATTGATAAGTTAAATGAACAAAACAAACAATTGCAGACTTAAGTGCCCTGTTTCAAGACAAAGGTGAGCCATAATCAGGCCTCAACCAAATGTGACTCTGAAGACCAACAGTCAGATGAAAGCTATCCTGATTTACAGTCTTTCTGCAGACTAGAAAACACTAGAAATTCTGGTTTGATAGATAAAGATGTAAATGCATTTGAAGTGTCTGGAGCAAGACAAAAGGCTCAGACTAGGGCAAAAGGGATTGACTCTGTTCAATCTGTAACCCCCATACTGCAGCTACAAGCAGTCAAATTATCTTTAGGTCCCAAAGAAATCGAGAGAATCGCTGAAAATTTGCCATCAGTGCAAAGAAATTTTTCTGAGTTTAGGAGAGAATTGTCCAGAAAGATGCGGCTCTACGATATGTCTCTAGCTGAAGTCACCCAGCTAATATCACAGATCTTGACTGAGTCAGAATTCAGTGATTTTTAAAATGCTGTAAACTATTTTAAATTTCAAAATGCCAGAAAAGATGACTTGAGAGAGGGAGTTATGAGAGTGTTAAAAAGCATTGTTGGACCAAAAGTGGACTGGTCAAATATAACTAGTTGTGTACAGAAGAAGAATGAAACTGTTAGTCAGTACACAGAAAGATTTTGTCAGTCAGCTGCTGCATACAGTGGAATAGCGGACACTTCAGAGAAGGTGTTAAATGATAATGGCCCCTTAGCCTGTACATGGTGTGATGGTCTTTTGTCAGAGCATAGAAATGCATTGCATTTCTTAAATGTCACATGGGTCACTAGAACCCTGCAAAACAACTTGGACAGTTTAGTTACTTGGGAAAGAAACTCTGATGTCAAGGCAAGAGTGAAAATTTCAGCAGCATCCTTTAAGGTCAACGCAGAGAAGCAACAGAAACGCAAATGTCCTAAGAGAGAGGGCAGCAGTTGTTATTATTGTGGTAAACATGGACATTGGGGAAAAGAGTGTAGAAAAAACAAAAAGGATGTTAGAGAAACTAACAATGTAACTCCGCTTCTGCTCAGCCTGCTGGCTGCTCTGAAGCAGCCCCTCCCCTCGTCATTAAGCTCGTTGGGCAGCTGTTTTAGTTGTTAACCAGTTTGGCTGTGAGTGCTTAATTTCCCCACTAACTTGCAACAGAGATAAAAGACTTCTGTTTTTTGTTTAATAGAACAAAAGGAAAGTGACTATCTCAGTTTTTCCTTTGGGGGACACTGGTTAAAGTAGACTCACAGCCTTACATGTTATTTTACAGCACAGGCCTTTCATCATTAATAGTGTTAGGTCAGACTGTAAACGTAAAAAAAGCCCTCATGCAGTGTCCACAATAATGCCGAATATTGTCTTACAGCGTGCACCTGTCACGAATCCGTCCTCATGTATGATGTCTGCTATGACTGAAGTTTTGTTAGAGGATGAAGGAGAAATTACTACAGACGAGCAGGTTATGCAGTAACGTCCATCACGGAAGTGTTAGCTTCAGGACGTCTTCCAGATCATTTTTCAGCTCAAGCTGCAGAACTAGTAGCCCTAACAAGAGCATGCACGCTAGCTTCAGGATCAGTTGCTAATATCTACACAGATTCCAGATATGCTTTTGGGGTAATTCATGATTTTGGTGTCATTTGGCAAACCAGACAGTTTCTAACTTCTGCTGGATCCCCCATTAAGCATGCTGAATTAGTGAAAGATCTAATGTTTTCCATGAAACTTCCAAAGAAATTAGCAGTGTTCAAAGTGAAAGCACAAAGTTCAAAGCACATCTCACAACTAATATTACGGAAGCTAAAGGTAATGCTCTTGCTGATATGGCAGCTAAACAGGCTTGTTTCTATGCAACTGTACAAGTTTGTTCAGGTAGTGCAGCACAGAAGAAAATTATGCCTCCTGAATCAATAATTGATCTGTACAAAGACGTTTCCTCCATTAGAACCAAAGTGGCATGGGCCACATCAAGTGATGTTGATTACAGCAGCTGCAGAATTGTGTCAGGGAAGGAAAACCTGGACTCATTGTTTCACACTGTAACGTTGTTCCCCCACCTACAGGGATAGGTTAGGACACGGAACCAGTGAGGAGCCCCGGGAAGAACCGAACGCAACAGGCTTCGGAGGTTAACCCTGGGGTGAAGACTTCGCCCATAGGCCCTATTCTAGTCCATCCTTACCTCACTGTTCCTTAGGTGTCAAAGGTTTAAGAAATAGGGAAAGAGGAAACAACAATAGCAGAAAAGTTTACAACCCTAGTGTTTGAACAAATACTGCTCCACTGTCTAGCAGACTCAGAAAAAAGTTCACAATCCTAGTGTTTGAACAAATACTGCTCTCCTGTCTTTTGTTTTCTCTCTTCCTTTGTGCAGATAACACTTGATGGCTGACCCGAGACCCATATGCACCGACCTCCTCGTCTGCGTATGAAGACATAACCTCAAGAAACAACTAGACCCACTTCCGATCCAACTATCACAAAAGGATAAAGAAAAAAAAAAAGAAAAAAAAAATACACAACGCAGAGACTACAAAACCTTCAGTCATCCATCGACATGATCAAGATTGTCCTACTACTACACATCATGAAGATCGCACAAAGTCCGGACTCCCGAAACAACATATTCTTAGAGCTGATGAATATGTCACAAATGCCTTGTTTGCTGGAAAGAAAGTGTGCATGTCACATCCGAAGATGACTGCGTTCCAGGACTCACTTGTGCACAAACATGGTGGTCCAACAAGACATTCTTGATCTTTCAGCAATATTACACCAGATGACTGAAGATTATTACCCGTAGGGACGTCACGAACCCTAAAATTGCATGTTTGTTTAAGTGTTTAAATTTGTATTTTGTGAGAGCTATTTAGAACTCTCAAAGGGGGAAATGTAGCATTACAAATTTTATTTAAATGTTTAATTTAGATTTCCAATACAATAGTATTTTATATTGAGAAAGTTTATAAATGATGAGACCAGGAAATCTCTGCAAACGGTAGGGGTTCCCAGCATCATATTCCTGACTGTCCCATCTCAGTATGAGAACGCTAGGCTTTTCCTGTTCTCATTGTTTTACCGGGTGAAGAGTCATGCTGAGCAAGTTTGAACACCTGCTATTTTATTACTGAGACCATTTGTCTTGGAGTTCTTATCTCAGTTCGAGAAGTCCTACACCGTTCTGTTCCCATGTTTCAGCTCATTTACATGCTTTGTTCCTCACAATGTAATCCCTCCCCCTTGAAATGTATATAAACTACAATGTAAAGTTCCCTTAGTTAGACGATGTTGGAATGACTGCAGCTACCGACAAGCAATAAAGAACTTCTGCTTGGAAAACTTCCACCGTCTCCTGGTCTGAGCTTCTAACTTTTCTACAAAGAAAAAGATCACTACATCTGCACGCTGCCACACAGCGTTTTACATTCATTCAAAATTAAGGATAATTTTTGGCTTCAATATCTCGTGGAAAAGAGGTTTCCCCGTAGTGTAAGATATTACGCAGTACGAGAGATACTATCGTAAGAGAATCATGCTTTCCCCATTATTGTTGAATCACGGAAGCTGCACCAGTTACTTTTGCCAATCTCTGCTCAGTGAACGTGTTACATTGCACACACACCTCTAAGCAAAATATAGCTCTTGTACAACCTACTCTGACTTCACAAAATACATTATGAAATTATTATGAAAATGAATAAAGAAAAATAATACTAAAAAATAACATTAAAAAGTAGACTTTGAGTCTTCAGATATGACCAGAATCTTATATAGCAATACAAGTAATTTTATTATTATAATAATTATATATAGTTATTTTTACTTTAAATAAGTTTTTTTTACATCAACATTGAACATTGAAATGTTATAATTCTCACTACCAATTTTGATATTGTGAAAACATTCAAACTAGCCCAAAAAAACTAATTTAAAAAACTTAGTTAACAAAGACAAGTAGGCCTAGCCTTCACTATATCAATTACATTTATACTCATTAAAGTTACGCAAGTGATTCAGTCAAGAACAGTGTGATTTTCTTTGTTTTTGGTTGTTTGATTAACTAAATGACACAGATGTGCTTTTCACACTTGAAATCAAATCCTGGGTTATCTTGCTTCACGTTTCACACTGCTCATACTTTACCAGGGGTTACCAATGAATCCTGGGTATTCGTACAGTAACGTTTCACACTGTACAGCACATTCCTAAACCCCGGGTAATGTTCTCATTTGCATAATAGCAGTTTCATTGATTGACAGAAAGAAGAGGCTCTAGCGTTGCGCATCCTCATATTACATAATGTATATCAGATAGTAGGCTACTATGAAGTTTTCAGAAACATTATTTTCTTCACTCCAATGAACTTGTTTCCCATCACCATTTGACATTTCCCCTCAAACGCTGAAATGAAATAATAAATGACAGGCATCTCGTAACAATCTAACATTCTTGTGCTCTGTGGGACATTTATGTTGTAGTTTCTCTGTGCCTAGTTTCTTTGTTCTGTTTCCTGTGGCCAGGTTGTAGTTTTGTAGTTTTTACCATTTTTATTAGTCTGCTCCAGGTGTGTCAGTTTTCCTTGTTAAGCTTGTTTACCCCTCTGTTTCAATAGCCCTTGTAATCTCTGCTTCTCTGTCAGTTGTTGTTTGATGGCATGTGTCTGTGTTCCCTGTGGTTTCCTCAATGTTATTTTGTTCCTGAATTATGTTATAATAGTTTATTTTCATTGAAGTCTCCCTGCATTTGGCTCTCTCATCTCTGCCTGCCGTCTTTGATTCCTCCGTTCCGTGACTGTGATGAGTACAACGATAATCTGGGGTTAAGCGAAGTCTGAAATGCCCAAAAACAGCATCAGGTATATTAGGCTACTGTCACTTTAAGACCTCAGGTACCGTCCAATATACTGACACACATCCAATTTTCTTATTTTCAGCTGTTTACTTTCACTTAAGACATAACCGACTGCGTTTACATGAATACTTGCCGAGACTGGAATTTTAACACATGAGTGTGTGTATTTGACTGTTCACGCACAATAAGCTGCCCAAAAGAAATTAGTTCAGTATACTCACTTGCTGTGTGACCAGTGGCTTTATGCACAAAATTGTCAAATCCCTACCAGTTTATCGTGTCTACCGGTATAAAATCCACCCCTAATTTTCCGTTATGTATATTTTGCATAATTTTCACATATAGCTGAAGATTCAGTTTATGTCTGTGCACGTGTTCTGATGTCTTAAGTGACTCTAGAGGAACGCAGGCTGCTGGTCTGAGGAGAGTAACAGTGTGGTGTGGTTGCTAATTTATGAGGGCAGGTTACAAGATCCCGTCGTCCATAATTGGCATGATGAACAAAAATAGCACCAATTTCTTTTGAAATAAAAACAGCACATTTTAAAACAATAATGTGTGCCACCATACACTGTAGCTGGACTGATCTATTCAAAATATTGTGGGCATGAGGACCTTAAGGGCTAAAACAAAATGCTCTATCTTTTTTGATGCTACAGTATGATCTCAGCATAGAAAAAAACTTACAATATCGGAGGAGGTTGAGTTTGTTTCCCAGCCCTGTTTGTTTGAACCACAAGAGGCGTATTCCATCGGTCACTTTGAAGTTTAATATTTTATAAAGGAGTAAAAATATTTGCATATCTTGTACTGTAACTGTATTTCTGACCTCTGTTCCCCTTCTCTCTCCCCCCCCCCCCCCAAAAACTAGAAATAAGTGTAACCTGTGAAAATCGTCGAAGCGTCATTAAGTGTTGTAAGTACTTTGATCTCAGTATAGTAAAGAACATACAGAAAGAAAGTGTATAGCCTCATGTCCACAATGCTTTGAATGGATCAGTGCTGCAGTACATGTTGGCACAAATTGTTTTTATTAGTGAAGTGATTAATTGATATCGGTGTCTGTGTATCACAAGGGAAAGGTGTTATTCATGTTCATCATGCCAATTATGGAAGGTGAGATCTTGTAACCTGCCGTGGTAATAAACTGACAACACCAGACTGTTACTTTCCTCAGACCAGCAGCCTGCGTTCCAGGTACAGCAGCAGACACACTTCATCTAGAGTCACTTTAGGTCACACTGTCTTCAGCTATTTTTGAAATGTATACAGAATATATCCGAGGGACAATGTATATTGAGAATCATTATCCTGTGTATTTACTAGCTAATTTACACACAAGGACATCAAAAAATAAAATTGACTTTAGTAGTTTGAGACCGTAGAATGATAAAAGTGCTAATACAGTCTTTTCTAATTCTTCCAATTTTTCTTTCTTAAGGTGCGATGGGAAGAAGTCTTGTCGACTAAGTGCTTCAAATTCTGTCTTCTCTGATCCATGTGTGGGTGTTTATAAGTATCTGGAAGTGACATACTGCTGTAAATGATATTGACCATCCTGCCACAAATGATTGTCAACAAATGACAATGGAGAGCAAAATAAAGTTGAATCCAGATGTTTACAATGGTCTTTCATGAATTTCAGTGAAAAAACAATTGGTTTCTATGTGCAGTTTTTTTTGTGATGTTTGGATTGTCTCATAAATCTGTTACACACTGCACAAGATATCAGGGTTTTTACATTAATCAAAATAAGCTAAACTACCCAAGTTATACAATTTTCAACTTAAGTCTATTAAATGTAGTTTAAGTTGAAAATACTTCTACAGCGGAGTTGTTTTTACTTAAAGGCAGCAATTTATTTTTGAATAGTGTAAATATGCTTTCAAAATGTGTTTTTTTTGCAGTGATGCCCTAACCATTTTTGGCTCCCAAAAGAAAATTTTTAGTGAACTTAAAAAGAACCACCAAATTGTTGAACCGATAAAACATGAGTCCTCTTTTATAAGAATTTGTATTGCAAAAAGCACTGCATCCTGTGCAAAGCATCCTAATTGCAAATACACTATACAATCTTATCTGATTTAAAGTGCTTGAGTAACCCATTGTCCTGTCAAGAAGCCACCATCACTCAGTGGCGCCTCCAGATATTTTATATAGGTGTGGCCAGATGGGGCCACTTAAAATCTTGGGGTGGCACACCAAAACTATAAACCATAATTTCAGAATTTTATTCTACTGTTGTAGTAAACCGGCCTGTAGAAAACTATCAGAAAGACTTAAGGAAACCCCTACTGATATACTTTGGTTTATTGTGTTATATATAATGTTACTAATGATATTAGTAGGGCCCTACTAATAATTATATTATATATACTGATATATATGATATATATAAGGGCCCTCGCCCCGTGGCAAATATCCAGATACTTACATAATTGTGATGAATTTAATCATTTTTAAGTTATTATTTTGCAGTGTAAGATTACAGTTAACACCTTTAAATATTACATAAATGTATTATGAATTTTTAATAAACTTAATGAGTGTATAAATCACCAGCAAAAAGTAATTCTTGAAAAAATCTGCACAGTAATTTTATAAAATCTAAATATGTTAATAAAAACAAATTACTATTAGTTCTCTTATAAAATTCAATCAGGCAATCATACATTTCACAATTTTATATTTATATATTAATGTCAAGAATTCAGAAGTGCATATATAGCCTACACTACAAAGAAATAATATACAATTAAATAATTATTATTTTAAATGTACTGAGCAGGCTAGGTATAACAAAATATATTGGCTTTATGTTTCTATATTTATATTCTTTATATTTTATATTTATATTTTTATATTGGCTAAGAATATTTCAGTGTGCAAACCCATGATAACATGAAAAAACCGAGCGCACACAGCTTGTATGCGCATCGCGGGATTCGCGGATGCAGAAACGACACTTTACAATAGCCTACATTACTTCAGCGCTGCGCTGCATAAGTGCGCATTTGAAAGTTCACGTCATAAAGCGAAGAAATGTCGAGCGCACGAATCCTAGTGCGATTTGTTCCTTTGTTTCACAGTTTTAAATTCCAGTTATTGTGCGTTTGATGCCGATTCATAGTCCTTGTGACGTGTGTGATCTAACAAGCACACGGTAGTGAGTCGTTTAAAAACAGCAACAAACTCCAACAAAATAAAGTAATTTTATGCAAATCTACAACCTTTTATCTACAGATCATGCATTATAATGTGAATATATCATATTGGAGAGAGTTTTACCGTGCATCCAAGAGGCGCGCGCGCTGTTTGAATATTAATGGAGAATGATTGACAGCCGCAGAGGAGGGAAAACGAGTTTCCGTATACTTGAATGATGTAAATAGACTTCTGTCCCTCACATTAAGCTATGGAATGACTTCAGATGACTTTGTCACCCATACTGATGACGTGAAAAAAGCGTGAGGCGCCGAAAAGCGCACTGTTTCCCTGCTTGTCAAAACGTGGCAAAGACACATCAAAAAGCTGCTGTAACCGCCTATACTGTAACCATTTGGCACTTAAAAAGCAATTCACGACACATAATTCCCCGTCTTCTTTTACTAAAGAATATTTTTGACTTATTTATGAAAGGCACAACTGATGCTACTAAAAATTTATACTGGCCATTGGGGTGGCCAGTGGGGTGGCCAGGAGTCGGCCAGGGGTGGCCACCCCCTGGTGGCGCCATTGCCATCACTGCCCGACCACCTCAGAGTGTGTGCTAGACTCTTCTCATTAAATACGTCACTTGCTTGTTGCACAGATTTGCATGTGCTTCACAGTTTCCAACAATTTATTAGTAGTAAATAAATTAGTAGAGTAATGGGGTGGTCATGTAACCTGGAGAAAGATGACTGAAGATTGAGACTTCACTCCGCTCCAGGACTTTTTTAGGACCCCCTTTGGGTTTTAGTCACAGGGTCAGGGGAAAGGATAAAAGAAGATTGTAACCGTTGCTCTGGGTCTTTTTGATTCTCTGGCTCCCATTATTGGGGCATTCTCTCTTTGCCTCTTTTCTTTCTCTCTTATTCTCCCTCTCTTTCTATCTCTCAGGTAACATTTTACTTATATGCGGGGTACAATTAATGGTATAAGTTTGTATCATCTCATACATCTATTTTGTAACTATTTTGGGATAATAAAAAAAAATGTATACCCCATTCTATTTTTGATGTATACTGCTTGCGCAACTTACAAAGGACAAATGGATTTGCAACAGTCACTTTGCCACTTTAAACTTTTCCGGTGACATGAAAAATTAAAAGACAAAAAAAAAACATCAAATGTTAAGTGTCACACAAATGTCAATTTACATTTTTGTATCCATTGTATCCATCCAAAATATATCCATTCAACAGGATTTTGTATGAGTTACAAAATATCTGAAATGTCCTGTTAGATCTATTACAGTTTTTCACTAACACCTTATAATAACTGCATTCTATGAATCATTAGTTAAGCATTAGTAAATTGTTCATTCATAATTATATTTGTTAATAGACATTCTTCTAGACATTACATTATAGTCCTTTATGAATAAAAATGCAAGCACATTTAATGCAATGCATATTTTTTCCAAGTAGTGCAATTCAACAAGCTTTTTTTTTTCAAAAATTTATATAGTTTTAACCATAGTGAGGGATAAAAATGCGTTCCAGTGCTGGAAATTTAAAAACAATTTCATCCAGAGATCAGAAAAGGGTGCAAATATAACAATTCAGTGCTAAAAACGTTTGCAAACTATTAAATTGTGATAACGAAACTTATAATCACTTTAGCTTTCAACACCATCAGTGATAAAAGTAAAGATTCTCAAAGCCTTTAAAGCAGGCAACGTTATTTATTAAGTTAAATATTTAAATATACAGACAGTGGAATGGAACAACATACTATATAGAAAACTTAGTTGTAACAAATAATGTTCTGCTGTGCAGAATTAAGAGGCCATAAAAGACTTCCTTAGTAATTTCTGAAGTAGGACAGTAAAGATTCACTCAGCCCTACAAATGTAGTCAGTTACATTACTTTAATAAAGTAATTGAAATAATTTCACTATACATTTTAAACAGGCTTGCAATCTGTAACCCATTACAATTCCAAAGTAACCTTTCCAACACTGCCTATTGTTGGTCAAATGGCATTAGTGTGTGTGGAGAGAGTGCAGATTTTAGTTAAATTGAAAAATTTTAAAGAAAAATGACTCGAATCTGAACGACATGTCTTTTGGGAAAAAGTGCAATGAAAGTGCTTTAAGGATTCTCTATGAAAGTGACACGTGCTTGAGTGGCGCCCGGGGAACGATTGGGGGTTAGGTGTGTGACGACCTCTGCTGTAACCTGACTCCGCCAGATGGATTTGCTCCGCATATCCATCTGGAAACCTTCCGTTGAAGTAGTTTTGGGAAGGGGCGTAAATACTGGTTAGCTGATTGGCCTATATTGGTGATAGACGGGCCAAATCAACCAATCAGATCAACGAAGCATATGACGTACTAACAGAGCGACGACGAAAACACAACCACAAGCCAGGCTACTCTTGCTGCTGCAGGTAAAGGCTCGTTAGCTCAGCAAATAAGATACATGTCGGCAAAGGATATTTGCCGTTTTTGTAACGACAATTTGAATAAAAGGCACCATTTCAGGTGCCCGGTCTATATTTAACAAGAAGGATGCAAGAGAAAAAAGCATTAGCGAGGGGCTAAAAGAAATAGGACTACCGCTGTCTGAAAATGTTTCTAGATCAGGTCGTATTTGCTTGCGTTGCTTCCGCTTGATTTGTAGACTAGAGGAGGATTTCGACGTTTTTAGAAGATGGCAAAGAGCAGAGAAAGACTCAAACCCAGCAGAAGCATCAACCTCAACCAGCACATCACAGGCAAGTGCCGAATCTTCAAACACATCATCAACACTAGGCAAGAAACGGGACAGAGTGCCGACCCCTTCCAAGTGTCTCCAACCCCCAACACCAACAGCTCCTCGAGCTTCAAAATACTCGAGGCCGACAGACAACGTAACCCCAAAGACGGGACGGCAAAGTTTGACGGAGGTAATTTGAATTGAATGTGAACCATAACTTGTGTTTGGTTAAGTCTGTTATTGACTTATCAAAGTGCTGATATCACTGATGTATAACGTCAGACCCAGTACACGGGTAGGAAATGTAGCTGCTAGGATCCCAAAGGACTAAAAGAAAAGCTCATCCTCGAACATCAAACGCCATTCCTTACACAGTAGACTATGTAAGATAATCTTCTTGAGCCTAGATTGTCTCACCAGCATGTTTTTTTATTATTATTTATTATAGCTATAGCATACACACCCATGTTACTTATATCCATATGACATACACAATTCAACCACACAAGTACCTTGTATTTATAGTGTACAGATCGGCTGTAATTAAAAAAGTGTATCTTTTTCTGATCTGTAATAAACACTGTTGTCTTGTGATAACATCTTGATATCGGGAATTTAGCTACATTGTTGTTAAAGGCTTGATGCATTTTGATTTTGCACCCCATGATAACATATTAATAATTGTCTGAATCTGAGTATACTAGTTGTTTACTAATTAACCCTTTTTATTTGTGTTTCAGGTTATTATTCACTACCCATCCCATCCAAAGGGTGACAGAATTGTATGTCAGGCAAACACGGCATCTATTGTTGAAAACACTGCAAAGCAGAATTGGTCACGGGCTGCCAATCAGATAATCAAAAACAAAGACCTCTTAGAAGCACTTAAGGAAAACATCCTTCAAGTTATTGAGGATGAGATAAAGTTCCTTTGCAACCCGCTTAAGGGTTTCATGCTTTGGCAGTCTTCAGCTGCTGATTTGAAGGCATTTTCTTTTGCAAACCTTCAGTCAGATCTTCAGTCTATGGCACCATTCACATATTCCATCTTTTCAAAAATCACCAAAGGCTCTCACCATCCCACTTGTGCTTCTGCTGCTATAGCCTTGCGAGGAAGGGAACCACGCTTGTCGGCCTTTGCCTACTATGTAAACAGTGTGCTGCAGTATGGTGGGGCCAAAAAAGCTGTTTATAAAAGATTAAGCAAACTGTGTATAACTACTGCACACAATCATGCTGTTGGAAAACAGAAACAGTTCGCAACTACATGCAGTGAAGACTTACAGGTACTAAAAGTAGCCCATGAAGTCTTCCTCAAGTCTCAAAAGGAACATGGAGGCACGGATGTGGAGGGAGCTAGTGCAACAAGAGCACTAAGTGACTCAGTGGACCTGGACACAGCTACGCTAAGCATGGAACATTGCATTTTAACAGGTGAGAGGGACCAGCCATTAAGATGGCCAAATTGCTCTGTCCAGGACAATTGTCAGAGATCTTATTCATGCTTTTGGGGTATTAATGTGTCAGCACTCAATGCTAACTTGTGTAGTCCACTTATACATTGTGTTTTTTTTTTCTTTGTTTCTCTACAGATGAAACTACCCAAAGCACTTCAGGTGGCACCATTGCGACACATGGAGCTACTGGCACCACTACCAGCACTTTACAGACGGATCTGCAGACTGACCAGGGGCCTGCCGATGGCACAACTGTGTTCACCTTTGGTTCACGTACTGATGAGGAAATGGCACATCTGGGTGTTGCAGTATTGCCCGTCGAAGCATCGCCAACATGCTCAACTCCACCACCTACATATGCCATCATATTTGATAATCTTGACTTCTTTGTTCGCACACAACACCAGTCTGTCGTCCGAGGGAACAAGTCACTTCACTGGATCCACCACCTTGCGGTGGAAGATAGAGTGCCTTCACCTCATCTCAGCAAGGACAAGCCCACTCAGCCAATCATGGAGTACGACATTGGGCACTCCCTCCCGGGTCCTGAAACCCAAGCCCATATGCGCCGTGAACACATAGTCCTGGGCAGCCGCATCCTCACACAGCACTTGGATGCCTTCAAGCCCTTCTCAAGAGTCGTGGTTCGTCACATCCCTCATGAGTTTTCAAAGATTATGTTAGAGGCCTCCACCCACGTAAGTATTTATGATATACACTACATTGTGCGTTGGACATTCATTTAACTTTGTGTTGCTTAAGAAGTCACCACTGTAACGGTTTGTTTTTTCAACACAAACTATTGTCGCCACAATCCATGCATCCTCTCTTTATAGTACCCTCTTGGAATCCTGTTCAAGGATGAAAACAAATCTGGAGACTTGGTGGATGTTCTACAGCACCTCCAGAAAGAGTATGTGTGAACTAGGGCAGCAGGGGACAATTTCACTTTTGGGAAAATGTCACAGTCGGCATTTGGCCCAAGGGGTAATCTTGTTAGCTGGTATTGATAAAGCATGAAAATCTACTTATGTGTCATGTAGGTATGCTCCAAAGGGCCCAGATGGACTGGAGAGCATTCTAGTCGGCGGTGACCGGCTGACGGAGGGGAACAGTAGGAACCTTCAGTGGAGCTTTGCTGAAGGGGAAAGTGTGGAAGACCGACTTGAAGGGCTTGTTTTCAAGTTTGAGGACTGGCATGCAATCCGAAACTTGTTTGAGGTGAGTGAAGTTAAATGTTTGACCTCAAACTTTAACCAAAACTGTACTGCATTAACAGTCAATAGGTGGTAACAAGGCTGGGATGGCAAGGCAGACATATTGCCTTAATGGGCTCTTCCTGAGCACTCCGTCTTTTCATTCATGTTTATCTATGCCTTTAGATCTATCACAAGGTCTTCTTCAAAGAGGGCTCTGAAAGAGATCATGGGACACTGCTTTCTAACATGAACAGGCTGAGGTCTGTATATTTGCCTATCACCCATACACTCCTTCCACACCCATACACCCCAGTCTGAGTGGCTTTGGCCCTGGGTAGCCATTCACTTTTTTCTTGAATTTCCCCTAGGGATCAATAAAGTATCTATATATCTATCTATCTATCTATTTATCTATCATGAACGACACCATGAAAAACAAGTATTTTTGATTGTAGAACAGTAGCACTTTGAACATTTTTCGCTGTGGTTTTATTTGTTGTTCTTTGTATGTGCGTTTTGTATGTACACATATTCTGCATGCATGTGTTGCCATTCTACGAGTGTTTCTAACTACCATGTACATATTTTTTTCCAGGACTATTCTTTGTGCAGATGAACTCCAGCCACCATGAATTAAGGCTTGGTATTTTTTTTACTCGTGTACTGTGGAGATTAAGACTTGCCACCATGAATTCGGCATGAGTCTGCTCCTAAAACAAAAACAAAAATATTCACATGCAATCTTTATCCTTTTACAGGAGCAGCAATGCGAAACAAGGCCCACATACTGCATTCAATGCATATAAAGAGTTTCTGCAGAAGGACACGGCTGCTCTCTTCTTGGCCGCTGCGCTGGAGCATTTTGGACTGAAGGATGTTGGCGGTACGAGTTCTTCTAGATAAAAGTTGCTGAGCACATAGCCGTTTGCTAGAGCAGGACAATAACATTTAAAATGGAACAACTCTGGTCAGCACAGCAGCTACTCCTTCAGGTGTTTTTGTTGTTTTGTCAGCACCAAGTCAACATTACACCAAAAATTCAACTTAATGGTACAACGACTTAAACATAAACTTTCACGGCTTTAATGGCTTAAACAGTTGAGCAAAATCATAGTTATACATGGAATACCAGTGACTAGTCACAATGTTTTCTGAAGCAAGTGAAATGTCATGTATATGTAATGCTGCCTCTAAAAA
The DNA here is from genome assembly GCF_051911475.1 of Siphateles boraxobius. NCBI lineage: Eukaryota > Metazoa > Chordata > Actinopteri > Cypriniformes > Leuciscidae > Siphateles > Siphateles boraxobius. The sequence continues at coordinate 14,170,579 of NW_027509205.1, read as the reverse complement.
TATGTAATCATCATCATTACTTTTTTGTATGTCTCAACAGATATCCCAGAAGGCTTTATCCCTGACCACATCCAGACTGGTTCACTGGAGCTGAGAAGGAGCTGGCTGCATGAAGTTGTGTCCCAAGTTGTGGACAGATTTGTTGTGTTTCCCAACACTGCTGACATTTTAACTGGAGCCAGAGATGCTGCTAGCGAACAAGTTTCAAGTTTCAAGTTTACTTTATTTATATAGCACATTTAAAACAGTCGCAGACTGACCAAAGTGCTTCACAACAAAAGAACAGAACAAAATAACATTAAATGAGCACAATCCACAATAAGGCATACAGTTTCTGGTCCAACAAGGTTTCCATATTAGGCAATACTACAATCCTAATATGCCAAAGAGAACAAATGAGTTTTTAAAAAAGACTTAAAAATGGTCAAACTCGGAGCCAGTCGAATTTCCACTGGTAAGTCGTTCCAGAGGCGCGGACCGATTACCGAAAAGGCACGGTCACCTCTGCGTTTAAGTCTCGAATGTGGAATTAAAATAAGATTCTGTTCTCCAGATCTTAAGCTTCTTGATGGGATATACTGATGCAGCAGGTCAGATAGGTAGCCAGGTGACTGAAAGTGCAATGATTTAAAAACAAATAGAAGAATTTTAAAATGTATTCTAAATTGCACTGGCAACCAATGAAGGGCCTTTAAAAGTGGAGTGGCGTGATCCCTTTTCTTCTTTTTCAACAGAAATCTTGAGGCAGCATTTTGAACTAACTGAAGACGGGCAATTTGGGCCTTAGAAATGCCACAGTATAACGAATTGCAATAGTCAAGACGTGACGTGATAAATGCATGCACTGCCATCTCCAAAGTCTTATCAGTAAGGAAATGTTTAATTTTTGCAAGTAGACGGAGCTGGTGAAAACTGGACCCAACTACTGAAGAAATCTGTTTATCAAATTTTAAAGAGTCATCCAGGATAACACCCAGATTCCGTGCCTGCGAGGACCTAAAAGTCGATAGTGACCCCAAATCCATGTTAAGTGATTTCGTATTTTCAGAAGGGCCAAAAACAATTACTTCGGTTTTCTCCTTATTTAAGGATAAAAAATTTAGAGATAACCAGGATTTAACCTCATCTAGACAAGAGGAAAGAGCAGTCATGGCCAATCGATCATTTTTTCTGAAAGGCAAATAGATTTGGGTATCATCGGCGTAAAAATGATACGACACTCCATGTTTTCTAAAAATAGATCCCAGAGGCAGCATATATAATGAAAATAGAGAGGGGGCCAAAATCGAGCCTTGAGGAAGGCCACATGGGAGAGGAGCAGTAGAAGATAAAAATTCTCCTGTCCTAACCACAAATTTCCTGTCAGATAAAAATGACTGGAACCATTTTAGAACTGTACCAGAAAGACCCACCCAAGATTTCAGTCTATCAATTAAAACCGAATGGTTAACAGTGTCAAAAGCAGATGATAGATCTAAAAGAACGAGGACCACAGAGCTACCCGTATCAGTTGCCAAATAAATGTCATTTAACACTCTCAGAAGGGCTGTTTCAGTGCTGTGGGCAGTTTTAAAACCAGATTGAAAATGTTCAAACAAAGTATTTGCAGCAAGGAAGGATTGTAGTTGAAAAAACACAATCTTTTCCAAAACCTTGGAGATAAAAGGCAAAACAGAGATAGGGCGATAATTTTTTAAAATAGACAGATCAAGTGAAGGCTTCTTTAAAAGAGGTATGACAGTTGCCACTTTCAGAAAAGCAGGAACCACCCCAGTTAGAAGACATTTATTTAAAAACGACATTAGACCTGGCCCAATTGAGTCAATAATTTGCTTTAAATACCTAGGGTGAATAACATCATATGAAGAAAAGGAAGGTTTCAGCTTGGCAATGATGTCACTGAGTGTCAGAAGGGAGACAGGTTCAAAGACATCCCACGATATAGACCACTGTGGATGGAGAGGCAGCTCAATAGAGGGAGTATGAGTTACCGGTCCTAAATTAACTGCTTTATCCTTAAAAAACCTCAAGAAGCTTTCAGAAAGAGCAGCAGAGGCAACAGACAGAGTATTGACTGGAGGGTTAACAACAGAATTAATAACAGAAAACAGGACTTTAGGTCTAGAGTGATTATGTAAAATTAAATTTGAAAAATAGGTTGCCTTAGCCGATTTGGCAGCTCTCTGATAAGCCAGTAAACTATCTTTAAATAACTGTAAAGAAATGTGGAGATTATCCTTCTTCCATTTACGCTCAGCCTTTCTACAAGCTTGCCTTAGCACCCGAGTCTCAGCGGTAAGCCACAGTTCAGATTTCTCTTTGTGCTTAAGAGGCCTTAAAGGAACAGTCTCATTCAGTACATCAAGCCATGCGCTATTTAACAAACTCAGGTGTTCATCCGCATCCAGATCCGCTAACGGAGACTCCAGGAGTAGATGAGAACAAGATTTAAAAAAGCACTGACTAAAACTTTCACAGCCTCTAAAGGAACAGGAACTCCCATGCCGCATGCCAGGTTGCAAGGCGGTCTATAAGTACAGAAAAGCAAGGGATAACCATGAGCGAAAACAACATGGCTTTGCTGCAGCTTCAGTGTCTGTGTCAAATACAACCAGGCCAGTTTCAAGGGACCACAAAAAAGAACATACCGAAGCAAGACTCTGCTTTGGCTTGTTTCTGTCAAACATGCAGGATGCAGTGAAGGAGGGAGATGGAAAGAGGCTGTTGAGGTTGTACACAGTAGCACTGTTGTATTATAAGGCCTACGGACATACACAATACGCCTACAGTACACTCTTACTGACCCTGCAGGTCAACGCCATGCTCTCCCCTCGCTTGGCTCATAGCCTCACCTGGAACAGGTTTTGGAATGGGAAGGGAGGGGCGGGAAAGAACATTTCCCTTGACTTACACCTCGAACACCTCAATAACTTTTTAAAGTCCTTCTTGAGGCGCATGGGCCCCAACATGACTGAACAAGCCGCAGACAGGATCAGCAGGTCCATTGGGGTTCTGAAGGACTTGATGGACACCACCGACAAGGAGCTGGAGGTGTCAAAGTCCAGTGGCATCCACCATGCTGCTCGCCAGAATCAGGACATCCTGATCCTGGTAGAGGTTATCAGAGAGGCCGAGCTGTTTAAAGACCAACCAGGCAGAGAGTTTACAGCCTTCCCCAAGTTTGATAGAGACATTCTCTCAAAACTTAAGTACAGTGAGTTGCGGGGATGGATGAGGTCCAAATTGAAAGAGTGGAGGAACTTACCCATTTGAAAACTTTGTAAATAAAACTGTAAATATTTGCTTATTTGCACTTGCATGTTTACCAGCTGTCACTTTTGAAACTTAAATAAAAAACAAACAAAGGTATCATGTGTCATTGTTTTATTATCACACATAGACAAATGCCAAACTTTTTCATAATGATGCAAGTATCATTAATCAATCTATTTTAACAAGTGAAAAGAAACAGTTTTGAGCAACAGTGACATTCAACTTTAATCAATTGCATTGGTTCAAAAAATTGTACATGTCAAAGTAATTTCAAATCTTAACAAAATACAAGACACTAATGGCCTGCACCTGAATGGTGGTGATAGTCTGAGTCTGTACTGCTATATGGGGTTCCTATCTCACTTAAGTCCTCATCTTCATCATCAAAATAACCTGTGTAATCAATGTCTGGCTCTGTGAAGCTGTCCTCGTGGGAAGTAGGCTGTATGTCCAACTCAATATCACCAAAAACCTCACTTATTACTAGTAGAATTTCTCTTGCATGGCGTGCTCTGAATACTGGAAGGTTGTTAATAATGTAAGTCAAGTCAAATATGTGTTCGCTGTGTTCTACCACTGCCTCTATAAGTTCAGCGCTAAATCCTGTACAGGCTGACCTGCTAGTGAAGAGACGGGCTGTGTCTTTAAGTAAAGAGCTCCTGTACTCCTCCAACAGATCCCTTACTAAGGTTCTATCATCATCTGTTACCGATCTACATTTCAAATCAATGCAAACATCTGGTTCTAACAACTCATATTTAGGAATAGGCTCTCCACAAACACAAGATGCACATGAACATACAGAGTGGCAATGGGTACAACACAGATGTCCTGGCTCCACACTTGTGGTGTGCTCCTCAAAATGGCAGAATAAAGCTTTTCTAAAGCAGCTGTGTGTGCCTGTGGCAATCACTCCTTTAACTACTTTATCAACCTTGACAGACTGTTTGATAACATACAGAATTGCATGTGATTGCAAACCATTTCTGCCGGCCCGTCCAACCTGTTGAACAATATCCTCTATGTCGTCTGGTGATCCATACATGACAACATGAGAAACATTCGGGAAATTCAATCCCATCCCGAGAGCTGTTGTTGCTACAACAACTCTGCAGCTCCCCTCTCCATTAAACGATGCCAGAACTCGATCTTTATACTGTGTGAGTGTCTTACTGTGAAACATTCCTATCAGAAGGTGTTCAGCCTTATGATCCTTGTCCCTGTCAATCCAAGCATCTTCACCAAGTTCAGCTTTAAGATAGCTGTACACCTTTCCAACTGATTTCAATGATTTGCAATAAATAATGATGGGGGACATAGACAGTGCCTTATCTTTGACATCCTTCACTACCCAGTCCATGCAGCTGAGATCATTGGAAGGAACCTGTGTCAGTCCAAGCCTGATGTTTGTCCTGTTTGGGCTCACAGTAACTTCAGTTGTATTCTCCATACGCAGCAGCTTGGTCCCACGGCGTCTATTCTTAGTATGAGCTGATGCTGTCAGCGCTAACACAGGTGTACCTGAAAGACAAAAAGGCAAACACACATAATAAGAAAAGGTATAAACACGATGGATGATTACAGAGCTTCACTGCTTTGGCCCCCAATAACCATTTTAAGTACCTCACCTTCTTTGGCAAGGGATCTGAGTTCTCCCAGTCTGGCAAAGCTCTCCCTGAAGGCAGCCTCCCCTTTTGCACCCTCTCCCCTGGTCGACACAAAACAGAGAAACAGAGATCCAACAATGAGTCTTACTGAGTAAAGGTTGATAACATGCATAGTGAATATAAAGGTCATTATACTATTTTAATGTATATTTAACACTCAAAATTCGCATGTGATATTAACTTCACATCTTGTGTATACATCTTGCACTTGTGTATAAATTGTATACTTGATAAGATACATTGTAATATTTTTATTTATTTAATCTTTTTTATTTATTTATTAGTATATGTCAGTTTATGTTTGTGTTTGGTTTGTATTGTGTGTTAAATCCTGCGGCAACACTGCAATTTCCCCTTGGGGATTAATAAAGTTTTTCTAATTGTAATTCTAATTCTAATAGGAGCATTTACAGCCAGGGCAATGTTAACTTAGGTAACGCTAGCTAGTTCATCACTCTGTATAGGTTGTTTGGCGTTCACATACAACATAAATATAGACGTGTATATAATACGTGTATATATACAAAAAACATTTTAATCTTCATCCTATATGACTGAGCCAACGTTGCTTATGAACAAATTGCTAGTGCATATTGTTAGCTATCGTTTGTTTGGCTTCAAGGACCTAATGACATTGTTTAACATACAATTAAGTTAGGTAACGTAACTAACGTTAACGTTTTTAAACTTACCATTTATATGTGACATGCACCTCATCAACGACAATCCCCACCAAGTCTTCTCGGTATACTTCGGAGGAAAGCATATCCCTCCATTTCTCATTGAGTAACCAAGACTCATGGCTACCAAACACCAACTGTATTCGGCCATGGAGGATGTCTGTATCGTTGATTCCTCCGAGCTGCATGGCAGAGACTCCAATCTTCCATCAGGGCAACCAACGGAGATACTACCACTATTATGGGATTTTTCACCTTTCCTATTTTCTTCACGACAAGAGGAGCCAATTGATAGATCAAACTCTTGCCGAAACCAGTCGGGAGAAGAGCAAAAACATCTTTTCCTCTGAGAAAAGCCTCCAGAGCAGTGTTTTGCTCTTCTTTCAGTGAAGAAATACTCGGTAATTCCGATAAAACTTGCTCGATAGCCACGCTGATGCTAGTTTCATCTGCTGAAGCCGCCATGTTCTTTAGACTGAACTGTCGCACTTCTCGTTGCGTCACACCTCAACCCGCCTCTAAGCCAACGCTGATTGGACGTTCGTTTGGTGAACTGCTCCCAAATTTTCTTTAACGGAAAGTATCCAGACTGATCTGCGAGTGAAAACTTGAAAGCTCGCGAGATCAGGATGGTCTCGCGAGGCTACCTCTGCTGTTGGTCTTGAGCATTGCAGTTGGTACCTGAGCCCACTAATTGTCTCAATTTGCAGTCAATTGAAAACACCTGTGACCGTGCCTTAGGCGCGTAAGAGATCACCAACTGAGCCAAGGGAGGGGGGACTTTGGTTATGGACTTTGCTTTTGGACTTTGCTTTGGTGTTTGCTTGCTTTGTATTTTGTTGTTTTTTGCGTTTACATTTTAACATCAACACTACATTACACCTTCAACCCTGCATCTTGCTTTACACATTGATCTTGCTGATGAATACAGAAACACTCTTATTTTCTTTGATTGTTTTCATTTTATTATTTAGTCTTGTCGTCATTTGTAGTTAAATATTATTTTTGAGCTTCTAATTGGGTTTGCGTGTGTCCCTTGTTTTTGTTGCTTCCCTTGAGCCAAGGGTCGTAACAAATTGGGGGCTCGTCCGCTCGTATTTGATTGCGCAAAATTTTTGGATGCTTATAGTGTGATAATTGATTATTTATTGGACACACAAAAAGTTTTTTTTTTTTGCCAAAGTCAATTTGTTCACCTTGTGAAATCACCAGTTGGTAAGTAAAAGTGCAAAATTGTTTTTTGAACGTGAGTTTTCTCTGATAGGCATAGCAGCATGTTTCTTTTGAGATGTGTCGGATTTGTTATTTTTTGTGTAGTGTTGCGGTGAAAGTGGATAGTAGAAATTATCTCGGGAGCACATCCATGGTGTTGAAGGCGTCGCTGGTTTGACCAGTTGCGTTTTTTCACCCAGAGGGCTACAGTGCATAAATACCCCACACCGGTAATCGCATGAAGACTAGGGTTGAGTTAGATGGAGAGGTACTGGAAAAGTAGGTAGAGGGAAAACTGACTAGTGTTGACTAAACTTGTTCTGGTGATTTTTAGCATGGCTGATATTGATGAGTTTGTTAGTTCACCTTCTCATGAATTTTTGGACAGGTGTACTAAATAGCAATTAAGTATTGCTGAACGTTATGAAATTGTGATTAAAGATAAAAGGCTCAAAGAAAATGTTAAAGTAGCTTTGAAAATTGAGTTGATTGAAAAAGGTTTCTTAAACACAGAGATGGAGGAATCTGTACCAATTGCATCTGAATTAAAAAAGTAATTTTGTCTTTTGAACAGTAAAAAGACCTGCTACTTTTAAAGATGGACCATGAGAAGATAAAACTGCGTTCTGAACAAGGTAAAATGGAATTAGAAAAGGCAAAGTTGGATTTGGAGTTTCTCAAGCTCAACCTAATGAAAGGTAAGCTTTTTATTTCTGGTCAAGAACAGAGTGTTTTTTTCACTCAATTCAAATCTAAAACTTATTCCCAAATTCAACGAAGAAGATCCTGATACTTTCTTTACTCTATTTGAACGCCTGGTAGAATTAAGGAACTGGTCAGATGATAACCGTGTTGCACTACTACAGTGTGTGTTAACTGGAAAGCACAAGTAGCATTTTCTTCATTGTCGTTTGACGATTGTAAAGATTATGATTAAGTTAAATCTCTAATTTTCAAAGCATATGAATGTGTACCCGAAGCATACAGACAGCGCTTTCGATTGCAGAAAAAAGACCAGTTGCAAACAAACTTAGAATTTGTGCGTGATCTGAGAAAACCCTTTAATCATTGGTGTTCAGCATTGAACATTAAAACATTGGAGGATTTAATTCATTTGATGGTGTTGGAACAATTAAAAAATTCAGTCCCGAGCCGTATAGCTATGTATATTAGTGAGCATAATGTTAAAACAACAGAGAAAGCGGCTATGTTGGCCGATGATTTTGTACTGACGCACAAAACACAAAAATGATTGGCATGCTCGTGATGTTCAGTATATAAAGTCTCCGTCTAACTCTAACCGTGTTTTCACAGTAAATTTTGACCCAAGCAAGATTTGCAATTACTGTCACGAGAAAGGACATTGGAAAGCAGATTGTCCTGTCATTAAAAAGAAATCCAAACATAATGCACAAAGTTCACATGCTAAGCCTTCTGCTCTTGCGGCACCAGTCCTGTCTTCAGGGAGTAAAATTGTTGAACATCAAAAACTTGATGTTGATTTCTCTTCTTACTCGCCTTTTATTACAGAGGGGTGTGTATCCCTGGTTGGAGAGAAAGAGGAAATCCCTGTTAAAATCTTGCGGGATACTGGCGCAATGGATTCATTTATCTTGGAATCAGTATTGCCTTTTTCCTCAGAGTCTCATACTGGTGTCATACTCCTACTCTGTCTGTGCCTCTTCATAAGGTAAGGCTTCAGTCCGATTTGATTCAAGGTGAGGTTGTAGTTGGAGTACGACCAGCTTTACCAGTTGAGGGGGTCCATATTATTTTAGGAAATGGACTGGTAGGTGAACGTGTGTGGGCTGATACTTCAGTGTTTCCCATAGTGATCACTGATAATAAAAATGAAACTGAATTGAGTTCTTTTTGTCAGGATTCAGCGTGTGTCGTGACTCGTGCAATGACATGTGCCAATATGGTTGAAGTGTGTGATCAAAAAGAGATTAAATCTGATAAAGTCTGCACAAAGTTGTTTATGCCTGATTTGTCTGTCTTGTCTTTTCCTGTTTCTGCAGAGGAATTAGGAAAAGAACAGAGGACTGACTCCTCTTTGGATGAACTCTTCCAGAGTGCTGTTCTTCCGGTAGAAGAGTGTAACATTTCCCGTGGATATTTCGTTCACAATGAATTCTTGAGTGTTGTTGAGAAAATCGAGTCCTCACAAATTTTGTTGGGGATCCTGTTTTCCAAGTTGTTGTTCCTACTAAATTTCAACAAATGATGATCGGAATTGCGCATGATCAATCAGGCCACCAGGGGGTGCGTAAGACTTATGATCGCCTGTTGCTATATTTCTTTTGGCCGCGTTTAAAACGAGATATCTCTGCTTATATTAAGAGATGCAAAATCTGCCAATTAATGAGTAAACCGAACCAGGTGGTGAGACCTGCTCCGTTGAAATGAATTCAGGTTACTGGTGAACCTTTCGAGCATCTTATTGTCGATTGTGTAGGGCCACTTCCCCGCTCGAAGTCGGGTAGCAGTTATTTATTCACTTTGATGTGTTTGAACACACGTTTTCCTGTGGCATATCCACTGCGTACCATTACGTCTCGTTCTATTGTGAAAGCTTTAACCCAGTTTATATCTGTTTTTGGGATTCCAAAAATCATCCAAAGTGATCAGGGTTCAAATCTCACTTGGCATCTCTTCCAGCAGGTGTTAAAACAGCTGCACATTAAGCTTAATCAATCTACTGTGTATCATGCACAAAGTCAGGGTGCATTGGAGAGATTTCACCAGTCGTTAAAGTCACTTCTCCGTGCGTACTGTGTGCAGCTGGATAGAGATTAAGAAGAGGGTTTACCATGGATGATGTAAGCTGCACGTGAAGTAGTGCAGGAAAGTACGGGTTTCAGCCCTAACGACTTGGTTTTTGGCTATAATGTTCGTGGACTGTTGTCGGTATTTCAGCAGGTTGGTAAAGCACCAGAGTCTCCTAAAAACTTGGCATCATATGTTTTGGGGTTTAAAAAATGACTCATTCAGGCTAAAGAACTAGCTAAATTAAACCTGGGAAAACATCAGAAAAATATGAAGCAATTGATCGTACGGTTGAACATCGAGTGTTCGTACCAGGCGATCAAGTTCTTGTCTTACGTCCTATTGTATCCTCTCCTTTTGAAGCCAAATTCAATGGCCCATTTGTTGTACAACGAAAATTGACTGATGAAAATTATGTCGTCTCAATGCCATTGTGGAAAAAGTCAGTTAAACGGTGCCATGTAAATCTATTAAAACCCTACTATGAAAACCCTACTATGGAAAGGAAACCAAACCTGTAGATAATGTGACATCTTTACATTCAGCACTTTCGGTCGTTTCTATCGGTGGGGGTAATGTGAGTTTGGTGGGTGAGGAAGAGGAGACCCTTTCCCCCGATGATTGTTTTTCACGGCTGTTTGAATAATTTCGAGTCATTGCACAACTTGGAGTTTACTCTCCGTCATTTATCTCCTGTAAGTGTCAGGAGTTATGTGACGTATTGCGTAGTTTCCCGAATTATATGGTGATGTGCCATCGCGTACCGATTGGGTTGAACATGATATCGATGTTGGGGACGCAAAGCCTATTAAACAACATTTTTATTGTTGCACCTGAGAAACGGGAATTGATGGAGAGGGAAATTAAGTATATGCAGGATCACGATATTGCAGTACCTTTTTCTGATTAGGCTTCCCCATGTATTTTAGTTGGAAAGTCAGACGGTACTGTAAGATTTTGTACGGATTTCCGTAAAGTTAACGCCTTAACAAAACCAGACTGTTTTCCTTTGCCCCGCGTCGAGGACTGCGTGGACCAGGTTGGTTCAGCCAAGTTCGTCAGCAAGTTTGACTTGCTGAAGGGCTATTTGCAAGTGCCTTTAAGAAATTTCATCTTTTGTCACACCGTCAGGGTTACTTTCTTACCGGGTCATGAGTTTTGGCCTGCGAAATGCTCCGGCGACTTTTCAACGCCTCATGAACCGTGTAATTTGTGGTCTTGAGGGTTGTGCCGTCTATTTGGACGATTTAGTGGTTTTTAGTGGCAGTTGGGAGTTTCATTTAAAGCGGTTGCGTTCGGTGTTGAGACGTTTGTCTGATGCTCAACTTACCGTGAATTTGGCCAAATGCGAGTTTGCGAAGGCGACCGTGACGTATCTCGGGAAGGTGGTGGGGAACGGAGAAGTGCGTCCGATACAGGCTAAAGTGCAGGCCATCCACAATTTTCCTTCCCCAACGACAAAGAAAGAGCTCATGAGGTTTTTATCCAGCAAGCAATTTTGCGTCTAAAAGACGTCTAATAGCCGTCAAAACACAGCCCAGACGTCTAGGCTAAAACAAGGCTAAATTTAGGCTGTCAGTGAAAATCTAATAGACGTCTATCCAGAGCCCAAGAATAAGATGTCTAACCATAGCCCAAGAATAGACTAGTCATCAAATAGACGGCTATTGAACGACTACATATATACGTCTAATAGACAGTGAATATGGGTCTAGGCTAAAACGAGGCTGAATTTGGGCTGTCAGTGAAAATCTAATAGACGTCTAAACGTAGCCCAAGAATAGACTACATCAACTAGACAGCTATTAAACAACTGCATATACATGTAATAGAAAACAAAATAATGGCTAAAGGATTCTTTTCACTCAAATATAACAGATTCTCATGACAATCCATCCAAATAAATTAAGGTTTTATTTAGAAAAAAACATTAACAACTTACAAAAAGATCAAAACATAAAAATTACCAAATCAAAACATAAAAATACAATATAAAATGATTTTAAATAATGGAACATCAACAACTTAAGATAATAAAACTCTGTTGCTGCTGGGAAGTTGGTCATCACGGCATCTGCCAAATAAGAAAAAAAATAAATTGCACAAGAAAAGCATTGTTGAGTTTAACCTCAAGTGTGCATGGATTAATATATTCACCTGTACTGGTGTGTGTGTGTGTGTGTGTGTGTGTGTGTGTGTGTGTGTGTGTGTGTGTGTGTGTCTGTTTAGGTTTTAATGCACATCTGAGCTATTTGCATTATTTATATACTGCTGGATACTTTTTATAATTGCTAACTTTATATAGCCAATAATTTGTAATTTATGCTTCATCTTATGGTTCTTGTACAATAACAAATATTATTCTACTCTATTAGCTTATGCTCTCTCTGTATGTAACAAGCCATTGTTCAGAAAAATTTAATATAGTTCAAATCAATGATTGACTTTGTCAAAGATGAGAGCTTTAGTGGGGAAATGCTATTTTGATATCATAATGATCTAAAGAAAAGAGTAAAATATATTCGTGGCTTTCATAACACTTTATAATAGGTTGCACATGTTTCATGTTTACACCTTTGGATTCAGATAATTCGAGTTTAAGGGCACATGGAAACATGGGGTTACAGTACACGTGCACGTACCATGATAAACTGCTACCCACTAAAATGTCACGATTGCAACAAATGATAACAAATTATTTAGCTAAAAATTAGCACACGTCAAAACGAAAACACAGACACTTACAAGACAAAAGTAGAAATGTCTTTTACCTGTTCTCTTCGTCCGACAGCTGCTGAATGCAATGCAATGCTCTGGCTCGTCGTTTAAAATGTTTCAAAAATGGTGCAAATGTGTTTCACGCGATCGCGACTATAAAGTCTCGCGTTGCCAGTATGTCTCAGTAGGGCTGTTGCCATCTAGCGGTTGAGAAATGTAATTGCAATTTTATTTAATTTAAAATGAAAGACAGTCAAATAATATCGTAGATTTTTTTATGAATGTGTGGCAGCAAACATGAAGCTATGTGGGCGAAAAACATGTAAACAATTTTAAGACTATTTTGGCTATAGGCCTACTAATCGCTGGTCTAAATCAGGGCCGTTATAGACCACTGATTGCCTCGATCTCGCCGGTGGGCTAAAAGCAGACTGCACATAGCCCGTCCAATTCACAGCTAAATCGTGACTACAGATCGACCATGTCATGAAATTACACTGGCACCTTGTAGATATTATTACCAATGCGAACATGATGAGATATCAACCATCTCGTGCGTTGCCTGCCCAACAATTAATTAATACTACAATTAATCAGTTTCGACTATAAGTGGGCTACAAATAGCCAGGCTGACTTTACGATCTAGATCGTGTCTACGCACTGCCCAGTCATAGAACATGTCAAATAAATGAAACCAAACACCTTGTAATCACAGTTGACTTTGCTTACATGATGGAATATCATACATTTTGCAAGTTATTTTGGAAAAAAATACATTTAACCAGATTCAATGTTATTTTGTCTAGAAGTGGGTTACACATAGCCGGACTATATCGGGTCTATATTTAACCGAGACGGTGAAATGACGGCTATTGCTTGCTGGGTGGAAACTTTTTCTTCTTTTGAACTGCAAATCACTAGAGTTGGACGGATAAAGCCGTTCTTTTGTATCCTCATTTATCGTCCTCCTGGTCCTGCTGGGCAGTTTTTAACAGAGTTTACGGACTTTGTCCTCTGTTATTAATTTTGAAAAGTTATTAATGGTTGGGGATTTTAACCTGCACACTGATGTTGCTGATTATCATGCCGCAAAAGATTTTCTTAGTATTACGGATTCACACAATCTAAAGCAGCATGTTCATGGACCCACACATACTGGTGGTCATACATTAGACCTTGTTTTCACACTAGGTTTGGATGTTAATGCAATATGTTGTGAGGATATGTCGATTTGTGACCATAAGTGTATCTTTTTTTAATTTTTCTCTGCCACCGCTGACCCCCCTTGTCAGAAACGTCTGACACAATCGCGTATTATAACACAAACAACTGTTGAGCAATTTATCTCTCGGTTGGATTGTGATGTTAATTTTATGGGTTGTAGCAATGAAGTTGAGCTCTTAATGCAATCCTTTAACAATTTCTGCTCTACTGTGTTGGACGAAGTGGCTCCTTTAAAGATAAAAACTAAGCCCATCTGTATCACCTCACCTTGGATGACGGACGATGTGCGTTGTCTAAGAAGGAGGTGCCATACGACTGAATGTATGTGGAAATCCACCGGGCTTGAAGTGCACCGTCTGTATCTTAAGGAACTTATGCAGGATGTTAATAATTTAGTTGCAAAATCTAGGACGGATTATTTTTCTAATTTAATATCTTCCTCTAAGCGAAACCCTAAGGTTTTATTTGATACCATAAATAATATTGTTGTCCTAATGGCTGGAGGAGATACAATATGTTCTCAAAATTATTGTGATAGGCTGCTGTCTTTTTTTATTGATAAGGTGCAGTCTATTAGATCAAATATTTTGCGTGGACCACACTTTCTTGTAGACTGTATTCGTTCACCTAGGCCTATTACCATTGAGTCTTTTAAACCAATCAGCTTCCTTGATTTGCTAAACTTGACTAATAAAAAGAATATGTCCTCTTGTCCACAGGATATAATACCACATTCATTATTCTCAAAAGCATTCCCTGTCATTGGCCCTAGTATAGTAGCTATTGTCAATTCCTCACTGGCCACAGGCTGTGTCCCATCCTATTTTAAACATGCCACCATTCAACCTATATTAAAAAAAGCCTAATTTGGACCCTACAGTTTTGAAGAACTATCGGCCAATATCAAAGTTGCCATTGTTGTCCAAAATTCTCGAAAAAGCTGTGGCTAATCAACTTACAGATGTTTTAGAGAATTTGGAGTTGTATGACAAATTTCAATCAGGTTTTAGGAAGAGACACTCTACTGAGACCGCCTTGGTGAGAGTCTGTAATGACCTTCATATGGCCTCGGACGCAGGTCTATGTTCAGTGTTGGTACTTCTAGACCTTAGTTCTGCCTTCGATACTGTGGACCACCATATCATGATTAGGAGATTACGTGAATGTGTGGGCATATCGGGAGTGGCCTTAGATTGGTTTACCTCATATCTTTCTGATAGAAGTTTTAATGTCTATATTGATTATTCCCACTCTGTATCATCACCCCTGTTTTGTGGTGTTCCACAGGGTTCAGTGTTGGGCCCAATATTGTTTATTTTATACTTGTTGCCTCTGGGTCAGATCATTAGTGATTTTAACATTTCTTATCACTTGTACGCAGATGACATTCACTTTCAGGCAAAATGAGTCATCCAAACTTACAATACTCTTAGACTGTATAGACGCCATAAACAGCTGGATGGCTGAAAGTTTTCTGCAGCTGAATCCAGATAAGACGGAGGTTTTAATTGTAGCGCCAGACAGCACTATTCCTCTGCAGAACATTGGACCTTTGTCATCTGCGGTCCGGACTAGTTTAAGGAACCTTGGGGTAACATTTGATAAATCCCTATCCTTTGAAACCCACATCAAATTGCTGACCAAATCCTGTTTTTTCCACTTACGTAATTTAAGTAAATTTGAGGTGTGTGGTCTCTCACTCAGAACTGGAGATGCTCATTCATGCCTTCATTTCCTCCCGTATTGATTATTGTAACTCACTTTTCTCTTCACTTAACAATTCAGCTGCTAGGTTACTTACTCGATCAAATAGGTGCACCCATATCACCCCGATACTCTGCTCCCTTCACTGGCTTCCTGTAACTTCCAGGATCCAATTCAAAATACTAACCATAACCTATAGGGCTTTACATGGTCAGGCCCCTGCTTATCTTGCTGACATAATTCATTTTCATACCCCTCTCCGATCTCTCAGGTCTAATAATCAAAATCGTCTATCTACGCCACACACTCGTTTAAAGGCATGTGGGGATAGAGCCTTTGCCGCTACGGCACCCAGATTATGGAATGCTTTGCCAACCAGTATTAGGTTTGCTGAGAATGTGGACAGTTTTAGGGGACAAGTGAAGACTCATTTGTTCAGGTTAGCTTTTGGGTAATCTCTGTACTTTATATATTGATAATTTTATCTGTTTTATTTTTATTTTTATATCCATTTTTGTCTATTGTAAAGCGCTTTGTGACTTAGTCTGTGAAAGGCGCTGTATAAATAAATTTTACTTACTTACATACTTACTTACTTGCAAGACTTCCTCTGATTATACCTTAAGATATAGGGTAACATTATTATTAACATTGAGTTCTTTTATTTTTTCTTCCATATAATCAAATTTAAATTCTAAGAATTGTTATGCCTATATATTAATTTGGTAAGAAGCTATTTAATACACAGGATGAAAAAATACAGTACAGTATAAAGGTGGGCAATATTGCAGATTTGAAAATCATGCTTTCCCCATTATTGTTGAATCACGGAAGCTGCACCAGTTACTTTTGCCAATTTCTGCTCAGTGAACGTGTTACATTGCACACACACCTCTAAGCAAAATATAGCTTATGTACAACATACTCTGACTTCACAAAATACATTATGAAATTATGAAACTGATTTGTGAAACCTTCCAGAGGTAGAATGGGCCCGGACAGCCATAGGTGAATAAAAGCAACGCTTCATAAGCAAGTGAGATAGTGTAAACTACCCACTTGCTCATTACCTGTTTCGATGCAGGGAAACCTTTCTTGGTCGAATCGAACCAGAAAAATAACTGCTTTGATCTACACCACAGGGCAGCTCTGTGAACGTAGGCATCCAAAGCCCTAATATTAAGAATTAATCAACCTTATATGTACATAATTTTAGACTGAACTATTTTTTTTCAATCATAAGTTATGTGTATCTTGTAAATGGGTTTCTCACCCCTGTTACACTGACATTTTAATAAAACTGTTCATTTAATGAGTATGTGATTCGCAGATCCTTTCACAAATCAGAATGACCAAGTTAACCACTATTGTAAACCTTCTTCTTCTTAAGTGTAGGAGACTTAGAAGCGAAAAACCAGGAGACGTTGGGATATCTTTCAATACAGAAGTGACTCTTTATTGAAGACTTTGCTGTTGCGATGCTGTAGTCACCAAGTCTAAAATCTTACCCAAATCTGACTAAAGGCCGTATACATTTTAGTTCATATCCCCTTTCATGGGGAAGGAGTTACATAAAGGTGGAGACACTCAGAGACAAAAGCATGTAAATGAGGCATACATGTTTAGGAACGTGCCCTAGCCTGAGAGTGTTACCAATCCTAATCCAATCAGCATAACATTGTAATGTAAATATCCTAATCCAATCAGCCAGACTCTTCACCGATACCTTCACATTATCATAGAGCTTAATGGCCAGGCAGTGCATAAAGACAAAAGATGATAGCCTCAGTGCTCTGATCAATTTAACTTACAATAGAGAGAGCAGGACAGACATGAACAGGCAGGTCTGTGACATCAGATGAAAAGTAACAAAAAGGTTAATGTCCTATGCCTCAAAATGGTAAACACTTGTGTGAACTTTCTCAGTTAAAATACTGTTGAACCTAAATTAAAACATTTTAATAAATTTGTAACACTACATTTCCCCCTTTGAGAGTTCTAATAACTCTCACATTATATACAAATTTAAACACTTAAAAGTTCATCCTTGTAACTTGTGATCGTTACAGGCACATAACGCATGTTCTGTGTTTGCTTTTCTGCAATTGCATGCTGACACAGAAAAAGACATGCAATTTTAGGGTCCGTGACATCCCTGCGGGTAATAGTCTTTTCTGTTAGGAACTGTGATTTTCTCGTGAGAGGCGTGATTCATATGTTGTATGAAACACTTGATAGTGTGGATGCATAGATAGTACAGCAGTAGAACAAACAACAACATGCTATTTCCTTTATCCACAGCCAGGGTTTACCAATCAAGTTTCCGGACCATGAAGAATTATCTTCAGCCATCTGATGTAATTTTCAAGAATCAAGAATGTCTTGTTGGATTTTGTTCAAGTTCTCTGCTGGATCCATTAACCCGGTGCAGCACTCAGGTCCGATGATGGTGCACCTCTCCTCCTTGCATTGCTAGAATGTAATCCAAGGCCACTCTGTTCTGTAAGATCATCCTCTTGTGCGAAGCGAGAGTGTCCGTGATGTTACCAAGGGCCAAAGCCGTATCATTGGCCAATTTCTGTACAGAATTCGATAAGCTTCTGACTTGATCAAGGGCCCCGCATGACACCATAAGATGGTATTAATGCTCCAAGAGTTCTTGACCACCATGTTTGTGCACAAGTGAGTCCTGGAATGCAGCCTTTGTTAGTGGTAGGAGCTGAATTTTGTAGCTGTGGGGAGCTTGGGGTGGAGTGTGTATTTTCTCTGATAGCTTGTAGAACATAAACCAGGGTGCACCTTCCGTTGAATCGGCTGGGGAGGATGCTGTAGACAGAAGTTCCATATAAACAAAAAGTGTCAGTTGGTGGAGTGATCATACACAACTGATTTATTGCAAAAAAATTGGGTAGGGGTGGGTTTCTGAAGAAACATTCTGTTAAGTCATTTTCCTCTTTCTCATCTGTTGTAGTAACGTACACATGGGATTCTGTTCATCTTTCAATCACAAAGCTGCAACGTTCACAAGGAATTTCGTCCAGTGGAGTCGATGCTGGAGCATAATTTTCAATGCACCAATAGAACATCATTGGCAGGAGTAGATCTGTCATGATGGGAGTAGCTGAAGTTAGGTTGCAGGATGGTAATCCTGGAATGCAACACGGAGAAGCTGGAGGAATTGTTATGTTGTGACATGTATCCTTGTTTTATTATCCACTGGTATGATGATTGAATAAGGTACACGTGTCACATTTGGGATTGGTAGATTTCCTGCTCCTACTGAAGGTGCGTGTGGCATGCAAACGTTCTTCCCAGCAAACCAGGCATTTCTTGACATATTCATCAGCTCTAAGAATATGTTGTTTCTGGAGTCCACACTTTGTTCGATATCCATGATGCTTAGTAGTACGACAATCTTGATCATGTTGATGGATGACTGAAGGTTTCGTATGTGAGTCTCTGCGTTGTGTATTTTTTTTCTTTCGTGATGGTTGGTTTGGCAGTGGGTCTAGTCGTTTTCTTGAGTTTTTTTTTTTGTGGCTTCATACGCAGATGACGAGGTCAGTGCGTATGGGTCCCGGACAGTCATCAGTGGTATCTGCGCAGAGTAAGAAAGAAAACAAAAGACAGTAGAGCAGTATTTGTTCAAACACTATGGTTGTAAACTTTTTCTGAGTCTGCTATTGTTGTTCCATCTTTCCCTATTTCTTAATACCTTTGACACCTTAGGAACAGTGAGGTAAGGAAGGACTAGGATAGGGAAGGCCTATGAGGTTATCTTCAGCACCAGGGTTAACCCCCAAAGCCTGTTGCGTTCGGTTCTTCCCGGGGCTCCTCACTGGTTCCGTGTCCAAACCTATCCCTGTAGGTGGGGCAACAACGTTACAGTGTGAAACATTAGTCCAGGTTTTTTTGTTTGTTTTTTCTGATACAATACTGGTGGTAGAAATAAGAGTGTTGAACTTCCTTCTCCTGTATCCTATTGTTATTTAATCAAGAACAGCAGCAGCTGAAAGGATTGTTTGAGCGGCGCCCTCTACTGTACAGTAGTAAATATGCATTTCCTTCTGCCTTAGGCTTATTCATTTAACTTTTGATGTGAAAGGGCCTTAACAATTGGCAAAAATAGATTGTTTTAGCTGTTATTAAAAAACAAACAAACAAGCCCATGCAGGTGAGAAAAAGTAACGCAAAAGTAATGTAACGCATTACGTTCCATAAAAAGTAACTAAGTAACGTACTTTTTTGGGGAGTAACGCAATATTGTAATGCATTACTTTTAAAAGTAACTTTCCCCAACACTGTTTTCTCCACAGCCTCACCCCATTGACAGATATGCACATGCTTTTGAGTGTTGTGCGTACCATTGATTGAGAGAGATTTCCTCTCCTTCTTAAATTGCATCTACTATCTCTTTCCTTAAACCATTTTTGAATATTAGTAGGAAGTACTTTGTTTTTAGCTTTGTACATAATTTGTGTGGTCTTAAGATCCACTATTTCTTTAAATTTTAATGTTTGCAATGTTAAAAATAAATTATTATTTATGTACATGATAACCAACATTGCAGATTATTCTAATTGCCTTTTTCTGCATTGTGCATATCGCCTTAAGGGTGGTTTTATAAGTATTGCCGAAAAAGCGCGCAGTATAAAATATACATTGTATCTCGGTTCAATATGTGTCTCACTTTACAAAATATACCATTAATCTTTGCCAATTTAGAACTAATATAATTGACTTGTGGTTTCCAGCTTAGTTTATGATCAATTGTTACTCCTAAAAAGGAGTTTTCATAGACTCTTTCTACTCTGGAATTATCACACAGTACTTCAATAGTTAAATCAGCGGGAATTCTACGCTTCCCAAAGATCACAAATTTAGTTTTCTTTATATTGAGAGATAATTTGTTTAAATCAAACCACAATTTAAGCTTAGCCAAATCTTTAGAGACAGTCATCGACAAATGTTGGAGATTCTCTCCTTCACAAAATATATTTGTATCATCGGCAAAAATTACAAATTTCAACAAATCGGAAGTTTTAACAATATCATTTATGTATAATAAAAATAATTTTGGTCCTAGAATTGAACCTTGTGGTACAACCTATATTGTAATATATTCGACCTTTCCTCCCCCATCTGCACATATTGTTGTCTATGTTCTAAATAGCTTTTTATCCAGTTTAGCCCTATTCCCCTAATTCCATAAATTTCCAATTTTTGAAACAAAATATGATGATCTATTGTATCAAAGGCCTTTTTAAGGTCTATACATACACCTATAGCAAACTCCTTATCATCAATACTGGTTGTTAATTCTTCCACCAGGTCTATTAAAGCCAGAGATGTAGAACGGTTTGTTCTAAAACCATATTGACTATCAGTTAGGATCCCATATTTATCAATAAAACTACCGAATCTAATGGAGAATATCTTCTCCAGAATTTCAGAGAATTGGGGAAGCAGTGAGATTGGCCTATAGTTAGTATAAAGATTCTGTTCACCAGCTTTAAAAATAGGGACCACATTAGCTATTTTCATATTTGTGGGAAAAGAACCAAATTTCAAAGAGAGATTGGAAATTTATACTATGGGATCTACTATTACTGCAATTAATTGTTTAATTAAAAGCATATCAATATCATTACAATCTCTTGATGTTTTATTCTTAAATTTATTAAAATATCAAGTACTTCTGTTTTATCAGTATCTCTAAAAAAAATAGTTGCTGAATTTCTTTCTTCAAAATATTGTGAGACATCGCCCTCTTGTGGAGGTATTATCTCATCGGCCAAATTAGGTCCTGCGTTCACAAAGAATCTATTGAAGCCAGCCACGACTTCATCCATGTTTAATTATTTTACCATTATCATTAAATTCGTTTGGAAAACCATGCAGTGCTTGTTTTTTTTTCCTTCTAATAATTGAATTTAAAATATTCCACGTACCCTTATGCTATTTTTATTATTTTCCAGCAATCTATTATAATAGTCTCTTTTACATTTTCTTAAGATACCTGTTAATTTATTTTTATATGTCTTATATTTAGATTCTTTCTATTTAGTTCTATGCTTAACAAATTCTTTGTATAGAGTATTCTTTTTTTTTACAAGCATTCATCGGACCCCTTGTAACCCAGGGTTTATATGGACATTTAGATGTTATCTCTGATTGCTGGATTGGAAAATTTGTATAATACAAAGTCAAAAAGGTATTTAAAATTGAATTGTAGGCTAAGTCAACATCCCCTTCTTCATACACACTCTTCCAATCTTGAACTAACAAGTCATTTTTCAATTGTTGATATCAAGAATCTAATTGTTGATATCAAGAATTAAATTTTTGATATCAATAATTAAATTGTTGATATCAAAAATGTAATTGTTGATATCAAAAATGTAATTGTTTATATCAAAAATGTAATTGTTGATATCAAGAATTCATATCCTGGAAATGAATAAAAGTTAAAACGGCTTGCCATAGTCGTCATACTTTCAACAACCCGTCACGGAAACCAGTGACACAAGTCGGCAGCACAACTTGCGAGCAAAATGAGAAACAAGCGTTTTTTTCCAAAATTGGTGATTTCCGCTTTTTTGCAGAATCTGTTAGAGATCATGAAAAAGCCGCTCCATGTTTGAGATAACAGTATTGGTATATTTAAAAGCGTACATTTTTAGGTTGAAATCGGCTTGTTTTTCGGAGATTCTAGCATGCAGTATGGGAGTGTCATTGTCTGTGTGTATTTCCATACTGAATCAATATTATCTGTCTGCAGTCCTGGAGGCTGCATTTTCAGGACCCCACTTCTAGGACCGCATTTCTAGGACTCTAGTTTTTTGTGACAGCGCCACCTACCGAGTCGGAGAACCGCAGTCCCAGGAACGCATTTCCAGGACCCTAGTTTTGGAGGACCGAAAAAAGTGCCACCAAGGCAGTATTTCCACACAGTTTTAACTACATTCGAGTTTTTTTTCTCCAAGTTTTATTACACCCAAATACTACTTTCTTTATTGCAATTAAACCAGGTTCCTAGGAATGTTGAGAAATTATTGGGTCTAAGTAGCATACTATAATAACTCAAGTAAAATAAACAAGGAATCATGTTATAGTCTTTTCAGTCACTAGATGGACCACATTTTCAAGTACAGAGGGAAGACAAGGATGACTCTGGGGGAAGATTTAAGATTGTGTATTTTACAAAATAATATATAACACCTGAACTTGAACACACAACATATTTTACAAAATAATATATAACAACTGAAATTGAACACACAAAATATTTTACAAAATAATATATAACAACTGAACTTGAGAACACACACAAAAACAAATTTGATCATGACGTGAACCACATAGACAAACTACAATGGATGGACAAACACATGGACAACATCATCACTGACTCCTAAGAGAGAGAAAGAGAAGTGAATTAAATAAGGAACATTTAGTTGAACATGTTCTACTCTCTAATTTTAAATTTCATATTTAAAAGATCTTAGTTACCACAGAGTAATGATAATGATAAAAATAATGATATCAATCTTCATACCAATCAATGTTCATAATACAATTATTGCATACTGTTCAAAGAATTGGGAAAAAAAATGATTTTGATGTTGTGGGAACAAAGGTTCTAGAAACACTCATGTCAATAAAGCCCCTCTGAACTGAGAAAAAAAAATAATAGAGAGAGAGAAAATGGAAAAACAATGAGTAATTAACAAGCTTTCAGAACGAACATGCTACAGTTTATTGTGCTGTAAATAAGTCAACACAGGCTTATCATGCAACAGTTCCGTTAAATGAACGTGCTAACAATTCATTTTCCAGCATTAGAGGCTAATATATGATGGCTATGCATTCAAGACTGTTTAGCAAATCACCAGCACATTAGCAACGTTAACTTTCCAATGAAATGCATCACAATTGTTTTTAAAGTTAAACAAATAAAAATTGATTCGCATTTGATACTCACACTCTGAATGTCATCCATCTTCGCTGGTCCTCTAATTCGGTAGGTGGCGTTGTCACTAAAAACCTAGGGTCCTAGAAATGCGGTCCTAGAAGTGGGGTCCTGAAAATGCAGCCTCCGTATTTGCAGGCAGATGCTACTCTACTGAATAGCCGCCGGCGCTTTTGCCCCCGCCCCCCAACAGCGTGGCTACTTATTATGCAGCGCTCTAGGCGGCTCTATCTGATATCAAAATTCAATGAAAATGGACGCCGCAAAGAATGTCGCAGACGAGCTGAACCGTGGCCGTTACAACGAAAATGTTTTGAAGTACTACTTCGACAAGCCGGATGCTTATGAACAAGCGTTCACTGATTCTGAAGACGACCTGAGCGACGATGAAAGTGGCATGATAAGACTGAATAATATCCCTAATCTACAACTGAGCGAAGTTGAAGACGAGGAAGAATGTATCGGACTGGCGTCAGACGAGTTGGACCGTAAGATATCAGAGGCTATATCGATAGTAACATTTGATGGGGATATAGATAGAGAAATTGGTAAAATTCGTAACTTTGACTGTAAATGTTACACGAGGAGAAAAGAGAACTCTCTGCATTGGAGACAGTCTTGTAGCCAGAAGCTTTCTCCAGACATTATGTACAACATACGGCTGGATTCTTTAGCTGCGGAAAAAGAGTGGCAGGACATCCCAATTATTGGACACTTTAGAGGCAAACAGACGCACAGTGCAAACTTCGGAGATGGTTACATCCACAAAGAAGACCCCGACAAAGAGAAAGTTTGCCCGAACGACTTATTTCATTGGAGGCAACGAGATCTGCAAGAATACTTTTCTGTTTCTTATGGGGTGAGTTTCCATAAACATCAAAGTTTGTCGTTTTTTGTTCATTCTAAGAACACGTACACGTTAACTCATGTTTAGTCCATGTTTAGACCTTCCAATACCTCCCTATTGTTTTTAGCTAGCTCAGGACTGTCGTTTTAATTGTAACGTTAGCTGCTAATCGTTAGCATCATATCACTTGCCAAAACCCCCATTACTATAATGAGCTTTAAGGTGGTAATGTGAGCTTCTGCTATTAATTTGAATAATGCTTCAATTGCTTGAATTGACTGGTGTTAATGACTTAACTTAGCTCAGGTAAACCTGCCTGTTAGCATTCTTGAATTGATTGTGATGCTAATACTTTTAGCCAGTGGTGGAGGAAGTACTACTTAATATTCTTACCAAGGATTTACTAACGTAATCGTAAATGTATCAGATTAAATTCATACTTAAGTAAAAGTATACGTAGCCGTAAAATGTGCGTTATAAGTCAAAAGTAAAAGTATTTATGAAGAGTTTAATGTACAGGATTTTTTTAATCCTTTGACTCGAACCAGGTCTAACCACTAACTGAGGTCTAAACCAGGAAGTACAGATACAAGCTCTAAAGTAAGTAAAAGTAAAAAGCATTCATCATAAAATTTACTTTAGTAAAGTAGAAGTACCTATAATTTGTACAATACATTTTGATATAGGTGACAAGATGCCTGTTAGCAAGACCATGATGTTAAACGTTTTTTCTCCCCCCCCCCCCCCCCCCCCCACAATTTTTTCAGCATTGGCAGAGACACCCTGGCTGATATAGTCAAACACTATGAGGAGAATGGGGCAAGACCACGTTTGAGGAAGAAGCACTCACTGCCACGTCCACCAGCCAGGTTCATCAGCCCTGAGGATATCAACAGAGTTGTGGCCTTCATAAAAAACTATGCAGAAGACAATGCCATCATGCTGCCTGGCCGACAGCCTGGGCATAAGGATTGGCATGTAAAGTTGCTGCCAACTCATGTGTCCAAGGCCTCAGTGTGGCGTCTCTACGTGAAGTCTGCTAAGGAGCTTGGTATGTGTAAACATTGATTTTAAATTTAGTGCTTATAAAGTGAAATAATGCGGAGCACTATTAGCAATTACAATACAATTAACCATAAGCAATATCTGTTTTTCAGGTGAGCGTGCAGTTTGTAAAACCAGCTTCAAAGCACTGTGGAACCGACTTCTCCCACACATCAAAAGTTGCCGGCCACGCACAGATCTCTGCTGGCAGTGCCAAAGCAATAACGAGCAGCTGATACGAAGTGCAAACCTCCCAGATGATAGAAAGTCTGAAGCAGTGAAGAAGCAACAAGATCATCTTTCCCTTGTGCAGAAAGAGAGGGCTGTGTACAACGACATGACTGCTGCCTGCAGAAAGATTTGCTGTGCCTTTAACCTGTCTTTTGGACCATCCCTACCAGCAAGCAAGAAGATCAGGATGCATTACAGTTTTGATTTTGCTCAGCAGGTAATATTTCACACACATTTACTTCACTTTACTTTATTAATGTCCCTTAAAGGGTGATTTGGTGCATGAGAATAAATATTGCAATGGCAGAATAGCATCAATATAGTAAGTTTTATCTTTATTAGACAATTATGAATAGATGCAAATTTAATCTAATCGAAGTTCCCTCTCTCCCTCTGTCTCCTACAGTTACACTTTCCCTCAAACCCTCTCCAGCCAGGACCAATGTACTCCTGACCCCACGGAAATGTGGCCTATTTGGTGTTTCATGTGAAGGGCTGCAGAAACAGGTGAATTACTTGATTGATGAAGGCATGTCATCTATTAAGGGAAATAATGAAGTCATCAGCTACATGCATGATTTCTTCGACAACTTTGAGGTTGGAGAAACAGAGGTGGATCTTCATTGTGACAACTGCAGTGGGCAGAACAAGAACAACTTCATGCTCTGGTACCTTGCCTGGCGGGTTGGACACAAGCTTCACGATAAAATTGAAATCCACTTCCTTATTGCTGGCCACACCAAGTTTTCCCCTGACTGTGGCTTTGGACTCATCAAGCAAGCCTACAAGACAAGAGTCAACACTTTGGCAGACATCGCTAAGGTACTTTAACTTTACTTTGCTTTAATGACTTCAGTGCTGTTTTCTGTTCTGCTTCAATGAAACATTTAACTGAAGATCTTTTTTTTTCTTCCTCTCTTTTTTTTTTTCATCAGGTTGTGGAAAACAGCTCTCCTGTGAGTCACCTCAATATCCCACAGCTTGTTGGAACGGCAGAGGGCAAAGTTTTAGTCGAGACCTTCGACTGGCAGCAGCATCTGACTCGCCACTTCCGTAGACTCCCACAGATCAAGAGTTATCAGCACTTCAGGTAATTGAAACTTTCACATTGTGTACATACAATATAACATAGCAACAGCATACACATGAGAGTTTTTTATAAGAAAATACTTTGCCATGTTTAAAATGTCTTATGTGCTTTTTCTGTCACAGCTTTGAAGCCAAGAGACCAGGTGTGGTGCTTGCAAAAAGTCACTGTGATGCACAACCTGTCGAATATCAGCTACTGCGCGACGGAGCATTTTCAAAGCAATCGGCGCGCAGAAACTCGACAACAATAACGCCTGCCATGAGTGTCACAAGACTTTAATTGTGGCTCATGGTACTATACCATCCAAATTATAGCTAACAGCATATTCTACAATCTATTCCATGCTGTCTTAAAATGAATTTATTACTTAATAATCTTAATTTATTTATGCAGTAATTAATCTTAGCTACTGCACAAATAATAATACCACATCTAAATGAAAATACACCATTACAAATGTAACTTCTGTATTCAAAATCGTCAATGTTTGTAAGCATTAACTGTAACGTTACCAACATTTTTAAAAGTAAAAGCACAACATATTTCTTAATATTAGCTACTGCCTAGCATATGTATATATACTTTTTTTTTTCTTTGATGCCACATTTTCCTGACCATTTTGCCCCCTTTACAGGGGGTATGGCTTATCTAAATGAGATGTAAATGAACCCTATTGTCCCTCCCAGCAGCAGAGAGAGGTGAGAACTGCACAATCTTTTGAGGCCGTTTTCTCCCCTTTTAGCTTTTTTGTGTGCCTACCTTCAAATGGCCACAACTTCTCCAAATATTATCAGATTTCCATGTGTTACACATCGTTGGAAAGCTTGGAGACTACACTTTCAGAATCTGCGAATAACTCAAAATGCCCCCAAACAAACTCGTGTCCCTACTTTCTGTGATTGGTCACAATGCTTTAACCTATTATCCACAAACATTGCAACACCCCCACCTCTTTTGTTTACTCTATTCATATAATGTAATTGATAACCTTCTAGTTCAAATTGAATTCCTTTATCATGACTGAGCCAGCTCTCAGAAATAGCGACTATATTAAATTGCATGGTATTATGTTGCAAGTAGTCTGTGATCTTATCAAAATTTGCATATAGACTCCTGCTATTAAATTGTACAATTGATATAACATTCTCCAAGTTAAATTTTCCCTCAAATTGGTGTTCAGTATAATAAAAACAATTTCTAGTAACTTGTTCAAAAAAATTACTTTCCGGGTCTATATCTCGTTCCTGCATAGTAATTGTTCAATTTGATCACAAACTTTCTTCCCAATCTCACACATCCTAATCAATGCACATACACACCATTGAAAGTGATAATAGATCAATTCGTCCAAAAGAAATCTAACAACAACATAAAATAAGAAGAACATTTTTTTTTAAAAGATATAATATTAAATTCCAACAAGTAAGCATATTATAATAGAAAAGCGGGTTCAATATAAGTCTCTGGAACACGAAAAAAGGCACTTGGAAAAACAGTAAATCAACCATCAGTCTCAACCAAAAATATAAATAAATACCTTCATAGTCTGTAGCAGGGTTGTTCCAAATAAATGTAAATCTGCTCACCACCAAGTTGGACTCTTTATGTCTGAAACAAACCTCGATCAGATAGATCTGGGCCTCAAAAGAATGTTCTTGTTGACTAAACAATGCCATATTTCTCCAGGTCTTTGAGGTCCCGGATTAACAGGACCTTCATCTCCTCACCAGATAATGCTTTTGTACGTATGTATCCAAATTTTACAGTCCCTTGTCCAAATTGAATGGATTTTCCTTTGTTTCTTCAGTGCCCTTACATGTTTAGCTATTTCAGCATTCCTTTTCGTAAGATGTTCATTCACATACACATGCGTGTCCTTTAGCTTTTTTCCTTGTTTCAAGAGTTCTATTTTCTGTTTACAAATCTCAAAATGATGGTTCTTTCCATTTGTCCGTTCCTTTTAGGGAGGGTATAGCAAGCAGCGATACTCTCCTTATGAATAAAGATATCCCTTCTATTGAAGAACTTAATCACCTACTCCTCCAGCGTCTGTTTTTCTTCCTCTGTTATATCAACTTCACTGCTCTCCCCTCGGGTGACATTGGAGTAAGTGCGACGTGTTGTTTTTAGGCCATTAATGACCACATCTTCTTTTCTTGTATAATACTCCAAGTCATCAACTCTTTTCTCCAATTCTGCAATTTTCTCATCCTTCTGTGCAAGTAGGTTATTTAGTTTCTTCACATCCTCTACCAAACCGCTTATCTTGCCCACATTTTCAGCCATTCCATCAATTTTCTTTGCCAGTTCTCTCAGAGCTTTCTTGACATCCTCCATTTTGAATTTGACTGGTTTTTACAGTCTTGACAAGTATTGTCAGAAGTACCCCAAAACATCAAAATAATGGGAAATACTCATAAAAGTTAAATCCCAATATCCATATAAAGCCATAGACTTCACTTATCTACTTGAATGTCAAGTCATTTTCATGATTTTTGACGGATTCAGTTTGCAGTCTCTCAATGCCATTCACTCGGCAGCCATCTTTGATGCATGCATTTGAACATCAAGTGATGTCAAACCATGTGTGAACTAGGGGACCATTATCTTCTAGCACCTTCTCTGAAGTGTCAGCTATACCACTTTATGCTGCTGCTGACTGAAAAAATCTTTGAGTGTACTCACTAACATTCTCATCTTTCTTCTATACACAACTAGTGATCTTTGACCAGTCCATGTTTGGTCCAAGAATGTTTTTCAACGCTTTCAGAACTCCCTCTCTGTTTATCTTTTCTGGCATGTTGTTGTTCAGAAGTAACAGCAGACTCAAAACTCTTGAATTCAGATTCAGTTAGAATTTGTGACATCAGCTGTGTAACTTCTGCCAACGACATGTCGTAAAGATGCATTTTACTGATGAATGCCCTTCTAAATTCAGCAAAATCTGTGCGTACTGAAGGTAAGCTTTAGGATATTTTTTCTATATCCTTAGGTCTTAACACTTTAGCATCAGTTTGGTTTTGGACAACAGAAGAGTTGGGAGGAACACTTTCAGCTCCCTCAATTCCCTGAAATCTTCTTGCGACACATATCTTTACCGAATCTACAGGCTTATCAGTTTCTGATTGGATGGCTACATCTGTTTCAAAGAAAGCTTTTAAATCAGGATAAATCTCATCTGACTGTTGGTCTTCTGAGTCAGATTTGGTTGAGGCCTTGTTATGGCCCACCTTTTTCGTGAGACAGGAAACTCGAGTGAACAATTGTTTGTTCTGTTCTTTTAACTTAGCAATACACCTAGCTTGTTCTTGTGCAATGGATAAGCTAAATTCTTGGTGGCAGCAGATAATCCCTTTAATATTTCACTTTATGATACATGCACCTAACACCTTCTTGCATTCTTCAATAGACCTTTTTTTTTTCTTCTCCCGGTTCATATCACAACGCGACTGTTAAATTTGTTGAGGTGTTGTTGATACTTGTTATACTTGTTGTTAGATGCAACCAGTGATTGCTTTCAGTGGTTGTTTGTTTACATCTTGCTGTTGCAAGTATTTATTTATTTTTCTTCCTATTCATAATATGTGACAACGTGACTGCAAAGTTTTTGTTTGTTTTTTTGAGGTGTTGACACTCTTCTTGAGGTGCAAGAGGTGATTGCTGAGATGCAAGAGGTGATTGCTCTCAGTTTCAGTTGTTGTTGGTTTATATCATGCTGACTGTTTTGCTTTTCCTTTTCTTTTCCCTTACTGACTTTAAATGCTGCCTGTGAAGTACTCTTTGAGCTACACTTTCTATTATTTCATATTAATGCAGACTGAGTCTTGAGACTAGTAGATGTTCTTTTCCTGCGTAATTTTGTTTACTGGGTTGCTGGGTCTTTCTTGGGTAATGTTTTTTTGTTTAGTTTTGTATGTGCGTCTATGTAATGTGTGTTCGTGTTTTTGTTTTATTGTATCAAATGAATCTTTCAACCTCTATAATTGTATATTGCTTTTTTGGATCCAATTACTTTTACAGTTATGTTTGAGCAGCAGTGACCATAGTAATAGTACTAAAATTAGCTTTTTCTATGAGTGATGCTAAAGGAATAAAAATTTTACATTTAAATATTAGGAGTCTTATCCCTAAAATTGACCTACTTTGTGCATGGGTTGCATTACATAAACCTAACACAATTACTCTTTCCGAAACATGGCTTAATAGTAATATATCAGAGACTGAAATTAATCTTCCAAATTATATCCTATATAGATCTGATAGGAGTTCCAGAGGTGGGGGTGTGGCTATATATATTTCCTCTGAGCTCATATCTGAGTATACCATACCTGCAGTTGAGCCTCTACATTTTGAATGTGCTTTTGTTAAAGTAATTTTCCACGAAAATAAAAGCTTAATTATCGGGAGCATATATAGACCTCCCTCTTCGCCAGCTGAAACTTCTGATCACCTGATATCCACTATTAACTCCATTTCCTGTAATAATGAAATTATTTTACTTGGGGATTTCAATAAAAACTGGTTAGATAAATCATCTGATAAAGTGAAAAATTTATTTAGTAATTTAGATATCTCACAGTTAATTAAGGAACCAACTCGTATCACTCCTACATCTCAATCCCTGCTTGACTGAATACTTGTTTCACATCCAGATAGATTTCTAAGGTTAGGTGTTATGTCTGATTGCTTTAGTGATCACTCGATAGTTTATTGTGTATGGAAGATCAAATTACCTAAATCACCACCAATACTTATCAAAATTAGACAATATAAGAAACTGAATACAGATTTATTTTTTAATGATCTGATCGCTATAAATTGGGACAGATACCAACTTATACCTAATGTTCAAGACGCATGGGATTTCTTCTATACCGAGTTTATTGATGTTTTGGACAAACATGCTCCTTGGAAATCTGTCCTGGTCAAGGGTAAACACCTCCCTTGGATTGACCCTGAACTTATTAGTCTCTTTAGGCAGAGGGATAAAGCATGGTCAATTTTTGCGCCGTAAAAAGGGCTAATGTAGATTGGGAAATATACAGGCAGCTGAGAAATATGAGTAAGACTAAAACCCGTAATGCAAAATCCAATTACTATAAGGATAGCCTCAGTAATGATTTTAAGAATCCTAAACAATTCTGGAAAAAAACTAAAACTACTACCAAAACATCAGATAAACATTGTATTAACCAAATACGAGTTTCAAATACAATTCTACATGACTCTTTATCTATTGCTGAAGCATTTAATCATCATTTCTCTTCTGTTTGTTCTACCCTAATACCCGAATTTGATCTGGGTACTTGGCTTTTCAATTAATACTTTGCCCAATCCCAATCACAGTTCATTTTATTTTATGACAATTCAACCAGATGAAATGTGAAAAATGTCATAAATGAATTAAAAGGGAACAGTGGTGCTGGACTGGATGGTTTAGATAATAAGTTGATCAAACTAGCATCCCATATACTTAAGTAACCACCTACTGATTTATTCAATCTCTCCTTGTCTTCATGTAAGTTACCAGCTATCTGGAAGTGCGCACGCATCACTCCAATACATAGAGGAGATGTACTAGATCTTAACAATTATAGACCCATATCTATTATATGTTCTATTGCCAAAGTGTTTGAGAAACTAATTTATAATCAACTTTCACATTTTCTTAGTGCAAACAATATATTATCACCATTTCAATCTGGCTTTAGATCTAACCACTCTACATCTACTGCCCTTCTTAAATTCCCCAATGATGTCCTCTCTGCTGCAGATAATGTTGAACTTACAGCTGCAATATTTATTGACTTGACTAAAGCCTTTGACCTTGTTGATCACTACCTACTTTTAGATAAGATCTATGCTATTGGCCTGTCTAAAAATGCAGTATTGTGGTTGAGTTCATACCTCCATAATAGAAAACAATGTGTTTTCCTACATGGAAAAAAATCCAATCTGCTAACTCAGCAAAGAGGTGTGCCTCAGGGCTCAATTTTGGGACCACTCCTTTTTTCTATTTACGTTAATAACTTACCATCAATTTTTTATTACTGTTGTGCTCAACTTTATGCAGATGACACCGTCTTATATACATCTAATCATGATCTTCCACAAATTAGAGCATGTCTTCAATATGATTTCAAAATTCTACAAGATTGGCTTTTTTATAACAAATTATTGCTCAACAAAACTAAAACATATCTCATGATTTTTGGTACCAGACAAAAACTCAAATCTAAAACCAATTCTTGTATAATAACTTGTTCTGACTGTACTCCTCTGCCTCAAGTTGATAAATTTAAATATCTTGGTTTATGGCTAGATTCTGAGCACTCTTTCAAAATTCATATTGGTCATATTTTACGTAAGTCAATTATGGAATTAATGTTTTATATCGATCTCGTAACGGATTCACTTATAGTGTGCGCAAGAAACTCGCCTCTCAACTTAGACAACATCACAATAGTCAAAAATCGGAAGTATATCAAAACTCTATAAAATCAGACCTTTCCCGTCTTAAAACAGCCTATAACAGACTGTGTAGATTTGTCCTTGGATGCCCATTTCTCACGCATCATTGCACAATGTATTCTGCCCTTAATTGGCCTTCTTTAAATACAAGAAGACAAATTCATTGGTTTCAACTAATATTTAAATGTATCCATTTCAATTACCCTTCTTATTTAAAACAGTATTTTGTTCTTATTACTTCAAATTATCATTTGAGGCACTCTGTTCAGCTTTATTTCTCTGTCTCCCGACCCGAGCCAAGAAGACAGTTGGCAAAAGAGCTTTTATGTTTAAAGCCACTTTAGATTGGAATAACTTACCTTCCGATATTAGATCCATCACTTCATTTGGGATGTTTAAGTATACTTTGTCTTCTTACTTTGTGATTGACTGCTCTTGTAATGTATGATGCTGACACAAAGTGAATTTTTTTATATTTAAATTAATTGTATTATTACTCTGTGATCCAAAAACTTATACCTATATATATATATATATATATATATATATATATATACATTCAACTCCAAATGTATTTCTCCCACATTGATCTAGTGGTTGTGAAGTTCTGTATATTTCGGTTAATATTATTGTTTTTTTTTTGTTTTGTTTTTTGTGGATTTGTGTCTGTGGTTCTGTATGTATTTGTCCAATATGTATAATTGTACTTTTGTTTATTTTATTATTGTTCTTTTGTGATGGCTGTGATGTATTTTAGGACCCCCTTGAAAACGAGACGATGCATCTCAAGGGGTTTATCCTAATAAATAAAATTATTAAATACTTTTTCTGGGTGAATACCAAATTTCTTTCTCAAATCCAATCTGACTGACTCAGTCACTATGGAGTCCATCTGCTCCCCTAACAATGACTTGAACTCACTGTCTGTCCATAAAGGAGTAGCAAGACCACCTTTTTCTGTTGTTGGGATTAGTCTAGCATTCCTTCTAAACATTGTTTTCTTTTTTGCCAACACAAACAGACACTAAAACTTCTGATCCACAGGGGGTACACTCGTTAACACAGATTACTGTTGTTAATGCTAACCTTCTCTGTCTAAAGCAAAGGATACACAAATTACTAGCAATTTACGCTAAAAAAACTTCCCTGCCTGAAAAAAAAAACTTTTGCCACTTCCCTGGCAAAGCAGAGGATAAAACAATATTAACATGTACATTAATCTTCCCTGCCTGAAAACAGAGGGTACAATATATTAGCACTTGATGCTAATCTTCCCTAACTTTATAGAGGATAAAACACTTCCCTGGCAAAGCAGAGGGTAAAACAATATTAACATGTACGTTAATCTTCCCTGCCTGAAAAACAGAGGGTACAATACAGTATATTAGCACTTGATGCTAATTTTTACTAACTTTATAGAGGATGAAACACTTCCCTGGCAAAGCAGAGGGTAAACAGTATTATCATGTACGTTAATCTTCCCTGCCTGAAAAACAGAGGATACATTTCATCTCTAAAAGCAACTTTAGAGGATAACTTTAGTTAACAAACCCTACAGCTGTCTGTTAACTTCTTCTCTGATGGCGCAGAGGAATAACAGATTTTTTTACTGGTTTTTCAACGGTTCTTTGAATGGAGTGAAACTCACCAAATTTTTGTTGTATAGAAAGATTCTGCCTGGAAATCTTGGTTCAGCTTGAAGTTTTCAATCTGGAAGAAGCTGGAAAGATTCAGTATGGCAATCTTTGTTTAGCTGGATGTTTCAAAATTCAGTCTGGAGACTTAGTCAGCTTTGTTGAGATCTTTGAGCTTTGAAGTTTCAAAAGTTCATTCTTTGTTGAGTTTCAGTTTCTGCATCCGGGTCATGGCACCATCTGTTGTAAACCTTGTTCTTCTTAAGTGTAGAAAAACTCAGAAGCGAAAACCAGGAGACTTGCCTTATCTTTTAAGCAGGATTCTTTATTTGCTGTAGTCTGCTTCATCCAAAATCTTACCCAAGTCTGACTAAAGGCCAACATTTTAGTTCATATACCCTTTCAGGGGGAGGAGTTACATAAAGATGGAGACACTCAGAAACAAAAACATGTAAATGAGATATACATGTTTAGGAACGTGCCCTAGAATGAGAGTGTTACCAATCCTAATCCAATCAGCATAACTGTGTAATGTAAATGTCCTAATCCAATCAGCCAAACTCTTCACCGATACCTTCACATTATCATAGAGCTTAATGGCCAGGCAGTGCATAAAGACAAAAGCTGATAGTCTCAGTGCTCTGATCAATTTAACTTACAATAGAGAGAGCACAGACTGGAACAGGAAGGTCTGTGACATCAGATGAAAAGTAACAAAAAGGTTAATGTCCTATGCCTCAAAATGGTAAACACTTGTGTGAACTTTCTCAGTTAAAATACTGTTGAACCTAAATTAAAACATTTTAATAAATTTGTAACACTACACCACTCAGGGAAGGGTTAACTGACCCAAACTGACCTACGGTAGTTTTCACAAATCAGAATGACCAAGTTAACCACTCAGGGAAGGGTTAACTGACCCAAACTGACCTACGGTAGTTCCCTTTCAAGGGAACTCGAGCTGCGTTGAGACGCGGTGGGAACGCTCTGTGTGATTGCGTCGTGAAGCACGTGTATAATCAGTCCAATGGAAGAGCGAGACGTCATAGGCGGGTGACATCATAGATCAGGAAGCTATAAAGCACACCAGAAAACAGACCGCGACAGCTTCTGTGCCTTCAGCAAGCGATCTGTGTATTTTGTCCTTGTCATATTTATTGTTGTCGGTCAAGTTGCAATTTTTATATATATATATATATATATATATATATATATAATATAATATATATTAGGGCTGTCAGTTAAACGCGTTATTAACGGCGTTAACGCAAAACCATTTTAACGCGATTAATTTTTTTTATCGCGAGATTAACTGTCTTTTTGGTCTAGCAAACTTTGTCGTTTTTTTTCCACATGCTTTTGCAACAGGACGCGGCATACGCGGCGCTGCGCTATGAAACCCATTCATTTCAAGGGCTTGCGCCGTGCGAGGACGTTTTGTTGCTTCGTCGACCAAAGCGCAAGTGGATCTAGCTAGACCGAAAACAAAACAACAGGCACGCTTGTTTGGGCTTGCGAGCCGGCCAAATCGTTACGTTTTGAGTGGATGACGAGCGCGAGACGCCGAAATGGATGCCAATAAGATTCTTAATGGAAAGTTTACTTTTAAAAAGTTGGCAAATGGTTCCATTGACCAGACCAAAGTGATCTGTGTGTTTTGTCGTTATGAAATGAGCTATCATCATCGCAGCACGTCCAGTCTGAAGTACCACTTGATGATGGCCAAGCACACACACACAGCTGATGCGAATTCTCCGCCCCCTCGTCAATATCAGTACCTCGTCAGTATTTCTTTCACCCTTTTATTGATGGACAGTGTTACATTGTGTTACAAAGAAATTATTTGATCCAAGTGAGAATGTTAGTGTGAAATTGAACAGTATTGCCTATGTTGTTTTCAATAAAAAAAAATGTGCACAAAGCAAGCAATCCACTTTTTTCATGTTGATAAGAGCATTAAAATGAGAAAAAATAATGAACAAAAAGAAATCAAGAGACATTTAGAATAGATAAAAATGTGCGATTAATCGCGAATTAACTACGACATTAATGCGATTAATCGCGATTAAATATTTTAATCGTTTGACAGCACTAATATATATATATATATATATATATATACATTTTTCTGATTTAAAAATAAAGAAAAATAAGAAATTATGTCTGTTCTTCTGGACGCTCCGCTTTAAAAAAAAATAAACCATTCAGCGGCGTTCCAGAGGTTTCTTCCTCTGCTAGGTAGCTGTCTAGCCAAAAAGTTAGAGATATGCAAGATCTGAGGACTGTTTTATCTCTAAAATAGCTTGGACAAAGAGGAAGCCCTGACGCCGAGGCTATCAGGCTATCAGAGCAGTCAGTTCGGTTTCCCTGCCGGTTCGCCGTTTCAGGGTGCCGAGGTGCCTGCTTTTTCCAATGATCCTCCGAGGAGGGTCGTAGGAACTAAGCTATTTAGAGGTAGGCAAGATCTGAGGACTGTCGTCATCTCTAATAAAGCTTAGACAGGAAGTCCTGTCGCAAAAAACGAGGCTATCAGGCTTCTGAGGGCTCCTCCGGGGCAGGGACGGTTTTGAGAAATCGTTTCTCCTCGGCGCCCTCTGGAGTGCGACTCTCTGAGGATGGTCGCAGCGCTGCCAGTTCGGTTGTTCCCTGCCGGTTCGCCGTTCAGGGCACCGAGGTGTCAGCGTCCCCATACGATCCTCCGAGGAGGGTCGTAGAACGGTCAGTTCGGTTGTTCCCTGCCGATTCGCCGCTTCAGGGCACCGTAGTGACTGTTCAACCAAATCCAGAGGCCAGTCTTGAGAGACTCGTTCCCCTAGTAGAATTTCTGTCAGCGAGGAAACTACTGCCACATATTTCTCAGTGGGTCCTGCACACTATAGGAAAGGGTTCAGAATTCGGTTCTTGTCCGCCCAGATTTCTAGTGGTCCTCCCCACTGTGGTGGACCCCGAGCAGGCTTTGGTTATGGAGCAGGAAGTACTGATACTTCTGCTAAAGGAGCTGTAGAAGGGGTTCCTCCTCCCGGTGTAGGATTACAAATTTATTTAAATGTTTTAATTTAGGTTCAACAGTATTTTAACTGAGAGTGCACACACGGTTTTCCATTTTTGAGGCAATCAAGGTTTTGGACATTAACCTCTTGTCACATCTCAAAGGTCAGCTGGGCCTTTTGTTGATCTAATCAGGCTGATTGGATTAGCATCTCAAGGCTCTGAGTTACACTGTTACCTGATGAAATCAGGAAACCAGCTGAATCATGTACTTTCCTTTACATGTTTTGTTCAAGAGTCCCCTCCTCTATGAAATGAATCCCACCCCCTTGAAATGTATATAAACTGCAATGTAAAGTTCCCTTAGATTAGACTTGATTGAGATGACTACAGCGACGAAATAAAGAACTTATACCTCAACAATCTCCTGGTCTGCAACTCTATCTTTTCTACACTTGAGAAGAAAAAAGTTCACAACACCGGCAGAGAGTCGGGGTTTTACAGCCATTTCTTCATTGTTCCGAAAGAGGATGAGGGGTTGTGCCCTATTCTAGACCTGCGTCAATTAAACAGCAGGTTTCAGAATCTTAAGTTCAAAGTATGCTTACCCTAAATATGATTGTGTCACAGACTCAGTCCGAGGACTGGTTTGTCGCAATAGACTTAAAGGACACTTACTTATCTATCCATCCTCATCACAGGAGGTTCCTGAGGTTTGCTTTCAGGGGCGAAGCATACCAGTATCGGGTTCTTCCATTCAGCCTAGGTTATCACCCCGCACCTTTATAATATGCCTGGTTGCAGCTCTGGCTCCTCTGAGATTCCAGGGCATTGGTGTATTAAATTATATCGACGATCGGTTGATTTTAGCTCAGTCCGAGCTTTTGGCAGTTCAACATCGAGATGTCGTTCTGTCCCACATAAGGAGGTTGGGGTTGCGGCTCAACACCAAAAAGAGTGTACTCCTCCCAGCTCAGAGGACCACTTTTCTAGGTGTAATATGGGATTCGACAACATGCAAGCACATATGTCTCCTGCAGGTATTCTGCGATTCTCACAGCTATTAAAGAATGTAAAACTAGTTCAGTCACTCACTGCAAAACAGTCTCTGAGACTGTTGGGGCTCATGGTAGTTGCATCCAACGTAGTTGCTTTTGGCCTTCTGTACATGAGACCCCTGCAGTGGTGGCTCAGGACCAAGGGTTTTTTTCCCGAGGGGAAATCCGTTTCGCACGATCAAGGTCACGCGGCAATGCCTACGTGCCTTGGTCATGTGGAAGAAACCTTGGTTCCTCGCCCAGGGCCCAGTGCTGGGGGCTTCTTGTCGACGCGTCACGCTATCGACGGATGCTTCCCTCACAGGATGGGGGGCGGTCATGAGTGGCCGCTTGGTGGAAGGTCTTTGGTTGGGGCTCATGGCAGTTGCGTCCAACGTAGTTACTTTTGGCCTTCTGTAAATGAGACCCCTGCAGTAGTGACTCAGGACCAAGAGGTTTTCCCCGAGGGGAAATCCGTTTTCACATGATCAAGGTCACGCAGATATGCCTACGTGCCTCGGTCATGTGGAAGAACCTTGGTTCCTCGCCCAGGCCCAGTGTTGAGGGCTTCTTGTCGACGCATAATGCTTTCGACGGATGCTTCCCTCACAAGTCGGGGGCAATCATGAGTGGTCAACACACTGATGGTCTCGTATATCAGAGCAGATATCTTTGCTCCTGGGAGCTCTGGAGTTATGGATACTGTGGGCTCGGCCTCTGAGGGGGCCCAGCTCATAGATTCAGGTCTCTCGACCGAGGTCGTGGAGACCATACTCCAGTCTAGAGCTCCCTCCACGAGAAGACTAAATATGCATTGATATGGAAACTGTTCTCTGCCTGGTGCAGAGAACGCCTTCTGAATATTGTTTCTGCCCTGTTGGTACAGATTTCTGCAATGAATGTTTCTTTGCTGGGTTATCTCTGAGGAGAGATCCTTAATTTCGTCTTCTCCGTGGTACATGAGGCTGAGGCCTGCACGTACTTGG
Source organism: Siphateles boraxobius (assembly GCF_051911475.1). Taxonomy (NCBI): domain Eukaryota; kingdom Metazoa; phylum Chordata; class Actinopteri; order Cypriniformes; family Leuciscidae; genus Siphateles; species Siphateles boraxobius. Next base: position 14,131,032 of record NW_027509205.1, on the reverse strand, counting down.
GTTTGCACCTGGTTTGGTGGTAGTATTTCTTCACCCCAGGTCGGGTTGTATTTCTAGGTCCCTACTAAATGTATGGGTCATTTGTGCTCCAGGCCTTCTGTCCTCCACCTTTAATACCCCAGATCAGGAAAAACTTAATTTGTTATGCCCTGTCCGGGCTTTGGATGCTTATGTCCACAGAGCTGCTCAGTGGCGTATATCAGAACAATTATTTGTCTGCTTCGGGTAACTTAAGATAGGTTGCCCTGCATCTAAACAGATAATGAGAAACTGGGTAGTTGAGGCTATCTCAATTGCGTATGAAGTGGCCGGACAGCCTTCACCTATGGCTGTTCAGGCCCATTCTACAAGGAGTATGGCTGCCTCTAGGCTTTAATTTCGGGTGTTTCCCTTCAGGACATTTGTAATGCGGCAGGCTGGTCCTCACCACATGCATTTGTCAGATTTTATGACCTAGACCTCTCCACTCCCGGGGCTAGGCTGCTTGCTTCTTAGTGTGCGCAAGGACTTCACACAGAACGGGCATTTCTCATTATGGCATAGTGGGTAAAGGGTTCCCACCGCGTCTCAACGCAGCTCGAGTTCCCTTGAAAGGGAACGTCTCAGGTTACGTATGTAACCCTGGTTCCCTGAGAGGGAACGAGACGCTGCGTTCTCCTACCATACTTCCTGCATGCCCTGATCGACTTACTTCAGGCTTTTTCAGAAGCTGTCATGGTCTGTTTTCTGGTGTGCTTTATAGCTTCCTGGTCTATGACATCATGCGCCTATGACGTCTCGCTCTTCCATTGGACTGATTATACACGTGCTTCACGACGCAATCACGCAGAGCGTTCCCACCGCGTCTCAACGCAGCGTCTCCTTCCCTCTCAGGGAACCAGGGTTACATACGTAACCTGAGACGTTTTCACAAATCAGAATGACCAAGTTAACCACTCAGGGAAGGGTTGACTGACCCAAACTGACCTCTGGAAGTTTTCAAAAATCAAAATAACCAAGTTAACCACTCAGGGAAACAGTTAACTGACCCAAACTGACCTTTGAAAGTTTTCACAAATCAGAATGACCAAGTAACATCTTATCGACCCATATCTCTTATGAACTCTGACCTTTCTGATCTTTATGAAATTCTGGCTAATAGATTAAATATTTGCATTGGGGAAATTATCCACCCCGACCAATCTGGTTTTATTCCTGGCCGTTTTTCTTTTTTCAATGTCAGGCGTTTAATGAATGTCTTATACAACAGATTTGATTCTAAAGCTAGCGTTGCAATTCTTGCCTTAGATGCAGAAAGGCGTTTGACCAAATTAAGTGGTATTATATTTTAGCTATGATTAGAGAATTTGACATGGGTGATGCATTTGCCTCTTGGGTGAAGTTGTTATACCTCCATCCTTCGGCTTCAGTTCTCACCAATTTTAACAAGTCATCGCAATTTCAATTACACAGAGGCCCTCAACAGGGCTGCCCTCTCTCGCCTTTGCTTTTTGCAATAGCAATCGAACCTCTCGCTCTTGCAATTAAAAATAACCCTTTAATTTCGCCCTTGAATTTAGGGTTAAATTCAAGGGCTCAAATTAACCATCATATCTCCCTCTACACAGATGACATCATTCTGTATCTAAGCAACCCTGAACAGTCTATTCCACCCTTACTAAATCTGTTGGAAACATTTGGTAAACTCTCCGGTTATTCAGTAAATTGGCAAAAAAGTGAATTCTTGGCTGTGACTAGCAACATTGGTCCAATTTTTATGCGTAGTCTACCTTTTAAAATAGCCATCAACAGTTTGAAATATCTTGGGAGTTAATATACCTAGAAACCCAAAAGATATTGTAGCAATTTTCAGGGAAGAAGGAGGCGGGAACCGGCGAACAATCAAATAAACTTTATTTAAAATAAAACAAACAAACCAAAATACTCTAGCAGCCCCTCGCGGACGACTGCTGGCTACCGAAAATAAACATAAAGAACTGCCAGCAGCCCCTCGCGGACGACTGCTGGCTAAAATAAAACACAAATTCAAAAACTAAAACACAGGCCTGTTCCTCTCTCGATCATCAACGTCGTCGCTCCTCCTTTATGCTTCCGCTCCTCCGTGAGAGATGCGAGACCGGTGTGCTTCACAGGTGTTGCTTATTAGCAATCGCACCACCGGCCTCGCGCCGTTCTCTCACGTCCCTCGGCCGTCCTGTTCGCCACATACCCCCATCGCCCTTCACAGGCCGGGGGGTACCCACGAGCCTGTGCCTACTCCCCCCCGGCGGCGGCGATCCCTGGGGGGTATGGACCGACAAGCCGAGGAAAACGGAGACGGAAGCTTGAGGAGCGACAGATCGAGAGAGGGGAGAGGAAAAAAAATTGGTCCGGTTCCCACAACGCGCTGCCATCTGGTCCCCCACCAGCTGGGCGATCTCCTCCGCGGTGCCTTGCGGTGACGCTGTGTAGCCCTCAGTGGACGGCTCGACGCTCCTACGCCGCCCGGTGGACTGCGACGGCTCCTCGGGTGCTTTGGGCAGACGGCAGGAGTCCCCTGCTCCCTGCTCCTCCCCTTCGCTGGTGGACGGCAGCAGGCTCCGGCCCACGGCGAGCAGCGGCGACTCCTCTCCCTCCTGGATGGCAGCCGCCCCTCCAATACCCAGGCGGCCGGCAGCGAGCTCGACCGTCCCACCAGCAACTCACTCCAGCACACCGCCTCGAGCGTCCATGGCCGCTCCTCCCCCGCTCCGTGCTCCTCCCCTCCATGGCCGCTCCTCCCCCGCTCCGTGCTCCTCCCCTCGTTCGGCGGATGGCAGCAGGCTCCGGCCCACGGCGAGCGGCGGCGACTCGCGCACCATGCTCGATGGCACCGCGGATTCCCCACAGCGGCGAGGACTCTCTGACAGCGCGTTCCTCCCTCTTCCCGGGTTTCGGCACCAGTGTAGCAATTTTCCGGGAAGGAGGAGGCGGGAACCGGCGAACAATCAAATAAATATTATTTAAAATAAAACAAACAAACCAAAATACTGCCAGCAGCTCTTCGTGGACAACTGCTGGCTACCGAAAATAAACAAAGAACTGCCAGCAGCCCCTCGCAGACCACTGCTGGCTAAAATAAAACACAAATTCAAAAACTAAAACACAGGCCTGTTCCTCTCTCGATCATCAACGTCGTCGCTCCTCCTTTATGCTTCCGCTCCTCCGTGAGAGATGCGAGACCGGTGTGCTTCACAGGTGTTGCTCATTAGCAATCGCACCACCGGCCTTGCGCCGTTCTCTCACGTCTCTCGGCCGTCCTGTTCGCCACAGATATATATATATAAGCTTAATTATTTAACAATGCTTGAAAACCTAAAGGACAATATTAAATGCTGGAGGACCTTACCACTATCAATGATGGGGAGTGTGAATGCTATTAAGATGGTGACATTACCCAGATTCTTGTATCTTTTCAAGAATTTGCGGATTTATTTACCCCAAAAGTTCTTCAAAACTTTAGATTCTATTATGCTGCCTTTTGTCTGGGGCTTCAAAGCACACAGAATATCTAAAATTCAAGTGTGTAAGCCTAGGTCGCTGGGGGGTTTGGGTTTGCCAAACTTTCAACATTACTACTGGGCTGCCAATTGTAGAGCCTTAACTTACTGGCAGGACCCGCACTCCGACAGTCCCTCAACTGAGATCCCTTCATGGCTTATGATTGAGCAAGGTGCCTCAAATTCGTCACTCTCCTCATTACTTTTTGCTGTACCAGCGACATTTAAAGCCACAGTAGGATCCCATTTTATGATTAATAATTCTCTTAGGATATGGCTTCAGATTGGTAAGGCATTTAAATTGCCAAATACCTCCCTTCTTGCTCCTGTCTGTCGTAACCATTCCTTTAAACCTTCACTATTAGACCCAGTGTTCATAGGTTGGGCTAAAAAAAGGAATCCTTACCTTGAGAGATTTATATACAGACAATAATTTTGCCACATTCACTCAACTAACAGAGAAATATGACCTTCCTGCTTCACATTTCTTTAGATACCTACAAATTAGAAATTATGTTCGTTCCGCTGTGCCAAAATTTGAAATATTGTCAACAGATAGTGAATTACAAAAATTGCTTACTTGCGTTCCCAACACTCCAAAGTTAGTTACAAAATTTGTTGACTTCTTCACAAGTCAGTTGGATTTTTCCACTATTCATCTGAAAAACGTTTGGGAAGAGGAACTAGAGGTTCAGCTCTCTGAGGAGGACTGGGAAAAATGTCTTAAATATATACACCTGTTCTATTAATGCCAGGCACCAACTTATTCAGTATAAGGTGTTGCACAGATTACATTACTCAAGGGTTAAACCTAACTCTTTCTATCCTACTATCTCCCCTCTCTGCAATAAGTGTGAGTTTGCGGAGGGCTCTCTTGGTCATCTTTTCTGGGCATGCCCAAAACTGGGTGAATTCTGGTCAGAAGTTTTTCAGTTTCTTTCTGAAGGTTATGCTTGTGAGCTTCCCTTGGATCCTGCGAATGCCATTCTTGGCTGGTCGGCCTTTTTGTTGCGCCTTAAAGGGTTAGTTCACCCAAAAATGAAAATTAAGTCATTAATTACTCACCCCCATGCTGTACCAACCCCGTAAGACCTTCGTTCATCTTCGGAACACAAATGAAGATATTTTTGATTAAATCTGAGAGGTGGATCACTGCTACATAGGCTGCCAGAGGGAATGAAACTTGACGGCCCAGAAAGTCATTAAAGAACATGTTTAAATATTCCATGTGCCTACAGTGGCTCAACTATAAGTTTATCAAGCGACGAGACTACTTTTTTTCCGAAAAAAACCCCCATAAATAACGACTTTATTCGACTATTCCTTTTCTTTCTTGTGGGCCTGAGACGAGAGTTCAAGAGATTTCCACGACGCATGCGCGAGAACTGAACAAGAAGTATTAGAAGAAGAACGTCCTCTTCTCAGTTCTCGCGCATGCGTCGTGGAAATCTCTTGAACTCTCGTCTCAGGCCCACAAGGAAGAAAAGGAATAGTCGAATAAAGTCGTTATTTATGGGGGTTTTTTCGGAAAAAAAGTAGTCTCGTCGCTTGATAAACTTATAGTTGAGCCACTGTATGCACATGGAATATTTAAACATGTTCTTTAATGACTTTCTGGGCCGTCAAGTTTCATTCCCTCTGGCAGCCTATGTAGCAGTGATCCACCTCTCAGATTTAATCAAAAATATCTTCATTTGTGTTCCGAAGATGAATGAAGGTCTTACGGGGTTGGTACAGCATGGGGGTGAGTAATTAATGACTTAATTTTCATTTTTGGGTGAACTAACCCTTTAATAATGCTACCCGACTGCCTATACAGGATGGTTTGATGATTGCCAAAAAATCTATACTCTGCATGTGGAAGAAAAATTCGAAGCCACTATTCAAGTTTTGGTTGTCGAAACTTTCCTCCACTTTGCACGTTGAAAGACTCAGATATATTATTTCTGGAAATATAGAGAAATGTGAAGCCTCTTGGAGGCCTCTTTTCAATCACTTGTTAAAAATGAACAATGATGACGCAATTTAATGTTTTTCTATTCATTTTTTTAAATTGTTTTTTTTATTAGGATTTTATTGTTATTTCCGTTGACCTCTGTCTTTAATGTAAAGATACCTATGTATATCTCATGTGGTCAAGTTGTACAGTCTCACCTGGTTTATAATGTCTCACTAGGAAAACATCTGTTTTGACCTTCCTTGCCTGTGCCTGATGATGTGGTTTTCTGCACATTTGAATCTAACTGAAGGAGTTTTTTTTTTTTTTTTGGTTCTGTCCTGTGATTGTATCGTCTATTTGTCTGAAAACCTGAAAATCTACAATAAATATAATTTAAAAAAAAATATTTAAAAAAGAATGACCAAGTTAACCACTCAGGGAAGGGTTAACTGACCCAAACTGACCTGTGAAAATTTTCACACATCAGAATGACCAAGTTAACCACTCGGGGAAACGGTTAACTGACCCAAACTGACCTGTGAAAGTTTTCACAAATCAGATTGACCTAGTTAACCACTCAGGGAAGGGTTAACTGACCCAAACTGACCTCTGGAAGTTTTCACAAATCAGAATGACCAAGTTAACCTCTCAGGGAAACAGTTAACTGACCCAAACTGACCTGTGAAAGTTTAAAGACAAGATTAAAGACAAGATGGAGGCTCACTGACATACGTTAAAATATATTTCAGCATTTTGTTAATCGACGGCCTACTACCCCTGACTGAGTAACTTTAACTCAATCCAAATGCAGCTCTCCCGGTGTTAGTGTTATTCCACAAAATGTTTGGATAAACTGTTTGATTTATAATTATTTAGGGCTGCAACTAACGATTATTTTGATAATCGATTAATCGGACGATTATTTTTTCGATTAATCGGATAGAAATTAAATTAGATTTTTTTTTTTTATAACTAAATAAAACCGTAAATCAGGGTATTTATGTGTAAAAGTGTACTTTAAAAAGTGCAAAAGCCACACATTGAGTTTTACTAATATCAATATTTGCATTGTTTTTAATGATAATTGCTGATGGCAAGTTGACAAACATGATTATTGTTAAAAAAATGATATCCAACATATTATGTTTTAACACAATTTTTGTTAAAACAAATTTACACAGACATGTTGTTCAGATGTGAATATCTGAACTAAAAACAAACTAAAAACATCTAAAATATATAATTCATTTAATTTTTATTAAAAATTAATTATATATAAGGAATATAAGGATAAAGAATATAATATATATATTATATAATATATAAAAGAATAATATAAGGATAAATTGATTAAATAAATATAGAAAGACTGAAAACAATTGTGTGAACGTAGAGCCGCAGTAGATCGCGTTTGAAAAACAATTAAAACTTAGTAGACAAATGCTATAAAAAGAGAACGGAATGGAGGTAACGTTACCCAGCAAGCTAACAGGCTTGAGTAAAGGACAGGAGAAATTATGCATTAGTGCACAAGCATTCGCTGAAAACCACTGAGTACAGTGACTAAAAACTATATTTTACTGCTGCTGTTATTAACTGCCTTTATATTTAGTGCTTCGCTTTGTAAAGACCGTTTTAATTTAACCTTTTTCTGCGGTAGCGCTATTTTAATCCATCACTTACGTTGCGAGCGAACTGATTGCGCAACCTGATGCTCGAGACAAAATACAGACATCCCAAGGTCCCGGGAGTCTCCCGCATATTGATTGCGGCTCCCTGATGCCCGCGAATTAGTTCAAACTCCCGAAATCTAGAGCGCGCAAGCAAGAGCGCGCATGCGAGACATAAGAGACTGCTCCAAACCGTGTAGCGCGCGCGCTCGGCAGAGCACCTGAGGGAGAGAGACCTTGCGTGTGTGTGCGTACCAGTAAACGCTCCCCGTGACGTAAGCAGACCAACTAATCGATAATGACATTCGTTGACAACGATTTTCATAATCGATTATAATCGATTTTATCGATTAGTTGTTGCAGCCCTATAATTATTCGATTATTTTCACATTTCACTTACCCTGCTGCGCACGAACATAGCTGTTCCTCAATTTGTGTGTTTCCCATTTGAATGGTCAGCGTATGAGGCGCTGCTGCTTGCGCTGGGACTATAGGCTTTAGCTTACATTTTTATGAAATCATTCGCTAATCAGTTGCATATTATGTCGTGGATATATCCCTCGAATGCATACAGTCCGTTTTGTCTTGCTCTCTCAGATATTTCACATTTTCGCCAATAATGTCTAATTATCTCATTGGGAATGTCTGACACGGTGCATACACACTGTAATAGATGTGCCAGGCGTGAAAGCTTGACAGGCGTAGCAACAGTAACTAGGTAGGGCTGGGCTTAGCGAAGGGTCAATTTGTGGCTTAATTTAAATTGAGCAACAATACTGCAGTTAAAGGTACGTCAAACATTTATATAAATGGTATAATAAATATTTATTATTTATTTATTTTAATGTTGCTGAGTAATGAGTTAAAGCATCAAGCATACAGCATAAATGTTCCTAAATAGAGGTGAAAATTGATAAGCCGTAACTTATGGATCCAGTGAATTACCCACAGCATTTATTTAGGGGACAACAAACATATTCATTAGCTAAGAGGTATGAAAGCAAGAACAGCAAAAGAAAAAAAATAGCAAATGTACAAGCATGCAGGACAGCTGTATTTGCCAACTGTGAAGGTCTGACCACAGTCCCACCTTCCACATTCTGAACATTCATTCTAAGGAAGGAAGCACAAACTATAGAATAAGTTACATGTTAATGAAGAACATTTACTTGTTTTGCAATTTATAAATGTTTCTTTCCCATTGGCCAGTTTGGCCTTCATACCTATACTGCTCTCCATCTAATGTAATCATTTTATTAGTAAATAAATGTCACCGTTGTAATACCTTTTCATAGTAAGACCAATTTAACACACCATTACCCTTCATTGTGAAATTTTCACATCTTCTCTTTATATAGTGTTCCTTTCTTGAGCAGCTATAAGGATATTGGTTATCCTGCAAAGTTTTCAATTAGCTGTAGTAGCCTAATATGTCCTAACAATAATGACACCAGTTACAATAATGACAATAATTTATAGACCTTTTCATCTGTTCCTAATGGTTAGCAGGCGACAACAATGAAACCACATGATGTGATGAATAACAAGTTAAAGGGGTCATGAACTGGATTATTTTATTATTTTATAATGTTGCCTGGGGTGCCCTTATAATGTTAGTATGATTTTTACATCAAACATTGTCATAATTAAGAAATAAGGCATTATTAAGGCATTTTTCCTAGACTGATTTTAGCCTCTGATTTGAACGCTCTGTTTGAAGGGGCGTGTCTGCTGGGAGACTTCAGTGTAAACGCCCACTGCTGTGATTGGCTGACATGTTTGCATATAAAATAGCTAGTATTACATGTGAAACTCTCGGAAACTACTACGTTTTTACTATTACAGCTATCGAGAAGATTTACAAATCTTTAAATGTATTGTTTAAAGCATTATATTTAAATCTATTCCATCACATGAAAGGTTGCAGTGATGAGCTGAGCAGATGACATACAGTCTGGTGATCACGTGAATAAAGATCTCATTATTGCAACGCAGTTTTTGCACACTCACGAATGCTTGTTCATCAAATAACAATGCAAATACGACGTAAATACAGGTAGAGCTTCGTTGTGCAGTGTAACAGCGTCATTGATTTCATAACGAGATTTGCACGCTGTGTTATTGATTGACTGACAGCTTGGGCGATTGGAAAGGGAGCGTTCTATGGTCGCTTTCTTTCTATAACTTAATCAAATTTTTTTATATTATTTCATCAGATTCAGATCAGTATTTATCAGACTGTTACCATTTTGTCTGTTTAAATGGGGAAAATCGTCAGTAGACTACAGTAGACTCAGTAGACTATGGAGTGCCGCAAGGATCGGTGTTAGGCCCTCTGCTATTCTCAATATATATGCTGCCACTTGGTAATATTATAAGAAAACATGGAATTAATTTCCACTGTTATGCTGATGACACTCAATTATATATTTCATCACGACCAGATGAAAACACTAACTTATCTAAATTGACAGAGTGTCTTAAAGATATAAAATGCTGGATGATGTGTAATTTCCTGCTATTAAATTCAGATAAAACGGAGGTATTACTTATTGGTCAAAAAAACTACCCACAAAACCTCATACAATACAACTTTAATTTAGAAGGATGTCCTGTTACTGTATCCACTACAGTAAAAGACCTGGGTATATACTAGACCACAACTTGTCTTTCGAAAATCATATATCATGTTACAAGAACAGCCTTTTTCCACCGTAGAAACAATCCTAAGCTACGTAACATGCTATCTGTTTCTGATGCAGAAAAGTTAGTTCATGCATTCATGACATCGAGAATAGATTACTGTAATGCTTTATTAGCTGGCTGTCCTGCATCCTCAATAAACAAGCAACAGTTAGTGCAAAATGCAGCTGCTAGAGTTCTTTCTAGGTCAAGAAAATATGATCATATAACACCAATTTTATCATCTCTACACTGGTTACCTATTAAGTTCTGTATCATTTACAAAGTATTACTACTGACCTATAAAGCCCTAAATGTGTGAATATTCCCAAACTCTCGGACAGTGCGATCAACCTCTATGGGTTATGCAATGTCATTTTATTATAAAAACAAAAAAACACATAGCCTATGTCTGTATTAAAGAAAAAAATATTGATAAACACTTATTTGGAATGGAGTTAAATAATTAGTACTTTGGGTGTCTTGTTCATTATATTTATTTTCATATAAAAGCAACAGAACTTAAATTACATCCAGTTTATTAGCAACACTGTGCACGAGCGTGAATCCCGCGATATCCATCATTGATCTCGCAGGTGCCAGATCCACTGCGAGAAGCGAGAACTGTCCGGCTTGTCTGCGCTTTTTTCACTCCTCGGCTGCATTCCAGTCCAAAATTGACATGCCCTTCACTCGCTAACTTCCCTCCGTCTCGTTCACTCGGATGTGCGTCATTGCTTACGTTGCACGAGTGTCCACTTCTGGCGGAAACTGCAATGGGCTGAACTGGAACGTCCTAAGCCCTTGATCACTTGGAATCAGCTATGGAGTTGATTTATTATTTACAAATTTTTTCCCTTTAAGAATTTGTTTAATGCAGCATCCAAATGTATATAGGTGTGTTTGGGTTGTTTTACATAAAAAAATCTAATTAATATATAATATTATATGATATGATAATATGTTTGTGGTGGTGGTGATTAGACGAGATCGGCGGTGACGTCACAATCGTGTTGCATTGTGGTATATGGAACTGCCTGAAGTGTACATATGAAGTAGACTCGCTCCCTCTGTCAAAATCGAGGTAACGAGTGTCTGTCCATATAAACTTCCCTCGTCCTCTTCACGAAGTGGAACGCACTTCAAAATGGCGGCAGGGATTCCCCCGAGGGGAAGTAACGCAGCACAGCTCTCACTGCAGCCACATCTCTCGACTGATGTCAGCGCCATATCGGGACAATGGCGGCTTCACTTCTCGCCAATGGAAGAGAGCGAATGGGCATCGTCCAGCTTTTTTTACAGTCTATGCTGTCACTGAGCAAATATGAAACTGGACAATAGCCTGTGTAAACGCCTGAAATCATAAGTTGCTTTATTTCATTGCGCTTTGGCTTTGCATATACTGCATACAGCCTGTAAAAATAGACCTTAAAAATAATCTAGCCTATAGAATACATTTATTTGCTGTCGGTAGCCTAGGGGCTACTCCGTTTCTTCCTCTCTGTTGAATATGCAGCAGCAGGAGGAGGAGGAGGAGCTAGCACAGTCAACCGTCAACTTAACAGCTGACACAGTCAGCGAGCAGGAAAGAAAACATTTAAGAAAAAGGAAGCAAACAAGATTTGGAGTTCCCTTTCGAGAGGTCTCTCCTATTGCGAAAGTAGCTTACGCTATGGGAAAACTCCTTTTCTCAAGAATATTGAAGTCTTTATGTAAAACGCATTGCAGCTGCACAGCAGACAGCAATGAGCGAAGGAGCTCGGTCATTGGCTGTGCTGCGGCAACTTGCTCGAACCAATGACGGGGCGACTCTGAATGCGCGACCAATGAGCGCGCCTCGCGCCCGCGCGCGTCAGAGCCCGCCAAGATGGGCGTGGCCAAGAGCTATGTATTGGGCGCCCCGTCATGAGAGTTCTTCAGATTTAATCTCCTTCAGCGAACAGCTTCTTCGCTGGGTCCTCCGGATTATTGAAAGCCTTAGCCGCCGTGGAAAGCGTACCAGCGGGATTGCTACGAGGACGTTGGCATCTTCAGCCGCCTTCGAACGCCATCCTACTGAGCCATCCGGCGCGCTACACGCAAGTATTTACATCTGTTCGCCCCGCGACATTTGTAAAAGAGCAATTTTCTGAGGCGTTGTTCCAAATGCCTTCCTGCGCGTTGTGCAGAGACCTTCTTCCTGACGGGGATCGTCACATCATCTGCGCTCGCTGCACTGGGCCGGGACCACGCAGAAGCTGCTTTGACCAAGGGCGGATGCCCGGAATGTGACGACCTGGGTCTCTCCGCACTGCGGGCTCGCTTCGCCGCTTTCACCGCGAGCGAGCCCATCGCCGACACCCCTCTGTTTGAGCCGCGTGTTAAGAAAAAGCGCCGCTCACAGAGGCTTCCTGAACCTGAGCTCAGTGACGTCACGCCGAGCCAGTCTCCGCTAGTGTTCAGTTCACCCAGCCGGACCCACACCCCTCTAGCAGAGCGGTGGGCCTTGTGACCTTCGGCGCGTCCGAGGACGACGGGGGAGTAGATGACTCTTTGTCCATCGACGCTGCATCTGACGACTGGCCGGGCTCCACTTTCGACCCTGCCAACTAACACGCTAACTAACACGAGTTGGGGATCCTCTATGGATACGGTGATTGTCCGCATCCTTTCTAAGGCCGTGGAGGACCTCGGGCTCGATTGGTCTTCTCCCGAAGAACAAACCCGAAGCCGACTGGACGAGTGGTTTCTACAGGGGCGCCAGCAGGCCCCTCGGCAAAGACCTTCTCCTTTCTTCCAGGAAGTTCACGACGAACTCACCAAGTCATGGAAAGCCCCCCACTCTGCGCGTCTGAAGCCTTCTTTTTCTTCGTCGCTCTCCTCTGTGGACGGCGTGAAGGAAAGAGGCTACGAGGGAACGCTGCCCCTCGAGGAGGCCGTGGCCAATCATCTCTGCCCGCCCTCCACCACTGGATGGAAAACCAAGGCTTCCCACCCCTCGAAGCCCTGCCGCACTACTTCGGCTCTCGCTGGTCGCGCCTATGCCGCCGCAGGCCAAGCTGCGTCAGCGCTTCACTCAATGGCGGTACTTTAAGTGTTCCAAGCCAAGCTTCTCCGCTCCCTTGACGAGTCTGGCCCCGAACCCGAAACCTTCAAGGACCTACGCAGCGCGACTGACATAGCCCCCGGAGCCAAGAAGGCCACCGCCCAGTCTATTGGCCGCGCCATGGCTAATTTGACTGTTCTCGAGCGCCATTTGTGGCTGACTTTGACGGAGATGAAAGACGCGGATAAAGCCCGTTTCTCGACGCGCCTATCTCTACCAGCGGGCTGTTTGGACCGGCAGTTAAAGGTTTCGCCGAACGCTTCACTGAGGCCCAGAACGCTTCACAAGCTATGCGCCATTTTCTGCCTAAACGCTCCAGCTTATCGCAGAGCAGACAGAGGCCGCCACAGCCGCAGCGGGCTAGAGCAGCCCCCACCGCCTCTCAGCCCGCGCCTCAGACTGACGCTCGACGCCGCTCGCACTCCCACAACCACAAGCCGCCTCCTGAGCGACGGGGTCCTCGGATCAAGATCGTGCTGAACCCTGAGCCTCGAAAGTCTTCCTAGCCACAGGAATGAGAAGAGAGAGTGCGTGTCTCGCAAAAGCCGGACCACTCTCTCTGCAAAATCTCAAACATTCCCCAGTCCCCGTACAGGCGGCTGGTAATGTCTATACAGCAGTCAATGGGCCAGTCACAGAGCTCGCTCACCTGCAAACAAACGCCGTTTTTACGGCGACACACAGAAAACACAAAAAGAGTCTTTTTCTGCCTGTGTCACTAAGGGTTCACATGTCCACAAAGTGTGCATTCCCAGATACTGTCAAAACAGTCCCAAATTCATTCCTAGCTCAGGCTGCACGCCCCATGAATGTAGATCACGTGCCAACGGTCATGTACGCACCACTACACACAAGCACTGTTCACACAGTTATGAATTCATCCCCAGTAAAAGCGGGAAACATTATAAAAGTGACGCGTGTGCCTACCACTGTCTATGCACCCCCACTTATAAACAGTGTCAAACACAACCCCAGCTCAGGCTGCGAGTCTTACAGACATAGCGCGCGCTGTTGTAATCACACACGCGCCCATTCACTCGGCTGCTCAGCGCGCGCCCGTGCCTCTGAGAGCTACGAGCTCAGGCAATTCGCTGGCCGGGTCCCTACGTCACAGCGGCCCGCCCCTAGCCTGTATTCAGCCCGTATCTGTACACGCAGCGGCATGGGAAAACATTCCAGATATGCCGAAATGGGTGTTGAATATAATAAAACACGGATACTCGCTCCAGTTCGCTCGCAGACCAGCACGTTTTACAACTGTGGTCGAGACGAAAGTGAGAAAGGAGTGTTCGCATGTTCTACGCACCGAGGTGCGCAAATTAATAGAAAAGGGCGCTGTGGAAACTGTTTCCCCCTCTATGAGCGGGGCAGGTTTTTACAGCCGCTATTTTCTCATCCCGAAAAAGGATGGCGGTCTCCGCCCCATCCTAGATCTCAGACACCTGAACAAAGCACTAATGATTCGCTCGTTCAGAATGTTAACAACCAAACATATCCTCGCGCAAGTACGTCCAGGAGATTGGTTTCTCTCAGTGGATCTGAAAGATGCTTACTTTCACATTCCAATAGCACCTCATCACAGGCCTTTTCTGAGATTCGCGTTCGAGTGACAGTCTTACCAGTACACAGTACTTCCGTTCGGCCTGTCCCTGGCTCCCCGTACATTCACGAAATGTATGGATGCAGCACTTTACCCCTTGAGACGAAGGGGAGTGTGAATACTGAATTATCTCGACGATTGGCTGGTCCTAGCACAATCAGAGAGTCAGTTAATAACACACAGATCTTGGATTATCAGCCATCTAGAATGCCTGGGTCTAAGAATCAATTTTGCAAAAAGTATACTATCTCCCAGCCAGAAGATTTCTTTCCTGGGAATAGTTCTAGACTCGCTGCAAATGACAGCTTGTCTCTCATCAGAGCGTGCGCTCACCATCCGGCGCCTTGCAACATCATTCAGGGACGGGCGCGCGTGCCCCCGTCAAGCGGTTTCAGAGGATGCTGGGTCTCATGGCCTCAGCATCGCCCGTACTCCAGCTAGGATTGTTGCATATGCGTCCTCTCCAACGCTGGCTCAAGAGCCACGTCCCTGCTCACGCGTGTCGTTCGGGCCACCTTTTAATCAGAGCGAACCACGGCTGTATAAAAGCCCTGACGCACTGGAAAGCCGCCGATTGGTACCAGTCAGGCGTGAGCCTGGGTGTGAACACAAGGAGAAAGATGATCACAACAGATGCCTCCAAAATAGGTTGGGGGGCCCTTTACGAGGGCAGGCCTGTCTCCGGCTTTTGGTCAAACCCGGAGAAGCGCCTACACATAAACTGTCTGGAGATGAAAGCGGTCGCTTTGGCTCTCAGAGCCCTGCTTCCACATCTAAAAAACGAACACGTCCTGGTCCGAACGGACAACATGACGGTAGTGTCGTACATAATTCGCCAGGGTGGACTCAGGTCGAGCTCCATGCATTCAATGGCCAGGAGACTCATCTTATGGTCCCAGCACAACTTGCGCTTGCTGAGAGCAGCGCATGTGCCAGGCGCGCTGAACCAAGGGGCAGACATGCTATCCAGAGACAAGATTCTCCCAGGAGAATGGGCTCTCAACCTGCTGACGATTCAGTGGTTATGGAAAATCTTCGGCGAGGCGGAGGTCAACCTCTTCGCCTCCAAGGAGGATGCACAATGCCCTCTTTTCTTCACAAAAAGCACGGACGCTCGCCCAGAGTCGGCCGAGCCGCCCCTTATATGCTTTTCCCCCGATCGCGATGCTGCCACAGGTCATCAGTTGGGTCAGAGAGGAGAAAAACGCAGTGCTCCTGATAGCCCCACTCTGGAAGAACCAAACATGGTTTCCAGAATTGATGCAAATGCAATCTGCACCACGGCCGATTCCACTGAGGCCAGACCTCCTCAGTCAGGCTCGGCGGGATGATATTTCATCCCCGACCCGATCTGTGGGCCCTTCATGCATGGCCCCTCAACGGGTTCCCAGGAACCTCACGAGTGGAGCGCTAAAAACCATCGCTGAGGTGCGGGCGCCCTCCACGAGACGCTTATATGCCCAGAAATGGAAAGTGTTCAGTGACTGGTGTAACGCAGAGGGCCAGAACCCTGAAACATGCGAGATTACGGACGTACTCGGTTTTCTACAAGGGCTTCTGGAGGCGGGCCGCTCCCCCTCCACGCTCAAAGTATATGTGGCGGCCATCACAGCGTCACACGACCCTGTGATGGAACGTCCATTGGGAAGAAACGACCTAATCATTCGTTTCCTAAGGGGCGCTAGGAGGATGAACCCTTCACGCCCCCCCTCAGTGCCGATCTGGGACCTAGCTACTGTCCTAGACGCTCTTAAAGGGCCCCCGTTCGAACCACTCCGAACCGTGCACCTTAAGCAGCTCTCGCTTAAAACTGCGCTCCTGCTGGCACTCGCCTCGGTCAAGAGAGTGGGCGATCTGCACGCGCTTTCGGCAAGCGCTGCCTGCTTGGAATTCGGACCTAACGACTGCAGGGTCGTCCTTAGGCCAAAACATGGGTATATTCCTAAAGTGCTCACCACTCCCTTCAGAGCACAGGTTATCTCCCTAACTGCGCTATTGTCTCCAGCAGACGAACACGACGCTAACCTACTCTGCCCCGTTAGGGCTCTCAGAGTGTATTTGGAGCGTTCTGCCCTATTCAGACAGACAGAACAACTGTTTGTATGCTTTGGCGGCCGTACGAAGGGTTCCGCCGTTTCAAAGCAGAGAATCTCTCACTGGATAGTTGAGGCTATAGCTCTGGCTTATGAAGCCAAGGGACTTCAATGCCCCTGGGGAGTCAAAGCACACTCCACCAGGAGTACCGATCGAGGATATTTGTGCGGCGGCAGGCTGGGCCTCACCGTCCACATTTATCAGGTTTTACAACCTACAGGTCCCGACATTGCATTCCAATGTACTATCAGCATGATGCTAGTAGAACTATGAGTTTGTATCTACATTATGTATGTGCTTGTGTCACACTGAGCGCCTTCTGGCCGCTCTTTATTTTTTTCCCCACATATAAAGCTCATCTCTGCCGGCTGGTTGGATGATAACTTTGCTTTTAGCTCAGGCACCTGCCTCTGGCTATCATAAGGCGAAGTTCAGCACGCACGGCGTTTTGCATGGTGTTCCCATAGCGTAAGCTACTTACGCAATAGGAGAGACCTCTCGAAAGGAAACGACTCGGTTACTAACGTAATCTCGGTTCCCTGAGAGGAGGGAACGAGTATTGCGTAAGCTGCCGTGCTTGTGCTTGGTTAGTTCGCTTCAGTCGTTTTAACCTAAAGAACTCTCATGACGGGGCGCCCAATATATAGCTCTTGGCCACGCCCATCTTGGCGGGCTCTGAGGCGCGCTCATTGGTCGCGCATTCAGAGTCGCCCCGTCATTGGTTCGAGCAAGTTGCCGCAGCACAGCCAATGACCGAGCTCCTTCGCTCATGCTGTCTGCTGTGCAGCTGCAATGCGTTTTACATAAAGACTTCAATATTCTCGAGAAAAGGAGTTTTCCCATAGCGTAAGCTACTTACGCAATACTCGTTCCCTCCTCTCAGGGAACCGAGGTTACGTTAGTAACCGAGTCGTTTTCTCCAAGCATAACCAATAAGCATTAACATAACATGTATGTGTGACTTGTTTTGTGTTATTAGTTTGTAGTAAATATACACTTTGATTTGATTAAATGGTTTTGTAGAGGGTTGCAAAGATGAGCTGCAGACTGGGGAGGAGCCAGCAGCAGCTGTGCCAGGATCATACATGGAAACTTGTAACAATTAATCAGTCATTTTACTTTGGAGAAAGTTAAGTGAAACATTGTTTATCCCAAAAAGTTTTTGACAGATGTACATTGAGAATTATATACAGTTCGATACCATGGTGTGTCAATGAACGTAGACTAAAGTCATTCATGTATTGCTTTAACTTAGGATCTCATACATCATTTTGAACTATTTATGTCAAAAATTAAAATTTATTTATATTAAAGGGTCCCTATTATGGCATTTACAATGTTCCCAATATTGTTTTTGGAGTCCCCAACAACAGTTTTACATGCATGCAATGAAAAAAAAAACACTTTTGTTGTCTTATAATATCCATTTATTTTTACCTGGTTTGCTTAGCGACTCCCTTATGAATCGTTGAAAGATACATTTTTCCCTACCCCTCCTTTGCGTGACGCTAATCTGCGATGATGATTGGTCAATTTGATTTATGTTAGACCATAGCCCAAAGTGTAGTGGTAAACACCCAGTCGGTCATGGTTTGCATTAGCCCAACGCATAAACATATTGATGAGAGAGAGAGAGAGAGTATGTGTGTGTGTGCATAATGTTAAAGATATATTTTGACTGAAAGTAAATTGTTACTGTTATAAACAAAAACTCTTCAATCCCTGTATTTACATAAAATGGTCTGGGCTAAGCCCCGATGTCCTTTAATGCTGGAAACGCCCCTGGCTAAAATGCTAATTCACTTCCGATTTGGCCTACAAAGTGACGTCATAACTTCGGCACTCTATCCACCTTTTTGGTGGCACCCCAAACCATCACTCGGCACCCCAAACCATCACTGACTGTGGAAACTTTACACTGGACTTCAAGCAACATGGATTCTGTGCCTCTCCTCTCTTGCTCCAGACTCTGGGACTTTGATTTCCAAAGGAAATGCAAAATTTACTTTCATCAGAGAAATTAACTTTGGACCACTCAGCAGCAGTCCAGTCCTTTTTGTCTTTAGACAGTTCTGACGCTGTGGCTTGTTCAAGAGTGGCTTGACACAAGGAATGCGACAGCTGAAACCTATGTCTTGCATATGTCTGTGCGTATGAGGTTCTTGAAGCACTGACTCCAGCTGCAGCTCCGCATTGCTGCAGTAATTAAGGCAAAAGGTGCCCCAACTAAGTATTGAGAGCTGTTTTCTATTTGCATGCGTTTTTTACTATTTGCATGCATTTTCTTTAGTTGCAGCACATTGAGCTGTCACGGTTTATAAATCCTATGTCTCCTTCTTGTCACGTGTTTCTGTTTTGTTGTTTTGTTTATTCTAATTTATTGTTTTGTTTGGTCTTGCTGGGGAGTGAATAAAAAGACCAAAAACTATTAGGGTGCATTTTACATTATTTTATAACATTTAGTTTTCATTTAAAACACACACAAAACATAAAATACATTTATGTGGTAGGATAATCACAATATTTTTTACAGCAGTATGTCATTTCCAAATACTTAAAGACACCCCAACATGGATCAGAGAAGACAGAATTTGAAGCATTCAGGTGACAAGACTTCCTCCCATTGCACCTTAAGATAGGGTAAAAAAACAGCAACCAAAAATATTATTTATTATTATTAACATTGATTGCCTTGTGTTGGCTATCATTCTGAGGTCTATTTGTTTCTCCCATGTAATCAAATAATTTAAATTCAAATACTTGTTATGTCTATATATTCATTTGGTAAGTAGCTATTTAATACACAGGATGAAAAAATGTACAGTATAAGGGTGGATGATATTGTAGATTTGAAAATCATGCTTTCCCCATTATTGTTGAATCACGGAAGCTGCACCAGTTACTTTTGCCAATCTCCGCTCAGTGAACGTGTTACATTGCACACACACCTCTAAGCAAAATATAGCTCTTGTACAACCTACTCTGACTTCACAAAATACATTATGAAATTACGGAAATGAATAAAGAAAAATAATACTAAAAAATGTAAGTCTTCGGATATGACCAGAATCTTATAACGCAATGCAAGTAATTAAAAAAAAAAATTTAAATAAGGTTTTTTGATATCAACATGAACATTGAAATGTAATAATTCTCACTAGCAATTTTGATATCAGGAAAACATTCAAACTAGCCCAAAAAACTAAGTTAACAAAGACAACTAGGCCTAGTCTTCACTATATCAACTACATTTATGCTCATTAAAGTTGTGCAAGTGATTCAGTCAAGAGCAGTGTGATTTTCTTTATTTTTGGTTGTTTGCAGGGTTGACCCTGCAGGTCATTCTGAGCCCCGGGCAAACCCTGGGTTATCTTGCTTCATGTTTCACACTGCTCAAACTTTATATTCATATTCGCAGTGTCATTGATTGACAGAACGAAGCACACAAAGTGTGTACATAAAGGCTCTAGAATTGCGCATCCTCATATTACATACTGTACTATATCAGATAGTAGGCTACTATGGTGTTTTCTATGACTATTAAAGGTAAAAATAAATTTTATTTTCTTCATTCCAATTCCAATTTGTTTCCCCTCAAACGCTGGAATGAAATAATAAATGATAGGCATCTAGTCGTAACATCCTAACACTGCATCGTTTCATACTGTACAAGTTTGGCACCGCAATGCGGTTAACATCGCAAAAGCAACTGTCAGATCTGCTTCTGTGTCTTGTGCTCTGTGGGACTTTTATGTTGTAGTTTCTCTGTGCCTAGTTTCTGTGTTCTGTTTCCTGTGGCCAGGTTGTAGTTTTGTAGTTTTTACCATTTTTATTAGTCTGCTCCAGGTGTGTCAGTTTTCCTTGTTAAGCTTGTTTACCCCTCTGTTTCAATAGCCCTTGTAATCTCTGCTTCTCTGTCAGTTGTTGTTTGATGGCATGTGTCTGTGTTCCCTGTGGTTTCCTCAATGTTATTTTGTTCCTGAATTATGTTATAATAGTTTATTTTCATTGAAGTCTCCCTGCATTTGGCTCTCTCATCTCTGCCTGCCGTCTTTGATTACCCCGTTCCGTGACTGCGATGAGTACAACGATAATCTTGGGTTAAGCGCAATTTGAAATGCCCAAAACAGCATCAGATATATTAGGCTGCTGTCACTTTAAGACCTCAGGTACCATCCAATATACTGACACACATCCAATTTTCTTATTTTCAGCTGTTTACTTTAACATAACCGACTGCGTTTACATGAATACTTGCCGAGACTGGAATTGTTCACGCGCAATAAGCTGCCCAAAAGAAATTAGTACTCACTTGCTGTGTGACCAGAGGTTGAGGTCTCTAGAGGTTGACAAATTTATCGTACCAGTTTATCGTGTCTACCGGTATATCATCCACCCCTAATTGTCCGTTAGGTATATTTTGCATAATTTTCACATATAGCTGAAGATTCCGTTTATGTCTGTGTACGTGTTCTGATGTCCTAAGTGACTCTAGATGAAGCGTATCTGCTGCTGTACCTGGAAGGCAGGCACACTTCTTTCTAAAATTAGTTAAAGGAAAATGGGAACAGAGGTCAGTAATAATAAGAGTAACAACCAGTTCTAGACATGTAAAGAAGAGAAAACATTAAAGAAAATTTTAAACTGCAAAATCGAGGATGAAAATTATATGTATAAAACCATTGGCTTACTTGCTAGGATACAGTCATAAGATACATCCAGGTATTTATAAGTCCCAAAACAAGGATCAGAGAAAACTGAGTTCACTGCAGGAACAGTACAGCTCTTTCTTCCATCACACCTTATTCATGGACAGACAATGACAAGTAGGCCTACATAAGAATAGCTTTAATATACTATAGACAAAATAATTACACTTGTAAAATTATGCATAAAATGAAATAGTAAACTTTTTTTTCTGTTTTTTTTTTTTTTGTTCCTTTTTTTGTTGCTATCTGTTAATCCTACTGTCACGGTTTTAATGTGTTCAGTTCTGTTCTGTGATTTTGTTTCCCCCTGTCTTTGTGATTTTGGTTTAGTCCTGTTAGTTTTTCCCTGTCTGTCTAATTTGAAATTCCCATCACCTTTGTTTGTTAATTATCCCGTTAGCCCCAGTACTTTTAAGCCCTGTGTGTTCCCTCAGTGTTTGTTGGTCGTCGTCGATGTATGGTAGTGTGCTTTGAAGTCCTGGAGTGGTTTCCTTTGTTCCTGTATGTTCCTGAAAGTTTATTTAGTTAATAAACTAACTGCATTCAAGTACCCGTGTCCTCGTCTTCGGCATCCTGCACAAAACCTGATAGAACGACCAACCATTAAATAACCAAAGATGAGCCAGAGGAGATGTCACCGGAAGAAAGAGGTGAAACCAATTCACACACCTATCCTCTTTCAAAGGGAGCACTCACTCGAAGAATATGCGGGTCTTTACTTAAATCTTTGATGACATGTCGTTGGAGGAAGAGGAACTTATACAGAGTTTTTAGGGTGGATTGAAAGACCCTCTTGCCCAGATACTTCTGGTAAAAGATCTCAATCTGACTTTCCTGGAGTTTGTGGATCACACGCTATGGGTGTGTGGATCTAACTTCGTGGTGGAAGATTTTTCCACTCCAACTATTTCCGAGTCCAGTAGTTCCTGAGCCCATCGTCAATCCACCAGAGCCCGTCACATGTCTACCAGAGCCTGAACCCGTCACCTACCTGCCAGAGATTGAGCACACCACACGTGAGTCCACACAAGAAGACACAGCGCTGATTGTGATGTCTGCAGCGATTCTGTGTGTGTGGGCTACACACACATCAGCTCTGGCCCATGAGTCCAGTCCCGAGTCCCATGATGTGCTGGCCCCGTCCAGTCCCGAGTCCCATGATGTGCTGGCCCCGTCCAGTCCCGAGTCCCATGATGTGCTGGCCCCGTCCAGTCCCGAGTCCCATGATGTGCTGGCCCCGTCCAGTCCCGAGTCCCATGATGTGCTGGCCCCGTCCAGTCCCGAGTCCCATGATGTGCTGGCCCCGTCCAGTCCCGAGTCCCATGATGTGCTGGCCCCGTCCAGTCCCGAGTCCCATGATGTGCTGGCCCCGTCCAGTCCCGAGTCCCATGATGTGCTGGCCCCGTCCAGTCCCGAGTCCCATGATGTGCTGGCCCCGTCCAGTCCCGAGTCTCATGATGTGCTGGTCCAGTCAAGTTCCGAGTCCCAGGAGCCGCCGGTCCCGTCCAGTTCCGAGTCCCAGGAGGCGCCAGAGCCCGCTGAGGCCGTCCAGCTGGTCCCGCCAACGTCTGCTGATCCAGAGACTGTTCCCGTTCCTGAGCCGGTGTTTGTTCCTGAGCACCAAGAACCAATCTTTTTACCTGTCAAATTTCCCATTAAGATTTTGGGGGGGGTGCAGTATACCTGGTAGGGGGGCCGCGGAGGTCTCTCAGACGAGGTTCCCAGTGTCACCCCCATGGCCACCCGAGGGGTCTTCACCCCCATGGCCACCTGAAGGGTCAGCTCCGCCATGTCCACCTGAAGGGTCCTCACCACCATGGCCACCAGAAGGGTCAGCGCCACCATGGCCACCTGAAGGGTCCTCACCACCATGGCCACCAGAAGGGTCAGCGCCATCATGGCCACCTGAAGGGTCTGATCCACCATGGGCACCAGAAAGGACAGCTCCGCCCTGGATGCCCGAGGGTCCGACAGCTCCGCCCTGGACGCCTGAGGGTTCGACAGCTCCGCCCTGGACGCCCGAGGATCCGACAGCTCCGCCGTGGCCATACCCACAGCCAGCTCCGCCCTGGACGCCTGAGGGTTCGACAGCTACGCCCTGGACGCCCGAGGGTCTGACAGCTCCGCCTTGGCCACACCCACAGCCTGCTCCATCGTGGCCACAGCCTGCTCCGCCGTGGCCACACCCCCTGCCTGTTCCGCCCTGGTCCCCCGAGCTGCCAGCTCTGCTCTGGAGGCTTCCCGTCCTGTGCAATCACGCCCTCGTCAGCCTCCAGGGCGCCCACCCTCCCACCCCTTTGGATGTTATACGGCTCGAGGATGCGCCTTCGGGGAGGGCGGGGTTCTGTCATGGTTTTAATGTGTTCAGTTCTGTTCTGTGATTTTGTTTCCCCCTGTCTTTGATTTTGGTTTAGTCCTGTTAGTTTTTCCCTGTCTGTCTAATTTGAAAATTCCCATCACCTTTGTTTAATTATCCCGTTAGCCCCAGTACTCAAGATCCCCTTCTTTTCTATCTTGTAGTGTCCTATTTAGACACAAAAGGCCAAAACTATAACTAAAAAATGAATGAATTACTCAACACAGCTGAGGTACGCAGATCATCCTTCACAGACCTGTGTAATTTTTGCTTCTGCACCAGCAGAGAGGTAAAATTCTGTTTAGGCGAAATTATATAAAATTACATGAGGTGAAATAAATTAAAATGTTGTAACTACCTTACCTTGTTGATACAGAAACAGCAACACTGAAAATCAAAATCAAATTGAAAAACTGAACATTTGAAATCATGCAAGTTAAATTAGTTCTAAATCAGTACTTACAAGTGATCCAGCTTAGCTTTTGCACCAGCATGTTGAATGTCTGAACAAAAGGAAACCTCTGGAAATATCTTAAGGAGACACGTGTACACAGTATTTATAAAAAAAACAGACCCATCCTTATCTGTTTATTGGGATTGCCTGCTTTTGTGCATTTACACACCTAGAGCTTTCCCGTCACCGTGTTCTGTGCTCGTTTCGGTCAGTCCAGCAGTGTTTCCCAATCCTGTTTCTGCAGAAACACCCACGTTTTTGCTGGAACTCCTCCTAATCAAACACATCTGATTGAACTCATCAGCTTGCTTATAACAAACACAGACCAATATCTGTTTACTGTAGAAAACATATGCGGAAAAAGAACCACATGAGTATATGATGACAAACAGGTCAATCGTTTATTGTTAACTTGATTGATTGTATTTTGCTATATCCTATTGTATTGCTTTGTTTTGAAGTTCAGTCACCTTTAGAAAATTTCGGGAAAATTTGTTACTGTTGTAAGGTTGTGTATTTTCAGTTAACTATAGTCAGATGCAATTACATTGTTACTGTGCCTCAGATGTAATCAACTCTATCTGTGTCTGTAAAGGTGTGAACCAAATGGCCCATACAGATGTATGGCCTAAAGAAACTGAATGGCCCATAGGTGTATGTGTCACAGTCTTCGTCTGCACCTGTCTGTCTTAGTCATCTTCACTACACTTCCCAGAATCCTTCTTGTCTCCACACCTGAACTCACTCCCTCACTTACCAGCCTGTCCCTCGTTATCATCATCAGTGTCACCTGTTTTCACCTTGTTATGTTTGATTCATGCTTGTATTTAGTTTGCTTCTGTTCAGTGTGTCTTGGTCGGTTCTCGTCTATGTTAACTAGTGTTTTGTGAGTGTACCCTCTGCCTGCCTGTACCTGTTTGTTGTTGCTTTTGAGTAAATCTTTGAATTGGAGCTTTTTGCCTCAGCCTGTCTTCATCTACACCACAACCGTGACAGTATGGCCCACAGAAACTGATTGGTTTGAATGACAAAGAAACAGCATTGCTCAGAGGAGATTGCAGTGTAGATCAATCTCCTGTGGGAGGCACTAACAGTTTTCTATTGTTTGTAGCCCATTTGTCTTCATGTATAAAGTTCTGTCCCACAGACAGAACTTTGGGTTAAGATTGTTGAAGGGTGACATGCTAACATCGCTGCAGAAGAACTGTGCTACACTACTACCTTCAATAAATTCTTCTCCCCACAAGAACTCATGGTCAAGTTTACTTATTTTATGTATTGGAGAAATCTAATACATTGGCGAGCCACCCAAACCACTGCTCGGCCAAATACAGCAAAATCTAACACTGTTGTGGGATTGCCTGATTTTGTGCATTTATACTCCCAGAACTTTCACTTTTTTCTGCAGAAACACCCACGTTTTTGACCCTTTTGTTGGACTTTCCTAATCAAACACACCTGATTCAACTCAAATTCAATTCAAAATCAAATAATGGCCTCAAAACCATTTTATGTGCTCAAAATCAAACATTGCTTTCATACATCATACATTTGTGTGTACGTAGATCATACACACAGCGAGTCAGTTTTATAAACACTACAGATCGTTCGTTAGACACTACGTCATAAAATGGAGAACACAGAATCCAAAGCATGCAGTTACAGAAAAAACAAAGTAAACAAATTTTGCAATTCGATATGAAAACTTACAGTAGTGAGGTGAATAAATTGTATACTCTATGCACTGCAAGTATAGTATTGTACTGAATATTGTATTGAATTTCTTTATATGCCCACCTTGCATACTGTGAAAATACAGTGACCCAACTGCAAAATCCAAAAAGGTTACAGTAAAAAAACTCTAAATGAAAAGCATGCACAGTACTCAACAGTTTCAGGGTCAGTGAGAGAAATTTATTCTGCTTCAGCATCATGTCTTCATGACATAACATCACGTCTCAATCTCAGCAGGCAAAAGGAAAAACCCTAAAGCCAGATCCAGCCTTGACAACATTCTCCACACCTTGCCCTTTCTCATCCACATCCTCTTCTTTCTTGTTGACCACATCTTACATATTACACACTCTTCCTCTTATATTGTTTACATCCATGGTTCGTATCAACATTCAGTGCAACATTTTGAGTCAATTTCTGGCACTCTGAACTGACTTCTATTAGGGCCTATGTAGCCTACAGTTGGTTTGGTCACATTAGAAATAAGTGTGAACAATTTTGACTCGTGTTGTACTTGTTTAACTTTTGCCTGCCTCTGTTTAGCATTTTGAAAAATAAGATCACAGTGTGAAATGTGTTTTAATGAGTGAAAATGTGCTATAGTTTTGAAAAACTGTTTGCAAATTTCATACACTCTTGTTTTAACTACCTGAAAGTTAGAGTGATTTATTCAACAAAAATGTTTAGGCTATTGAGAATTTGGTTCAGAGAATGGGATTTAGTGTTTTAGCTATTCAGAAAAACTGTAATGACGGAACAGTATTTTAATGTGTTACCCAACGTCCAACGTCCTCGATTTAAAGGGTCACTCCACCCATTTGCATTAAGAGGTCCATTGTTAGACAACCAGTCATACTATTGAATGGTCGTGCAATATTCTTTCATTTTCCCCTGAGACGAGAGAAATCTACTATTTACCTTTTTCACTTCCTCCTACAATGACGCAAAAATCGTCATTTGACGTCATTGTAGGAGGAAGTGTAAAAAGGGGGGATTTCTGTATAGACTACAAGCACAAATTCCCACCCTTTCAAACCCGCCCATAGGGGGTTGTGCCTAATGCGCAAACAGAGCTATCACAGATCAGTGGGTGGGACTTCACTTGCAGATACTGAAAGCAATATCAGCCATCTTGTTTATAAGCCAAGCTAACAAGCGCTGTGGATATAGGAAGTTACGACAATGACGGAAGAAACTAAACATGATATGGAAGTAGAGGATTTTGAAATTCTGCTGCTCGAATCCGCTGTTCGTGGCTATCTTTACGAGCCGCAATATAGTGAAGAGCAGCTGAGGCTGATGGAGGATCAGGAGGCGGCTGCCTGTCGCGGACGAGGAGCCCGGACTGGGTCGAGCTGAGGCGGGCTGCTGGTGCGTGTGCTCTCGCTGTGCGCTACGGACACAGATAGAGTCCGTCTGCTGCAGAGAATTTCAACGATCGCAATTTCTCCTGGACGAAATCTCTGAATCAGACGACCACACGGACGTTTGTGTTGTGATGTGAACCATCCTAGTTTCGCCTGACTGAACATCCAGGTATCATGCAATAACTCACCATATAGAAAGAAATACAAACGAGAAATTCACTAATGTTTGCCAATGTAACGGGGTTCGTTGTTGTGGGAAGAAGGAGGCTGGAACCGGCGAACATTTGAACGTTTTAATAGTAAAATAAATAAATACAAAACAAAAGTATAAGCCAGCTGGCCACACACAACAGAAACAAAACATAAAATCAGGCCTGTTCCTTTTGTGCTTCCGCTCCTCCGTGAGAGATATGAGACCGCTGCACAGGTGTCATTCATTATCACTCGCGTCGTCCTCTCACGTCCCTCGCCCTCGTCCTGCTCGCCACAGCCAACTAACTAGACATTTTTTGTGAAATGATTTTCAAACTCATTTGGCAGCTAGCCTTCTTGTAGACGGAAGAGTGATTTCTCTGATGTTTGCGCTGTTCTGGATTAGTGGGAGTGGCTTGCGGAGCTGCATTGTGGGAGTTGTTGTCTTACATACAAATGCGCCCCAAAGTTATTTTCTGTCTTTTCTCGGTCAAGAGGGCACCAAATTCAAAATTTCTTTTACATTTCGACTACATATATAACCCACTTTCAATAAAGATTAATGTTGAAATGGGTGGAGTGACCCTTTAAGAAACATGCGGAAACGGAATCTGACTGTGAGCTGTCGGAATTCGTTCTCCCACCCCCATGAAGAGTTGATGTAGTGGCCTAAAATATGCTGATTATATCTTTCTTGTGTGTGCATAGAGCTTAAGTTTGATAAAAAAAAAATTAGAACCTCCCGCACCCCCTGATGAGAAATGTAGATGATTTTAGGCTTAGGCTATATATCATCTTATTGGTTTTTACCATCACAGTATATTGTTATTAGGCTTTTAGCTATATTATGTTTGCAGCGTCTCTTCAGTTAAAACGAAAAACGCATAGGCCGCCTAACTGTTCACTCAAGAGGACATCTACATAATGGCTATGTTTATGCAACTGGCAGCTGATACGTCAGAGTTCCATTTGATCCAAATCATCTAGCTGCGTTCGGTTGCACCTGGCTAGTTACCATGGTTACTAGTAAACATCAGGACGCCATGGCGACACGGGGCGCTGGTAATTTTACCCATTACAAGACATCTTTTGCCATCAAAAATGAATTTTACTAATTGTTTTTTAACAACTTTCAAGCTCCACTGGTCGCGTTCGGCAGCTGCCAGAAACGTCTTATGTTCCCAACACACTTTGCGCATAATCGCATGGGCAATGAAATGCTCGCACTGCACGGCTCAACTGACTCCAAGGAACTAGATCTAGGACCTGGATGTTATGACAACCACAAGGTATGCATGAAAGCAGGGCAGTTAGTAACTTATAAGTTAAAGCTGCAGTCCTTAACTCTGACTTTTGTGTTCAAATTTTTCAAAAATTATATAATGAGCGAGTACATCATGAAATTGTCTTATCCTGAATCACTACGGTAATTTACACCTACAATAAATATTTATATTCGGCTACTATTTAACTTTAGGCCAGTAAGTTACATGCGTGACTCGTGACAGAAGTAGCTCCGGCTACAATGTTCTTCCGCAAGATGCATGCAGTTCTGTTTATTAACTGCTAACGTTAGAGCTCCAAAAGTTACGGACTGCAGCGTTAAGCAACGTGTGATTCTTTTCATCTAACTTATCAGTTCACAGGTGGGCACTCTTATATATGACCTCCAACACAGACCTGAGAGTAAGAGGGGTTATGTGTTAGCAGCCCGCACTGCACCACGCTTTCTGCCCCAGTTTAAGGTACGTTAGGCCTATATTTTACGTAGTAAAATCACAACCATTTTCTTTGTTTTTATTCAAACAAAAAATTGCATCGCCTGTTTTTATAGACAGCCACCCCTTCACCACAGAAATACCAGGAGGACTGGACGCAGTCTAAAGTGCGTCTTCCAGGAAAAACTCCCTTCAATAGTACCACTGTAAGATCCAGACCCTCAAATGTAGACTCCAGCCCTGGGTATGATCTTTTTGATCATTTGACTATGAGTCTATCAAAAGCTGTGTGTTTTGGTAACCAAAGCAATTAATCTAGAGCAATAGTTTTTAATCTTTCTGGCTCAATTGTCCTCAATAATCGAAGGCCCCATGATTTTTCCAGTTGTTCCTGATTTAATGAAAAAAAGATTAGGGATTCAGTCAAATATGCTAGAGCTTGGAATAATGTAATATAACTTGGAAAATTTATATTATAAAAATGGACACGTTTTTATTTATTTGCATGCCTCTTCCCCCTTGAGAACCATTAATCTAAAATGAATTTCCCCCCCATATTTATTCTAATTATTTATATACTGGGTTGAGGCAAAGCAGCTCTAAAGCATTAATAAATAGAGAAATGTGGTGTCCAAAAATTTAAATGTTTCTTTCTTCATTTTTGTAATTTACTTGTTTTGCATTACAAATCATATTACCAATAACAATCAGTGAATGTTGAATTGATAAATCAGCATGAATTTCAGAATGACCATCTTGAACTCCACAAGTATATGAACCTGATGGTTACGTTCTCCGGCATTATTTGGGAATGATTCAAAAGGCATCTATGTGCTTCTGTATAAGCAAGAACATCCTAAAATGTTTAATTTCAGGTTTAAAGGACATGAATCCCAGACTTTCTATGTATATCTTTTTTTTTTTTAGTCCAGGGGCATATACTCACAATACCCTCCCAAGCAAAAGGGTGTCGTGGCCAATGAAATTCGGCTCTCCAGACTGGTCAAAAGTGCCGTTGCTGGAGAGAAGAGCACTGCGGACAGAGGTACAGATATGTCTCACACTCTACTGCAAATTACAAATCAAAGAAGCAATGAAAGTATCTATACAACAGTCTGTTGAGCTAAATGTATTTTTTCTTAGCTGATATATTCTTTTCATTTTTAACTTAATGCGTTTTGTCCACGCAGCTCCTCCATGACAAAGAGTTTAGGAAACAGAGGAACAGGGTGGCATATCTGAGCTTGTTTTACTGATGACTCTAAAATACTACCACAAAAATGCAGTGTGATTCTCAATGTATACAAACATTAAAACTTTAAAAGACAAGTTCTACTTGTTTCCCATTTCCATTTCATAATCCAGTTTGAAACCATATTTTTGTGGTGTCCTTTATTAGACACAATCCAGGTACATTGCTTGGTTTAACTAATGTAGTAATGAGTAAAGTAAGACACAGGACACATGTTTCTAATGGAGATGTTTACTTTATCCCCACGTTCTGGTTTAATTTTCAACTTGTCCTTTTGAAACAACAGCTTAAAATAAACAAAACATGTATTACCATCATTCACAAATGAGTAACAAATACGCACAAATCAAAAGAGAATGTCATGTTTCTGATGTGTGGAGAACTGTAAAAACTAAATGACATTTCAAGGGAAGGCTTATCAAAACAAACTGCCAAAGTTCAACTGTATGGGGTGTTATTCTTTAGGGAAGTTGCCTGTGTGAATTCCATCTAAAATTTGTGAGATGTACAGAACAGTCTGTTATAAGAATCCAACATCAGTAACATGATGGACCACTTTGTTTCCAAATTGCAGTTTTTGAAGACTCCTCCATGTGTTAGCTGTTACTTCAAGGGGCACAATGTGATTAGCAAGTGCTAAGAAGTCATCATTCGCCTTAACCTGCTGATGTAGAAGTAGCCGAGTCAAATCAGTTTTCATTTTTTCCTTCTCACTTTGGGCTTTTTGACTGGCCTAAGGTATGGGTTGTCAATCATGTTTTCCTCATTGGCCTTCCCTGTAGGCACAGCACCACCAGGTGGCAGCACTGCATTCTCCTTATCTGCACCTGAGTCATCCTAGAAATGGAAAGAAAAATAATTAATACATTTTTATTAAATGTATACTATTAGAATACATTTTCATTATTATAATTAATTTATTATATATATATATATATATATATATATATATATATATATATATATATATTAATGTAACATTTATAACATTATAAATGAATAATAATGTACTTATCTTTTCCAATAGTATGCATTATATGTATGTATGTATATATGTGTGTGTGTGTGTGTGTGTGTGTGTGTGTGTGTGTGTGTGTGTGTGTGTGTGTGTGTGTGTGTAAATAAGCACATTATTATTATTAATTTATTTTATTATTTATATGTATATAAAACATTACAATAAAAAATATAATAGAAAAACAACAGAAAGCAAACATTTTCTTGCATAAAACAAACATTTTGACCAAAAAAAAACCTTTAGGCTTGCCTGAATGATGTGACTGGGGTTGTTCTCTGTGTCTGTCTGGTCGTCCTGCTCGGATGAATCCGTCTCCTCCAGGGTCTGTAGCTCAAGTTCAGAGGGAAGCAGGGCGCTCAAATAAGGGATGGAGCTCGGTCTTGCAGCGATCACTGACAGACGAATAAGCAGATGAATAAACATTTACTAGGAAGGCAAAAGGTCAGTCAAAGTATAATTGGAAACTAGTGATATATGGGACCGAAAAACTCACAAGGAAATGCACTGATGTCATCCTTAAAAAGGCTTTGTGTCTCTCCGGTCTTGGCCATGAAGCGTGTGAGAGCACGCTCCACATCTCTCCTTTGTGATGCCGCCTTCTCTCTCACCACCTGGTAATCTGACACAGGCTCTCGAAAGGTCTAAAACACAAAAGTGAGATATGCTGAATGTATGTGCTTAATGTTAGCGGTTGTTAAGCTGAGTTAAGTTGCACAATAACAAGGCGACAGGTAATCAATAGAGGACTTACTGGTGTTTTGATGTATGTATGAGGATCTGGGAACTCTGGAAAGTGGCTGGGGATGTGTGATGGATGAGTGTGCCTGTGTCCAGCCATGAGGGCTTTTGGGACCACTGGAGCATTTGTTACTGGAGCTGTTCAAAGCAGAAGTGTTATACATTTAAAAAGGAACAGTTTAACAGAACAGATTATATAAGATAAATGGATATATTGGTGAAAAAAACGGTGCACATACGTGCAGTTATGACCATCCTTTGTGATCTTTTGGCATACACTGGAAGAGTATCCACATTAAAACCTGCAAATGTGACAAAGTAAACCTCAGATGAAAACGATTCAACCACAAAGAGTAGTACAGGGCCCCTTAAGAAAAAGAAAAAAAAGAGACATTTTTTGCAAGCTCACACGTTACAACTGCTGTTTTATGTATAGACCCCTTCTCAGTTGGTAAACATGATGACGTTTTATGTGGGCGGAGCTAAGGTGGAGGCAGAACGATCCCTCTGGCCGCTTCACTAACGCTAGTTTGCAAGTTTTGTTAGCTTGTTTTTAAACAATGACAGCAGAAAATCAGATTTTTTCTTAATGTGCAAGGTCACTCACTGTCCAGGACCGGGATTGTTATTTGGATGTCAATGTCAATGGATGGACGATCTGACAGTATTAACGTTACCTCGGTTGAGTGGCCTGACATCTACACCGACCTGATAGAGAAACCGAGCGTTATGACAAACTGAGGGCATATAAATCTTTAGATGCATATAACTATGCGATGAATGGTCTTGACTTGTGGCAACGTTACATTGCACGGTCCTGCCCAGCGCCAAGGCCAGAAGACCACAATGTAAACATTACAGTGCAATTTTAATGATGTGAATATTTTCTAGAAATAAAAATATTTTTTATGTATTAAAATTATATTAATATGTATTTGATTATTCTTTCTTACCAGGTTCTTCAAAAAGTCTATCACAATCAATCAATCAATCACAACAATGTATACAATCATAGATGATTCACTAATCACAATAATTTCGAAAACATTATGCAATAAAATTTCAAATTGGATCCTATAGGTGATTCTTGCACCCAGAAACACAACAAGATGAGATTTAATAAAAAATAATAATAAGTTAAGATCTTTATGATGTAGCCGAATCTGTGCTGGTTTGTATTGGCCGCCTCCAGTTTTCATTTGTTTTGCCTCCAGCTAACGCCGTGACGTAATTTCGACGTTGGCGCAAAAGGTGTCTATGACCTATTTCCTTTGTGCGTCACTGCCATTTTACTATGAAGAAAAGGAGAGTACTGATGTACATGAATAAATAAAGATCTATTTGCTAAAAATTTGGCTTTCGTTAGGGAACTATGTCTCTAATATCACAGCCTTATGTCCACTTATCCTCTGTGATGTCTGAGAAACTGAAATGAGCTGATGCCACAATACAGCTGTGTGCATTGTCCTATTTGCCAAGTTCAAGGGTCCATTAAAAAAAGACAGATACTTTCATTAAGGCAGATGTAAAATTTTCCTGCGCATGTGAAAAGTTTCTTGTGCGCACGCGAAAGTGTGTACATTATTTATTTTTGCAAAGGTCCCTTTTTAGGGGCTCTGTAAAGAAGTGAAATCTTTTATACTTCAACAATATATCGATGAAAGGGGAACCAACCCATTTCGACCAGAGTGATGACCACATCAGAGAGTGTAGGGGTGCTTCTAGCTGTGTGCTCACAGTTTGCCTTCGCACAACGTCCAACCTCAGTGATATCTATCACAAGAAAATGAGACTCTTAATAAGGAAAACCACATTAAAAAAACTTCTGTTCATTCTGAATTTGAAATAAAAATTCAAACTCAATACTAATAGTTTAATTATGAAATAAACAAAATAATTTAAAAGAATTGTAAATGTAATACACATACATATACACACACACACTTATACAGGTATATATATATATATAAATATAGAATTTGTATCATGCTATTTACAATATACTAAAAATAAGATAATTAAAATTAAACCATGGAATTAGCAGGGTATGTTTTGTTAATAAAGGAAATTCCAGGAACTCAAAGTGTTTCTCACATTCATGGATAATATTTATCTAAAGCTGGGTTCACACTGTACAATTAATAATAGTCCTTAATTACTGTTGCTTGTCATTATATGGAAATGATCTGTTATCATTAATGTTAGACTAGTGACTAGCAAACCGACACAATTTCTTGCATTCATTTTGCGTTAATTAAAAACCAAGACTTGTGTGTGCAGAAAGTGGTGATTTGCCTTTGTCTCACTAATTGCCTCAATAGGTTCTGCGCTCCAAAAAAGCCACACTGCAGGACTGCGCCTCAAGGTCGTCTGAGGTCAAATATGATTCCAATGGTTATTAATCAGCTGCCCACTGCTCTGGGTGTGTGTGTTTAATGCTCACTGCTGTGTGTGCACAAATTCCGAGTGTGGGACACCATACCTGGCTAAACGTCACATCACTTTTACTTTACAGTGTGAACCCGGCTTTACATCCCTGGATTGTCTGTCACATGCAGACATGGTCTGATGTCCAAGCTAAACATTTGACAAGCCTCACAAGATAATTGAAGGACTCACAGCTCTGCATCATCTCAGTAAGTGTTTCCACCGCAGCTTTCTCAGCGCTCTCAAAGCCACACTCCGTCAGCAGAGAGCTGACCACCACCTGCAATGTGCGTCTCCGAGCCAGCTGATAGTTCTCTGTAGGACTTGTGCTGGTCTTACTGCTCCCAGAGCGCTGCAATTATTAAAAGAACAGAGTATTAAAGCAGGATGTCCTGTGCAATTTTTTTTACTTATCTGCATTATAAAAATAAGGCAATTGTTTGGCCATCTCAAATACAAGTGTTGGTTCCTGCCATTTATGATTCTAATCAAAAAGTTGAAACCAGCTTTAGATGTTTTGCTGGTTATCCAGCCTGGTCAAACTGTGAGACAAGTTATACATTTTAGGGACAGTGGTAGCTTCTTGTGTGTGTCTGTGTTCCAACAGCATTTCTTGGCATATGATGCAAGACCACTAACGTCAAGTTTTAGACTTATGCTAACAGACACTGAACTGTTACTAGATAGCTCAGCAAATGCATTGACAACGTGTCGTTTCTATTTATGCATAACATTTAAAAAAAAAGTGCTTGCATATGAAACAGTGTCTACTTTTAAATATAGGACACATTTGCCCTTAAACATGCCTTATATTTAAACAGAGTCATAAAGTTATTGTTGTTTGGCTAAGCTAGCAGGCTGCAAGCAAGAGAAATTAAAGGAGATATTTACGCTTCCGGAGTTTAAAGATCCGCTCCCCATCATTACAGGGTCTGCCATTTTTTACTCTAGTGGTTTTTCCTCTGGTATTTAATATTCGCAAATAAACTCATTGTGCGTTCTGCGTTTATTAAAGACTGTATTTGGTTTTTTTTTTTTTATATTGAGTGAAAATGGCAACCCTATCAGAATTTCCAACAGGGCCACCGGAAGGTTGTTGTTTTCGGTGTGTTTCCAAAGTAAAAGTCACCAAATAAACTTGCCGTTTACTGGTTTATTTTATTTGTTTGAACAGAAGAGGGCATTATACATATAACTTCATTTTGTAAAGCAAAAACCAAGCCAAGGCTTAGAATCACTTTCTTACAGAATTTCTTCTGTTCTGTTCAAATGTAAAGCTTTGCTGGAACAATATGTATTGTGAAAAAAACGCTTGAATTGCAAGTGTTTCTTTACAGGTTACACAGCAAAACTGCCACAGAATAGCTTCTGAAGTGGCATTAGGTATGTTTATACAGACTGTTTAATGCTGCTCGGGTGGCGTAAATGCATTTACACAGTCATTTTAACTGTAAACCTTTATTCTAAGGGCTATATGGTGGGTCAGAGCAGACACATTTTATTCTGGCTGTTACGTGATATTACGTCTTTACACAGAATTTTGAGCAGGCACAGTGCAGCCTTCATTCAGCTGTGTAAAAATGTCTTTACTGTACCCTAATTGCAGTGTTGGGGAACTTGCACTTTGAAACCCATTTTCAAAAGTTTGCATTTCCAGGCCCACAATGGCGTTGTCATGTTTTAGTTGAAACTAATTTTCTCATCTCACTTACTTAAAAACAGTCAAATGCTTAGTAAATTACGCAAACCTGCAATATGTTAAATAATATAAATATAGGCTAGCCTACTTTTGCCTATGTATTTAATCTTATTTTATTTTATTGATCAAATTCAACCATAATAATGAACAAAAATTAGGCCTACTTTAGATAAACATCACATTTGTGTTACAAGTTCAAGTAAAAGTGTTGAACTTTCTTCTCCTGCCTCCAATTCTTTGGCAATCCATAATGGTAATTGGAATTAGTTACTTTTTAGAAAGTAACACAATATTGTAATGCATTACTCTTAAAAGTAACTTCTAACACTGTCTAATAGTCGGTCGAATTTTTTTTAAATTTAACACAGTGAATTTTCTAGTATTCCTACAATATCAAGCTTTCATGCACAGGATAAAATGATTTTTTTAATCAAAAATATATACAACCAATTATATATTTTTTAATATACTTTATATTATAGAGGGGTCCCTTGCAAGGTTTAGCTCACAGGCATTTATTTTGAAAGTTGGTGCAGCAAGCGGCCATCACGCTGGTGTCGCTATTTTCAACTGCCTCACCAGCTAAAGAAGACGCACTCATCACGTCTATAATCGCAACACAAGATTGTAGTCTTGGTTTCCCAGCCTCGATTCTTTACTGATGAGGAACTTTCGGCCCGACTGACACAGGGAGATGGGGGTACTCAATATTTCAGACCAGGTGAGGGATATTAAAACTCCGCGAGTGGCATAAATCAAGCACATTGTTGTTCGCTTTTTGCGCTTGTATGCAGACCCTGATATGTTAGCTAGCTTTCCGACGATGGATTATCCTGTTTTCCCTATAGTTTTTGCATCAAAATGTGGATTTGTTGTTATTCTTTTTAGTAAAAACCTCACGGGTTCACCGTATAATGAGGGTAGGACTATCAAAGAGGGGTTATAAATGTTAAATATCCCTGCTATCACGCCCAGACGTTAGCCAGCCAGCTAGCCTAATGAGCTTGGTGTCAAGCCAGCCGCATAGGAAAACAGCTATTGTGTGTTTGTTTTTATTTAACAAATAATACTTTTTTTTTTTAAGAAATGTCTTTATATAACAACATTGTTCACATAATTAGCCCATCTACGTATATAAAATAGCAATGTGTGGTGTTTTGCTGCAGCTTGATAATGATATTCAGTGATGATCATATTTGATTATAATTATACAGCTATACACCTCACAATTGGCACTCAAAGTTATGCACTCAGAAGTATCTAAAAACAACGGGTTTAAATTTGTTGTCATGTTTCATAACATCCACCTTTTTTCTTCTCCAGCCGCCTCTGGTCCAGGCCATATTTAACAGAAATGCAGAAGAAGTGAAGTTATTTTTGCACAAGAAAGATGAAGTCAATGCACTGGTATGTTTTGAATGGCATATATTAGTGTGAGCATGAATTATGTGAATTCATCTGCTTGTGTGATGGCATAAAATATTAGTAAGAATGTACAGATTTTCTGAATGACTGCACGTATGGGCTGTGCGGGCCTGTAAAAAACTGTTACCATTTTCCCCTCCTTTCTCGTGTCAGGACCAAGAGCGCCGCACACCTCTTCATGCTGCTGCCTGGCTGGGGGACGTTAATATAATGGAGCTTCTCATCAATGCAGGTATGAAGTTATACAGCACTGCTGCCACCACATGTTATAGGTTTTTATTGATAAGGTCAATACAGAATTCAAGCCTCGCTCAAATGCATGACATAGTAACATTTATGGCCCATTTGCCTAAATTCAGTCTATATCAACGTTTCCTAAATGGGTGTTTGAGAGTTAATGAAAAGCTAATAATGAATTAAAGGCCTCGAAATACTCACCGGTTAAAATTCTTTTTCACTGTGCATGTTAAAATAGCGGGTGCCTTTTTTTTATTACTCGTTTTTGTGTTTTGCCCCCCTCCGCCATTCTACGCTAGCGAGACCAGCGCGTATGCAACGAATGACGAATTGCTGCCTCTGTGAATTCACCATACCACTATGCTATAATATGTTTTTCAACACCGTGGTTTTACATTTCTGGTATATTTTAATCTACTAATGTAATTTCAAATTCCTGTATAAAACATACTGTAAATTACAGTATAAAACATGGAAAAACAGTGTCAGTGTCACTTTCATTTATAACTATAGCTTCAATTTCTCCTATATATCAGCTCTCAAGTATGTTCTCATCTGTGTGCAGCTTCTAATATTGTGTTATCTAAGTATAATTTAGTAAATGCTGCTTCACATAAACTAATGTTGTCTTCACACAAATGTTGTGAGATTAACGTGTATTTGGAAACTCAGTATTTGTCTTGTTAATTTTAACTTTCTGTTAGCAGAAGTGTCTTTGTTCTTTGCATCTGGATTTGTCTCAGCAGAGGCAAAAGAGCAACATCTGCAACATTGGCATGAATGTGACCTGTTTGAAAACAATCATTATTTTTGCCTTTTCATTTGCTGATGGAAATTACACACTTAAATTAATTTACTAAGAGTTTTAATAAAAATTTGTCTGTGTTTTTATTATTGTGTAAATTGTCACCGCTCTGCTGCATGTCACAATGCCTTTTATCCATGAATGGAATTTACAATGTAGAAAGATGTTACTTAATTGCTAGTATTTGTCTTTTTTTGTCTTCACATAACTGCATAGGTGCGAATGTCAATGCAAAGGACCATGTGTGGCTAACACCATTGCACAGAGCAGCTGCTTCCAGAAACGAGGTAAGCAGCACGTGTGATTTAGGCTATGTTCAGACTCCCATCAAAAATCTGGTTTCATCCAGATGGGTTTTTGAAAATCTGGACAGCAAAAAAACACCACATGAAATTAGATTATTTTTTTCAAATCTGATTCAAACCACATTTGGAGTTGGTTCGAAATGCAATTCCAATCAGATTTTTACAGATGCATCTCAGTATCTCAGTATAAATTATCTTTTGCATCACTCTAAGGCGACACACAATGACAAAGTCAAAACCAGTGATGAAAATGCTGGAAATATCTCCTCTGCTGAGTTTCTGTGTGTATGGTATGGTGATAGTTTTTCTCAAATGAAACGGTAAAATGCTCATGAAGTGACTCATGAAGTGACTTTGACAAACTTAGTCTGAACATAGCGTTATATGTCTGAGTAACCGCTTGTGTAGCATTTGAGCAATTTAATATAATTCATGCTTTGTTTTGGTTTTTTACCCAGAGGGCTGTGGGGCTGCTGCTGAGGAAGGGGGCTGACGTGACCGTACGGGATAAGTTCTGGCAGACGCCACTGCACATTGCGGCAGCCAACCGAGCCACGCGTTGTGTCGAGACCCTGCTGCCCCATGTGACCAGCATGAATATGGCCGATCGTACGGGCAGATCGCCACTGCATCATGCTGCTCAAAGTGGTTTTCAGGAGGTAGGGTGGAATTACTAATCTAATGCACTGATTTAAAAGACAGGGTGTGCCATCAGACCTCAACATCTTTATTACAGCACTCCACAAGGCTGTGAAAGTGCAAATTGCTGTTAGAGCAAATACAGATACTTCAATTTTGACGTGTCTCTTTGTAGTTGTTTTAGGTAACCTTTAGGTAACATGTTCATTGTGTATGCTTAACTGAATGCATGACGTTAACTAAGCACATCTTATAGCTGTATATTACTGCCACATGGGCATTAATTTAACACCCTTATCTCTAGCTGATAACAGAATACTTCCTGAACATTTAAACAAGCATTTTCTGTAAAACTGCTTTGAAACAATTTGTATTGTGAAAAGTGCCTTACAGATAATCAGTATAATACTGCTTTTCAAGCTTTTGTTACATTTAGTACTCGATACTGCAAAAACTGGTTACTGGTATATACTGGTTTCATTACAATAAAAAAATATATATAAAAATCAACATGGTACTGAAGTACTAGTACTTTTTACTTCCCTGGTGCCAGATTGGTCTTAAATCTAGGCCTGTGTATGTTACAATTGTGACAGATTTTTTTTTATTATTATTAATTTCTAATGGGTGCCTCTAATGCCCAGATGGTTTTGATTAAACGGATACAATGTTACTTTGTGCTTTTGCTGCCATCTAGATGGTTAAATTGCTGCTGAACAAGGGAGCCAATCTGAGTGCCAGTGACAAGAAGGACAGGCAACCCATTCATTGGGCAGCTTACCTTGGTAAGTCCATATTTGGATCTCCTTGAAGTGTTTTACTTGTTTTCTGTTGCTAAATAGTAATTTTCCTTGTGTTAGATTGTGATTCATCATATTTTCTTGTAAAACTAACCTGTTTGTTTCTCTCAGGACATCTGGAGGTGGTTAAGCTGCTGGTGTCTCAGGGCTCAGATAAGAGCTGTAAGGATAAGCGGGGATACACCCCTCTCCACGCTGCTGCTGCCAGTGGCCACGTCGATGTGGTCAAGTACTTGTTACGCAATGGAGCTGAGGTCAGCACTCACAATTGTTACTTTATTTCTCAGAATTGCACGTTTATATCTCGCATTCTGACCTTATATCTTGTGATTTGTGAGTTTATATCTCGCAATTCTGGGAAATAAAGTCAGATTTGTGAGAGAAAAAGTCGCAATTACCTTTGTGTTTTTTATTTTATTTATTCTGTGGCTGAAACAAGCTATCATGAATATCATTAATAATTTGGCAGGTAACCAAATGACTTTTCAATAAAAAAATTAAAAAAAGGATCAGTACGAATTAGTTATGTCCAGTGTTGGGGAGTTTTGCCCCAGCACTGGTTAATACAGATTCACCAGCCATGGTTTTTTATTTGCTAGGTGGTTGCTAAAATCTGTATAGTGTAGGATGAGTCATTAATATTTTTTTTTTTGGTCTATGTTCCTGAAAGAGAAAGATGGTTGATCCATGATTTACAGAATGGTGTCTGTTTCTCAGATTGATGAGCCTAATGCCTTTGGAAACACTGCTCTCCATGTGGCCTGCTACACGGGACAGGAGGCCGTAGCCAATGAGCTGGTGAACCGTGGGGCAAACGTCAACCAGCCCAACCACCGTGGCTACACGCCCCTTCACTTGGCTGCCGTGTCCACTAATGGGGCTCTTTGCCTGGAACTGCTGGTCAACAACGGTGCCGATGTCAACATGCAGGTCTGGATAGGGAATGGGATTAGTTTACTAAGACCACCCTGTTATTGGATATCTAAATTTACTCTCTTTTTTAACATTTTCACAGGGTTTTTAAGCAAGACAGTGTGTGTGTGTTTTTTTTTTTTAAGTCAGATATTTATTCTTTTCTCTGCAGAGTAAAGAAGGGAAAAGCCCTTTGCACATGGCAGCCATACATGGACGTTTCACTCGCTCGCAGATCCTCATTCAGAATGGTAAGTTCTCTTTCCTCCTTTCCTTTTCCACTTGATTTCGAATTTCTTTTGTAATATTTAAACCCCGTAATCCCTCCTGTTGTCGTCTCAGGTGGGGAAATAGATTGTGTGGACAGATATGGCAATACACCTCTTCATGTTGCTGCTAAGTACGGCCACGAGCTGCTTATCAGCACCTTGATGACAAACGGTGCTGACACAGCCAGGTAAAGAATCATGAATTTGTTGAATGAGACTGTTTGTTTGGGTCTTTTTTGTAGTGATTGGCGTAGATTGTATCCATATGTCTCTATCATATACAACCTTAAGCAGATTATCTGGCTAAAGATCATGAATTACTTAAACATTTGTGTAAAATGGTATATGAGGGGCTAAAGCAGTGTTATTTTAGTAAAATGTATATACTATTATAGTATTCTATTAATGTTTTAAATTAGCTTTCATTTTTAGATGTTCAGTGTATTTTAATTTTTAATAAAGGTTTAGTATTTTTTATGTGCTTTTGATTTTCATTTGCTTTAATTTTTTTTCAGTTTTAATTTTAGTAATTATAATATAATATAAATAGTATTAGTGTTACAAATCACCACAAAATGTTGAAAATTGTACCAGTACATTTAGATATTATTATTGCACTTTTCTTTTGCTTTTATAAATGTGAATATTATGCAACAAAATAAGACATTGCAATGGAATTGTGCATTAATAAATAGTTTTTCTGGCCTTATGTTATAGATGCTTTATGGTTTTATATGCATCTCATTTCTCCTTGTCTTTCTAACAATCGGGTTAAAAGTGGCATGGCTTAACCCACTCTATGTACACAAGACAATGAATTTGCATTTACAGAGAAACTTGATTCTAATCTCTGTTAGTTTGCATGTATTCTGCTTCTGATGCATGTGTATTGAAATAATTGATTGTTTGTCCTTTCTGCAGACAAGGGATTCATGGGATGTTTCCTCTACACTTAGCTGTGCTCTATGGGTCCTCTGACTGTTGTCGGAAGCTACTTTCCTCAGGTATGCACACTTACTACCTACAAATTATAGTAAAGGCCAAAGGAAAATTGTCTGTCTTCCCCTAACTATCATTACAGTGACTGTGCATTTCTCTTTTGCAGGTCAGCTCTACAGCATTGTGTTGTCAATGAGTAAAGAACACGTGCTCTCAGCCGGATTTGACATCAACACCCCAGACAATTTTGGGAGGACCTGTCTACACGCTGCTGCCTCTGGA
The DNA here is from genome assembly GCF_051911475.1 of Siphateles boraxobius. NCBI lineage: Eukaryota > Metazoa > Chordata > Actinopteri > Cypriniformes > Leuciscidae > Siphateles > Siphateles boraxobius. The sequence goes on along the minus strand of NW_027509205.1, from coordinate 14,088,167 downwards.
GGGTGAGACTGCAGCTCTACTTAGAATGGGCTATTTAAAAAGCCAATGGCCCACTTTTTCAGGTTTCAGTTGTCCTCATTAAAAGTGTTTTATGCACACAAATGTCAACCAAGGTCATTTTGCATATGTCACTCAACAGCCACCTTCTAAAAGTAATTGAAAAAGATGTGTAAAAGATTTGTCTATCCTTTATTTTCTTTACTCAGAAATATTGAATGTCTCAACCTGCTCTTAAGCAGTGGAGCTGACATGAACAAGAAGGACAAGTTTGGAAGGTACACATCATCTTTCTTTAAAATGGGATGCTTATAATTTGTCATGAACATATCTGAAGTGTGCCTCATGAAAATAATCCTCATGCCAACTTATTTGCCAAGTATAATTTCTTATTTTAACTTTGGATTTTGGTTTGATGTGGATTTTGGCTTGATGTGTATATCTTTTTATGAGATTCACCTGTATGTTAAGTGTTAGAATTTCTGTCTCTCCACCAGGACTCCTTTGCACTATGCGGCTGCTAACGGGAGGTATCAGTGTGTGGTCGTTCTGGTTGGAGCGGGGGCGGAGGTCAACGAGCGCGACCGCTCTGGCTGTACACCTCTACACTATTCGGCTGCATCGACTGCGTTCTGCAGGTGAAATGCGTTTACACGCATCTATAAAATATAATAGTTCACGGTGTACACAGCAGTTCTTATGTCTGGTGTTCTAATGTCTGGTGTCTTTCTCAGAACGGATCGACCACATGCCAGCACCCATCAGAACCAAGAGGATGGGGAGAAGGAATCCTTCCTGTAAGTCCACAAATATTTCTTCCCTAAAGTTGACACCCACAATTGTTATCATTGTTTTGTGCCTCATCTTTGCAGCTAATACCTGGTTTGGATTTTCACTTTACTTAAAATTAGATTATCTATGATTAAACTTTTAAGATATATATGTGCATTGTGACAGTCCCTTTGAACACTGTTAAGTGCAGTTAAGCTATATTGTGTTCCAGGATGCTGGGAAATATGCTGTGCTAGGTGATCAGAAGAATAGTTATATTGTAGAGAATATACATTTGTATACGCTACCATTCAAACGTTTGGAGTCAATAATACGTCGCTGTCATATAGGGCTTGGCGATAAATTGATTTTATCGATTAACTCGACTGTGTAGTTTACGCCGATTCTTTTTAATGAAAATCGGTTTTCTCTTTAACAACCGCCGACGCTCACGTAGTTCCAACCGGGCTCAGCGCTTGCCATGATAGAGATACACAAACAACATGGCAAATGAGCAAGACCGCGGCAGCAGAAGCACACCCGCTGAAAACATTTACAAGCTGAATCTGCAGGGCTGCCAACTCTCACGAGTTCACTGTGAGAGATGCAATTTTGTCACTTTTTACACGCTCTCACGCCACACATCCATTTTCTCACGCAGAGAAAAATCGCGAAGCAAAGAGAACACTGACACCGACAGACAAGACAGAGCGGGTTACTATCGATATGAAACAGATTCTCAGCTCTCAGATTCTGTCAATTTTATTACGAAATTTAAACAATAAACACCGTTTTGACGCTTGTAAACGTGACGTGAAAGAACGCTGGCAGATCTCAGTTCAAGCGGCACGTGAACCGATCATCTGTTACTCTTTACTACCAACTTACCGAAATGTAATAAAATCGATCGATCAGTGTTTTTCAACCGCGGAAAGATGTCCATAAAACAGCTGGAGAACAACATATGTCACGGAACGTTATATTTACCTCAGGATGCCTTTTAATGACCCATAGCACGCATGTTAGTTGGACTTAAAATAATTGCTATAGAGAGGAGTATTTTGCTAAATATGATAACTATATTACACATTTATTATATTTTTACCTATATCATTTAAAATAGTATAACGTTGTTATTATAAAAAACGCATTATATTTAATTTGAGTTGGTTTTAACCTTTAATACCAGCTACAGGGCTCTGTTTACAGCATTAGGTGATTTTTGTAAAAAAAAAAAAAATTTGGAGAACAATTAACACATTAACGTATCTACTGTACCTATTTATCCAAAGTAATTTATATTGAATCAAGATCAGAATCAAATCACAAAAAATGAATTGAAATTGTGAGATTTGTGTTAAGCAATAATAAAAACAGTACCATACCAGTAAACGTAATAAAATTATGTTTAGTTACCAAATAATTTGACAATCACAATACACTTATTGTGATGCAAGTTTTATTTTATTTTTTTACACATCCCCCAATCCCAATCCACCAATTTTATTTTATGTTACATTTTCATTGTTTTCAAAGACAGGGCCTGTCCTCTTGTCTTTTTGGCTTGTTGTTTCTGATTGCACTTTAATGGAGATCAAATCCCAGAAGGGAATATTAAAACAAAATAAAGTTAAAACTTGTTTTGAACAATTTCTTTGTCATCTGCAGATTGATTTTAAGTAGGGAGAGAAAAAAATCGATTTAAATCGTAAATCGAATTTTTTGTGAAAAAATTGGTTGGTTTTTTTTAGGCCACATCGCCCAGCCCTACTGTCATATCACCCTGTAGCCCAAGACTGGTTGCCCACTAAAGCTAAGCAGGGTTGAGCCTGGTCAGTACCTGGATGGGAAACGTTCTTGGAAAACGTTCTCGGTTACTAACGTAACCTCGGTTCTCTCTAGAGAGGGAACGAGTACTGCGTAATATCTTACGCTATGGGGAAAACCTCTTTTCCACGAGATATTGAAGCCAAAAATTATCCTTAATTTTGAATTAATGTAAAACGCTGTGCAGCAGCATGCAGACATAGGCAGGACGGCTCGCGCGCCTATTGGCTGCCCTGCGGCAACAGCAGCAGCCTATCAAGAGAGGCGCTGCGTGACACCCTATCCAATGGGGGCATTTCGCGCCCATTTCGTCACGTCCCGCCAGAAAGGGCGTGGTCTCGCCCTATAACTATAGCTCGATAAGGCTGGTACACTGGTTTTCATCGCCGAAGCGAACCAGAGCTGTGTATGAGCGGCAAGATACGCAGTACTCGTTCCCTCTCTAGAGAGAACCGAGGTTACATTAGTAACCGAGTACGTTCTCTTACGAGAGTATCTCTCGTACTGCGTAATATCTTACGCTATGGGGAACACAATGCAAAACGCCGTGCGTACTGGGATCCGACACCAAAGTCCCAAGGGCAGTAACCCGGGGCTCATATAGTGCATAATCACCATAGACTCACAGAGAGTCGGAGAAGAGAGGCTGCAAGCATCATTCCCCATGAAATAGCATCTTACAGGAGCTAGTTATGTTAACAGTGTTCCACGCAGACAGGGTGAACGTGTTCAGCCTGAACTGGGTAATAGTACGGGTTATTCAACACCCATGGAGCTGTTTTATCGCTCAGTGAGCGATGCACAAGCAAAACTCAGCATCTGGGCCGGCACAGTGGGGCAGATAGCACTGAATTCTACACCGACAGAAGCTTGGCTTGTAAGGCGGGAACCTCTAGGTCGTAAAACCTTATAAATGTAGACGGCGAGGCCCAGCCCGCGGCCATACAGATATCGGTAACCCCACTATACCACGCCCACGACGAGGCCACGCCTCTCGTGGAATGCGCTCTGACACCCAAAGGACACTGCAGGCCCTTAGAAGTGTAAGCCAGTGCTATGGCGTCGACTATCCATCTGGATAGGCTCTGTTTTGATGCGGCCAGTCCCTTGGAGCGTCCGCCAAACAAAACGAAGAGCTGCTCAGTCTGTCTGAAGACCGATGAGCGGGACACATAAGCTCTCAGTGCCCTGACAGGGCAGAGGAGACTCGCATCCTTCTCCTCATCACGAACCGGGAGGGCGCACAGTGAAATAACCTGTGCCCTGAACGGTGTGTTGAGGGATGTGGGCACGTACCCGTGCCTTGGTTTGAGTATGACTTTTGAGTCATTAGGCCCAAACTCCATGCATGACCCGCTTACCGAAAGCGCTGGCAAGTCCCCTACGCGCTTCACTGAAGCGAGAGCCATAATGAATACCGTTTTGAGAGACAGATGTTTTATGTCTGACAAATGGATTGGCTCGAATGGGGCACCTTTATTGGCTTCCAAAACGTGGAAAGGTCCCACACAGGGACTGAGAGGGGTCTGGGAGGATTCAGCCTCCGAGCTCCCCTGAGGAATCGCACGACCAGGTCGTTTTCCCCAGTGACTGGCCAGACGTCAGCTTTACAAGCGCCGCTATGGCCGCCACGTATACTTTGAGCGTGAATGGGGTTCTGCCCTTATCCAGCAGCTCCTGAAGGAAGGAGAGCACTTCCGTAACCCCGCAGTCTGCGGGTGAAAAGCCCTGAGCTTGACACCAGGCAGAGAACACTGACCACTTTGAGGAATAGAGCCGTCTAGTAGACGGGGCTCTAGCCTGCGTGACTGTATTTAACACTCCCTCTGGGAGGTTAGCGGGTACCCGTTGATGGCCCATGCATGTAGGGACCATAATTCCGGGCGAGGATGCCAAATCGAGCCCTTTGCCTGAGAGAGGAGGTCTCTCCTCACCGATATCGGCCACGGGGCAGTGCTGGTCCGCCGCATTAGGACTGGGAACCAATTCTGGTTTGTCCACAGCGTAGCCTCGAGTAGCACTGGGCATCTGTTTTCCCTGATTCGTTCCAGCACTTGAGGCTGGAGCGAGAGGGGGGGGGGGGGGGGACATAGAGGGGGCAGCGGGGCCATACGTGGGCCAGCGCATCCCTGCTCTTGGAGAAAAAGTTCCACCTGCGCATCCCTGCTCTTGGAGAAAAAGTTCCACCTGCGCTCTGCCGAATGTCTCCCACAGCAGTTGGATCGTCTGCAGGTGCAGCGACCATTCCCCTGCTGGGACATTGTTTCTGGACAGACGGTCTGGTCCCAGATTCAGGCGACCAGGCTCATGCGCTGCTTTCAGTGACAGCAGGTTGTGCTGAGCCCAGACCAGGAGGCGTTCGGTCAGCCTGTAAGGTTTCGGGACCTGACGCCACCCTGGTGATTTATGTATGCCACCACTGACATGTTGTCCAACCGGACTAAGACGTGGTGGCCTTTTATCTGGGGACAAAAGCGCCATAGCGCGTTGTCGACTGGCATTTGCGTAGGAGCTTTCCCCGTTCTGACCACTGGCCGAAGAACGGTCTGCCCTCGAGCAGCGCTCCCCATCCCGAGGTGGAGGCGTCCGTGGACACCACCGTCACACTCGAGGGAGTCCCCAGACTCACGCCTGACTGATACCGGTCGGCTATTTTCCAAGGATCCAGAGCCGAAACGCATTTCATGTCGAGCCTGAGGTGAAACAGACCAGAGGTCCATATCCGGGGTGGAACTCGCACTTTCCGCCATAACTGCAGTGGGCGTATGCGAAGCAGGCCCAGCTGGAGTACTGAAGATGCCGAGGCCGTGAGGCCCAGCATTTTCTGAAACCTTTGAGCGGGACTATAGAGCCGCGGCGAAAGGATTTCGCGGCGCGCTGAATGTCCAGTTCTCACTCTGGCGACAGACGTGCTGTCATAGACAGCGAGTCCAGTACTGTTCCCAGAAAAGAGATCTTCTGGCTGGGGAACAGCGAACTCTTCGCCCAATTGACTGTGAGACCCAGATTCTCCAGATGCTCCAGTAATGTGGTTCTGTGTTCTATGAGCTCTGAATGTGATCGAGCTAGAATCAGCCAATCGTCCAAGTAGTTCAAAACTCGCATGCCCTGAAGTCTCAGGGGTGCGAGGGCCGCGTCCATGCTCTTCGTAAATGTACGGGGTGCTAGGGATAGGCCGAACGGTAGGACTGTGTATTGATATGCCTGGCCCTCGAAGGCGAATCTCAAGAATCGCCTGTGACATGACGCTATTTGTATTTGGAAATAGGCGTCTTTCAGATCTATTGACATAAACCAGTCTCCCTGGTGGACTTGGGCGAGGATTTTCCTGGTTGTCAGCATTCTGAACTGGCGCTTCATAAGCACTCTGTTCAGCTGTCGCAGATCTAGAATGGGCCTGAGACCCACGTCTTTTTTCGGTACCAGAAAATATCTGCTGTATAGCCCCCCTCTGAGCCTGAGATAAAGGTTTTATGGCCCCTTTGCTCAGCAGTTTCGCTATTTCGGCTCGAAGTAGATGAGATACTTCGTTGTTTACCGTGGTTTCGACTCGCGCCGTGTAACGGCAGGGACGTCGAGCGAACTGTAGCGAATAGCCTCTTTTTATAGTGTTCTACACCCATTCTGATACCCCGGGAAGCTTTGCCCACGCATCTGCGTGAATAGCTAGGGGTAGAATGAAATCCGGGCTCTGGCCGCGGCATAGCGGCGGCTGCAGAGCTTCGGTGTGCTGAGACATAAACACTGTGTTTATAGTTGCTAGGCGGGAGGTGCGCCGATCACGGCGGGCAGCCTGGTCGCGCTCGAATTCTCTATGGCAGGTTATGGAGAGAGAGTTTGTCCCGCTCTATGAGAAGAGCGGGACAAACCCCATGGGTTTGAGCGTGTCTATGAAGGAATGTGGGCGCGGGACGGCGGGCACATTCACTGCACTGAGAACACCGTCGGCTTGTGCTGACTGAATGTGTGTCGGTTTCGTTTTTACAGAAAACGAGGGACACGCATCGTGTAGTGTTTGTGGGCACTGTGTCGTGGGCACATTCACTACATTTTTGCACAATCGACATGAGTCGATTTTATTTGTGCTAGCCCTGAACTGTGGCGGGCTGTGTCTCTGTGTGGGAATGGGCACTGAGACGTGGGCATTCTTACAACACTCATAACACCATCGGCCTTGACCGGAATAACAGAAAATACACTCTTTTGGGATTTATCTGGGTCGCCGTAAAAATGGCATTTGTTTGCAGGCAAGCGGGCTGTGGTGCCGGCTTGTTTACTGCGAAATACACTGGAACAGTCACATTGTTTGGAACTGAACGAGCGAGAAGTTTCGGTGGAGTCTGGCTGCGGCGAGAATTAAACACCGTGGGTTTTAGCTGACTGTATGTGTGTTGGTTTCGTTTTACAGAAAACGTGGCACATGCAGTGTGTAGTGTTTGTGGGCACTGGGTTGTGGGCACATTCACTACATTTAATGCACAATGACATGAGTCAATCTCATTTGTGCATGCCCTGCACTGTGGCGGGCTGTGTTTGTGTGTAGAAATGAACACTGGGCTGTGTCGGTGCAAGTCTGGCCGAGGCGAGACTACATTTTTATCTGCTGCGAGACCTGGGTTCGAACACGGGTCTCCCGTGCGATGGCTTTGGGTTTCGCCACTGAGCCACAGGGGGAAACGACAAAATCTTAAAATAGCTCGAGCGGATAAGAGAGCGTCATCACAGTTTGTGTGTGTTGGCGTTTGTTTTCAGGCGTGCGTGTTATACAACAGGCTCATTGCTGCAATATTGACATTTTCAGCCGCTCAAACTAAGAGGAGCTGAGAAATGGAGATCGGTCCAGCCTCGGCGGGACTAAAAATACACTCTTTCTTCATTTCGCCGGTGACGCATGCCCACGGGGGGCGGGGTAGCTTTCTTATAACGTAAAGAAAGCTAGCCGCGGTTTTGATGCTGGCCCGTTTCCCTGACGACTCGCGGGCAGAAGGGGGAGGTCCTCAGAGCTCGCCCAATCCTCACTGTCCGACGCCAGGATAGAGCAGCTGGCCTTCTCTACAGATGCAGCTATCTCTTCGTCATTAATGGCGGAAGCGGCGGCCGTTGTCCGTCAGCGACCGACTGGAGTGAAGCTGGCGGGCGAACCGGCGAGCTATCACGGGCTGGAGAAGGCTCGGGGCTGTTTCGTCAACCTCAATGGCGGAAGCGGCGGCAGACGGCGGCCGCTGTCCGTCGGTGAGGGACTCGAGCGATGTCGGCGAGCTTTGGCGGGCAGGAGAAGGCTCGGGGCCGCGCTGGGCACGGCGCTTTTACGGTGCGGCGCTACAGAGGGCTGAAGTGCAGGCTCTGAGAATGATGCCAGGCGAGTCCTCAGAGTCACCATCGGCAGTAGCTCACAGTGAGGGCATCCGCCGTCGACGAGAGCGAGAGCCGCATGATCCTCACCCAGGCAGGAAACGCAGATGACATGACAGTCCCCGTCGCTGAGTGTGGCTCGGCACGAGCCGCAGGATCTTTGCATCTTGAAAAAGACGCAGCTCTTTTAGCAGAGAGACAGACAGTGAAAAAAATGTGTCGCAGCGGCGAACACACACAGTATGAAAATGATATAACGCTGGAAGCGTAGCAGGTACGGCGGCTAAAGGCGGCGATGCCAGCGACTTCAGACTCAATGGCTCGTCCCGCTGTGTGGTTATCTCAGACGGCGTGGCTTCTCATTCCGGATCCAGCGATGCGTGATGCTTCGCTGAAGAGATGAAAATCAGTGTACCAGCCTTATCGAGCTATAGTTATAGGGCGAGACCACGCCCTTTCTGGCGGGACGTGAAGAAATGGGCGCGAAATGTCCCCATTGGATATGGTGTCACGCAGCGCCTCTCTCGATAAAATCCATCCATTGGCTTTTATCAATCATGGCCTGTTAATAATCCCCATTCATTGAATTAGCTTTTTCACTCTCTCCTCTCTACCTATAGCTGGTGTGTGGTTAGTGCAATGGCACCATTGTACTGTGGCTGCCGTCGCATCATCCAAGTGGATGCTGCACACTAGTGGTGGTTGAGGAGAGACCCCTCATATGATTGTAAATCCTTTGGGTGTACAGTATTACATATTAATGCTTTGTTCAATAATATGTGTATATATATATACAAACACACACCCACAGGGCTCACATTGACACCTGCCAAATGCGTGTGAATTTCAACTGTCGCGTGTGACTTAGTCACTCCTACTAGCCACTTTGGCGGGTTGAATTTTATATAATTCTACATTTTTCAATTGTAGTCTTTTAAAAAGGCATCTGAAATAATAAACTAAGTGCAATGTTGTCAAAAATGATTTTTAGATGCATATCGATACTGAAATATCTGAAACTCTTCCACAGGATACTTAATACCAGCTGCGCGTAATTGACACACATACTTGCGTTCCCAACCTCACTCGTTTAATTTGGTCCAGATAAATATTTTTGGCGTTACAGGGCTTGAGTTTCAGCGTGGGATTGTGCATAATTTTACTCATCCCTGCTAATTTTGTGCTCATGCCAAAAGTGCGCACACATAAAGCCAAGTATATTGGCTATATAAAACAGTATAATGGGTCTGCGTCAGGTCTTAAAGTGACAGGCTAGTAACCACAGTGGCTGGTGAGCTAAAAAGTTTGTCAAGCCCAGTGTATGTGTGTGTATATATATATATATATATATATATATATATATATATATATATATATATATATATATATATATATATATATATATATATATATATATGCATATATGTGTATGTGTATATTATTTCAAATAAGTTCTGTTCTGTTCTTTTGAACTTTCTATTCAAAGATTCCTGAAAAAAAGTTTTGTGGTTTCCATTTTATTAAGCAGCACAACTGTTTTTCCAAATCATCATATTAAAATGATTTCTGTAGGATCATGTGAAACTGAAGACTGGAGAAATGATGCTGAAAATTCAGCTTTGCCATCACAAAAATAAATTGTATTTTAAAATATATTAAAATAGAAAAGATATTTTAAATTGGAAAAATATTTCAACTTTAATCAAATAAATTAGGCCTTGGTGAGCATAAGAGACAACTTTTAAAAAAACATTTAAAAATTAAAAACTAAAAACGCCAAACTTTTGAACTGTATTGTGTAAGTATGAGAAGTTGTTATTACTTTTATTATTAAGTTATTACTGCTTATTTCAGTCTTTAAATCCAATACATTTTGATACTTTTAGGTGTGTGGAGCATTTGTTGGATAATGGTGCTGATCCATCTCTGTGCAACACTAAAGGATACAGTGCTGTGCATTATGCTTCGGCCCACGGCAACAAACAAAACCTGGAGCTGGTGAGAATGATCAAAAAAATAACAGTGGACGATGCTAGAGTGAGAGGTCAAAGTTTAACATTTGATATATGCTATATCACTTTTTGTTCTTTATTCTGTAGCTTTTGGAGATGTGCTTTAACACACTTGGAGACAATGAAAGCAATGGGTCCGTCAGCCCACTACACTTGGCGGTACGTACGAAACAACAGCTTCTATTTATTCAGGACATATAAATCAGCAGATATTCTGTAATTCTGCAGAACTCTGCCCCCTGTTGGTGCAATGTATATATTGTTTTTTTCCTATCAGGTGGAGTCTGGTCACTGGGAATGTGTCACAGTGTTAATTGAGTCTGGAGCGTGTGTGGATGCATGTGACCCGGTGGGGCGCTCTGTGCTGTACGTGGCCTCTCAAAGAGGGCATGCCCGCTGCGTAGAGCTCCTGCTCGGCCAATCAGCGTCTTGCATGCTCACGGAAAACTGCAGCAAATGGGGCCCTCTTCATGTTGCAGGTACAGAATGAATGCATGTGTGAATTAGCTTGTGAAACTTCTCATTGTGTGGGAGTTTGACACATCCCTGTGTTTGTTTGTTGACAGCTGCCAACGGCCACTCAGAATGTCTGCGGATGTTGCTCTGTAGTGAGGGAGGAGCTGATCTTGTTAATGTTACAGACGCGGAGGGACAGTACGTATGAGCTCATGGCTAATTTACGGTTTCCTAATTATTAATCGCAGCATTCAGTATTAATATACAGGAAAACAGATGACAAGTAATGCATCTTGCATAATGCAATTAATAATGGCCCAAATATGCAACAATTTTTTTTTATTCTATTGAGTTTGTATTATTATATTAATATAGTTTATTTATATTTTTACAATTATATTGCTTTATATTAATATACCTAAAAATATTGAAATGTATTATTTAAAAAAAAAAATATAAATATATATATATATATATATATATATATATATATATATATATATATATATATATATATATATATATATTATAACTTCTTGAACTCCAAGATCTTTATGTGAAATGAAGGCTTGACCCTGTTTTAAACCACATTGCAATTAAATATTCATTATTACTGCATAATGTTCTAGTAATATTCCAAATAACAATAAATATTTGTTACTATACTTAAATACTCAGGTTGCATTGGTTTCAAAAACTACACTTTCGAATAAACGAAAACAAAACAAGCATTGCATAGCATTTCATTTTGGATAAGAGATCCTCATTTACAAATTGTAAATACAATTTTAAAGGTTCCGAAAACAATGCTGAAAAAGCATCTCTATTACATCTTATTTGCATTTTCAGCTCTGAGTTGTTGATCTCACTGTTTCCCTGTCTTCATAGAACTCCACTAATGCTGGCAGTGCTGGGGGGACACACTGACTGCGTGCATCTGCTGCTGGAGAGAGGAGCTTGCCCTGATATGAGAGACAGGAGAGGAAGAACAGCCTTACACAGAGGGGTGAGATCCTGAAAACATTACTAAAGCTTGCAATGCATCGTAGTCCTCATAATGTGAGGGGTTTCTAACCAGGACTGTTTTTGTAGGCGGTGATGGGTCGGGAGGACTGTATAACCGCCCTGCTGTCCCACAATGTCTCAGTCCTCAGCAGAGATTTTCAGGGGCGAACCGCGGTGCATCTGGCTGCCTCTTGCGGCCACGCTGACATGCTCTCCAATCTTCTTTCTGCTGCTGACCACTCCCTTCCCCACGACCCAATCACAGACCGCCACGGCTACACACCCGCACACTGGGCAGCCTATCACGGTAAGAGATCAGACCTTATGACCTTAAATGGTTAGTTCACCCAAAAATGAAAATTATGTCATTAATGACTCACCCTCATGTCGTTCCAAGCCCCGTAAGACCTCCATTCATCTTCGGAACACAGTTTAAGATATTTTAGATTCAGTCCGAGAGCTTTTTGTCCCTCCATTGAAAATGTATGTACGGTATACTGTCCTTGTCCAGAAAGGCAATAAAGACATCATGAAAGTAGTCCATGTGACCTCAGTGGGTTAGTTAGAATTTTTTTAAGCCTCGAAAATAAATTTTGTTCCAAAAATAACAAAAACGACGACTTTATTCAGCATTGTATTCTCTTCCGGTTCTGTTGTCAATCCGATTTCATGAGTCCGCTGACATAAGACGAGCTGACGTGTGTCTGGTGTGCCCGAGCTTCGTTTACAGTCTGAGGAAGACGCACGCTGTAAACAAAACAATCTTTGCAAACATGTCTAAGGATTTCGACACAGGGGAAGACTTCCATTTTTTTTAACCAGACATATTTATTTGAACCCGAATAGACGGACGCACCAATTAACACGTCAGCAGAGTCTTACGTCAGCAGCGTCACTGGCCTCGTGAACGCGGATTGACAACAGAACCGGAAGAGAATACAATGCTGAATAAAGTCTTCGTTTTTGTTATTTTTGGAACAAAATGTATTTTCGATGTTTCAAAAAATTCTAACTAACCCACTGAGGTCACGTGGACTACTTTGATGATGTCTTTATTGCCTTTCTGGACAAAGACAGTATACCGTACATAGATTTTCAATGAAGGGACAGAAAACTCTCGGTCTAAATCTAAAATATCTTAAACTGTGTTCCGAAGATGAACGGAGGTCTTACGGGGCTTGGAACGACATGAGGGTCATGAGTCATTAATGACATAATTTTCATTTTTGGGTGAACTAACCCTTTAATGTAACTGAAACTATACTTGGTTAATTAAGTGACGTGCTTTATTTGTGAAGCAGGTCATGAAGACTGTTTGGACGTTTTACTTGAACTTAAACCATGTAGTATCCAGGAGGGAAACCCCTTCACCCCACTGCACTGTGCTCTGTGAGTATTGAAGTATTTCTCTTTTTAGTTTCAAAGGTGGTGTACTTATTTTCAATGTTGTAATAATTCCTGGAAAGACAGAAATAGTGAAGGGGGGGACTGAAAAAGTCAGGGCATTCTTTTTTCAAAAAGTCTTATAAATAATTTGTTATTATTCACTCTATTCACTCTAAAGTATTTTTAATCCTTTCATTTTTTTGTGATTATTTTCTTATATTTGCAGTTTAGACTCAAATTGCTTTAGACAGATTTAACTTGGTCAGTAATATCAATAATGGTGTAAATAATGCTTAAAATTTTTTGACCCAGTACTAAGCTAATGTACACTGCCGTCCAAAATTCACGCTACCGATTCTAATAAATGCTGTTTTTTTTTGTGTGTGTGTGGTTTTTTTAAACTTTCTATCCATTATAGAATCCTGGAAATATGTATCATGGTTTTCACAAAAATATCGAGCAGCACAATTGTTCTCAACATTCATAAGAATCGTTTCATGAGCAGCAAATAATTTAAGGCATGCATTTTCTAATCCCCATGCTGCATGTTCTTGTCATCCCATTGCAGCATTAATGGCCATAGTGGTTCTGCAGAGCTGCTTTTGGAATCCAGTGTTTGTAATTTGCTGGTAAACATCAGGGATGCCAAAGGAAGGTTAGTGCAAGTACATATTTAAACACAGCTGCTGTTTAGTAGCTGTCAAATAGTTACAAATTGAAAACCACTTCATAAATTGTATTAGCTAAATGACTGTTCTGACATCTTGCTCCCAGGACCCCGCTTCACGCGGCCGCAGTTGCTGAGGACGTGGCTGGGCTGCAGCTGGTTCTGCGGCACGGAGCTGACATCAACGCCGTGGACCACTCAGGGCGTTCTGCACTGATGGTGGCCGCCGATAATGGCCAAAGCGGTGCCGTAGGTAAGAGTTTCACCATTTGTCATGAGTAATTCCAGACTGAAAACCTCAGACATTGTAAAACATGACTCCTTAGTTTTAACAGATGTTTTCGTTGTTGTATGCAGCCCTGCTTCTGCACAGAGCCAAAGCTGACCTGTCCCTCCTGGATGTGAACAAAAACACTGCCCTGCACCTGGCCTGCAGCAAGGTAACAAACATAGCTTAGGCCCTATGAAATTAATTCCGTTTTAATGGTTGAATGAAATTTAGCAATCAAAAATCATGTCGCATGCATTGAAATCATTAAACTTATACAATTTAACAACTTAAATTTAACAAAAAATAATAATTTTGGGAACACAACACACACACACACACAAATTGTTTTATCTTTCACAAATTGATTTACTTTTTTTTTTTTTTTACAAAGGGTTTGTTTAAATTTTAATAATCAAAAAGCATGTCTAATTAATTGAATTTTAATAATTTGTTACAATAGTAGGGATCTATGAAATGTTTTATTTTTAGTTTTTAAATGTATTAAATTTGAAATGTTTTTTTTATTCTTAATTGTCTGTTTTAATTTAATTTGAGATGTAATTTTTTTAAATGTAATCAAATGAAATGATTTACTGTTAAAATTAAAACATGGAGGAAAAATCGATATTCCTTAAATACATTTTTTTTTTCACTTTTAAAAACTTTAGACTTGTCAAATGTGCGTATTGCTAACATTGTGAATATTACTCTGTGTTTAAAGGCTCATGAAATGTGTGCCATGCTGATCTTGAAGGAAATCCACAACCCTATCCTCATAAACGCAACCAACAGTATGCTTCAGATGTGAGTATCTTTGTCACAGTTTGCAAATATAACTAAGTTACTGTAGGTTGTACATGGCTCTGTAGCATTATCATTATTAGCTCTTTGTTTGAGCATCCTGACTAGCCTGAAGCAGCCAATTTTACCTTTGTGGCAGTAATTATACACACCACCATGTCCCAATGTGATTTATACTTGGCGAACCTTTTAGCATTGTAACTTAATTTTACTATATTTCAGGCCCCTCCACATTGCCGCCAGGAATGGTTTGGCCACCGTTGTTCAGGCCTTGCTGAATCGTGGAGCCACAGTGCTGGCAGTGGATGAGGAAGGTAAGACAGTATGGAACAGGAAAAATCATGTTTTGTGATTTTTGATTAGAAAAAAATTGTTAGTTGCTCACAGCAGTAAATGACAACGTGGATGGGACAAATGTTAATACTGTTGAAGTTTGCATTCTAGTAACAAACTTTACACATTGGTTTTAGTTCTGAACATCGCAAATCTGTTGATTTAGGTTGGCCAGATTAAAGGGATAGTTCATCCAAAAATAAAATTGTCATTATTTACTAACCCTGAATTTGTTCCAAACCCGTATGAGTTTCTTTCTTCTAAACGTCTCTGTTTTTGTGATGTCACAGGTCATACGCCAGCCCTGGCTTGCGCATCCAATAAAGCTGTTGCTGACTGCCTAGCTCTCATTCTGTCAACCATGAAGCCTTCCTCCTCTACACCTTCCTCATCCTCACCCTCTTCTCCCAGTCTCAACCTACTCAAGCACTGTGGCATCACTGCCGCCTGCCCCCCCCTGCCCAATGGAGGCCTTCACCATGGTTACGGCAAAGATCGCCATGGTGCTACCATCGGCTTGGATGGCTGCTTGACCGAGTGAGGCGTTCTTACTTGTTAAAAAAAAAAAACCTGCGTGGTCGCTTGTTTTGGTCCTCTCTACACACCTAGATAAACCTATATGCAATTACAGCCACACATCCCTCCTGTGCCAGTATCAGAGCTTTTCTTCACGTCTCAGTAGAGAGCGAACACGAGAGGACAAATTTAGCTATTTATTTCTATTTATTTTTCCTCCCACCCCCTGACTCCCATCTTAGATGCTGTCCATTCAATATGAGTCTAATAAGTCTAAAATCTGAATCTAAGCCATCTATTCGAACCAGTATCCATCACTGGCGAGTCAGTCCTTTATTTCTTCATTGCAGTCGATTTGACTCGGTTTATGTTAGAATTATGCAGCTGTGTGTCTCCATGGTAACAGTGATAATGGATGGGTTTCCATATCATGCCTCCTATTAGCGTGACGCTGTGGCCTTGCATAGGAATTTACAGCCTGCCCTGAGGAACAATTTAAACGGGTTACACTAGATTTGCATGAATTTGCGGGACCATGTATTTGATAGTGGTCTTGTGTGTATGTTTGTGTGTGTGCGTGTTTGCGCTGTATGTGTGACGTCCACTTTTGCAACAGTCCAAGTTTTTCATCCCATACTTGATTCTTTCTTTTTGAGGTTTTTATGTGAGGTGCAATCTGATTTAGCACAGATCAGGAAAAAACAAACAACCTAACAGAATCATTTTGACAGAAGGGAAACCATACTACCTTAAGCCAAAAGACCAATGACCTCCTGGTAGAGGGGTCTGATATAATTCTTGTTTACTGTTAGAGAGAAAAGGGATAGTGTTTGGATGGGTAAATTCATATTAGGTTTACAATAAAAGTAATAGGTAGTCCAGATCACTGTTTGCAGGTGGGCAAAAGAAAGAGGAGTTTAAAGTGTCATTATTTGGGGCATTTAAATCATTATGAAGATACTACACTAAGGAAGTATAGAAAGCACAAATGTCATTACAGATGCAAACGTCATACACAGTACTTGCTCCTTGGGACCTTCGGTTTTATTTATTTTGGGTTGGCAGGGCCTCGTAAAATATCTTCAATAAATCTACTGCTTTATTCGTTTGTTATAATATTAAGTGTGGAGTTGCTTTCACAGTGCCTACTGAATTAATTTTTGTCTATTTAATGTCCAATTAGTTAAACACACCATATGCACTCCCCAAAGTTGTTGAGATGGTGCTTTGACCAGTGAAACATGAGTTGAGTATTTCACTAATCCATTATGAAATGATTACCTAAATAGATGGATGTTTGATTCATGTATCAGAACCCACTTGGGGGAGTGTATATGTCAAAAAACGAAGTGTTGAGGCTGATTGGACCTTTTTATATTAGTTTGTTGTTGGGGAGCAGTCATGGGTATGACCAAAGTTGCGTGATTTCTAAATAATATTTTATTAGGCACATGCAGATATCCCCAAAAAAGCATTCTTTTCAATTTATTAACCTTGTTTTCTTTTCAATAATATTCACCCCTGATCTATATAAAATGCTTCCTTATTGCCAAAGGTAGATTAATTAATAAAGTTAAGATTGTGCTTCCTTTAGGTTTTTTGCACCTAAACACAAAATAACATCATGTGAATGAGTGTTTTTGAAACATCCCTTTTTTTGTGCACCACAAACAGGCAATATATGCTCAGTCACTAAAGAGACAATCAGTTGAAAGGGCTTTTAATTTTGCCATAGATTTATTTTTTCCTAAACAAGCAAAAGCATACTTTTTTTTAACAATTAGGAAGATCTATACCCCTTAATTCAAGACATCTACGAACTACTGCATACTTCAGGCATGAAATGTGGACTTGTTCTCAATTATACAAATACTATTATTTTCATTACAGTAAGTATATCAGGATTTTAGTGATGTCGATATGGTAGTATTGTAACTGATATTTTATTGATGAATGAAGGTGCGTAGAAAAATGAAACCGTAACGTTAGATGTTTAAAGGCTGTGTGGAGAGCATATTTATACTGGTTTATGAAATGACCTCTTTGTCATTGTAATGACATGTTTTGGCTGCTTAAACAAGATTATCCGCTCTACGCTGGCCTATATAAAGCACTTGCTTGTTCAGTTACAAAAAAGTTTGGAAAAATACACTTTTGCATCTATCACAAGCTGTAAATGGGCAAATATCTGACCTCTACTTGCAAGAGTACAAGGACTAAGAGGAAGTTCCTTTGTGGGAGTTTAATTCAAGCTTATACTGTACTTGACCATGACTTTATCACGTATACTATTGCTGTGGTTTGGTGGAGGGGAAGTAGTGCGTGTATAGACAGCACATGGTATGATAATGAAGTGCAAGTTGATTATGAGCTTGGAAGTTTTTTGCACTGCCAGTTATTCTGCTTATAGCTATAGAAAAACTAATTATTATTTATAAATTTAGTCTAGCTAGTCATACCACACTTAGTTCAGTTCGAAAAACAAGTGCTCATGGAGCCTGTGATTAGTAATACATTTCATTTCGTGCAAGAAAAAGTGCTGCTTTCGGTTTGTATCTTGGAGCTCTTTTTTTTTTAGAGGTGATCTTTGTCTATTTATTAGCGATAATAATTATCCAGCCAAAACAAATTAAAATGTACTTGTTTTAATTCCTCAAATTTCTAATTGTCTTATTGGCATTGCACTAAAATTGTTGAATTGTTTCATCGAATGTATGCCGTGATAAAAGCAGCTTGGTTCGATGTTGGTGAAAATCTTGTATGCAGTAGTTGGCGATTTAAATAATTAGCTTGATGACAGGAACTTTGGAACTGAACCCTTTCAGAACTTTTAATAGATTGAGTTGGTGCATCTGGTGTTCTGTGTTCGAACAATGAGGGAACCGGTCACAAAGTGGCAAGACTTTTTTTTTTTTAGGGTAGAGTATAACTTATAAAGGGGAGTTTCCTCCCTAAAATCATTTAGTGCCATAACTGTTCTTTTCCCTTTTCCATTTTGACACATTTGTAAAATGTGAATGAATGATTCCTTGGGTTCAGTTTTTGAGTGTGCATCAAGACCATTACCAAAAAAAGGATGAAGTCCAAGCTAACATAAGCTACTGTGCCCATTTATATATATATATATATATATATATATATATATATATATATATATATATATATATATATAGAAGATCCACGTAGTATGTTAATTATTGTAAAATGCCTGTACATTCACAATCAGACTGGCTCAAAATGCCAGTATATTCTTAACTGAGCTATACTGATGGGCTGGTTAACTCTTAGTGGAGCTTCCCTTCACCTGTTTAAGTGAAAGTGAAAGCTTTCATGGCTAAGCCATAACTTAACATTTGCCCTTATTAATTGAAAAGCCGGAGTTGAGTCATTCAGTCAACGGCTCCTTTAAAAACAATATTTTCTAAATCTTCCATTGTAATTGATCAAACCCCTCGAACCATTGATAACTTGAGTTATATGTCTACGCAATGGAATTATGAAATGCCTTAATTTCATTATTAACTGAAGGGCAAATTTGAAATTTACCAAAATTACACATTTACTTAGCTTTTTCTTGTTTTCTTCTGGATCAACAAATTGTGCAGTTCAAGGAGCTTTTTGTGTGTGTTTGTTTTTTACGCAACTTTGCTATGAAGGGCCAGCTTTCATTGCCTGTTGACCAAGCTATAATGGTTGCAGTTACTTGCAGGCAGTTTTAAACAAGGGTTGTCTAATAATTGTAACCATTTTGTTGGAAAGCAGATTAATTGTAGCTAACTCAGTGTCCTTATTGTATGTCCATCCTTGCATATTTGTACCGATATCATTTGTTTTTCTCGCTAAGGTATTAATGGCTGATCGAATGTCTGATTTACCTCAGCGGACCTCAGCGTCTCTACTACTTGAAGACATCCATTTAAGGCAATACTCAAAACACCCGTTTCATTTAACCTTTGTCAGTCTCCCAACTTTTTGCCTTAAGAGGAAATGGTATAGCTCAGCAGTCACGGAGAGATTTTGTCGTTAACCTGGGATCTCATTTCGATGAGATTCATAAGAAGCACAGTTTTGCTGAAAGATGTACCATACTGGCTTCTGGCCTAAAAATAATAATTTTCATGGTATTTATTAGGAGTTTTTGCACTAGAATATAGAAAAATAAAAAAAATTGTGTGTTTTTGTTTTACACGTATGCGTATTTAGCTGTAAAAAGTAAAAATTTTTTTAATATTTGACCATGAAACTAGAAACTCTTTGAGGAAAAAAAAAATCATGGTTTAGTTCTCCTAATTACGTCTAGTTCTCCTAAGTACTGATTTTAACACTTGATTGTGACTTATAAAAACATCATAATGAAAGTCTGCAGGGAAAAAAAAACAGTATTGGGACAACTTTGGAACTACATCTAAAATAAGTCAATATAATCCAATGATAAATTCTTTTGAAAAAAATGGGGACAAAATCTAACCTGTTTTGTAAGTGTCTTGATTGAAACTTAAGTTGTGAAACTTGAGTTTGTTATAAATGCAAATATTTCTAACAAGGTAATTAACAGAAGCACAAGATGTGCAAGATGTAATTCCTCACGTGTGGTCGGTATTGCCTTGACGTGGCAATCTTACCTCATCAACTAGCAGTCCTTAAAATTAATCGTGCTATAAATACTGGTACATTTAATTTGGGTGGGCTTTTTAGCTACGCATGATCCATCCAACTAGAATCCTAAGGTAATGTTCCAAGGCCTTGAAATGGGAAACATTGGAGTTTTCAAGGGGTGCTCTTGAACTTAAATGATGTCCTTCACCCTGGCTTAGTGTTACTTCATGTTTCTACTTTATAAGCGCTAATAGTTCAAATTGTAAATCTGCAAGCGAATGATCTAGTTAGAAAAAAGCTGCTTTTTGTTGTTCTCGCCAGCAGCTTGTTTTCATAAGGCTATTTAGAAGACCATCGGAGCCTGACTGAATGGCTGATCTGACAGGGCACATAGGGATCCCTTTAAAATACATTTTCATATTTAAAAAAAAAAGCTATGCAGGAATATTTCCTTTTTATCTCACAGTTGCATAGTGCCACCAGAGATAGCCCAAGAGCTTCACTGACCGATCACGGACCTTCAGAAGTTCATCTGTAAATCTAACACCGACCTCACTTGCTTGTTGGCTTCGGTTGAGAAAATGACTGCTTTGCGTGGCATGCTGCTATTTCTTTGGAGTCTGCAAGCATCTTCATCTCTTTAAAGTACTACACTTTGTGACGAGTATGTGGGATTGTGCCTTTTTGTTATCAAGTACATGCCACAGGGTATGGTCTTCCATTAACACCTTTAGTGAGCCTTATGAATGAACAACTGTTGTAAGTTTCAGAAATAGCCACTATCCACGAGGTTGCGTTTTGAGCCGTCAAAACCTGCGATCAAATTTGTCAACACCGCAAATGTAAAATTGAATTCAACCATAATGGCAAAACATTTGATCGGTTCTAGCTAGTGACCTGTTCAAACTCTGTATGGAAAAAAAACGTGTTTAGTTTTACAAAGTGTGAACTCTTAGTGAAGTAGATGTGTGCCGTGTCGTTTTTGTGTGGTAATGCATTGGAGATTAGTTGTAACCCAGTGTCTTGTAGAATGTTGGCATGACTCCTTTTCTCTGTTGTATTGACGTCAAATTATCCACCTGAAATGGACTGAAGTGCAATAACTTTTTTGTGCGCCATAGTATCCTTAATGGAGGAAAATGCCCTCTTACATAATCCATCATGTTTTGTTTTTTTTCTTCCTTTAAGCAGGGTATTTAATTTCACTTATTTATGTTTTTTGGATTGTACAGATTTGAACTCCTTCCTGCTTTTTGTCTCCGTAAGTGGCACTTTCTTGTGGAATGTACAATGGACTTGGTGGAAACTGTGATAGGTGTCAAAGCCTTATCGATACTTCTTGCTTACTGGAAAGATGGCATTTCCGTTTGTTCATCGGTTGATAGGTCAGAGAGTGCCGTTTTCCATGAACCTTCTTCTGTGCCACTTAAAGTCTGTCTGCTTTTTGTGGCATGTTAAGCATTTGTGTATGTTTGTGGGGGGTGTTTAGACCTGTTAATTTACCTCTGATCAATTGATACCAAAAGCAAAGTACATTGCCAGGAATTACAGTTCTTTTTTGGATTAGAGATTGTGATAGCTGTATTTGGAAATGGTATCTTGAATGTTGTTTTTGTCACCAGTGAAATATGCAGGTTTTTATTTCTCCCCACACAACATTTGAACTTTGGGCCATATGTTCTGCGGTACCAAAGAACGTTTCATTGCTGATCTTTGGATCAGTTTTTTAATTTTTTTTTTCTGACATCAATATCCCAATATTTGTTGTTTCATGCCTTTGTAAATTTCTGACAAATTAAAAAAAAATGAAAAGTGGAACTTGTACCATAATGAAACATTCCTTTGAATTTCATTGAACAAAACAGAGATGCCATTGTCAATTAATACCAGAAGTCCTATAATAATCTTCAAATTAAGTTATAACTTAACTCTAAGCTCTTTCATTTTGGCCTCAAGCAATCAATGACTTCATATTTGATATCACAGGGAGCACACTGATTAAAGTAATCTAGTATTTCACAACATAGGACCAATGTATGTCTCTGTAGAGATGGCCACTTGATTTCATTCAAGAACAAGCAATACAAGTATCAAGAGACAATTGTATATTTCTAAAGATTTGTTGGCTCTGGCTGCTTTTGGCCTGGCTATGTAATCTGTGGCACCTTAGGTTAACACCCTCTTCTTGTAACTGAAACCAACATAAGAGATTTCAGTGCTGAGAGAGCCTTATTTCAGTCAAACTGAATGTTAATTGGATGTGTGCAGGATTTGGCCATTTCAAAGCGACTGGCTTTAATCGAGCGGACCTCCTGCGTTCCGTGTTTGAATCCAGTTTCACTAAGACCCTCCGTCTTTAAGACTTTCCAAAAGATTGCTGCTTCAAGAAAAGCAAAAATACTACACAGTGGCTACGTTTACATCGCCAAAACGCTGAACCTAAAGGCTGGGATAGATGAAAGGCTAATTTATTTCTGATAAAACAGGGTTACTGTCAAGCTCTGCTTGAACATGCCAAGTATTCGACTCGGTGATGTGACGGAAACACATTACGACGTGAAGGAAATGTGACCCTGACTTTAAAAAAAGCCACCAAACTGTTTACTTGAATTGAAACCCAAGCTGTTCTCTGCTAATTGTTTAGACGATGGAAACGTAGTCACGATCGTGTAGGGCAGCACCCGGTGTGTATGTGTTGTGCGTGTGCGACAAACAGGGGTCATATCAACCCTGTATACCTCATCGACATATCTGAAAATATTCTTATCCTGTCTTTAAGTTAAACGTGTAGGAAATACCAATACCATCACCAGCAGAAGCCTGGGACCATTGCAGGGTCTATGACATCACACCAATTCCATATCAAACAATAAGATCATGACTTGCTTGCCGCTTCAAGTCTGACCCATACCCGCAGTGTCACAAACACAATGGTTTAGAATTAGAAAACGTGAGGCATTTTAAGTAGCATTATCCTACCTCTGTGTTACAGCTTGATGCATCTAAATCTCCACCAGTTGTTGACAAATGGAAATATATATGTATATGGAACAGATATAACTTATAACCAACAATCGGTGATATAAGACAACAATTAGTGTACTCGACTGTGTGTCTGTCTGTGTGTAACATGACATTTGTAAGTGTATACACGAGTACCACTGGAATGTGAAGCCAGACTGTATTAATTTTTTCTTTGTGTTTTTTTTTTTCTTCTTCAAATCAAACTTTCTCCCCATTATATTTCAAATGATGTCAAATGTGTCTTGCCTCTATCGCGTCTTTTATTTTTTTGCTTTTTTTGACATAACGGAGAAAAATATCAGCCTATACTAGCTGGCATTTACATATGTGCTCATTTTTTTTGTGCCCCTCCGTTTTTCACTTTCTCTCACTTCTAAATGTTCACTGTGAGCGCTCTGAACTCAAGTTTACAGCTCTTCATGGTATTTACGTGTATTTGGTCGAGTTCAGTAGAGTGCGTGGATGGTTGTATGACTTTGGTACTGAAGCAACAACTCAATTTTCTACTGGTGGTGGGGATTTGAAAGGGGGTTGGTTGGTTTGAGTTATGCACATTCATTCTGTACTAAAATATGGGGTATGTAGAATTCCCTAGCCTTACGCCCTTCCAAAAACACTACGCTGGTCACTGGCTAATTCGTGTTAGCTATCCACCACCCTGCCAACTTTGTACCTCTGTACATATCCATTTTGGACCTGGGGGCATGGGGCGAATTCGGTGGATTCTACCTGAATCTGTCAGGACGGTCACGTGACCCCCCTCCTAGACTTGAGGAAGGAGAGCCCTCACCCTTTCAACCCCTCAAAAAGACCTCAAGCCATTCATTTCCTTATGTGACAATGCAATCCTGAAAGCACTTTGCCTTGTTAATTCATAGTATGAGCTTGTGAATGGTTACTTGTTACTAACAGATGTGAAACTCTGTACATGTATTTAAGAAAGAAAGAACATAATCATTTTTAATTTGAGCTTATTAAAAATGAATTGGTCTCTCTGACTTTAAAGACAAAAAAAAATCCCATATGTTTTTGTTAGTCAGGTTCATGAACTGCTGCAGCCAGTAGGTGTTGTCATTCAGTATCGTGGCTTAGAATTGGTAATGTTGAAATAAAATGCTATTGCTACATACAAGTTGTTGTTGTGTGTCTTCTGTTTCTCTTAACACTACACAATGTTAGCATGTTGTAACAGCATATTTTATTAAATATTACATGTTTGTGATGGGATGTATTTAAATCGCATTGTATAGGCCTTTTAACTTGGAATTTTTAAACTGCTTTGGTTGAAATTAAGGTCAATCCCTTTTCTCTTCTCTTCAGCAAATCATATGAATGTCAAGAAGAGCTATATTTTTCATTAAACATTTTTATTGCAAAAACCTTTTTTAATTTGCAATGATAGCTAGAAATTATTCTAATATAAAAATTATGACATTATAACCAATTTAAAATTATAACTGAAAGAACGATAAATTCTTAAATACCCTTTTGCTGGAAAAAATGACATTATGCTTATTGTAAGTTTGTAAAGATTGTAGATTATCATTTTAACAACCACCATGTTCAATACATTTTTAAAAAACCTGTTTAAGGTTGCATAGGCATAGAAATATTTATATGATAAATGAAAGTAAGACGTATTGATAACTATTTGCCTCATTGGGCAGTTACATCAACTGGCCAGAATCTCTTTAATCACATCCTTCAGTAAGACGTATTTCCCACATAAAATTCGGTACAAATTTTATTTTTTAGTGAGCTTCAGTTTAAAATATGTTGACCGATGATGCCTATGTATGAGATCCTCCCACTGAGATCCTCCCGATTTTTATAGCTGTCTGTTATCCAGGGCACTTTCTTCAGAATATCCACATCTACACAGTAGTTCATGATGGGATGAGGCATGTACACAATACTGCTGGTTTGGATGGAAATTCTCACACTGGTGTGATATCCTGAGGATGACGTTGCATATGAATATTCTTTAGTTTATATCCTTAGTCTTCTCCCAGACTAATGGCAATATGATCCTCAAAAAGGGCGATGCAAAGCATGATGGCGCCCCCTATCAGCAGGCCCAGACTCTGCAGGAGGAAGCGCTTCAGAGGGCTCAGAGATCCAGCATCTCCATGGAGCATTTCCGGCATCTAGGGAGAAAGCGTCGCAACGTTAAAGTTATATAAATATTCATGACTGTTATGGAGATGCAGTGGAGTCTTTAACATAAACTACGATGGCAGGGCTCTCAAGTGTCACGAAATGAAATAACAATGAAAAATATTTCTAAAGCATTTATTAATCTTCGATGTTAATTAAAACATTTACAATTACATTAAGCCTCTTATAATCAAAAGTTGGATCTGTTAGCCTGCCTATATATTAATATTATTTAATGGATCTGAGCTAGCACCAACTAACAATGAACAGTTGTACTTTTATTAGTTAACATTAACAAAGAATAAATGTAAATAAATGTTTTGCTTATTGTTACTTGACATTAGTCAATGCATTAACTAATGGAACCTAACTTCAAAGTTCATGTTTAATTCAGTATGTAACTTGCAATTTTTTATCCTTAATTGTAAAATCACTAGCAATTTGTGAGTGAAAATTGAAGTTAACAGCAGCGACTTCATGACATAGGCATTCTTAATTATATCAGCTTTTCAAATACAATAAAATTAAGAAGTCTTAAATGAACATTTTATGTTTACCATATCAGCAAGAGCAACATAAAGGAAGACCCCAGCAGTGACGGTGAGAATCCAAGGTGAGTGTGTCGCCCACTGGTTTCCCAGCGCCGTCCCTGTAAAAACACCAAGAAAGCCCAGCAGAGCCGAGATCCCGCTGAACACAGCCAGTCTGCGTACAGGCCAGCCTGCAGCCAACAGAACCGCCAAATCACCTGCAGACAAGAGCAAACAAATATATATGCAATACTGATGATTTATAATGACCATTTATAGGCTACTACAAACGACTCAATCATGTACCCAGTTCATGCGGAAGCTCATGGCAGAACACAGCGATCGTAGTGCTGAGTCCACCGGTCAAACTCTGAGAAAATGCAACACCTAGAGGACAAAAAGAAAAATTAAGATTAAATGTAATAAATGCATTCAAAAATTATTTTATACCTAAATTTAAGGTCAGTGTTTCTCAGCCTTTACTGTTACAACAAACATTTTACATTGTGCACCAATACACGGTAATATATACATAGATGCAAATATCTTCATGTAATGAGAGTTTAACTAATTAAACATTAATTTTAATATTATTATTTAGTAGTTAGTACACCTTTAATGAGTCTTTTTATCGTTTTATCTACCAATGGCTAGTCCATCTGTAAGGTTATGTATTCCATCTCCCATCACCACCATCCATGCCATGCTTCTGATGCCTGTTTTCGCTGGTCCAGACTGCCCATGAGAATGCCCATGTCTTGAGCTCTCATTGTGATTGGCTAATGAGGTACCTATAACAGAGTACAGATGCATTATAAGTTTCGTAATTTAATTATTTTTTCCTTTCTGGTTTGCTCTTCCTCACATGTGAAATTAAAATACCTTGCAGGGCGTCAAGCTCCCGTCCAGACTCTGCATTGTGCCTCCTTTTCTTTAAAATCTGTTAAAAGGAGGGGGAAAAAATTTATGATAAATGACAAAGCACTCCACATCTCTTCCCTCAAAACTTGTGTCTTTATTTAAGTCAGCAGGTCATAATGAAAGTCCAAAAAATATGTTTCCCACTGGATGAAGCTCACCTTGAAATGTTGCTTCATTCCAAGAAGACTCTCAAAGACAAATAGAAGGTAAAGTCCTCCGAGCACACTCAGACCCTTGAAAACAGCATCCTGATGTTCAGTGTGTTGACTGAAGATGGCCTGAAATCACAAACACCCAACTTCTATAGCATTTGAATAAAACTTTATTTCATTAGTTTGTTAATATTATTGTTTATATATATATTTATACATACATACATATTCAAACTATTTATAATTTAGATATAATTTAATAGATCATTTTATTGCATCCCAGCTAACAGGGAACATTCCCAGAACGTTCAGCTAACGTTCTTGCAAGGTTCTTTCAAAGTTGTGAACAAATGTCTTCCAGTAACGTTAACAGAGTGTTCATTCAAAGTTATCTGGTCTTTAATAATGTTCTCAAAACATTAGCACAAAAACATTATTTACACATCTCAAATGTTCTGAAATGTTTTAGTTCATCTAACATTTTTTAAATGTTACTACTTGTTTTAGATTGTTCAGTCAAAAGTAACACAAAGGAAGATATTTCGAAGAATGGAAGAATGAATTACTTTTTTTCCCTACTATGGAAGTTATTGGCCATCAACTGTCTGGTTACGGACATTCTTCAACATATCTTCTTTTGTGTTCAGCAGAGGAAGAAAATTCATACCGGTTTGGAAAAAATTGAGGGTGACAGAATTGGGTGAAATAAGCCTAGTCCCAGACTAAAATGCATGCTTTAAATATTTTAACTGAAAGCAACTTGCATTGATATCATAAAATATGTCAGTGCCATTGTTTTGTCTCAATATGCACACCAGTAATGTTTTTTTTTCTAAGGCACGTTTATAAATGCTACTTATCCTAAGGATAAGAAACAAACATTTTACAGGAGCTGGCAAACAACAATTATAAGTGCCTGAGCTATTGTATCGATGGAATGTCCATACAGAGTCCTCTTGGGGAACAATTTAACCCAAACCTTATACATGCTGATCTGCCACCACACTCAAAATATTCCAACATTAGACCAATGACTTACTAGACCACATCAAAATACAACAGCAAAAGCATTTGATATAAGGTATTCAAACTAAAGAAGATAGAGCTGGAACTAAGGCCTAATACTGGCATAATATAAGCCGTGTGTGTGAAACCATGCCTGGGGGGTTTAAACATTCAGAGAACATTTAAAATAATGTTTTTATAACTTAATGGGAACATTAGCAAAACGCTCTTATAACATATTTTTGTTAGCTGGGATATTTGAAGAATCACAGAATAATTATTTGACTTTTCATCTGCATTGTGTTACTGACATGGGGCAGGAGGTGCAGGAGGGCATCTCCACAGAGCGTGCCCACTGCCATCCCAGCCATCGGGCAGAGGAATATTTGAAGGATAGAAGGTTGAAGCAGGGGTGCCAGTCCCAGGGCAACCAGAGAGGGCAAACTGATGACAAAGAGTGCCAAGGAGGCCCAACCTAGAGCTGAGATAAAATTATTGTTTAATCATCACTATCATGAAAATAAACACAAATTTATTCTGATATCACACTTAAGGGAAAGAGTTTACACACATACACACCTCTGAGGAAACCCTCACTGGTTTTGCTTCCCTGTGAATGCTCCTCTGTGTGTCGCAGACACACTCCGGTGTCAATCTGGTACAGGAGGGCAGGGCACAGGAAGGTGAAGTGGGCAGGAGTGATATGGGACGCTTGGCCCAGCCCAAAGTTCCACAAGAGCTGGGTAACGTTTAGACACTGCGATAAGGTAATAAGAAATGAGAGATAAGATTCAGATTCAACATTATTACATGGCTCTCTGGAATACTCTATTCTGATTGGTCAATTCTCCTTATCCGCTGTTGTCCATTGCAATGGTGCATATTACAGTGCTCTTCAGAGTAAAACTTACATTACTTCCATTTCTCCCACTTTCTCTTGTTTTATACACTGAAGTCAGAACTGAAGTCAGAACAATATTACTGTAATATTGTTGCAGTGGTCGTCATGTCAGTATGAGGTCGATTGTAAAGAACTATTCTTTTGCTTATAGGACAAATAAGATAGTATACAGGCAAAATAGCCCAAACTGAAATTCATTTTTGAAAGATCAGATAATGACTACCTATCTCGTAATGGAAACCCATTTCTACCACTTAAGAAAATAAATATGCTTTGGTAAATGATAATTATGACAAAAAAGTTGAAATTATGAGATAAAAAGTCCTGTCTGTTATGACATACTAAGTTATGAGATGATAAAGTCAGAATTATGAGATAAAAAGTCAAAAATTTTATTTCAATTCTCATAATTTAGTATTTTCAACTTTTTATGACATTTTAGCTCATAATTGCAAAAAATTGTATCATAATTTTAAAATAGTTTTGTCATTTTTTGTGTCATAATTATTACAATGTTAACTCATAATGTCAACATTTTATACGTTTTTTATTTTATAATTATGTTTTTTTATGTCATAATTTAAACTTTTTATTATTAGATTTTAACTCAAATTCAAAATTCAAATTATTTTTTGTCATAATTTTGACTTTTACTAACAATTATGACCTAATATGTCATAATTTGTACTTTTTTATCTTGTAATTATGACTTGGTATCTCATAATTTTGACAATTAATGTCATAATTATGATTTACCAAAGCACAATTTTTTTTAATGTGGCAGAAATGGGCTTCCATATATACACATATATATATATATATTTGTGTGTATTTACATATGCAGATATGCCAGGTGTTTTAACAATATTTTATGCTGGCATGCTGGTGGTTCAAGAAAGCTTCTTTAGAAGGCTTCAAGTTTAAGCAGAATGATTTGATCAACCAGCATCAAACGCCAAATGACCATGATGGTCAACTAACTTTGCCAGTTGAATTTTACTGATATACAGTATGGCTTTTCTGGCCCACCAGCTAGATCAGCATTAAACCAGCACTAACCAGTTAAAACAAATCTTTTCAGCAGGGTACATGATTATTATCTCTCTCCAAAACAGTCTGTGTACCTCACACAGACCGGGACAGGCAAATGGATTGAATTTTACTGTCTGCATACCTCAAGATATCAACAGACCTTTGGTCAGGTGATAGTGAAGAGGATTCATTTGTAGACTTTGTCCATTTGTAACACCCTAACAGGAAGTTCAGGAGAAAATACTCACATTCCCATGAAGGTGTTTCTCTGTAGGATGGTCTGACAGTGGTGACACACTTTCTTCCACTTTGTATCTTAGGCCAGGGTTTGGAAAATAGTCAGAGTGACCCCATTCTGCAGGAGATCCACTGAGCACTGATTTATTGTGAGGTCTAGGACTTTAAGTTCTAATGGATTAGTCTTTGGCACCAACCAGAATTTGTGAGTGTAGAGAAGACAATGCAATAAAGCTTTAGCCATCTTACCTTCCTTTGAGTGGAGGTGAATTTGTGGTCTTTGGATGATGATGGTCATCATGTGAGTGAGACTGGGACAGGGTTTGAGAAGAATGCTTCACTCCACCATGTTGGATCTCCAGGACACTGACTTCTCCCAGACCTAAACTGCCTAGCAACTTCTGCAGACCCTCATAGGTTAAAGTCCCATTGGCCCCATACTGAAGGAACAGGCGTTGCAAGTAGTAGCCCTTGAGAGAATATTAAATCTGAATTACTATTTTGTCAACAGCCATCATTTTCAAGGTCCACACATTTTAATATTTTTATGATAGTGCATTGGGGTCATAAACTAATGCTCTCTGTACACCTAAAGACTTTGAAAAGATTTAGAAAAGACTTTAAGATTCTCAGCTCACATCTAAAGACTTGGGTTCACAGTTTTTAGTCTCAGACTGAAGACTTGCGATAATATCAAACATGTTTGATATGAAAGACTAGAGAAAGACTGGCTAAATCGGATCGCCAACTGCAGATTATCACCTCACATTTAACGATCTAGACGACGGGAGCGCGCCGAGACTCCAGTAAGATTCCTTATGACTGCCGCTCTTTAGTCTGGGACTGTGAAAATCCTTTGGTGTACGCCCGACAACTGTAACGCCAATCCATGAATTTCAACACAGGTGCTGAGACTGCAACTGTAACCTAATTAAATTTGAGTGATTGCATCAGAGTCATTGTTGATAAGATTTTTGCACTCAGTGTTAATATCACCTGATTTCTTTATGTTTTAAAAAATCCCACAAGGAATGAGGTATCGTAATGGGAACGTGAAACGTAATGTAAATCACAAAAGCCACTGTGGATTCTCAAAGATAAGCATCTGCTATAGTTAAACTTTATTTTTTTTAAATAAAAATCCTCTAAACATACCTGCTCTTCAAAAGCTTCTTCTAATTGTTCCTGTGTAGATTTGACTTGTGTGCTCTCATTCAACTTTTTGACCTTGTCGACCTGGGCATGTGTTGCTAGTATGAGGAATGGTGGGATCATCACAGAAATCATACAGTGGTAGAGCAGAAGCTTCAAGCTCAGAGTCGTCCTTGGGGAAAATGCAAATAAATATTAATCATTTTATCATGTGGGCCTCATAAATCAATATAAGTTCATAATTCAATAGGCATTGCTGAATGAATTAAAAGAGTCAAGTAAAATTCATTTATATAGCGCTTTTCACAATACAGATTGTTTCAAAGCAGCTTTACAGTGATAATAGTAAATGAATGCATCAAAGATTATTTTGGCTATACAGCAGCTCTAAATAGATCTCAACAATGTCTGAAACCATGCTCAAATTTCCTAAGACACCAAAGTCTGCAATTAAAAGTCAGGTATTTATAGCAATTATGCAAAAAAAATCTCATTTTTGTTTTAGAAATTTAGGAGAAATGTAAGAAACACTCAGAGATATGAGAAAGCAACATTTGAGCAATTTGTCTGTGTAAGCCTATTTGTGTATAATTTTTGCTGAAGACATTTTTGTTACTAAAAGAATAAATACTTTAGAAGATTCTTAAATCAAAAGCTTTGCAGGAAGCACATTGCAATTAATTTACCATGCAGTCTTTTAAGTTATGTAAGTATAATATATAATGTAAATTTAGAATTTATGCTTTAACGGATCAACTCTTTACCAGACTATCTGTCCACCCATGATTTTCTGCAGTCTCTTAAGCGCGTTACATGATCTCCTGTATCCTCTCAGTATCCCAGTGTTCAAGCATGAGGCATGCCGCACTGTTTTTATGAATCTGAGGTTAATGTTTCACCAGCGGCCAGCTTTGAATCTGTCGGAGGAGATCACGTGAAGGCATTGATCAACTTGGTTTACCTCATGACTTTCTGTGATGTAAATTCAACACATTCTCACTTGAAGTACTTTGACCTGTTCAAATAACTTTAATGTCATCTGCATTTTCATACCTTATAATGCTTTTAGATTAGCAAGCATGCAGTAAGGGTACATCTGGTAGGTATAATTGCTCCTCCACACACACACTCACTCTGTCCTGTAGGCGCAGCAGCAGATTCAGACTTCATCCGCTCGGCTCAGGAAGAGAAATCAGCCATCTCTCAGAACATTACAAATATCAGTCTCTACATCCAGAAATCACATTGAAAGCATTGGAGAAATACCCTGATCTACGGGAACAGGTATTACAGTCCTGCTGAGAGATTTTTAACGCTTAATTCATGTCGACTTGTAAAATTAGCGTATAGTAGCACAAACTAAAGGCAAATGCAGTCACGAAACTTGAACACAACAAGACGTTATTTGATCAGACGTTGTTTAAATGACATTTACATGGGTTTTACAGACGGCTAGAAATTGTAATGTGACATTTAAAAACATGTGGTGTAATGTTTTTATACCAAAGCTGCTCTTTAGGCATGCGTCAGCTAACGTTAGT
The DNA here is from genome assembly GCF_051911475.1 of Siphateles boraxobius. Lineage (NCBI taxonomy): Eukaryota > Metazoa > Chordata > Actinopteri > Cypriniformes > Leuciscidae > Siphateles > Siphateles boraxobius. The sequence continues at coordinate 14,055,525 of NW_027509205.1, read as the reverse complement.
TGGATTTCATGCTAGTTAGCCACGCTAGATCCTTAGCATGAGCGGATGCTTTAAATGTAACTTTACAGTGAATAAAACACCTTTTGAGCCATTCGTTCCTTGCTGTACCAAAACAAAACAAAAAACGTGAACACGGCAAATACGTCTTATGGTTGTGAGGATTATGATGGTTGTTTTTGTACATCAGCCTTAGCGAGCCGGCTAATGCTAAGCGCCTCATTTAGTCGCTCAAACACATCAGCAAACGTGTGTTTCAGGTTGGCAGACATAAAGCCTTTTTTATCGCCAGGAGGTTTAATACCTATACTTTTGTTTATAGGTGTGCTGTCATGTCTGGTTCATTACTGGATGCATGTCAGCAGGAGTGTAGCCTGTCTGTCTGAATCTAGCATAGTTAGTCTGCCTGAATCCAGCATGATATATTAATGTTCAAGACTGTCTGTTCTATTCAGATGCAATTATGTATGATCTAAATGCATATCGTTTAAATGGCTACATCTGTCCATTTAACATTAACCCCTCACGGAGTAACGTTACCCGTATTTTTTCTTCTTAAGTGTCTTTGCAGGACTCTCTCGCTCTTTCTCTCTCTCTCTTTCTCTATGTATGTACAGGTCCTTCTCAAAAAATTAGCATATTGTGATAGTTCATTATTTTCCATAATGTAATGATAAAAATGAAACTTTCATATATTTTAGATTCATAGCACACCAACTGAAATATTTCAGGTCTTTTATTGTTTTAATACTGATGATTTTGGCATACAGCTCATGAAAACCCCAAATTCCTATCTCAAAAAATTAGCATATCATGAAAAGGGTCTCTAAACGAGCTATTAACCTAATCATCTGAATCAACTAATTAACTCTAAACACCTGCAAAAGATTCCTGAGGCTTTTAAAAACTCCCAGCCTGTTTCATTACTCAAAACCGCAATCATGGGTAAGACTGCCGACCTGACTGCTGTCCAGAAGGCCATCATTGACACCCTCAAGCAAGAGGGTAAGACTAAATAAGAAATTTCTGAACAAATAGGCTGTTCCCAGAGTGCTGTATCAAGGCACCTCAGTGGGAAGTCTGTGGGAAGGAAAGAGTGTGGCAAAAAACGCTGCACAACGAGAAGAGGTGACCGGACCCTGAGGAAGATTGTGCAGAAGGACCGATTCCAGACCTTGGGGGACCTGCGGAAGCAGTGGACTGAGTCTGGAGTAGAAACATCCAGAGCCACCGTGCACAGGCGTGTGCAGGAAATGGGCTACAGGTGCCGCATTCCCCAGGTCAAGCCACTTTTGAACCAGAAACAGCGGCAGAAGCGCCTGACCTGGGCTACAGAGAAACAGCACTGGACTGTTGCTCAGTGGTCCAAAGTACTTTTTTCGGATGAAAGCAAATTTTGCATGTCATTCGGAAATCAAGGTGCCAGAGTCTGGAGGAAGACTGGGGAGAAGGAAATGCCAAAATGCCTGAAGTCCAGTGTCAAGTACCCACAGTCAGTGATGGTCTGGGGCGCATGTCAGCTGCTGGTGTTGGTCCACTGTGTTTTATCAAGGGCAGGGTCAATGCAGCTAGCTATCAGGAGATTTTGGACCACTTCATGCTTCCATCTGCTGAAAAGCTTTATGGAGATGAAGATTTCATTTTTCAGCACGACCTGGCACCTGCTCACAGTGCCAAAACCACTGGTAAATGGTTTACTGACCATGGTATTACTGTGCTCAATTGGCCTGCCAACTCTCCTTACCTGAACCCCATAGAGAATCTGTGGGATATTGTGAAGAGAAAGTTGAGAGACGCAAGACCCAACACTCTGGATGAGCTTAAGGCCGCTATCGAAGCATCCTGGGCCTCCATCACCTCAGCAGTGCCACAGGCTGATTGCCTCCATGCCACGCCGCATTGAAGCAGTCATTTCTGCAAAAGGATTCCCGACCAAGTATTGAGTGCATAACTGAACATAATTATTTGAAGGTTGACTTTTTTGTGTTAAAAACACTTTTATTGGTCGGATGAAATATGCTAATTTTTTGAGATAGGAATTTTGGGTTTTCATGAGCTGTATGCCAAAATCATCAGTATTAAAACATTGAAAGACCTGAAATATTTCAGTTGGTGTGAAATGAATCTGAAATATATGAAATTTTTATCATTACATTATGGAAAATAATGAACTATCACAATATGCTAATTTTTGAGAAGGACCTGTATGTGTGTGTATGTAACTATATATAATATGTAATAATGCTTGTTTTGTGAAAAGTGCGCTACAAATAAATGTGAATTGAATTGAATGGTCCTTTAGTGATGGCAGTGTAGGACCCTCTTGATGGCATCCAAAGGTCTCCCACTTAAAAGTAGTGGTTTGTCAGACCTGTCGTCTGCTAAGTGGTCCAAAATATGAGGCAGTTTACACTTATTTAATGGAACAAAATGTTTTCGGCACTCATAAACGTGTGCCAGAGCAGCTCTGTGCTTCCAAATGCACATTTGGTAATCATGCATCCGTGCATGATCAACTAGATCTTTATTGAATGAAAGCGAGGGATGCCATCACTGAAATGGGGGTTTAGGGGAGAACGTTCTGAACCACCCACGCTCTCCCCCTCCATCTGCTTAGACGAGCTAAAATTAGGTCACCAGCAGCCTACTGGGACAAAACACCACCCCTCCCTGAACTGTTATGAATTGAGAGATGCTGTGACTACCCTTCTTTGCTTTGATTTGGTTTTATCAAAGAGAAAAATTGATCTTTGTAGTAACCCCAGTATTTTCCTTCTTCTGGTTTGTCTTATCAGATTTAAAGTAAAATTAGTGCTGCTAAAAGTGTTTTTAGCGCTGTTACTTCATAAATGTTTAATCCTTGTAGACCACATCTGCTTTGTTTTAGTAGGCTGTGGAAAAGTAATGGATGTCTAAAAACAAAAGATTTTGTGATTTCATTGAGTGAAAACTCACCGCTATAATTTAAGGGTGTAATGGATGGTTACCAGGGTGTTGCTGTGTTGTTGCCAGGGTGTTCTGGGTGGTTGCTTCCTGCCATTCCAGCCATAAGCCTCTATGATGATTTGGTCCCTATATATGGCTCAATGTAAGACTATAGGATTTTTTTCGCATGCCAGGCTAAATTCTGATTGTATGAACCACATTTGAGTCATTGTTTCTTAATCACTATTAAAGCACTGTCCACTTATGGCCACCCAGATACATATTGCAAAGTGAACACATTTCATCACACATCCAACCCTGTGATAGGGTGTGCACATGTCTTGTTGTACCATTACGTCATCAGCCCTTTTAAATGAGCTGACTCGTAATTCGATTGCGATGCATCAAGGCTTTAATGGTTTTAGATTTTCACTCAAGAGACAAAGTGGAAGGAAAAAGCATCTTGATAAGCTTAAATGACGACGTCTATTGGATACAAAACCTCTTGAAATAGGGTACGGACTAATTGATGATGGTAAATATGCCAAACTTGTCTGAAGCTTCCAGGAAGTGTTTCAAACCGGCTTTTTGAGTCTTAATAAATAGCAGTGTATTGATTGCATCGTAATATGTATTGTTTTCACTTTCTTTTTCTTAAGGGGGATGATCGGTCTTGCATCGTAAGGAAAGTCACCTTGCCCACCTGACACATGAGGACCGCTCATTGTACAGGGATCATGAGGGCTGTGCTTTAGTGAGGTATGAATGGCCTTTTCTTTTGAATATAATTCCATTAAGTACTGTGCACTTTCTAATTGCTCAGATCATGAATATTTAATAGAAGTTAATGCTTTTTAGTATAGTTCATATCTTTTGTTCTCAGTGGTGAAACAAAGTCTGCTTTCTGTGAGTTCTAGGACAGATAATGATGAAGTAATGATTATGGATAATGAAGATGGATTTTAATAACTTTCTTTGGAGTTTATTTTGGCTAATAACCGCTCACTTGATCAAAAATTGTACTACTTACTAACATGTAAAATGGCCAACAGTTTGTTTTGTTTTATTTGTAGTCTAGGAGTGAGTTTATCCAAAATGGTTGATACCAATAGTAAATAGGCACCGGAGAAACAAATATATTCAAAATATTGCACTGCAGTCTCCATAAATATAAATTATTTGCAGAAAAAAAAAAAAATTTTAAATAGAATTTCAGTTTGTTCTTGAGTATTATTTCAAAAACAGATACTCTGCTTGTGAATATCTACTTCTGTTATAGGTTTTACTTGCTACTAAGTGAAAAGTACCATATGGCAATCAGGGCTATTTAATGTTAAATACACAGCTACATGAAGTGATTTGGTGCCATAAGATTTCGTTGTGGAAAAAATAGAAACCAACCAATTGACAAAATGTCCTGATGCTTGTTGCAGCTGGTTAGGACTAAAACTGAATTTACATGTAAGTGATGGCTTTTTTTTTTGTGGTCTTTTTTTTTTAGCATGTCACACCTGTTTAGGACACTGTTACATCTAACTGATTAATGATTGCTTTCCATTTTGTTGTTTCCCAAAATGAAGTCAGAAAGGAGGTGAAATTTCCATCCACACAATATTAATCTTAATGCAATCTCTAGGCCACTCAAAATGTTTTTCCATTATGTTGTTGCTTTACGGAGTTCGCAGCCACACTTCACAGTGGACCCATATTCCTTGACAGCACATTAGTAATCTCATACCAGCATGCACACAAACACACAGCCATTGCATTTTTCACTTGAGAGTGCTGTGTAGTCCTAGTGGAAAAATAAGAAAAAGGTCACCTTTGAACAGGAAATACGATCATGTTACTTCTGTATTGTAGCAGGACATTGAGTGCCTCCATGTTCAGCTCAAAATGCCATGATCATTAAACCTCTATCAGTTTACTTTTAGTGCTTCTAAGGAGTTTTGTGATAATTGTTCCGAAACCTACATTTTAAACTATTGTTGTGCTTCTGGCCTAAAGGCCGTTCCAGAAGCGAAAGGAGTGCCTTTTTTTTCAGCCAAATTTAAAGTCTGCAATACTAGTATCCCTAAGAGAACACATCTTTTGTTATTGTTTTGATCTAAGTCATTCGCTGTAATCCTGATTAAAAGCTTCAGTTTACTACATTGGTTTAAATCATTTTTAGGCCTTTTTATGTTCGGTTTTCACTAAAAAATGGCCAACAAAGGCTACAAGTTTTCAGTTTCATCTTGTTGTACATCCAGGGCTCCTCATGCTTTTCTGTCTCAGAGGCAATTGGCAAGTGTACTGGCCAAGCTCTCACTACACGCTCTTCCTGCTGGTTTTATTTCAGATATCAAAGGGTTCCGGTAATGTGCCATGGGGTACGACATCACCAGGTTCCAAGGAGAGGTGGACGAGGATCTGTTGTGTCCCATCTGCAGCGGGGTGCTAGAGGAGCCTGTGCAGGTCGATATTTATTTTTGTTCAACCGCAACATTCCAAAACACCTTGATATAGGGCTGCTCAATTATGGAAAAAATCATAATCACGATTATTTTGGTCAGTATTGAATTCACGATTATGTAACACGATTATTTAACATGACTTTGGGAACATGTTGCATTTATTAAAAGACACCTTTCAACAATTCTTAAAAAAATCTAAATTTTAACATTTATTGTTGTTTTTGAAATATTAAACAGACCTGCAAACTCACAAGTGGTGAAAAAGGTGACATGTTTACAAAGGAATTTGTTGTAGGGGGTCAGCAGGGTGTTATTTGCCTTTATAAAGGACAATTTATTAAACCTTATAAAGGACAATTTATTAAACCTTACTAAATATGTTTTATGTCAAATTCTTACATTTGATCAAATTCAGTTTTAATAAAAAGGGCTGTTATCTATTAAATTAATTTACACTGCAAAATTACAACTGAAAAAATATTATGAGATTAATGTTTAAACAAATAATAAAATAAAATCAATAATGCCTTTGCCTTTAAACAATAAATCAATAGGTGGCGACAAGTGACCGTCTTAATAAATGAATCATTGAGTCGGTCATTAAAACGATTCGTTCAAATGAATCATACAGTAACAAAACACAGCGCTTAGTGATGCTTTTCTTTTGTAACTATTTTCGTTGGTGAAATAGAACAAAACCAGTCAATATTGCGTCTAAAATGTAAGTTACTGCATATAAACTAGGCTACTTGTTTATAAAACTATAAATTCTGTGTAACATTTGCAATCGTGATATTATAGAACAGCCCTTAGTCGTGTTATGCTACTTAACTATCATATAGCCTATTATAAATAAATAAAAACTCAACATTTCTACCTCAGTGTGTTTCTTCTGTGAGTTTTTGAGTGAGCTGTTAGGCTCATTTGTTTTGTCCACTAATGTCTCTCTCACAAAGGCAGCGCAGCTTCCAGAAACTATCCATTACCAATCTTTGTATACACTGACTGTACAAGATCAAAACCATCTCGCGTTTCGATCGGTCGGGCAAGTAAAACTCTCTTTCACTTGAAACTTAAAAATCTCCTTTTCCCGGACAAGCAGACACGTTTTAAAGTCGCTCCCTGTGTTCATTCTCGATTTGTTTCGTGCTGTAAAGCGGAACAGATGATCAGGTCACATGCGCTCGCTGCTGTTCACTTGAACTGAGGCGCTACAGTGTCTGAGTAGAAAGAGATCGCGACAGCTCAAGGGAAGTCTATGGTCTCACTCCAGTCTATATTAAATTAGCCAATTGTTATTGTGAAGTTTATTGTGCTTGCAGTTTATATCTGTATAGGCTGAGAGTGTTTATGGCTTTAGGAGGGGCGGATGAGCGCGTGCGCGAGTCATTCAGAACACAAGACAAAATTAAAGCTGCAAGCAGCATTTATCGGTGTTCAAGCAGTTAAGGCAGTTAAGCTCAAAAGCATCAAAAAACATTAGGTTTCATGTAGCAAGCATTTAACCACTGACATCATAGATGGAATCGACCATGTTTTAGCATGATTTACCATGATTTACCCTGTTATAGCATGGTTTACCATAATTGAACACATTCCAGTATGATTTACCATGAATCTAGCATGATTTACCATGAATCTAGCATTATTTACCATAGTTTACCATGATATACCAAGTTCTAGTATGATTCACCATGATTTACCCTGTTCTAGCATGGTTTACCACAGTTGAACACATTCTAATGTGATTCAATATGATTCTAGCATGATTCACCATAGTTTACCATGATTTATCTTAGTTTACCTTGATTTAGCATGTTATAGGATGGTTTACCATGATATGCCACATTCTATAATGGTTTATGATGGTTTTAAAAATTATGATATGAACATTATATGATTGTAGATGGAAAAGACCATTTACAGCTAATACAGGCAATGTACCATAGGAAATATATGGTTTTGAAGCTTTTTAACAGTCATAGCAAGACCTTTCCGACCATAGCGGGTCCAATCTCCATGAAACTTTGCATGCTTCTTCACCATGTTATGACACATATGCTCATCAATTTTTGTGAAGTTCTTATTTTTTTTATTTAGAGTTTAGAGTTTTTATTTATGATTTATAGGCTTTTGACTATTTTGCCCCGCCCCTTTTCTAAATGACCCTGTTACAGCCACCCAAATGCAAAATTTCAACTTTTTTTCGATAATTATTGATCTAGAGAGTCCAGAGAATAGGCCTAGACTGGTTTGGTTCCGATTGGGCGAAATACAGGGACTAGTTCGCAAAAGTAGGTTTTGGACAAAATTCGACAAAGCGGAAATTTATTCTTGCCTAAACCGAAATTGGAGATATACATTTTGTCCGTCCGTAGCCAAGGATCACAGTGGTGTAAAAAGCTTGAGGCCAACGGTCGAGGAGTTATGAGCAATTTAGTACTTTTAGTTGCTCTAGCGCCACCATTGGGCCAATCGGGGTCATACTCTGATAGGTTCTCCCCAAAAGTGTGGCCTACCATCTGGCCGAGTTTCAAGTCTCTGGGCCTTACGGTTTGGGCTACACGATGCGTTTTAGGGGATTTTTTTTTTCTTTCAAATAGCAATTACAATAGGTTTTCAGCACTTCGTGCTTGAACACCTAATAATAATGAGACCTTTTTGACAGTTATAGCGCCACCTATGGTCCGATCTCCATGAAACTTTGCATGCTTCTTCACCATGTTATGACACATATGCTCATCAATTTTTGTGAAGTTTTGACTTTTCGTTTAGGATTTATAGGCTTTTGACTGTATTTTGCCCCGCCCCTTTTCTAAATAACCCTGTTACAGCCACCCAAATGCAAAATTTCAACTTTTTTTCGATAATTATTGATCTAGAGAGTCCAGAGAATAGGCCTAGACTGGTTTGGTTCCGATCTGGCGAAAAACCAGGGACTAATTCGCAAAAGTAGGTTTTGGACAAAATTCGACATAGTGGAAAATTTGTCTTGCCTAAATCGAAATTGGAGATACACATCTTTTGTCCGTCTTGAGCCAAGGATCACAGTGGTGTAAAAAGCTTGAGGCTAGGACCAACTGTCGAGGAGTTATGAGAAATTTAGTCATTTCGGTTGTTGTAGCGCCACCTATGGGCCAATCGGGGTCATACACTGATAGGTTGTCCCCAAATTGAGGCCTACCATCTGGCCAAGTTACGGTTTGGGCTGCACGATGCGTTTTAGGGGAATTTTTTTTTTCAAATTGCAATTACAATAGGTTTTCAGCGCTTCGTGCTTGAACACCTAATAACATGACAAAATAATCGTTTTTACTCGATTGTACTATTTTGGAGATCGTTGGGAGCCAAAATTGAAATTGAAATCAAAACTCGATTAATTGCACAGCCCTACCTTGATATGAGCCTCTGTTACGACATTATGGGTTTGTGGTTATCAGATATCACTGCTCTGAGACCATTGTGTGAGTGTTACACAAGGGTCCAACGTTTTCTTTGTAAAACCTGCCAATGGCAAAGGAATTAAAGTAAATTTACAGGATATATTTCTTTCACCCAAAAAAAATTATACACACACACACTTTTATTAATAAAAAAAACTATAATGTATTATTTATAGATAAGCTTTTTACTAATATGCAAGGAAAAAAGTGATTTTAACATGAAACAACTAGACAGTAAAAGGTCTGAAAAATGCACATCAGTTAGCCAGAAAAGTCAGTGCATATTGAGTTCAAGTTACTTCCTGATCAGTTTTTCTGTTCTCTCAGGCCCCTCACTGTGAGCATGCCTTCTGTAATGCCTGCATCACACAGTGGTTTGCACAGCAGCAGATCTGCCCCGTGGACCGCACCGTTGTGACCCTTGCCCACCTTCGACCTGTCCCCCGCATCATGCGTAACATGCTTTCCAAGCTGCAGATGTCCTGTGATAACGCCGGCTTCGGCTGCACGGCCACCCTTCGGCTCGACCAGCTGCAGTCACACCTCAAGGACTGCGAGCACAACCCCAAACGACCTGTCACGTGTGAGGAAGGTTGTGGGTACGTACTTGAACAACCATCTTCGCCATCTAGTTCTCACTTAGTAATTCATCTTTGGAGGGAGAATGCAGGGCTCCAGACTAACATTTGAGAGCAGTAGCACGGTTGTACAGATGGTGGTGCCATCAGAAAATCTCTTGAGTTTAAAAAAATCTCTCTGTTTGCACCAATCATTTTGCGCCTGACTGCTTCACAAATCATACATTTGGGAGTCTGCTCAAGCTTTCGCATCCATCTTTTCCCCTTTATTGCAATACAGTACATAACACAAATGCAAAAGCATGTCATAAAAGCAATATGACAAGTTATAACTGTAATTAAACTAAACTATACCTGTTCTGCATTTTACAACAGTTCCCACAGAAGCACCTGTACAGTGATTTATAGATTATCATGACAGAATGCTAATCGACGACTTGAAGAAGTTTGACTCCACATCAACTACATAAATTTGTCAATTAACCATTCAGAAACATCCTGTTGCATTCTAAATGTTGTTTAAGGCTGAACATCAATGCTGACAGTTTCTGACATTTTCAGTGTGTGAGATTGAACTGTTTTGTTGTTGCCGGAGCATGAGATCTTGAAGCTCCGCCCTCCTCTTGAAAGGGAGCCGGGAGCACCAGCTCATTTGCATTTAAAGGGAAACACAAAAACGAGCTAAAACTTGATATACACCATCTGGGGATGTCAGAGATTTATTTTACATCTTGTTAAAAGTGGCATAATTGGTCTCCTTTAATAGTTTTCAGTGTCAACATGCGCTACACTGATGTGTACGGTTATGTGACTGCTCTTCGTCTTGCAAGAACGCATCCTGTGTGAACGCCCCTCAATTGCTCCATTTTGCTCAAATCTGCTTTGTTTAATTCTTTAGGCTAGAAATGCCCAAAGATGAGATGCCAAATCACAATTGTATTAAGCATCTACGCAGTGTGGTGCAGCAACAGCAGACCAAGATTGCAGATCTGGAGAAGACTGCCGCTGAGCATAAGCACCAACTTGCAGAACAGGTCAGACCTGTGAATGGTCACGGTGGATTAAAAACTTCCCATAACTTCTTGGATTCTATGCTCTGTATTTTTAATCTGCCCATGCTTTATTTTTTTCAGAAACGTGACATCCAGCTCCTGAAAGCTTACATGCGAGCAATACGCAGCGCTAACCCTAACCTACAGAACCTGGAGGAGAGCATAGAGTACAATGAGATCCTGGAGTGAGTGATTTGTTCTTCTTCTGCCTCTGTTTATGCCAATATGAATTAAAAGTAGACTGTTTAAACTATTTATGAGCAAGAAAATTAATTTTCCTAATTTTAAACTTGTATTAAAAAAATTGGGGTTGGCATTTTTATTTATTTATTTTTTCTCTTTTTTTTCACCAAGCAGCGTTGATTTGATTAGAAATACAGTAAAAATAGTAATATTGTGAAATTTTACAATTATTTGTGTTTTCTATTGTAATATATTACAAAATGTAAATTTATTTCTCTGAGGCAAAGCTGAATTTTAAGGAGCCATTACTCCAGTCACATGATCCTTCAGAAATCATTTAAAGGGTAACTAAACCCCTGGTCAGAGCCTGACTCCACCCACTGGCAATATTTGAAAAATGCTGGAAAAGTGGGCAGAGCCCAGCGGAGGTGCACCTGAGATGCATCTCTTTGTATGGAACCTGCCTACGTCACCAACAACCGCTGCGTCATGAACCACCGCAAACATCCAATAGGAAAATTCAACTGCAGTAGCCACCGTTCCACCTGAAGAGGGCAGCACTCAGACGATTTTACACCATATATTGTAGAATTAAAACACTTTAAACCAAAATTTCAAAAAATTTACTGGAATCAATGAACAGCATTTATGAAAGTCCATTCTTACAGATCATTAACTTAAAATTGTTTTAGTGTTTAGTTACCCTTTAAGACACATTTTTTATCATCAATGGTGAAAACCGTTGTGCTGCTTATTTTTTTTTTTAAACTAATAATTTTCACATTTCCTTGACTAGAACGTGCGTCTAGAAGGTCCAACACATTGAACGTTTCTGGGATACTGATAACTACACTGAACAAAATTATAAACGCAACACTTTTGTTTTTGCCCCCATTTTTCATGAGCTGAACTCAATGATCGAAGACCTTTTCTATGTACACAAAAGGCCTATTTCTCTCAAATATTGTTCACAAATCTGTCTAGATATGTGTTAGTGAGCACTTCTCCTTTGCCAAGATCATCCATCCCCCTCACAGGTGTGGCATATGTTCAGTGTAGGATTGCAAATACCTGTGTTTTCAATTGAAGCACTGTGTTATACTACCGGTCACAATTGTGACCATAAACAAATTTACAAGTCTTACGAGCAAAATATATATGCAGGAGTATAATTTTCAAAATATATCAGTAGTACACCCTTTAAAGAATATATGTACAAAATATGATAGTTCTATCTGTTAATTAAGATGTTTTACATACTACTTTTTGTAGTAGTCTGAGGAAGACATCATCTTCTAGATGTCCAAGCAGGAAGTAACTGATCTGGTCATGTAACCTTTCACACTAGTCACATGACATTAATAGATTTTAATCAAGACAATCTATTTTGTCATTTAAAAGTTGAATTTCTTGCCCAAAGTCAATAACAACATTTTTAGAGCTTCCAGAAATAATAAAAAAGATACGGTCACAATTGTGACCGGTGGGATTAAATGGGTTAAAAATATTAGATACAAACACAAATATATTTATCAAAAGAATATGAAAAACTAAACATCTAAAGGCACAGTATGTAAATTTTGCTGTTAGAGGTTGCTTATTCAAAACAATAACAAGGGCGTAGCTTGATTATGGCATGAATGAGCGTGGAATCATGGGAGTTGACGTTTTCACCTCCACAGCCGTATCCGAATCATAGTACATGGATGAGCTAATGTATTAAAGTTTTATTAACGTTACTGTGTGGTATGAAGCAGGGTGGGCCGAGAGCCTGGGACATTTTAGAATTAAAATTGTAGGGTAACGCGGCGCTGTTTTACTCGGTCAAAAACAATCATACTAAAAATACATTTTTGTTTTTAAGGTTATGTTATAACGTTACTCTGTGCGTTCACTCGGTGGCTGGTATGAGACACTTGCTGTCCACTGCAGGAAGCTAGATCAATATTAGAATATCATATTAATAAAAGGTGGATGCTAAATGGCTTGCAATTAATTTTAACGTTTATGGAGAAAATGCTGTATTACTGTTACTGCAAATAAAACTCTTTCTGATTATGATATGTTAGCCACTTGACAAAATAGTGCTGTCTATGAGGCATGGTACAAATATGCTAACTCATGGTAAATCTAGAAAACAAGGGATTCAAACAATAGTACTAAGCCGATAAAGGTATCCAAACAGTTGCAAACCTGTCTAATATAGCACATAATATATCAAAGCATCTTTATTGTTTCTACGGAATTAAAACACGAGGGAAAGGCAGATATTACATCATTGACAGGCAACTCAATGACATGGGACGTTACACTGGTGATTTCTCTGGATTTAAACCTTATTGGAAACATTTGGGATAATGTTAGTACACAAGTAAAAATAAAACAAAATTTTTTCTAGTGGATATATTCATCCATATCTCTTACATATTGTGCCTTTAAATATAAAGCAATGATCATAGTTGTTTGTATTGTGCTGTGAATAGAATGTCAGTTTACTATGTAAATAATGAGCAAGAATACTAATAAATTACTGTTGAGCAAGTTATAATGCTAATACCATAATTGACAATCAGATGACTGTCAAACTAACTACACTCGTTTGGCCACAGATGGGTGAACTCTCTGCAGCCGGCTCGCGTGACCCGTTGGGGAGGAATGATCTCCACACCCGACGCCGTCCTCCAGGCCGTCATCAAACGGTCGCTCATAGACAGTGGATGTCCTTTGTCGATCGTTAATGACCTCATCGAGAACGCCCACGAGCGCAACTGGCCCCAAGGCTTGGCTACGCTGGAGACACGGCAGATGAACCGCCGATATTACGAAAACTATGTGGCCAAGCGGATTCCGGGTAAGCAGGCCGTGGTGGTGATGGCCTGTGAGAACCAGCACATGGGTGAAGATATGATTCTGGAGCCAGGTTTGGTTATGATCTTCGCTCATGGTGTGGAGGAGATCTTATAGTCTGTACATAGGTGGGTGCAAACGATGAAAAGCAGGAAGGGGTTTACAAAGACTGAATTGCCACCCCCCACCCCAATCTAAAAGATTCTTAATTCATCCCGCTAAAAATATCAAGACCTCTTCGGCAGTCTTTACCTCAAATTTTCTGGAAGGACGAAGGCAGAGAAAGCTCTCCACTCGTTTGATGACCTCCAGCATTCCTATTCTCTTTGCCTTAAAAGGACATTTTTCAAAAAGTGGACCCTAATGACAAATACCAACTTGAAACATTATCAGGGATGATGGTACACATATGTTTTAACATTAACATTGAAATCGAAAGGATTTGAATGGATGTCTAATTTCCCCTTTAACATTTATTTCTCTTAAGAGCAAATACATGTCAATCACAGCTTTCAAAAGTGTAAAAGACCAGTTAAGATTCTTGTAAATACAGATGATTAAGAAATATAGACAAATATGTTATCTGTTCTTGTTCTAATAGAGTAGTAGACATTTTTGCTGTCTTCATCTCAGTTTGCTATTTACAGTAGTGTGTTTTAGCTACAATGGATCTCAATGTTTTTTTGTTTTTTTAAGAGAGTTATGATTAAAGTATGCTAGGTAAAGAGCTCTTTTCTCGGTGTTTGCACCCTGTGGCGATTGGAAAAACAAGATGTCATGGATCTCGTTTTGTGAAGATGTTTGTCCTTCTTGAGAGGAAAGAGTGAAGAAGGATTTGTATGATGTAAATCAACAGCCGGTTTGATACCTTTTATTCCACACTGCTCTTTGAGTTTTTATGTGCAACCAGAAACTCTAAATTTTCAAATATTTTTTTCTAGAAACACTATTTTTATGCTTTTTATTATTTTGTACTGGCACTATTAATAATCAGAACCAGATTTTTTTTTTTTTCTCAAAGACTGTCTGGTTGACCTCAAAGGTTTCTTCTAGGTGATTTAGCGAAACCATAAATGATGGATGAAATGTATATGAAGTATACAAACATTTTGAAAAATGACCAACCTACAGCTGATGTAAAACCATTATGTCTGCAGATACTTAACCATATCTGTAGTGTACATCCGAACCGTTTTTTTATCCATCATTTGCCACAGCACCTCTTGACGAATTTTAAAGAATAAAGAGATGGGACGGTGGTATATTTGTGTATATTGTGCAATTTTGGTTTAAGAATTTATTTTGCATATTTTACATACCTTCATTGTACATAGTTGATTTAATCAGTTTAATTTGTGTTGTACGACAGTTGTCTTTGCAACCAAAGTGTTTTATTGTGTTGAATGCACATAGTGCTTGCTTTTTGTTGTTGTTGTTATTGCGCGGACACCGAAAATGTAAGTTCAGCGATTCTGAAATGTATCTTTGAAGCTATTGTGTGTCATCTGCTTCAGTGTTACATAGATCTGAATGCTCAGTGTGTTGTTTACAGTAGCTTTTTTGCAAATGTTGTTTAATAAGAGCTGAAAACTAAGGACCCAGAATGTTTTAACTGCAATATTCAGCCGGGTCTATGTGAATTAGAGAGAAATTTATGTGAACTGCCTTATCACACTTCATTCGACACTTTACTGCATGATTGCTGTATAATGTGTCACATGGCTTCTCACAATCACACCCTGAAGCGGGAGAAATTAAACATGACCCAGTGAATTTCACTTCATGGATCTGATCACCTTATGCTAGAGTGTCATTCATTAAATAAAGGTTCACTTCTTGTGCTCAGTTTAATGAGGCCGATTCATCATCTCTTATTGGACACCCAAGACTTTCTTGACTCTCAGGATTTATCATCTGACGTCAGGGATGAAACGTTCAAAGAGCTCATGTTTCCCGCTGCAGCATTGTCCGTGATGTGGCAGTCTTCTGCTTGTTTGTTTTTGTCTCATTCTTGCTTTTGTGCTGTGGGTTACTGAAAAAATATGAATAAATATAATTGATTTTGCAATATGACACTACTGTCTTTGTCATTATTAACTTGGTAGCAGGAACTTCTTGTTGGTTGTGTTATAATCAGTGGGTTTAAAAATGACCAATGCAGTGCTAATCAGCGTAGAGACCTTACTTCCTCTTGTTTTGCTGTTTTTTCTCTCTTCTACCACACAATGTCACTAAAGTGCAAGTTTCCAGTTATATTTTAACAGTCTGAAGGGGTTTTCAAGTATTTCTGTTTCCATATGACAATTTTCAGCTAACTTTGCCATTATTGCCGTTTAGTGACCACATGGTAACTTTTATCTGCTGATCTGCATTTATTCAATGGCTTGAACCCAAACAGTGCACACAGGAATAATCCTCCTGTTGTTGGTATTTTCTTTGACCAGGCCATTGCCACTAAAGCAGCAAGTCATTTTAATCCAGCCCATTATAGTGCCCGTGAGGAACGGAATGTCACATTGTTTTCCCAGCAGCTCTCTTGACCAGTTTCTGCTCGACTCAAACTACATTGGCTGCTCTCATATTTCGTAATAAAATTCTCTTATGGTTTTGATATTGCAAATACCTACCTACCATCCATCCATCCATCCATCCTGTCATGAGCAATCACAAAAGCCTGACCAGTTAAACAGTTTTGTTTCATGTCTCCCATAAATGAAATGGTTCTTAATCCCTTTCAACAGGTAAGGATTTGATTGGAGCTTTTACAATGTGGTACCACAAATTCCTATATCAGTTAATCAAGCATTTGGCAATCAAATATATTACACCTTAATTGTATGACAACTGTTAAAGCAGTTGCACTAAGTACTGATATAAATACAATCAATCAGATGCCAAACCTAACACTGAAAATAATGGCATTTAACGATGACACTTTTAATAGTTTAAATGTCACACCACCCTGTTGATTGTCCATGTGTAACCAGAAATGTAACAAGTTTCTGTTTATTAATCATTCATGCATTTGCTTATACTATCTATCTATCCATCCATCTATCTATCTATCTATCTATCTATCTATCTATCTATCTATCTATCTATCCATCCATCCATCCATCCATCTATCCATCTATCTATCTATCCATCCATCCATCCATCCATCCATCCATCTATCCATCCATCCATCTATCCATCCATCTATCCATCCATCCATCTATCCATCTATCTATCCATCCATCCATCTATCCATCTATCCATCCATCCATCTATCCATCCATCTATCTATCTATCCATCTACCTATCCATATATCCATCCATCATCCATCTATCCATCTATCCATCTATCCATCCATCTATCCATCTATCCATCCATCCATCCATCTATCTATCTATCTATCTATCTATCTATCTATCTATCTATCTATCTATCTATCTATCTATCTATCTATCTATCCATCTATCTATCCATCTATCCATCCATCCATCCATCCATCTATCTATCTATCTATCTATCTATCTATCTATCTATCTATCTATCTATCTATCTATCTATCTATCTATCTATCTATCTATCTATCTATCTATCTATCTATCTATCTGTCTGTCTGTCTGTCTGTCTGTCTGTCTGTCTGTCGTTAGTGCGCTCGATGACAAGCACAGAGGTACACACACACATCAGGTCAAAGTGCATCGCTCAGCTCAGACACATATGAGTGCGGGCGGTGCTGTGACTTTATGGGAGTGTCACTCACAGTTAGGCGTGTTCACTTTACTGTCAGTTCTCAGCCGGACAAGCACAGCTTAAACGCTCTCTCACAGACGAAGCTAGTTTTGCCTCCTTCGCCACTTATTTGTTTATTTTGTAAGCTCTGAAGCAGTTTTTGAGCGCATATGAGTGATTTTGCTCTTGGCGTCTGTTTTAAAAACAAGACAGAATCACTAACCGGGTGCTGCAGACCTCAACACATCAAGGTAACGCAAATGTTCATTTATTTTTATGGTGAGACGAGCGAGTTTTAGAGAGTTGACGACCTTTAAAACAGTAGCAGGGATTTTATAACGTTACTGTGCTGCATGTAGGTGTTATGCATCATTTCTAACGGCAGAGACTCAAAACCTCTGTCTGTCCAAACGGAGTGTTCATATGGGAATGCGACTTCGATCGATTGTATCGATGGCCAGAATGTTGTCTTGGGAAATGTAACGGTGGGAAATGTAAGGAATTTAATCATTCTTTCGATTCGTCTGACCTTGTTCGGTTCCTTAACGGTTCCATTTAAGAATGCCATTCTTTTAGTACTTTGCCGAAGAAATATATTTTTAAAAATCGACTGCGCTCAACGGTTAGCAAGTGATGAATTAATTTCAGGTTTCAACAAAGCATTAGCATAACAATAATATATATGTATGTGTGTGTGTGTGTGTGTGTGTGTGTGTGTGTGTGTGTGTGTGTGTGTGTGTACAAGAATAAACCGCTTATAATTTTCTTGCAAAAGGTATTTACGTAGACTTTTTTTGAGGCCACACAAATGCAGTCCAATAATTGGCTCTAATAATACAAATATTAAAGGAACAAAATGTGGTATCATATTTCAATTATTGTTTTTAATAAACTCATTATGTGATCTCAAATAATTCTATAACCAGTCAGTAGCCTAACTCATCAGCCTTAAGTAGGCTACAACTTAAAAGACAATAAAAGTTGTTTTCGAGTCGTGAATGATGACAATTAATAAACTTACGGTTAAGTAAAATGAATCAGATAAATTCAGTAATCGATTCATAAGTTTTTTTGATTCACCAAAAGAACCGGCTCATTTCCATTCGTTTGAGAATCATTCTACATTGTTTGCGCTGTATCTTTATGATTCTTTAAAAGAACCGACTCATATGAATAATTTGGTTGGGACTCGGTCTACACTGCTGTGCGTTTAGGACTGTAAATTCATTAGTAGCCTATAGCCTATTGGGGTGAACAGTAGGCTAGTGCAGAAAAAGGTCACTGAATTTCTAGCATGCCTTCCGTATAAATGTAGGCTATGTTAACTGATCCGAACGCCTTAGAAATAATTCTGTTTAAGTATTGTGGTGAGCTAAATAGATAAAAAAAACTCACTAGATTTTGAGACGCAGACTATAGTGCGATTCTCAGTCATTCGTGTCATGCACATATCAGTCTATTTTTAATTGTACCATTTAACCTTATTTTGGTGGTTTTACTCTTTGGTTTGAAGTTGTTGGCTTTACTCAGCAAACAAATTTAGGTTCTGGTTTTCCTTACGTTATAAAAATGGAACCTAAAAATAACCTACATGGAACGTTCCTATAACGTTCTTGTTTGGTTCCCAAAAAAATAACCTCATGGGACCATTCGGGAACGTTAGGGGAACGTTCTGTGTTTGCTGGGTAGCTGGTTTTGTTATCCTCTTTCAATGAACTAGACTGTGGAGTCATAATGTTATGTTAAGTTAGCCATTTGCTTGGAAACGTAAAATACTCTTAAAAGAAGGAAAAGTCCTAGATACGTTTGTTTTTGGAAGTGTTTTTTTATGGTTTAAAAATACAAATATATGGTTACGCAACATGCTTCAAAGAATACCATACTGATCTTAACTGGGTTTAGGTGGTCTCATAATCTGACCAACCGAAAAATCCCCCAAACACATACGACTGATTATGTCATTAAGTTCATCTTATTTCATAATCATAAGAGTTTCAACTCTTCAAGTTAGACAGTTATCTTTTTTTTTAACATACTGGAAGTATTTTGTCACATATATCCGGTTTTAGCTGACCGGGCTATAAGACATAACAGTTAAAGAGAAATGGTTTTGAAGGTCTTTTCTTGGTCCCCTGCATTTACACCTTTTTGCCAAAGTGCTTACAAAGTCAATCATTCTTGTTTTTCCACTCTTATTTCTGCTGTCGTGACCAAAACTTATCCATCTCAGTGCAACATGACAATATTTTAGTTTGCGGTTTTGTATCTCTGACTTATTTGAAACCCTATACTAAATTTGTGGATGTCCCTAAAGAAATTAAAAGTCCTAATTTAGTCCCACATTCTCTCTGGAGCTCTTGGCTTAGTTTACCTGATAATGGTAACTCGTTCTCTGAGGAATCTATAGCCTTATGGGCTTGGCTAGAAATTCACAGGGTTGGTTTACTTTCTTCCCAGCAATCTCCTGCTTTTATAACTCATGAGCCAAGTAGTGAAAAAAATGGATTCAGGAGTAGCTTGTCTTTCCTAAACTCCAATCATAATCTAACTGCATTTATGCAACAGGAACAGATAAAGGTCTAGCTTTGTAAATGGAATGTGGGTCAATATTAATTTCACCACAGATTTCCTCACTTTCACCTGGTGAGTGATAAATACGTATTCATCTCTAAAAGGTGGGTGAACAAAACCTGGAAATTGCTGCTCCAAAGAGCTTGTATTACCATACGCCCATTCAGTGGTCAGTAAAATACCACCATCTCCTCTAGCTTGAATAGTTGGAAGCCAGAGTGGTGCAGATTCCCAAGAGTATCAGGACTGCAGACAACAAATGATGAGGAAATAAAACATTTAGGAACCAAATTACATCTCACTTATACAACGTACAGACTAACGGTCTAACAGCGCTCGTCAGAGTCAGAAGGATTGAGATGGCCAATCAAATCAATGAAGGCAGGCCTTACTGTCCACAGAAGACGAGTGAGAATTCCAACGCAACACTTAGTTTAAGCAGTGAAAGAGTGCATGGTTGGATGCAGTAAACATTTAATATTTGATGACTATTTTACAGTAGAAAGGTTCAGCGACTGACAGTAATATCCAGTGATGCAAACTACTCAGTTTTGAATTGAAAACATGCTTATATTTACATGATGCATGTAAGTAATAACTGGATTTGATGAGACAAGAAACTCTTTGCATGTTTTTTTTTTAGATGTTAGACATGAATAAGAGAGAATGGCCCTCATTTATCATTCTTGCGTAGAAACGGGCGTATATGTTGGCGTAAGATTATGCTTACACTCCTCTCACCGTCTGATTTATGAAGCTGTGCGTACCTCTGAAATCCAGGTGTACGCAATACCTGCCCTTGATAAATGCCGCGGCTGAAAACGATCGTCATTAGAATAACACGCCCTATATATTCAAGTATCCGCTTCCCCCACGCCCTCATTTTACGCCATGGACACACGGAAGACGGCAAAGAGGAGACACTTCTCTGGAGATCGAGACCATCACCATCATGAAAAATTATTATTAAATCAAACAACAATATTGTTGATGATAAATTCAAAGTTAATTGTATTTTTTTTCAAAACGTTATAAATCCATCCATTTTTTGTCTAAAAAAACAACAACAAAAACAACAACAAGAGAACATGCAACATATAATCAGGGACTCATACTATAAATTAATATAGATTAAATAAGTGCAACTGCATGAAATAGATAAAAGCCAAACAAAATAAATAGTAAAATAAATTAAATAGTAAAAATAAAATAAATATTTCCAATGTCACGTTCCAATATTGTCCTCCACATAAAACAAATAATTTAAAAATGACACACAAATACAGTCCTTAAATACAACAATGTTAAAATTCATTCAAATCATTTAGTAACACATTTAGGCTAATAGTAATTCTTGCCGAACTTGAAAAAAGTAATAACAATATTCAGGCCTACTATTAGGCTACGTGTTGTAGCCATTAACTGCATTTATAAGTGCATAAATAAAGTGCATTTAGTTTCTAATTTGTTAAAAAATAATAATGTAATTTTTTCCCCATCTATGTTGATTATGAAAAGTGAACATAGGCTAAGATAGGATGCGCAATATATCGGGAGACATGCTCAGTAGAGCCCGACCGATATATCGGCGGGCCGATATTATCGGCCGATTTTAGGCATTTTCCTAACTATCGGTATCGGCATTTATAATGGCCGATAAATGAATATTTTAAAAAATGCGGGTACGGTGATTCATGTAAGGGTGGCGCTGCCAATAAAGCACCTAAAAGCTGTCACAAGAACTGGCAAAAATAATGATTATGAATACAATAAATATAGCAAGGAGACATTTTAATTGTTTATTAATAAACAAGTGTTTTCAGTCAGTGTCAGCCAAAGATGAAGTTGACGATGCTGACTCGCGATCTTCAGTGAGCGCGTGCTAGAGAGAAATGCACATTTCATACGATTACATGAGTCTGTCTGTCTTTCGTTTTGAATTGTTCTGTTTAAAAGTAGACATTTCAATATAGATATATTTCAATTCTCAGGTCTATACGCTGAGTTTCGGTTCATGAGACAAGCTCCAGTTCACCCGCAGGCGCCTCCGTGTCGAGATTATCTATCGTCTGCTAAATTTACTTCTTATAAATTAAATCCAGGCAAATGGCTGATGAAACATTGATTAAAATTAAGATACAATTAATACAAAACGAAATTCACTTTGAAACGAAAGGTTTTGTGCTTTCTGTTTGATGTCTATGTGAAAGTTTCAAAGCATTAGTGCCGCTTTCAGAGCGCTCACGTCCGTAGTGCTGAACTGTCGCGTCTGTAACATTGTTTTTTCCTCATAAATGCAAACACGAAAAATAAAATAAAATAAAATAAAATGAATATTTTATGTAGCCTGTGGAGACTGAGAGCCAACCCTTCTTCATCCGGTGGGTAGTTGTCTACTTGTGATTTGACCAGTGTAATTCACAGAATTGATTTCTCTGCTACAAGCCTCTGTCACGTATTGTGTGAGCTTGTGACTATTGCAAGCGTGCAGCTGAGAAGTCCTGATTATATTGTCTGCTATATTTAGGCCTTCTTCTTATTTATTAAGGCAATTGGTTGATGAAACATTGATTAAAATGCGTGGCGCGAGCGATCTCCGACAGTAAACTGATTCTGCTTTGTCTAGGGTAAACAGCTGTTGCGACGCGAGCAGTAACGGCCGCGTCCGGTGTAGACACAGTGTTAAAGCTCATTCTGCCTGATAACGCTACGTTACAACATCAAGCAATATTCCAAAAATGTATATAATTATAACACTTTATATAGGGCCATTTTGCATTAAGAGTAGCCTAGTGTCACGTTTAGTACATTTTGCTTACTAATTATTTAAAATAGTATAAAAGTACTGTACATATGTAATTAAAAACGTTTTCATTATGATATTATTCATTTTACTTTAGTAAAAAGATCTGAGTTCTTCCTCCACTGGTAGAGATTAGAGGAATTAAGAGTAAAAATAGAAGATAATAAGGTTTTGTCAGTGACACTTTTTATATATTTATTGATACAAGTTATGACTAAATTAAAAGACAAAGTCGTCGTTAGTGAAGATTATGCAACAGTATTTGGAATATAATATAATATAATATAACATGCAATGCAAACTAGTTTGGTTACAGCTCAGCTGTATAATTCTCATTCTATCATTCCCCCTGCCTCCATTACATATCTGTGTCACACAAGTGTTTGATTACCACATTTGAGTGATCATTGCAAAACGTGTTTATAAAATATATTTATTCTGTTTATAGCTACTGTGTAAAGTACCCATCAAAAGTTTGTACACACCAATAGGAAAGTGTCCAAACTTTTGACTGGTATACTGTACTATAATACACATAAATAATATTGCTACTGTATTATAATATACACATAAATAATATCGGCTGAAATATCGGTATCGGGCTTTTTTTACTCCCTAATATCGGTATCGGCATCGGCCCCCAAAAATCCATATCGGTCGGGCTCTAATGCTCAGACATGATTTTGGCCACTTAATTAAGTTTTGTTTTGTAGAAAGCCTTTCTTTAAAGTGAATTTCGTTATGTATAAATTGTATCTTAATTTTAATATTTTTTTCATCAACCAATTGCCTGGATTTAATAAATAAGAAGCAAATAGCAGACAATATAATCATGAGTCATGACATGTAGGCGCGGGCGCGGTCCCTTGCATTGCACGTGAACTGGAGCGCATCTCATCACAAATTAACCGAAACTCAGTAAATGCCTCACAGACATGAGAAATATATCTATAAAGAAAGCTTGAAATGTCTTTAAACAAAACAATTATAAACGAAAAGAAATAGGCTACTCTCTCTATAGGCGCGTTCACTACGGAGATGGTGATCAACAATTTCATCTTTGCAGACACAACACTAGTTTATTAATAGAAATAAAATAAAAAAATTATTTTTTAAAATGGCGTTTATCGCGTTTTGGAAAAGAGCTCCTCATATCTTTTAGTTTGTCAGTGCGTTTTGTGGTGTTAGGAATTGTTTTTCCGCGCATTTCCGCACTAACTCAAAACGTGCGTACATGTACACCACCTCCTGACCTGGCGTAGGATTTGAGCGTGCCGTACGCCAACGTCCATATTGATAAATATCAAAGTCACCGTGGTTTTGGGTGTACGCCAGGTGTACGCTGGAAATTTGGTGTACGCACTTTTGATAAATGAGGGCCAATGTGTGTACATTTAAAATAAATAAATAAATGTAATTGAACTTGATCTTCATAACCACAATAGACCTGGAATTTTTACCGTTCTAATTTCCTTAAATCCCTAATCCTATTTTTTTTATTATTCCTTTAAATAAAAAGACCAATAACACAGTAATTCTCAATAAAAATGTTGGCACATTTTTTTTGTTTAAGAATGAAGCAATTTGGACATCCATAAATATTTGCATTGTAATTTTACAGTTGCACTTTAAAATAAAATTATATTATAATTTTTTACAGTGAAATGGAGCCCTGAGTAAGTTCATTGTACATTGAAACCTTTTGGAGATTGTTTTCTAGTGGTTGTTTTCATTATGAAGTGTTTAGTTGTAGTTTAGGCTGTAAAATGAAATAATTATCTGCATAAGTGATAGCCTATAAAGGTCCTCTCATTATTTTTGAGAACACTTGAGTCTGATTTCTCATTCCCTCTCTTGTGCATGGTAATACAGTCTAAATGTTCAATTGCTTCACCCGTGACTTCAACTCTTGATGTTGCTCTGTGTAGGAAAGAGAGTAGCGCAACAGTTGCCGCATGTCTGCTGTCTGTAGTGTTCTCTCCGAGTGGGTGTAAGTACGTTTCTCAAGCGTGTGCCTTTGCGCAGGCTTTTCTGGAGGAGGGCGGTGTGCACGGCTGCTGTGCAAGCTCAGACGTGCCTGCGGCTAGGCAGTTACTTTGAAAGGGTTTCCTGCGCACCGCTGAGGCCCCTTTGCTTTTACCAAAAACTCGTCCTGCCACAACTTAAATAGTCAGTGATGCTTTTTTTCCATTGAAATGCAAGGGAAAAAAGAAGCTGAGGGAGGCGAGGACAGCAGCCGTTCTCAGATGAGGTGTTACACTCGCGCTGCTTTACAGTTTGTGGCCTGTGTTTTATGGCACGTCTTGAAATTGGCCTGTCATTTGGTTTGCAAGTTGTTTCAGAGTGTGTTTCATTTACTAAACAAAAAAATGATTTTGAGTCGATTATTTCCACTTTTTTCAGTTTCACAGTTTGTCCTGTATGTACAAGGTGGATAAATGCACGTTGCATTGCCCCAAATGGTGCACATTTAAAGACAAAAATCATCCCATTTTGTTGAAGTGAATGATTCACACTTACATCAGCTGGTGTTGAAGGCAAAGCAGTCTGTTTGAAGGTTGTGTGCTCCGAGCAGCTCGCGTAGGTGGAGCACACCAGCAGGGGAAGACCCGCGAATGCTGGCCGGGTTTCCTCCCCCTCATCCGTCTCTCCACTCCTCCCTTGCTCATTCTAGTCCTGTCAGTCACCCCTGGCAACAGTCTGAGGCAGCACAGCTGATGGGGAAACTCTTTCCAGGGCGGCCAGCATTTGGCAATCCTTCTTACTGACCAGATGCACATTGTGTTTCCTTGGAAAAGCTGAAATGACTTGATTTGATTTGGCTTAATCTAATAAAGTGCAGCTCAAAACCAGTGAAACGAACATTTCCCATTAGAACCAGAAGGGTAACCCATAGGAAAGAAAAAATGACAATTATCGTTTTTGTCAAGACCGATAGTGAAATCAATTATTCTAATTTTTAATTGTCTGATGATTACCAATATGCAGAACCAATGTTTCTATTTCTATTATTTATATTTTAATAATTAAACTACAAGGATACAAATGTATAATGAAACAATAATAATATCAACAACAATAATAATATATTATTTATTTTAAGCCAATTATTTTTGCAATCTAAGGGGGTGTTTACACGGCAGTTTTCAACTTAAACTGAAAACTTTTATGTGTTTTGCCCGTTCATTTACACGACAACTGTGTTTTGGGGGCCTGAAAACGCAAACTTTTGAAAATGGGTTTCAGTGTAAGGGCAAGTATTTGAAAACGAGACCGTTATCGTCGCCATGTAAACTACAAAAATGCGAATTTGTGAAAACGGTGACGCTATGTGCATGCGTATTACGTGTTCAGTCTGTGGGCGCGTAGTTTCTTTGCAAAGTGACATCGCGAACTACTGGCCTGGCATGAATAATACAGCGTTTTTAGTTGGTTTCGCTGATCCGTTTGAATGGGGATCGTTTTGACAGCGTTGTCGGTTGTACACAAAAAAAACGCAAAGACATTTTTTTTTCCAGTTTTTAGTTCATTGTCGTGTAAATGTACCCTAAATGTTTGCCAATTCTCACTTGAATATGTTATTATGAATGTCTAAAGAACATAGAGCCCAATTTTTTATGTGTGAATATTGGATTGAGTGTGAATTATCTCTAAATACAAATGAGATCTCCTTATTATCTAAGGATCTACTAGTGTCCTATATTTATAATTTTTAAAATTGCATTCATTTTAAAACTATACTGTATTGTCTCCTTTATTTTATTTCTAGGAAAGGGTAAAAAAAGACAACTCAGTCTCATATCATCTCAGATCATTTGAGTTATGAAAGAGCAACCAATAAAATGAAAGGAAGGGGAATATATGAACACTTGCAGATACAAAGCAGCTGTTTGACTTGACACAAGGCGGCAGCTTGTTCAATCAGCACAAAGCTTTAAAAAACTATTGTTCCTAAATATAGTTTTAAAAGACATTGTTAAGGCAAACAACGTGAACAGCTAATATTAGATCACAAGAACAGGTGTGTAACCTCAGCACGTGAGAATCACACACCGCCCTTCTGTCTAGTCTATTTTGTGTTCTAAGTCCAGCTTTTCTGGTAAAGTGGGTTGGAAATGCAACTTAATAGGCGAGATAGTGAGAGGGGTTGGGCTACTTACTGTTGTAATTTAATTTGTTGGCCTTATGCAACATTCATTTACATTTTTGCACGTTTTCTCTTTAAACATGTTGACTTGTTAACAGAGTTTTGCATTGCTGTTGTACAACATTCTTATTATTCCTGTGAGCTCATATTTTAGTACATAGAATATTTGAACATTTAAAAATGTGTCACACAATGTAGGACTATTTAAGTGCACTGCAAAAAAATCTGAAATGTGATTAAAACAACAGGGAAAAAACCTTTTACAGCATTAATTTCCCCTTATTTAAAATTTAACTTAAAAATATTGATGTTTAATTAAAAACAATTATCAGCTACCTAGTTACAAATGCAAGAAGAGAGAAGCTTGCCACAATGCACAATACAAGGGAAACTCTCTGCAACTTGAAACTAACTACTACAAACACCCACTACTTCCTTAATGCTACTGACATTTTTGTAATGCTACTGACATTTTTACCTGCATTGTTTTGAATGGCATAGAGATCAAGTTCTAAAGAGACACATGACTGTCATGCACTTGTGGGGGCTGCCAAATATAATATTAGAGTTGTAGAGCAAACAGTAAAAGAAAAGTTTCAAAGATATTTATTTTTTGATAAGGAGCAGCTGACTGTACATTATCCAGTGCATTATGCTGCTAATTACCCAGTAACGATATAAACAGACATATTGATTTGAGTTTAAATTATTTTGAATATAAATATTATATTTTATATTTTTATGCAAATTATGCAAAAAAAAATTTTAAATCAAGTATTTGAGATCCCTTTAATCAATAATGGTATTGGTAACACTCATCTATAATGAAAAAACAAAACAAAATTTTCCACCTCAACAAATAGACACATTGGCATGAATGTGCATCTTTATTGTATAAATGACTGGCAACGGTTTCTGAATATATGAAAACAATTTACGGTTCAAAAGAGTGATGTTATGGTTTATGTCTTGGTTTTGTGGGTGGTCTCAAAGACAGTGTACTTTGCTGAGCCACAAGGATCCCTATAGCCCGATGTTTTAATGGACTAAGTGTTTGGTGAAGCAGAGATTTGTCTCCCCTCCATAAAACAGAGCTATGCATGCAAATAAGTGATGAGAAAGGCCAGAATCAAATTACCACGCTTCTGTGCTCAACCCAAACAATTAGAGATGCAGAGAGAGAGAGAGAGAGAGAGAGAGAGAGAGAGAGAGAATCCAAGACTTGCAGCCATCAGCTACAGTAAACTGACAATTAAAACTGGTGTGAAACAAGACCTTCAGAAAATACCAAACATGACCATCCTGTTTGTTTTATGCATACTGTCGTTTGGTTGAATATCATGAAAAACTATTTTCATGTGTCCTATTTCAACCTAAACTCGTAATACTAAAAATGTATTAAATTCTATTTCTTATAAAGAAAATAAAGTGTATTATAACAGTGCAATACTGTTATATAACAGTGCATTGTGACATTATGTTCATGACAATTATTTAAACCCCCTTCTCCCAATTGTTTGTAGCCTATATAAGAAAAAATCTCATTCTCGTTCATGCAATGTGGGAGAAAATGTTACACCTTAAGGATAATAAGGTTGCATGTGTTAAAATTAGCTAGTTAACATCAACTAACAATGACAAATACTTCTAAAGCATTTGTTAGTATGTTCATTTCAACATTTACCAATAAATTATTAAAACCTGAGCTAACATGAACTAACAATGAACAGTTGTATTTTAATCAACTAAGGTTAACAAAGATTAATAAATACTTTAACAAACGTATTGCGTATTGTTAGTTAATATTTAAGATGTTAACTATTGGAAAAATAATTATATAGTATTTACCTTAAATTATATTTGCAAGTATAATAACAAAGCTGAATTTAATTCATGCTGATTTTACAAAATGATTTTATCTGAAATCTATTTTTCTTAGAAAAAAAATTCTTAAGTCCCCTTGTGGTGAAAATCAAGCTTTTAATGTTGTTTATATGTCTATGTGGTGTTTTAAATATGCTTTAAGACAAACCATGTACACATGCATAAGTCAACACCATTGCTGAGTATTTTCTCCTTAAAACAGCATTGAACCAAACACATTCTCAAAACATTTAAATATGTAATTTTGGTAATTTTAATAATTATTTTTGGCATGTTTCCCCTTTTTATTAGAATAGGACAGTAGCTAGACATGAGAGAGAGAGGGGGGACGGGATCGGGAAAGATCCACGAGTCAGGACTCAAACTCGGGTCGCCTGAAGCACAACGACTCTACATGCCGGCACTTGCCCACGAGGCTATCGGTGCCGACCAAAAATGAGTTTTAAGGGATAAAATGATTAAATACAGGGGGATTTTAACTGTATTACAGTAATAAGAATGAGATTTTCCCACATATTTTAAATACAAATAAGAAATTAAAGGGAAAACTTCAACTGACAAAATACAAAATATTACCTTGACTTGACATTTCTCCATTTGAATGTAAATCTGCCATTAAAAATGTGATTTAGGAGGTATCATTGACATTTCATTCAATTACACGACTAAATGTACTTTCGTTTCACATGTTTTACCTTTTTCAGAAGAGTATCTGTGAGAGGAGCATAACTTGTAAAATCAGCTTAGGATTTTTACCTCAGGATGTTTGATTTAAATGAATATTTTAACCACGAAACTCGCATTCTGATTTGTTCGTTCAATGTGATGTTCTCAGCTGATTGATTACTGATTGATACTATTTCCCTTTATAACGCGAAAACATCCAAGCAAATGCATCTCTACACGCTATGTAAATTCTTCTAGCCCTCCATCTCCCCAGCACCACCTGCCTAGATGTGCTACAGGGTTCTCCCTCTCTCTAGTTGCAGCAGCATATTTCCCTTAAAGGTGCTCTAAGCGATGTTGGGTGACGCCACTTCTTGTTGACGTTTAAAGTATTGTCAAACAAAATGGAGGCTAACTAGACCCTCCCTCCTCCTCATCCACGCACTAACCCCCCAAATCCTTCTTGTCGGTTATTGACTGGAACAGTTTGTTATGTTTCGTGGTGCGGGTTAGCCCAGTTTGTTTTTGTTGCCGTTTGTGGAGCCTGGGGTGTCTGCAGAGACCGCGTTTTTTACAGTGTGTTCAGGGGATGGGCAGCTACCGGATAGTGAGGAGATGTTTGCTGTATGTGACAAAAAATGTTTAGGCCTAAAAAACACGCGACATCGCTTAGAGCACCTTTAAGTTAATGTTCTGATCATTCAGTACTTGCTCTGCAGCAGCAGCCGCAGCGTAGCAGTTCTTGTCAGACAATACCAAACCTATACATTCTACTTACATTAATACAATGTTTTACAAACTATCCCCAGAGTTGTCAGGACTGAAATAAATGAATGTAAATTTTTTTTTAAAAATTATATTTCCTTTTATCTTTCAGAAATGATTGATAAGACTGTAGTCTGTATGTAAAATTTTCTGTCATGCACCGGCTAGCTTCCGCTGTTAACAAGAAAAAGTATTGCTTCTGTTTTCCCAACTTTCTCTCTCTCACACACCCACCCATATACACACGGAATAGACCACACAAACAAAGTTCCTAGGCAACGACACTAACCTTTTGAGGGAATTAACTGAGAACGGTGTGACCCTTTGTTAGCTCACATCACATGAGAGGAGTGGGTGTATGGGCTTCATTCTCTCTGCCTTTTCTGTCGTATCAGAGTTTTTCAGCTCTCACACTCTAGGAAAAATATAAACTGCAATTAAAGTGGATTGTACCCTATTTCATGCTGACAAACTTTCATAAGAGGTTAGGTTAAGGAACTCCTCCTGATGTTCGGACTAGAGTTTTGCATATGTTTGTTTGTTGGCTTTAAATATGTGGCTGATTTTCTGTGTTCACAGTCAAGTGCAGGATCACTATTATAAAACTTTTACTTCGGCTACTATTATTAGTTCCAAAAAAAGATCTGTAGATGTAACACTAGGTCACCCATTTATTCTCGCTGTTTGGCTTCTGTAAAAAAGTTTGAAGAAACCTTAATGAATGTGCACAGGAATAAAAACTTTAGCCTGGCACTAGCGTGCTAATCTCCCTGGACAGGCTTTTTCCGTAATGAGAGTGCTGATCCATTTTCCATTACAGATGAGAGCCAGAAACATAGTGTTTCTGTACAATACACACACAAAAAGAGAGATATTGTGTGTCTCATTTTGCCTTAGGCCTTTGAATCAATGCTATGTACAAAGTTTCATTTTTAGTATTTTCAGCTGACATTAAACATTTTGTATGTTGAGCATAGTCGTACATCAACAAATAAAATAATATAAGACTCTCAAACTTTTTTTTCTGTCAGCATTCCACTGGTGTCATACACAAAAACATAAGATTAATCTTTTAAATGGAAACGCAACTTTTTCGGTAGTCAAGACCACGAGCAGTGTGCGTTTGTTGTTTTCTGTTCCATAGTTTTGTTTTCTTGAGCATGTCGTAGTGACTATGTAAATGAGGGATTTTATGTGACATGCTTATTTACATAGACAGGCTGGCATACATTATAGTCTAAAAAAAACTGTCAGAACAATGTTCATATTATTAATATATAGATAATATTGCAAATATATATTAAAAAAAAAATTTTTTATTATTTTTTAATTAAAATAAATAAATATATAAGTTTGGGGTCTGTGAGATTTTTTTAATGTTTTTGAAAGAAGAAATCTCGTATGCTCACCCAGGCTGCATTTATTTGAAACAGTAATATTGTGAAATATTATTACTATTTAAAAGAATTGTTTTCTATTTTAATATATTTTAAAATGTAATATTTTCCTGTGATGTAAAGCTGAATTTTCAGCATCATTACTCCAGTCTTCAGTGTCACATGATCCATGAATCCAGTGTCAAATGATCCACATGAATCAACATTTATTATTATTATTATCAATGTTGAAAACGTTGTTTTTGTGCTGCATAATATTTTTTTGTACAGCATTTATTTAAAATGTAATATTAAATATTTTTGTAAAAAAAATTATTTACTGTCACTTATGATGAATTGAAGTTTTTTCTTTTTTCTTTAAAAATGCATTATATACTTTTTCAAAATTCTTGTATAGTGTGACTGTACAGGGATTTTGTCTGTTCATGCATGGATAAAATCAAGATGTCTTTAGTTTGCAACACTATAAATTCCTTACGTAATAGAAAAAAAGAATGGCAAATTATTTTGACACATTAAGAGTCTTTGCTCAGCCTTAAAGATTGAAAAATATCACTTTGGACACCAGAAAGTCAAAAGGTGAACTTTGAATTGTTACTTTCTTTTATAAAATGGTTCACCATGTTCATGGAGAATTTTAGTATCATATGGTGTAACATTATTCATGCAAAAATGTTTTCAAAGCATTTATGGTATGTGCCAGAGGGGATCTTATGAGGCTGACAGCAATGTGCATGCATTGTATTTCTATAATTGTGTCTAGGCCTAAAGATTTTCTTTTCGCTTTAAGTGCATGCAAATCTAAAGTAAAGATGGATTTGGCTTTTAATCTGTCTGTATACCTCTCACCAACCTTTCTCTTTCCCTCTTTCAGTGTTATTCAGAGGCTCTGGCGTGATGTCAGACCCGGGCGAGTCAGATGATAGAGAGCTGAGGCCCATAGACTTCATCCAGCTTCAGCAGTACATTGACTGTGAGTCTGTGATGCCCACACATCCCTCCCACTCTCACTAAATGCTCGGCATCATTACAAACCATGAGTCACTCTCAATTCTTAAGTGCGAAATGACACTGTATTCTAAGGGTCAAAAAAACATGCCAGTCGTGTGCATCCAAGACGTCTGTGAGCCCGGTTTACTTACAGTTTTTAACTTGCTTAAATATTTTATACATGCTACTAGTGGTGGAAAAGACGGATTTGACTGGATTTGATTTGATTGATAACATTCAAATATTTATAATGTCACTAAAATGATTATTAAAAAGAAAATTCACTTTGATAAAAATTAACATTACTTTTCTCACTAACATCTCTAATTTAAAGAGGCCATATTATCCCCTTTTACAAAGTCTAGATTTTGTTTTTGGGGGTCTAATAGAATAGTTTTAATGCTTGAATGTTCAAAAAACACATAATTTTGTACATATTTTACATTGTTGCAGCACCTCTCATCCCAGTCTGTCAGTAACGCTTTGTTTTGTGCTTCTCTCTATGAAGCCCCTCCTTCCGAAAAGCACAATGTGGTCTGATTGGTCGGGTGCACCAGTGTGTTGGTTTCGTAAATGTCAATCAAGTTGGTTTCGTAAATGTCACGCCCCTTACCATATCACACTACTAAGGCGGTTAAGTCTGTGAGACCGTAGGGTGTCCCATTTGTCATTTTAGGTTAAAGAAGGGTGCTCGTGAGCGCCCCCTTTGCGGTCGATATGTGCCCCCGATGCGCACTTTCGCCGAGCACGCACTGACGCAGCAGACTTCTACACGACAGTCAAAGCGGTGTTACGTCACGAAAGTGTGGACTCGTAGGAAGACCGGCCGCGAGTGTTTAGGGTGCCATTTGGGACAGGGCCTAACGCAACTCAATCAGGCCTTTTTTTTTATATATACCTTGGGCAGTAATTATTTAAATGAGGGATATTGTGACACATATGTCCCCTCAAGACTATAATAGAGGCCTTACAGGGAGAGAAAGTGCTTATAGATAATTACTCCCTTTAGAGTGGATTTTGTACTTTGTAACTTTGCAGATAAAACAGCACATTAAACACTAAAGAAAGTTGAAAAAGGAAAAAAGCAAGAGCAGGTTACTTTTGATATGAAACAAATTCTCAGCTCTGAAATTCTGTCAATTTTATTACGAAATCAAACAATAAATCCCGTTTTGGCACTTGTTACTAGTGACGTGACAGATCGCTGTAGCGCCTTAGTTCAAGCGGCCCAGAACTGATCATCTCTGACGCTTTACTACTAATTAATAAACACGAATTAACAATAGATATGTTGAAAGATACAGTACAACTTACCAAAATGTATATGCCTAATACATAATATCGATCAATCAGTGTTATTCAACCGCGGAAAGAGGTCAGTGAAATAGCTGGACAACAACAGGCCTATAATTCCATTCAAAAAATTCTGTCAAATTATTTCTTTCATGCACATTTTTTAAATGCAGAATTATATATTATATATTATATGTATTATATAATTATATATTATATGTAACGTTATGTGATATTATCACATAACGTTACATTTACCTCAGGAAAGCCATTTAATGACCATAGCACATTAGATTGCTAAAATAATTAGCTATAGAGAGGAGTATTTTGCTAAATATGTGCACTATATTACTTATTTATTATAGTTTTACTTATTTTACCTTTACTTTATATATCATTAAATATTATAACGTTTTTATTATAATAAAAAGCGTATTATATTTAATTTGAGTTACAATTTTTAACTGTTAATAATAATACCAGCTGACATGGCTCTTAAAAGTTTACAGCATTAGGTGAGAGATTTTTTTTTTCTTGAGAAAAATTATCAAGATAGGTATTATAGGTACTATAAATGCCTAATATTTATCCAAATTAATTGATATTGAATCAAGATCGGAATCAAATCACAAGAATTGAATTGAATTCAAATCAAGAAATTTGTGTAAATAAAAACAGTAGCCTACCAGTCATTGTACCATGCAAACATTGTACATGTTGTCACTAAACTTAATACAATTCGGTTCAGTTGTTTTGATCATCACAATACACTTATTGTGGTTCAATGTTTTTTTTTTTTGTTTTTTTTTTTTTTTACTTCCCCCCTTTCCACAATTCTCACTCCAAACTAAACTCCAAAGTTGGCAGCCCTACCCCGTTTGGTAGTATGTGGAGCTAGCACTGCCAAGGTCATGGGTTGAATTCCCAGAGAGCTCAATATACATTTACAAACTATAATATATTTTTATTTAAAATTCTGCATTTAAAAAATGTGCATGAAAGAAATAATTTGACAGCATTTTTTGAATGGCGATCAATAAAGTAATATAGTTTTTGCAGTCATGTCCTGAAGTTACAGCATCTCACCAGCATGGGCTAACAGGCTCATGCTAAGCAGCCAAACTTTGGTTACTCCATCCATGCGTCTCATGCATGATTGAGGGATTTTAATACAGTAAGGTGTTGTAGTTATTTGCCTAAGTATGTGCTGAGTTTCTGCTTAGCTTATTTATCATGCAGAGGTGATGCAGATATAGTTCATTAAAATGTGTGATGTCTGTGGTTCATTGTGAGTAAAAATGGACATCTTGTCCATTTTTTTCTCTTCTCTGCCCCCTCCCTCTCGCCCTTTCTATCTCTCTGCAGACTGCAGTCTAAAAGTAAAAGATGTGTTAAAGGAATTCAATGCAGATGGCAGGTTAGCCAAGTACAGACATGGAGAGGTGAGTGAACTGGCTGCCAGGGGCCAACTGTCAGCGCTCTGCTTTTCCAGCATCTTAGTCCAATTACCCATGAACAGACCCATCCATCTCTGTAATGTGAATCCCTTCACGTCTGGTTAAGCATATCAAAACTCATCCGCTGGACGATTCAATGTGCCTGCTTAGTCAGTGAGTGTTGTGTTTACCTCAGTACGGATTTTAGTGGCGTTTCCCCACACAAAACTTGCTGCCATGATTTTAAGGTGTTGTGGGTGGTTGCCAGGACATTATTTTTCTGTGGTTCTCAGTGATATTTTACAGTGTTGCTCTGTGTTTACTAAGGTATCTGGGTGACCAGAGTCAAATTAGCTCGTTATACTATTGTAGGGATCTTTCACACGTTTTTTCACCTTGTAGGCAAAAAAAATAAAAAAATAATAATAAAATTATGAATTTCTAAGGCCATTAAAGGGGTGATTGATTATGATTTAAATTTTCTAACTTTAGTTAGTGCGTAATATTGCTGTTTGTGCATTAACAACATCTGCAAAGTTATGATGCTCAAAGTTCAAAGCAAAGGGAGATATTTTCTTTGAAAGAAATTGTTTTTTAAGGACTACAACAAACGGCTGGTAGGGACTACACCACATTCCTCCCGAGTTAGTGACATCACCAACCCTAGAATTTACATAAACCCCGCCCCCTGAACACGATTTATAGATAATCAAGACAGAATATGCTAATCAATGACTAGAAGATAACTACTTAAAAGCTACATAAATTCATCAACTAACCATTCAGAAATGTTGTCTACATGTTGTCACTTCTTCTTGAGTCTCTCCATCTTTCTGGTTCCGGTTTGAACATAATAGGCTAAAAGTTTTGGAAATTTTCAATGCATGTCAGTGTAAGGTAATCGAAGCTGCTAAGTACACAAGTTGTTGTAGGTCCGCCCTCTGTGCCAGGAGCAAGAGCTCATATGCATTTAAAAGGACACACGAAAATTTTAACATGCTATATAAAAATATATGTGGGGAATTTTGAGCTAAAACTTCACATACACACTCTGGGGATATTAGAGATTTATTTTACATCTTGTGAAAAGGGTATTACACCACCCCTTTAAATTAGTAACATGGTTAAAACCTTACTGAAGAAAAACGGTTACACATTCATCGGCATGCCTCTGATTGATAGTTTAAATCTAATATGAGTAAGAATCGAATATGATACAATAGGCGTTTGTGAAATCATCATCAAAATATTGCATTGAATTATGTTTTGCTCCTTACAATAAAAACTACAGAGTTTTGATCATAAAACTTTCAAGCATTAAAATATCATCTTACTAAAACATTATTGGGAGATACAGTGACAATTTATATGCATGCATCTTAATTTTTGGCCATATAGATAACATCATCTGCGCCAACTTGCATATTTTTGCTCAGTTTGGGCCTTTGTATAAAACAGTTGTTTTCGTCTTTAAGTTTGAGCTCCATATTCTCACTATATCATACTATATTGGCCATAAAAGCCTGATGTATCAAATATGACACACCAAACATTTGCAAATATATGCAAACTTTTATTATTATTATTTTTATTTTTAGATTTTTTTGTCTTAAGGATCAATAAACTGTTCATCCTTGTCCAGAGCATAAAAAGCTATGCGTCCTAACCCTACGTTTAATGGTTCTTATGACATTTGAAATAGATAAACAATAGGAATGTAAAACGGGAAGACTTTGCCCAGAAGTCGTGGAATTGTAGCACTAAAAGATTTGCTATTCAGACATGCTCATATGACAAAGATTTGCTCAGCATACCTGATCTGTGCACTAGTTTTTCAGCTGACTGTGTGCTGACTTGGCTCTCAAACACTTTAAATCAATGTATTAGAGATTTGTTTCAGTAAAGTATGTGTTTGTCTCATTCTGAGCTTTATATCTTGCTTGTTTTGGGGGACTAAAACAAAGTTAACACTGAATTATGTCATGGAAATTTTATGTACTGTATGTCAAAATGAGGAGAGTATGTGACATAGCATAACATAGCCTTGGTTTTCCTTTTTTTTTTCTCTAGATAGAGCAGCAGTATCCTGAGGCATTTTAAGTTTGAATACATCTTGTTTTTTTTTTCTGTGTTAAGAACTAGGACAGGAACAGCAGGCACTGTTAGTAGAACTAGGATTAGGTTTGTAGTGCAGAATCTAATTGGATCTCAATTACATCCCCTTGAGAGGTTTACAGATCATTTTATGACTTTATAAGTTTCCAATAATGTGTACCTTCTGAATGATCACCAAAATATACATTATTAAAAAGCGCAATGATTTATTCAAAACACTATGTGTGTGAATTGTTTGTTTATATTTTTGTATGTGTTCTGTGTCCCTTAAATGCATAAAAGCCTTTAATGTAGAACACTCATCTTTTATTGTTCATAATGATTTATCTTCTTCATATTCTCAGTGCATTGATGAGGAAGGTTTCCGGCTCTTCCTGAAGACATATTTAGAGGTGGAGGACTTCCCAACAAATCTGTGCCAGCGGCTATTCAAATCCTTCCAGAACTCAGAATCGGCAAAATCGGATGAAAACAGTGGGTCATGTATAGGCTTGTATATGTACCATTTATGTAATAACTGTTATTCAGCAAGGCTGGACTGGCCATCTGTCCAGGGTGCTTTCCCCTGCCTCTGGTCTGAGAAACTGGGATATGCTCCAGCCCTATGACCTTAGAAGGTCATATAAGGAATAAGGAATAGAGGGAGAGAGGGAGAGAGAGAGAGAGAGAGAGAGAGAGAGAGAGATTCAGCAAGGATGTTTTTAATTAAATAAATAAACATATATTTATAATGTTTTAAATTAAAACACAAAAATATTAAGCCGTTTCTTAAGGAGCTAATCAGCATATTAGAATGATTTCTGATGGATATCGTGACACTGAAGACTGGAGTAATGATGCTGAAATTTCCCTTTTGTCATCATTAAAATGATAAATTAAAATATATAAAAAATAGAAAACCATTATTTGAAATTGTAATCATATTTCACAATATTACTCTTTAGTGTAGTTTTGATTAGATAAAAAATAAGAAAATCTTACTGACACCAAACTTTTGGATGATACTGTACGTGTATAAACAAATATGTAAGTGAATCAACAGAATTCGTTGCATTACTGGGAATCATGTTTATTTATTTGAACCATTTTTATCATAGTTTGATTTTTAAATGAATTTTTAATGCTATTAGTTCATTTTGAAAAATGAACTGTCACATTAGGAATTATTCTTGGTAACACTTTATTTTAAGGTGACGTAGGTACACATTACTACATGTACTTACTATAGTAATAACAGTAAATTATGCAGAATTAAAAGTAACTAACCCTAAACCAAACCTTAACCATAACCGTAACTCTATAACAAGTACATGTAGTTAATTAATATTACTCAGTACTTGACTACGTCACCTTTAAATAAAGTGAAACCTTATTCTTTTACTCTATAAAAATAATTATTTATTTTAACAACGCTTAAAAAGCCCTGTTTAAATTAATCAAACCAATGAAATAAACAATTTCTTGTATTGTGAATATATATCTTTGTTTCTTTCTAAGGGGAAGTCTTTCTGAAGGATGTATCCTGTTATTTCTCTCTCCTGGAAGATGGGCAGCCCAGGGACAAACTTGAATGTAAATCTCAAAAAAAACAAAAAATTGCTACTTCAAATATTTAATGAGTGTTGACAACTTTGCAATACGTGCCCATGTTTTTCCCTTCACAGTTGCCTTTAGACTCTATGACAGAGATGGCAATGGTGTTCTGGACAGTTCGGTGGGTGGTCTTAGCTTGAAATATAATCCACTACCAATTCCTCATTATGTAACTAAATCATCGTGCTCAAATTAAATCTTTTGGTAATATCGGTAACCAGTCATGTTTCCGTGAAACAGGAAGTGGACCGCATTATTGCCCAGATGATGCATGCAGCAGATTACCTTGGTTGGGATGTGTCTGAACTGAGGCCTGTGAGTTGTATTTTGTTTGTGTGTGTGTAACATTTGCCAAGAAGAAGTGAAATGCCTATGTACTCGACATGACTTTTTCCATCTTAAACACACCCTGTTGAAGAGACATTCCTCTCTTATATCATGAATCAACTTGTCGCAAAAGGGAAGATATTTGCATAATGTTGTTCCCTATGATTCAAATGATTCCTTGAGGTGAACATTTAGTTACATCATGTACATGTTACAACAGAAATACACATTGTGATTGTTCTCAGGTGCTGAAGGATATGATGACAGCGATTGACGCAGATAGCAGTGGAACGGTGTCATTACAGGAATGGGTGGAGGGGGGGATGAATAACGTCCCGCTACTGGTTTTACTGGGACTGAAGGTAGGAAAACACAAGTACAGATTCTCACACAGTTTAAGATGCAAAGTCATAGAGCTGCGGTGCTATTTTTGGAGTGTACAAGACTATTCCTCAGATTACACTTCTCAGAAGGAGTGGCAAAAGGGAACAGAGAAAACAATGCAAAAATTTAGTTGATGTGAGCATTTATTGCGCTCTTTCTATCCGAGGACACATCCGATTCTGTTGTGTCTATCAGCCTCACAATAGCGTAACAAAGGCCTGCTGACTTTGCACTGGTTTAAGCAACAGTGAGTCAGTGACACTTCTAACACATGCTTGCTTGCATGCACGCACACATTTATATGCATGACCACATGAACACCAGCAGTATTTTTCATTTTATATTTAATTTAATTTACATTTTTATTATTTAAATTTGTTATTTTATTTTAGTTATTATGTTTAATTTTATTTATCATCATATTCAAATGTTTTCTAAAGGATCATGTTTAATTAATTTATTTCAACCCTGCTGCAACAGTGACACTTCTAACACAAGCTTGCATGCATGTACCCGCCTATATGCGCAACCAAATCACATTAGCAATATTTTTTATTTTAATTTAATATAATTTAAAACTTCAAGAATTTGTCAGTGATAAACTCATTTTGATTTTTCTATTACTCTAAATATTGCAGCACATGCCTGTGGTGGTTCCCAACCAGAAGGAAGCAAAAACATACTAGCAGTGTGCTATGCAAAAAAGAAATCCCTTGCTTCTCATTAGCACGCCATGCATAGGATCTACTTTACATAACATCTCACTAAAATAAGCATGCATCTAAAGAAGGTATATATTCAGAATATCCCTAACATGCATCTTTCCACACAAGCCACTTGACAGCTTTAAAATGCAAGGTCAAGCTGGCATCCAGCAAGTAATGCCAGAGCAGTCGCTGCCTTCACACTTCACACCAAGACTCCTCTGTCTGTCCGCACTGTGCAAGTGCATGACCAGGAGACAAGCCACAGAGTTAACCGCCACGACTAAATGCATCTTAATATAATACAAACCAATGTTCAACCCTTAAATTCTAAATGTCACTTTTACACTAGAAATGAATATAAGTGTAATTCACAGTTAAACCACATGCACAGTCAATGCGGAAGTTACGATTACAAGAAATTTGTTGTTAAGGCCAACGGTCACAGTCAGCTACTCATAAATCTTATAGATTGTTTTATTCACAGAAGGGCTAACATGAATTTAGTAATCCTAAAATCATATTCCAGACTGTCTTGCATTTGTGATCCAGAGCTTTGTAGCATGGTCATGCTTAACCATGTATCAAAACCAGGGACTTCCCCGTGTGCTATTTCTACCTGCCCAAGCAACGCACGAGGGCTATGCTGAGCCACTGGGCACAGTTACAGCTTGGCTGTGTGGGCTACAGTTTCTGACCTCCTGTTCAGCCTCCTGAAGTTCCCTCCTGAGTCATACAAACCAATAATAAAATGAATTATTAATAATTCTCTGATGTGACTGCATGAGTCAGTGTCCTTTGCCCACCCTAACCACCTCCAGCTGGCCGCTGAATTCATAAAAAAAAATGAATAAAATTGCCAGTGTAAAATAAGGAAGCATTGTGAAATAAACAAGACGACTCTTGTGTGAGTCACTGAAAGTGGTCAAAAAAAATACTTTCCACTGATTATCATTTTATTTACGGTTATGTCGTCATCTGTTCCTTTAGTAGATGAGCACTTTTCATCTTAAGATACAAAATGGCAAAAAACACCAAAAAGCATCTGAGTAGTTCATGTGACTCATGTGCTTTAATTCAAGTCTTTTGAAGTCATACGATAGCATTGAGTAAAGATTTACAAAATGTTCCATCCAGAGTAAGCTACGACTAGTTCAGTGAGTTGAACTCAAGAACCGAATCTGTGAATAAATGAGCCGATTCTTTTCATTAAACCAAATGATCCTATTC
The DNA here is from genome assembly GCF_051911475.1 of Siphateles boraxobius. Lineage (NCBI taxonomy): Eukaryota > Metazoa > Chordata > Actinopteri > Cypriniformes > Leuciscidae > Siphateles > Siphateles boraxobius. The sequence goes on along the minus strand of NW_027509205.1, from coordinate 14,014,018 downwards.
ACAAATCAAACAGATTAGTTCATGAATCACAAATTGTTCAGGAATCGTGACTTATAGTGAAATTTTGCAGAAAGCAAAAATGTTGCATGTTTTGCATGTTGTGAAATCTGTGTGGGGAAAACTTTCGCCCTCACGTGAAATTGTCAATCGTACAGATTCCTATTGAAATGACTGGATTTCGCTCATGATACTTCACTTCATAATATCATTGAATAATGACTTCAATTCGGAAGACCTGGAAAAAGTCATAAGGAATATGTTTATAGTGTTTTTGATGTAATTTTTTTAACTATCATTGTATACACTTTTAAAGTGTGATTTTGTTTTGTTTTTTTCAACATTTTTGCTCCACAGAAGAAAGTCAGTCATGCAGGTTTGAAATGACATGAGAGTGAGTGAATTATGACAGAATTTCTATTTTTGGGTAAACTTTTCCTTGTCATGGGGCTATATATGTCATAGCTGTTTCTTTACCATTTTTACCTTGTATCTACAGTAACACTCTGGTTAGATGCACATCAAAGAATGGAAAGCATTAGCCTCATAAAAACATATTTGATTTAGATTATCAAGAAAAACATAACCTGTTCCCTAACATGACATTTTTCCGCTTTCCCAAGATGACCCAGAGAGACGGCCAGCACCTGTGGAGGATGAAACATTTCAACAAGCCTGTGTACTGCAACGTCTGTCAGAATATGTTGCTGGGGCTCCGCAAACAGGGTCTCTGCTGCACCTGTGAGTGGATTTCTGGGTAATTTGCAAGAAAGGTTCACAGATAGTTTTGCAAATGTAATCAATATTTCCAGACTGCCAATAAAATGTTTAATTGTAACAACTAAAATGCTAAAATTGTCAAGATACAGTCCAGAAATCCAATGTGTATTGTGGTTTATATACCTAGTGAATCATATGTTTAGTTCTGATCAGTTTGGTATGACAACCATTTGCTATCATACACAGGCTGCAAATACACAGTCCATGGCCGGTGTGCCAATAAAAACCCGGCTGCTTGCACCCGCACATATGTGATGTCAAAGAAAGAGACAGGGGTAAGAACAATTTTTTAATTTAACTTAAAACCAATAATGTTTAACATCCAAGGAGTGTATGACATAATAACTGTAAATTACATATAAGTACATCTAGGACTTATGTTACTGGCCAACTGGCGAGTGTAATTTGTTAATGAATTCTATCCATGCCTAAATGTGAGAACATGAACGTCGCTCGGGACAGTTGAGGGGTGCCGCATTGTCACGAAAGTTTAAGCCTTGCCATTTGAAAGCTCAAGAAGAAATGAAAGAGAACTCAGTTCGCTACTGTGCGCAAACATCAGAAGCGTGCGCCCAAATATCCATGTCTCAGATGTGTACTTGAGCCCATTTCGAATACTGAGTTGAGTTCTCTTTCATGTCGTCTTGCTCTTGATCAGACATATTCAAACTAAATGATGTCATTGCCCGTCCTGGCAAGTATCCTTGTAAACATAGTCAGTTATGTCTTAAGTGAACGTAAACAGTTGTGAAATGAAATGCATAACAATATATTGGATCTGTGTATTAGCTCTTAAAGTGACAGCAACCTAATATTGCTGATGCTGTCAGTGTTTTTAATGTTAATCAATCGAGAAAAAACAAAGAACAGTCACTCTTTGCTCTTGATGTTTCATGGCTTGTAAAAAAAAAAATTGCCAGTAAATTTTCTTAAATCACCGGCTTATTTCTTAAGTCACCGTTTTTTTCAACTGTGAATATTATCCAGGTCCTGTGATGAGGCAGTCTCACTAAGGTCCTTTTATCGTAAATCCGACATATTGGGCCTAGCGGAGAAGGAACCCTTCTCAAGCGTCTCCTATCAGCTTCTTTCTTTAGTACTGCCATCAAGTGGACACTGGAAATGTAAACGGCATATGCGCATCTCATTTGTTTGTATGCAGATTGCGACCCATGACTGGGTGAGCGGAAACTGTGATTCTGGGAAGTGTGACCGGTGTCAGAAGAAGATCAAGAGTTTGCACGGCCTTACTGGGAAACGCTGTGTCTGGTGTCACTCATTGGTGAGATTTGGACTTTCTGAAAAGCTACTGTACATTATACAGTTACTGAAAACCATAACATGATAAGAGATTAAAGTGCATTTAGGTTAAAAAAAAAACACTGTTAATAAAATATCTCTCTCAATATCAGAAGTAGGATTTGCATCATAAAGTAGGTCAGTTTTTCATATTCACTCTGACTCATAATTTTTCATTACTTTTTACTGTCCTAATTTAGAGACACGATGAGTGTGCAACCCAGGAACCCTTCGAATGTGATTGTGGCCCTTTCAGAGATCATATATTACCGCCATGGGCAATTTATCCCGTCATCAAGGTAATACAAACAAAAGTCTCTCTGGAAGAAAATTCCATGGATGCAAGTTGCAGGATTCGCAACTGTACTAAACAGCAAAATACACTCATTTACTTCTTATTTAATTAGTTTAATGCTAGCCCAGTGGTTTTTAACCAGGGGCCGCGGCAAATGTGGGAGCCTCAACAAACATCCAAGGGGCTTGGGGTTTCTCCCTCCTCGGACCACTGTTGGTATATTCTCACCACTGCTGACCAGGAGAAATGATCAATGATTTTCTGTACACATTTAACTGGTCATAATGTTTTGGCTCATCAGTGTATATAGATTAATAATATATATTATTCTAATTTGATATAATATAATTCTGATAATATTTTATTACATAGGGTTCATTTGAATATTGTGTTGAACAGTGGGGGCAAAAAGGTTCAAAAGGCAAAAAAAGGTGGAGAACTACTGTGCTAGACTGCTAGCGAATTCCAAGCCTTCCAAAAATTGATTCAAAATATGTTCCTGGTTTAGATAATAAATATTACCTGCAAAGCTCCGTGGCTGCACAAAAGCACAACAACACCATTTGATTATACTAAAAACATGAAGATAGTTAAAAGATTAAATATCGGCTTACATAGAAAACATTAAACACAGATTATTTGTGATTCTCCATTGTACCTTTTGTTCTTTGTTTCCTCACATAGGAGAGGCAAAACTGCGTAAAGAACAGCTGCGCATTTTCAGCTGATGACAGTGACCACAACACTACACCTGATGGACAGGTACTACAGGTAAGACACAGCATGGACAGTCTTTTATGTTTCTGCTATCTTACCATGCAGAGACAAGAGGTACTGAATGATGGCAATGCAACTAAAACACAGCTTTCTGTCCCCAAACAGATAAACCCAATTCCTGACACTCATCCTCTTTTGGTGTTTGTGAATCCTAAAAGCGGCGGTAAACAGGGAGAAAGGTGAGAATACTTCTAATTGCCAATTTGTGTCAAATATGTGTATTTCACTATTTTTAATCACTAAATTTGTGTTTTTACAGAATCCTTCGGAAATTCCAATACTTGTTGAATCCTCGGCAGGTTTATAACCTTTCCAGCGGGGGTCCAGGTCCAGGGTAAGGATTTCACTACCATTTTTAGCATACATAAATATTTATTTGTGCCCTGCATCCGCTGGGTTGAGCTTGTGGAAAACAAAACTATTAAAAATGGACTAAAGATGAAAAATGCATGATATCATCCACATTTTAGTTTTATAGATGTGGATGGTCTTAAATGAACTGAAGCTTGTAGAAGCTCAAAGTGGTAATCTATATGATCTTCTGTTTCCAACCCAGGTTATGTTTCTTCAGAGATCTGCCGAACTTTAGAATATTAGTTTGTGGAGGTGATGGCACTGTGGGCTGGATCCTGGACGCTATAGGTTGGAAACTAAATCAAACATACTTCCTGTGGTACTCACAGTGAATGTGTTATGCTCTCATTTCACTTTCAACAAACCGTTCTTTTCAATTCCTCAAAGATAAAGCCAACCTGCCAGTGCGCCCCCCAGTGGCCGTGCTTCCTCTTGGCACAGGAAATGATCTTGCACGCTGTCTTCGATGGGGCGGAGGTGAGGACAGAAGCTGAATTTGAAACTTGAACATGTGCCTATATGTCTATATATAGTGTCTCTCACGGTTATGATGCTGTAGGTTATGACGGGATGGATCTGGGCCGGATCCTGAAGGACATTGAGGGCAGTTCTGTGGTGCAGATGGATCGCTGGAGCGTACGGGTGACACTGGAGGACAGTCAGGAGAGAGGTGATCCTGTTCCCTACGAAATCATCAACAACTATTTCTCCATTGGAGTGGTAAGACACATACAGTACAGCATTCATCTGAAATCATCTAATACATTACCTTTTAGGTAGTTTCAAAACCCACATTTTCTTTCTGTGCTTTTCCTGCCAATATAATTATATTTGTAAAAGAAAAGGAAAAAAAGACTTGATTATTCTCTCTGTGTTGGCTGTGTCTGGAACAGGACGCCTCCATTGCTCACCGCTTCCACACCATGAGGGAGAAACATCCACAGAAGTTTAACAGCAGGTGAGCATGTCACACACTAAATCTATTTCTTTACAATATTTTCTTAAAAATAATATTAACAATATACACAAAATCCATCACCTAATTTTAGTAGTTATGATATATGAAAATAGCTCAGTCTTGGCTTTTTATAATTATGCTGTGGTTGTAAACATGACGTATGTCTAATGTCCATTAAAATGCACATTGGTTCTGAACCGTGGATCTGATGTAAATTTTATCAATTACAATTCTTTAAAAAGTTAGTGAAAACATTGTAGGTTTAAGGTTGTTATAAATCAAGTGATTTTCTAGAAAAAAATTGTATATATATATATGCCTTTGTTCAGCAAGGGCAAATTCAAATTACTCAAAAGTGACAGTAACAACCATTACATTGTTTAAAAAAAAATTCTTTAAAAAAAATGCTGTTCTGTTGAACTTTCTTTTCATCACAGAATCCTGAAAATGTTTCCACAAAAATATTAAGTAGTACAACCATTTTTAACATTAATCATAATACATAATAAATATTTCTTGAGCACCAAATCAGCATAATAGAATAGTAATGATGCTGAATATTCAGCTTTGTTATCACAGGAATAAATTTAATTTTAAAATATATTCAAATAGAAAACAGTTATTTAAAATTGTTATAATATTTCACAATATTACTGTTTTACTTATAGCATAAAACACTAAGATTTTAAAAGATTTAAGATTTAACATGTATTCACATGTAATTGTGTATACATGTAATAGTCTGATTTTTTACTTTATGTTCTTTTTTTAAAAAGAAGTTTGCCTTAGCAGCATCCAATGTAATTTGAGTGGAACCATATGACCAAAAAACATAAACTATAAAAAAAAACTACAGATTTTTTTTTTCTCTAAAAAGGTCTGCATGAGTTTGTGGCTTCCTCTTCATGCATATATATATATATATATATCTTTCTTTCAGGATGAAGAACAAACTGTGGTATTTTGAATTTGCCACTTCTGAGACAATCTCAGCATCTTGTAAAAAACTCAAGGAGTGTCTCACCATTGAGGTAAGAAAAAAAGAAGAAGATCACACTCCCATGAGAGTTCAAAGAGGTTATTGATCATTCCAGCTACACCTTGTCCCTTTTTCCCTTGTGCTGAAAGCCCATCAAAAAGCATCATCTAAAAAGCATGAGCACAGTAAGGGCATTAGAGTGATAACACCTGATACTGACCTGCTTTTGGTATTAGTCGTCTGTCAGAGCTCAAGCCAGGCCCATTTTAATCTACCAGATCAGGGGCATTCATTCAGAATATGTTGCAAATGCAATTCATTACTTAAAAATCTGATTATGCACGTATTCGCCTTGAAATAATTTTTAAAATGGAAAAAGCAACGGAACCGACCTCATTGCCTCTGTCTGGCCTTATCCAGTGTTGCGGGACCCAGTTGGATCTCAGTTGTCTTTCTCTGGAGGGAATTGCCGTCCTCAACATTCCCAGCATGCACGGTGGCTCGAACCTGTGGGGTGAAGCCAAAAAAAGTGAAAGAGCGGACCATGACATGCCTGAGGTCATAGTAGACCCTGAAGTCTTAAAAGTGAGCCTGCAAGGTACGTTTCATTATATACACGTTATACATTATATACACGAACATTCATTTAAATGTTCCTAATTTTGTATTGAATGTCTCGTGCTATATGTTTACATGCATCCAAGGTCAAAAAACACTTCATAATACACTGCAGCATCACATTTTTTAACCTTCTTTCTGAGAGCCTACTCTACTCTGATTGGTTAGATGACCCAGTCTGATGTGATTGGTGTACAGCGTGTCGGAAACAAAACACTCATTACCATATCTGAATTTGAGCTCCAGAGGCTTTCTCAGCACTTGTATACACAATGATACGAACAGTAATGATTACCGTTTGAATTCCTCATCCTTTGGAAGTGCACGCAATGTGGATTTGCTTTCACAGCCCAGAAAATAGTGTCTTAACGACATGTTGACAACACTAACCAAACTCTTCCAGGCCTCATCTACAACTGAAGACCATAGGCTGGCATTGTGCAAAATTGTTGTAAACCTACCTTGGTTTGTGCAGGAAGTAAGACTGGAATGACTGATGACTTGTTTCAGGCAGTTCAGAATCATTTATTTCTTTGGGGCGTCAATAACTCCATTTATTGTGCATTTTGATCTTTGAAACTTCACAGACCTTTTACATTCACAAGCAGCTATATTACATGACATAAATGGTCATTTCCGAAAAAGCATAATAGGGGCAGTGATATGAAGGTTATCCAAAACACTCAACAGACTGTCTCCAAACAGACATGAGCGATAAACGTGTGGAGTTGGTGGGATTGGAAGGAGCCATTGAGATGGGACAGATATACACAGGGCTGAAGAGCGCAGTTCGGCTTGCCAAAACATCTCAGATTACCATCAGGTGAGTCAAACGGTTACAAACAATTGTCAGCTATGGATGTCTTTAAATAAGCTCTTACTAGCACAAACAAGTCAAGACGTGCTCAGACATGTTCATCACTGTCAGTCTGCATTCCCTGCATTTACATACTCATTCGCATTTTATTCAAAAGTAAAATATTCAATTTGCATCCCATTAATTCTTTTGTCATTTTTCATTGTTAACCACTCTTGTGATGTATGAATATGTGTTTAGTCACCCCAAGCAATTGTGCATTATATCATTCACTCATTGTTTTTGTTTCTAAAAATGTTACCTAAGTGTTTTATTCCAAAATGCACACTCATTTATAGGACAAAGAAGCCGCTGCCAATGCAGATAGATGGAGAACCGTGGATGCAGCCACCTTGTACCGTAAGTGTCTACCACTTTCAAAATACTACCTTTCTACACAAGAGTCATTCCAATCTGTTAACTATAAAGATTTATTCAGATTCATACACTGATTTGTTCAGTGACGCTTTCTGCAGATTACATTGTAAGTGGTGAGAAGTGAGTCTCTTTTTCGTTTTATGAGTCATTTGATTCATTCACTCAACCAAAACAAGTCTTATTACAATGTGCGTTTCTACAAATCTAATAAACAACATAAACTGTTTAAGCATCATGAGTGTTGTTTCCAAATGATTTAAAAACCTAAATTAAGATTTTTAGTGAAGGAGAACTATAGGGATTTGTTAAAAAAATACTGAATCCTTCAACTATAAAACATCATTAAAGACTTGTTTTAAATTCAAGTGACAAATAGTCATCCTAAATTAAACAAAGGATATTTCACTTGTATTTAACCTTTAGTTTGGACCAGTAGAAACATCTCAGCATTAAATGAGATTTAACTTATTGTGTTATTTTAACCATTTTTATTTTACTTCCTCAGATTCACATCACACATAAGAACCAAGCTAGTATGCTGATGGGCCCTCAAGCCAAATCTGGCTTTTTCAACCTGAAATAGACTTTACCTTCGCTTGAGGATGATCCATATCGCTTCAGAACTGTGTGTGCATTAAAAAGGACTCTGAAGCCAGTGAAAGTTTAAAGCGATTATGTAAATTTTGCAACAAATGTTTACTAAGGTTTTAGCTCATACTTAAATCCTTGTGTTTTAGGAGATTATCCTTACATGAGGTACAAACTTTTCACTTGTTCATCTTAATATCAATTATGCTCTCTTTAAAGAAATGTAGTGCTCTTAAACAGTAGGTCATGCATTCATTCATTTATGCATGCATTTTTTTGCTGTGATATACATATATCAAATGCACAGGTCATTCCAAGTACATATGTTGAATATTTGTTTTGAGGTTATGTAGATACTGTATACATAAAAATATACATCACTCCAAAGCATCCAGTGAATAAAGGCTTGATGCACAGTGACTTTGCTGTAAGATTTGAAACAGATCTGCAATAACTCTGCACTGTGCTTTTTGTTTTTCCTTTAGATTTTTTTTTTCTCAGCTAAGCCTAAATCTTCTGTTGCTTCTGCAGTTACTAATCATGAATGTCAAGATTAATCCAAGGTGCCAGTGTGCTCTTTGCCAGAACAATTACTAGATTTAGCAAATCAAAATCTGAAGAGCTTGATGAGACATCTAATTTATTTGCTGTTAAATTGTACACCTAAAATAGGAGGTGTAATATTTAGATAATATTAAAACAAAATCCATTGTATGTTCATTCATTTTATTAGGTATCATTGTATCAAGAATGTATTGAGTCAGTTGTGTATTGTTTGAAACATTTCATACATTTAAATAGTGATAGTTGTCTGTTATTATATTTTGTATAATGGACAAAATCCTAAAGGTTTTAGATTGCACACTGCAAATGAATGGCCCTCTGGCAAGCTTTATAATTCTATGTTGCTCCTGAGAATGTAGAGGATCTATTAATTTTGTGAATTTGTCTGAATAAACATTTCAATGTTATATCTCTTCTTTTTTCATAATTTGCCACAACGTTCATAAAATGTTTTACCGTATATAAGCACTAGAGGGCGCCATCAGTTTGAATAATTTTACACCAGCCTGATCAAGCATCGTATCGGGTTCAAATTCACTTTCTCATAGGCCTACCATTTCTGGGCTATTATTAAAATTTGTTTTTTTGTTTTTTGTACAGGCCTACACCAAAATACTCAACTGAAACGAGAAAACTCTCATAATTAACTCTCATATAATTTCGTAAAATAACCAAAATATTAAATTAATATCAATATTAAAATGATCAAATATATTTTAGTAAAATGTTGCAAATATTGCTTAATTATATTTGATTGGTCTTTATTGATTCAAGGTTCACCAATTTCAATAAACTTTCACTTAACTCTGCCTGGCATATACGTATTAGCTATATCTGTACTAGTAGTAGACGTGCTCTTAAAGTCGAAGCTTTTTAATGAATTGGTTCACAAATGCGTACGGCATGTTATCGGACTCGGCCCGAGTGGTTCTTGGTCAACAACTCAATGATTCGAGTCAAGAGCCTCTCTTACAAAGTGTGTGAGTGTGAGCTTTTTAATTGAACCTAGGAGTTGAATGACGTGGCTAAATGTAAGTTACTTTAATATCCAAACACAAAAATATTACAAATAAAATGTACTGGAAATATGTTTATTGTGTAAGTTTTATCAACTCGCATACAAAACCACAGAGTTGGTTTTAATAAATAGCTGTCAAACTACAGTACTTTTCAAGTCTTATCAATTCACTTTTGATAATAGTGTTTTCTAAATGCCTTCAAATGTAATCGTAAATAATACTACTCTACTTCTACCTGCAAAACCGTTTCAAGTAATGGTCGTGGCTGAAGTACATCGCTTCTACAATGTAAGATCTGTTATATGTTTTCCCCAATATCTGTTTGTCTTATGTTTGATGTTAAATGTCATTGTAAAGTTGAATAAAAAAATAGAAAGAAGTACATCGCTTCTGTGTATGACGGCCAATGGCATCACGCCAATTATATGTCCCCGCCCCCTTTGAAGATAGCAGGGTCGCTAGGTCCCTCCCCATTTTCAAGTATTTCCTTCACATGTGCTTTTCTCAACTCGACGCGTCTGTCCGCAGATGCTGTTGCTGTTGCTGTTGCTGAGTTAGAGCTGGGGATTATTGCACACGTCAAAGTGTTGGCTGGTGCCGAGTGGGTGTCTCCTCACCCACACTCAGTACTTTTCATCTCTCTCTTCTTTCATCCACTGTTACTTTCTTACTGAGTGACACGCGGACTATGAAAAATATGACTTTCCGACGCGTAAAGAAGCTGAACTCAAACGAGCCGGACAGCGGGTCGTTGTGTCATGACAGTGGAGATATCTACTTTACCTCCTCCAAATCGGACAGCTGTACTGTGGACCGTGGACCCTCAAACTCCACTGAGGTGTATAATTATAAGACCCTCGCTTACTCTGGAGGGACCCTACCAAGGAACTTTAAAAAGGTTAGAGCACTTCATTTTAGTTTCGAGATTCGACACGCTGTATTTACATGCACATTGTACATTGGCAGTTTACACACAAGTGATCAGTTTGTGATATTTATCCACCTTTTAATTCCCAAATGGGAAAAAAAAACTTTTTAGTCCAGCCTTAGATGGTTTTCCGGGCTTAGTCAGCCTCCCTATGGTCAAACTGGTATTTCGGGTGGTTTTAGAAGAGTTCTGGACACTTTTCAGCTGGTTAGACAAGCTGAGACTGTTTGTTAAGGGGAAAACACATTGTAAACTATGTTATTATGATTTTTTCTGGGTTAAACTGGTCTGGCAAAACTAATGTTTGCTGGGAGACCAGTTGACCAGCAAAACAGTTTTTTTTCTTCAACAAGGTTGAGCTGTAGTTTCCACGTTTAATACTGAACTCGCACTTATATCAGCTAATAGAGTGAAAACGTTAGAAGTAATATTACACTTGTTAGCCTCTTTTATACCCTGCCCTCTATGCATGAACATCTTGAATGTATTGTATGATGTTGTTTGGCCTTAATTAAGATCAGGCACAACAGTCCTGTGAGTTTGTTTTTTTAGAAACAGAAGTGTGCCTGCGCCTTTCAAGTTTTATTAGTTTACCTCTCTTAATGACTTTATATGCCATCATCATTGGCTAAAACTGCACATTTTGGATGTGTATCTTATTGACACACCTGATTCATATCATCAGCACATTGTTTGATGCTCTGAAATGGGTATGAGACATTCAAAATGTGCAATGCTGATTGCTGCAGGATTAACAACCACTGTTGAAGGGGAGTAGTTTAAAAGAATGATGTCCTTGTTTGAGTATTGTCCTGAATGGTTCAAGCAGTTGTCACACTTTGCTTGGCATGTAAAGAATTTCTAGACCTGTGGTCTTCACACCTGTCCATCAGTGTGCACCTGTGACCATCAGCATGTGACGCTTCCTCTGAAGCACCTCTTTTGCATATGCATATGAGCAGTCATGTTAATCTTTAGGAGTGGCTACTTTTTCATTACTTCATGAATCTGATTCATTAGTGTTCAATACAACAGATAAATCATATCATGCTATAAAAACCACAGTGACACCACTGTGCATTCAGCAGGAAATACCAGTGTTATGTGGTAAAGAACGAAGTTATTTTATTCATTGTTTGCAAAAATTTGCTCAAGGTCAAAGGTTGTATACTTAAGTTTAGGTAGCAACCATTCATTCTCAAGTGAGAAATGCGTAGCATTTTAATATAACAGTGACCCGAACAAGAGGAAAATATTGTCCTGTGAATGATTTTATATGAAACATTTGTTGATAATTATAATTATTGTTATTATTATTTCAAATTATATTTCCATTTGCATATCTGAAAAAGTTTCACTTGTATTTTATTATTATTATTATTATTATTAATATTAATAATAATGCAAATTACATTGATTTACATATCTGAACATGTTTCACTGTATTGTTGTTGTTATAACGCCAGTTTGTAATATAGGTATAGATATCAAGTATAAAGTCTCCCACACTTCCCTTCCAAATCCAAAGAGAGACATTAATCTGCTGCTCACCTCTACACTGTACTCGGCTTTGGCAAAAGCAGTTGCTCTCCTGGGCTTTGACCATGCAGATGTGAGCCTGCTCGGTTTTGGCCCTTTGGTTTAGACACACTGAAGCGTGTTTCATGGTCACTCATGGTGTAAAGTGTTTCGCGGTGCCTTTGGACCACCCACACGCAGGTCTTACTCTCTTGAGTAACTGTAAACAGCTCGTATATGTCCCTGCTGAATTTTGGGCCTGCTCTTTAACAGTCCACCTCCTGTGTGGCCAGCCAAGCCGTTTTATGGAACCTGACCAAGAGTCCGGGGCAGAGAAGCCCCCTCCGGATTGTCTGTGACCTTTGTGGTGTGGAACTGAATTTACTGCAGAATTGAAAAAGCTTGAGTAAACGGGGGTCAGTGTGGTTTTGTTGTTGACCGTGTAATGAAATGGCTTTTGAAATTCAAATAGCTCTGATATGATCTTGATATCTCCGGGGTAACTGTCTGGTGACAATCAAAACAACATCTGTAGTCTTGTATGTGTTATAGCTCTTATATTCTTAAAGGAATAGTTCACCCAACAATAACAATTCTGTCATAATTTGTTCACCCTCATATTGTTTCAAACCTGTATGACTCTTTCTTATTCAAATTCAAAAGCTTTATTGCCTATCCCCACAGGGGTAGAAAATTGTCTTTAGACAAAGGCTCAACAAACAATATAAAAAAACACTACACAACGTCACCGGTGCAGCACAGATGCCGTCTTAATAATAAATTTATTTAAGGTGCATAGCAATGACTAACGTTTCGATGTAAAGTTACATCAAACATTAGTCATTGCTATGCACCTTAAATAAATGTATTATTAAAAAGACATCTGCGCTACACCGGCGATTTTTTTTTTTCTTCTTTTTTTTCTGCCTTGTTTTGTCCTGCCCTGGTTGCACCGGATGGTTGTTGATTACAGAAGCGCAGAGAACCTTCCTTTTCATTTGAATACTACACAACATCAGTTTTAAAACCTACTACATTAAGACCTACACAATTTCTTAAGAAAAACATAAGATTCGTATTAAGACCCCATTTAAAATACCAATACCAGTTGGAATAAAAGTCCTCTTATATTTGGTCTTTTTCACCTAAGGTACTTTATACCGTCTGCCAGAATAAAGTAACTGATATTATGTGGAACGTAAAAGAGGATATTTTAAAAATGTTTCTGTTTTGGTTTGGTTTGTTTTTTGTCCATGCATTGAAAGTCAATGAGTCCAATGCTTTGTCATGCAGGTTTGGAATGACAGGAGGGTGAGTAAATGATGAGTTTTCATTGTTGGGTGAACTATCCATTAAAGACTATGTTGCTGTGTTTTAGATGAATTTTGTGGTATGACAGCAATTTTTCAATTGCCATTTTAAGGTCAAAACAACAGCTCCTTTATAGCTGCTTGACTCAAACTAGCCGGCAACATTTAAATGTTGTATTTTAATTTGCAGAAATGAGTCCTAAATAAGGCTTACTCACAGTGGAGTACTACATGGCAAGATTTGGATTGTAGGGCACGGTAGGTTTATGAACAGCTCTCTGTATCGTGACTCCTACACTTTGCGTAAACGGCGGGCCACAACAGGGTATTGTGCGACGGAGAGCTTTGCTTCTCCATCCAACTGCCCTCAAGGGACCCTCTTAGTTACATGGAAATAAATGAAGTCATTGAGGGGACCCTACGACAATTCTCAAAGAGTATGAAAATAAAGAAAGGCAATGTTTTACTAGCATAGGAGGGTTCTTGCACAAAGTGCACTTTGTGGAAAGCTGAGGTTGTTGGGGTTGAGGTAGAGCCCGATTGAATGGGCGTCTGTCAGAGCGGGCGTAATATGAATGAATATTTATATCCGTTTTGTGTTGGGTTTTCAAAGTTTTCAGCCGGAACATCAGGGCAGTTGTTGTAGAACATGCCAGAACTTGTATTCACCAATCTGGCTACATCTTAGATCATCCTTGTGATCATTTCCAAGACATTTACTGTAAGTAAACCTGTAGTCTGTAGATAAAATAAGATCAGAGCATGAACCAGAGAAAGCCGTGACAGGAACGGTTCGGAGAAGACGGTCAGACCGACATGCATTTCAGGTTGTGTCTGCGATTTTCATCCAAGCTGTTAAACAACATATGTGTGAAATGAACACATTGAGCAAAACCTAAAGACCTGTTGATCAAGGGGGGTTTCAAGTGCACAAGGGCAGATCTTCCAAAAGTCACAGACTAATTTTCCTTCTCTTGTCTTTCTTTCTGTCCTCTTCCTCAATCTGTGTTTCTGAACAGAACGGTGGGCTGCAAAAATGGAAGCCCCTCTCACAGTCTCCAGAACCACAAAGGTAAGATTGCCCCTGCTTTTCTTCCACCTACACAGATTTGATTGGCGTATGCATGCGTCATCGTTATTTCCCTAAAATACGCTTGATTTATTTAGACAGTTATGAAAACGTCAGACCATAGTCATTCACGCCTTTTACAAGGTGTCATGGAATAAAAATAACCCCCTTTGAACAAACGCAATTATAGATTTATATAAAATGGCCCGTTTCAGAGGACGGAATGAATGAAATGAGGCCTCAATGAATTTGTGACTAAAAAGGGAGTGTGTGTTGGATCGGCCAGATGGTCAGATATGATCTTTCTTCACTGTATGTATGTACCTCTATTGTTGAGTATATGCAATGCATATACATAATTCATGAGTGGCTAATGATGTATGAGTGCTTTCAGAAAGACAGGGTCATGTCAGAGTATTCATGATTTACACGTTTGAATCCTGAGATTGCTTAATTGTCTAGACAACTAGTATTATCAACTCAGAAGTCCTCTCTAGTTTAAAGTGCACCTCTGTAGTAATTCATGCCATGAAGTTGTTATCATTGAGAAACAAAACGCACTGTATAAGTATGAAACTGAAAGTATACTGAAAACAAAGTTTGAGAGTGAACTGTTCAGATGTCACACTTAGAATTTGGTGCTTTTTTTCTTTTTCTTTTTCACACGTTTCCTATTACGCCATAAAGATGTATCCTCCAAAAAAAACAGAATCATGGGGTTGATTATGCATTTCCTCTGTGATCTTTCATCATCCTTGTTCCTGTAAGCATTGACAGTTAGTCAAGGTCATAGATTGAGACTAAACCAGTCAGACCGTCTCTGTACAGCAGCCCTTTCCTCGGTTCATATTAACAGAATCCCTTCTGTTTTGCTGAATTTCCTTCCAGGAAAACGGTGATCCTGGAGAAGAAAGAGGAGGAGGCCTTTGGCTTTGAAATCCAGGTAAGAGGGATTTAGACACTCTGTATGCAAGACATATTATCTGAATTCGTTCATAGCATCTAAACTGGTGAAAAATAATGTAAAATCTTTCTAAAGTGATCTAGGGTCACTTTACATGACAACGATGTACTAAAAACGGTAACACTTTATTTTACAGTGTCCTTGTTAAATGTTACATTTACTTACCATAGGAGTAACAGTAAATTATGAGTAATTACATGCAACTAACCCTCAACGAAATCCTAATCCTGCTCTAACCCTATAGTAAGTGCATGTAGTTGCTTATTATTACTCAGTACTTAAATATATAATTACACTGTAACAATGACACCTTAAAATAAATTGTAACCGGTTTTCCTTTGCATTTTTTCGCATACCGACGACAAGGTTGTCAAAACAATCCCCGTTCACATGGATCCACGAAAATGATTAAGAGCCCTGTATTATTCATGCCAGGCCAGTATTTGGCGACGTCACTGTAAAGAAAATCTACGTGACTAAGCACGTTATACACATGCACATGATGTCATGTTTTCACAAGTTCTCGTTTTTGTAGTTTACACGGAGGTATCGTTTTCAAAAATGTGCACTTTGAAACCCATTTTCACAAGTTAGCATTTTCAGGCCCCCAAAATGCCATTGTCGTGTAAATGAGTGGCCAAAATCGTGCATACGTATTCTATTTTTAGTTGAAAGCAGGGTCTTGTGAACGCCCCCTTAGCGTGTACATGTGGGTGGGCTGCTCAGGATTAAATAAAAGCAAGACCTTGGAAGAAGGATCTCTTCATTGTTAAGGTGCTGTTATATTCAGCTTCAAGGTCTCATTTTTGATTAAAATTCAGTGAATGGCACCTCATTTAAACAGAAACAAGTATTAGCTAAGGTTTCTCCACATTTAAACCAGTTAGTTTTGACAGACAAAAACAAATGTGCTTGTCTTGTAATTTATTCTTCACAACACTCAAATCAAAGCCTGATTCCTCAATGTGGAACCGATTATGAACTCTGTATTAGTAATTTTTTATTATGCTTCAAAGCAGTATGTCATTTGTTGTGACATGTGTCAGATAGCTAGTTTATATTTAGTTATGTGTAATAGTTCAGATGCAGGATAGAGAACCCCTCCTTTCCTGCCTTGTCCTCTAGTACAGGATATGACATCAAGTTTCTGTCACATGATAGGTCGACATATCAAGAAATGAATTGTTTTCTGGGATGGCGTGCTGTATACAACATTGTTTGAGTCTCTTAGCAGTGGGGATACGGTTGGCCGTATCTATTATGTAAATATGTCTGTACTTTGCATCTCCTGAGGCGCTTGATGTCTCAGAGATTTGTGTAACAATTTGGAGTGTGTGGGAAGAGGAAGGAAGCAGACTATTTCAAACATTTGAAAACACTTAATAAATGATTCACTTTTCAGAGATAGAAATTTGTATTTTTTTCTCCTAAATGAGTGATAATTGGGAGTGTGTTTTTTTTTCTCTAGAGTTCAGACCTTACAATATTGCATCAGGTATTTCCCTTTATTTTCTTAAAGGTACAGTTCACCCAAAAATTATGTTTTCAAAATGTACTCCTCATCACGATATTTGAAACCTGTATTCCCTTATTTATTCTGTAATATATTAAATAAGTTATTTATAGCAGAATGAGAATGTTGAAAAGGCTCTTTTCCATACAACGAAATGAATGAATGGTGACTAGACATTAACAGCCCCTGTCCCCATTCACTTTCATTGTAATGGTAAGGAGCAGTGTGAGACCTCTTTAAAAAATAATCTTAAAAAAGAAAAAAGAAAGCCCATAGGGGTTTGTAACATCCAGAGGGTGAGTAAATAGGGTGACCACCCGTTCCGCTTTACGTTGTACCGCACAGCATTTTCAACCCCTTGTCCCGCACATCGCATATTGAGAAAATGTCCCGCATATTGAGAAAATGTCCCGCATTTTCATCAGTCTGTTGTTTTTTAATTATCATATTAAGAAAATGTGCATGCGTTCTTTTTTGCCTTTTTAAGAAAGCATTTTATTTATTCTTTTTGCGGCGTAGTTTTTCACCTATATTTAACAGCGCTTCGTCAGAAGTACAAATACAACAGCCGTTTTTTAAACCCTATCCGATAGTTGAAAGCAAAGGAGTAAACGCGGTCACTAGTAGGTTGTGACGCTGTCAATCAAAATGTGGAGCGGTGATTTGTTCCATGTGTTGTTCCCTGTCAGAAGAAAATGGATAATTCGGTAAATGTTATTTTACATTTAACAGAATTTATCAACTTGTTGCCAGCTGTGGTTGTTTTCATTCACATCATTTCTAAAAAATATGAACGTTTTTGGTTTAATATAGGCTATTCTTATATAAGACTGTCAATTATCTAAATTCATGTTGGTTTAAATTTTATTTGTTCATTATTTATTAAGTTGGACTTGGTCAGAACTGTTTCAAAAATAGTTACCTGCATGATGCCTGCTGCCTTCGGGCTCAGTGATGTTGAATTTAAATGTCAATGAAAATAAAGACATGTTATGTTACATTGTGATGTAATGGTGTTTTCTGGAAGGGACTAAAGAACAAATAATTTTTATGAGCTGAAAGGCAGAATACAAATGTTTTTATTAAGTTAGATAAACATTATATAACAGTTTCAGGTTATGTTTTAGTGTTGGTAACACGTCCTACATTGTCCCACACAAATGTATAATCGTCCCACATTTGGTTTGTTTGATGGTGGTCACCCTATGAGTAAATGATGACAGAATGTTCGTTTTTGGGTGAACCATCCCTTTAAGACAATCTTTATGAAGTCATCAAAAGTTTAGTCAGATTCTTTCTTTTTAGTCGCCTTTCTTTTGACAAAATGAGGTTTAACAGTGTTCTCTGTTCACTAAGCTGTTAACCTCAACAACAGCTTTGGGTTTCAGTTGAGGAAATGAGCACCAACGTCAGTCATCCTCAAAGGCGTTGAAATCAGGCGTTCCTACGCATTTTATACACTAAAGTAATTGTCATTCATTGTGAAAGTGAACATCGTGAGAGTGTCTTTAAGCCACAGCGTATCTCTTTGGTGACTGGTGAAAATGTTGCATGCGACATAAAACATTATGGCTCACTCACATCAGGAAATGAACAGTAAATTGAGATACTCATTTGAATCTACACGTCAGTAAACCTAAGATACCACTGATACCAAAGGCACCAACATGCAAATGACCCTTCCAAATGGCATCAGTATATCAGCGCGTGCCTCTTGAACTGAGCTACTGATTACAGTTATGGTGGAATATGAAGCTGATGTTTTGCATATCAACATCTCACTGAGTCTCTTCCTGCTCTGTTTTAAACTCTTGCTGTGTAGAGTTGCATTGTATTCTTAACTAGAATTTGTAGTTTAATTCTCTAAAATATCTCACACCACACTATATGTTATAGCCACTTAACATCCTTTACAGTTTACACAGAGATCCAGGTGCTAGTCCACTTAAGCTGACTTGAGTTGTTTTATTGCAGAATAGATGAACTGTATAAGATCTTAATGGTGCAAACTAGAATTTATTGCTACTGCTAAACATTTTTTTTTACATAATTTACAGTTTAAAACAATGTTATCCATCCATTTTGAAAACCACTTGTCCTATGTAGGGTCGTGGGTATATTATATTTTATTGTGTTATAATATTTTGTATGTCATCCATCCATCTAATTTGCATACCGCTTTGTCTATGTCGGCTCTTATTATATTATATTATATTATTATCCATGCATTATGCAAACCGCTTGTGCTTGGCTAGTTTATATTATATTGTATTGTATTGTATTGTATTATATTATATTATATTGTAGTTAATGTAACTTGCTCTACTTTGGAAAACTGTCCTTTATGACTGAATATCATTTTCACTCTGAAATGCTCCACATTACAGTAAAATTTTTACTCCAAGAAATCACCCTTTATCTTTTGCTAACGCTCAGAAATGGTCATCAAATATAAAATGTTGATTAGCCATAAACATTTTTTAGCCTCAGTCAGATGGCTTGGAGTTGTCCTGCATACAGATCAAACATTGAAATGACAACAAAACACAGGTGTTTCTAATGGCCTAGTTTCGGTGTGGCTTGTTTATCAAGGATGTTTGCATGTGTGTAAACCACCTGAAGCCGTTCCTAACGTTCAGCTTCCTTTAAGCCATTGATTCTGTCAGTCAGTCTTTGTGAAGCTGTGCAGGTCAACATTCTAGTCATTGAGCACATGACTGTGTCAAGCCACTGTGAAAATGCTATCAGACCTGATTTGGCAATGCTACGTCGAACAAGAAGTCCTATTGTTGACGAAAATGGCACACCTTTACTAGCTAGACTATAACTCATTTTGTTTACTTTAGTATAATCTGAATGCATATCTATAAATAACATTACTCTCTGTACAAGAGACCTCATTGTTTACCACCCTTTTTTGTGTGTATGTGTGCTTGCAGACATACGGACTGCATCACCAGAGTGAGAACTCGGTGGAGATGTGCACCTTTGTTTGCAACGTTCATGAAGACAGTCCTGCCCAACTTGCAGGCCTTAAAGTCGGTAAGTGCGCTCACATTAACACCACCCTTAATGTTTGCTCATTCAGTCCCGCTCTAGACCAGCATTTGACACCGAGGCTAGAATATTCAGAGTAGTCCTCGGGGTCAAAAGGAGTACATTTCAAAGCAATAACAAGGATCACTTTCCTTCATCCACCTCTTGAACGTCCTGTTTTGTAGTAAAATTAGTCTGTGTGAACGGGAGTAATATTTCAGAAGGCTTGCTTTCTGACTCTTAGATCTCGTCAATCTGTCAACAGCAGAACAGCCCTACTGTTCAAGCAAGAGCAAATATCACAGGTCAGCACCCACGTAGACAGTTGATGGATTTTTACTCTTTCAAACTGTAAAACAGAATACAGTCGAGTCACTCTGCGTTTTGTTTTTGTGGGCTGCATGAACATTTCTGCTGTTCATAAATCTTTCATCCTGACATAAATTCAACAGCTCCATTTAATTTTTGATTTTGGAATATATAAAAGTATTTATATATATATATATATATATATATATATATCTCAAATACACTACGTCAAAATGTTTGGGGTCAGTAAGATTTTTTTTTATGTTGTCAAAAGAAGTCTTATGCTCACCAAGGCTGCCTTTATTTGGTCAAAAATACAGTAAAATCTGTAATGTTGTGGAACATTACATTTTCAAGTTAATTTATGTATGTCTTTATAGTTTAATCCTTATAGAAAGTTATAAGCAACTTTATTTAGAAAATATTGACAAGTAAAAAAAGATAGTTTTCTAAAAATACATATTTGTCTATGTCCTATTATGCCACATTCAGGCTTTTATGAAATGTTACCTCTTGAAATTTAATACACAGAATCTGCATTCTTTTCTATAATCTCTACGAGAAAAAACACTTCTGCATCTAAAATATCCGTTTACTCTGTCCTAGGATCAGTTGATCTTCTCCTAGCCCAAAATATAACAATTATGATTCATAGATAAACTGATGTCAGATCAGTTGTAAACAGGAACTCCTCCTCAGAGTTGCTGTGCGTGTGTGTTGGTTTCGCTTCCTGCATTCCCTGCATGCTTTGCGCTATTGTCGCCTTTGGTCTGTCTCTCAAAAGCACATGAACTCATCGTTCTAAGACAAGAAAACACCAAACTCTCCTAGGACAAAAGGAATTGTTTCATTACATATTGATGTGTGAAGTCATGTGAGAAGAAAAAGAAAACAAGAAGATATAATTTATTCCAATGGAACACAAAAGGAGGCGTTTAGCAGAATGGTTGCGCTGCTCTTTTCTGTACAATGAAAGTGAATGTGACGTCAAGTTTTATAAAGGTTCAAATAAAGCACAATAACAGTAGTCCATTCAACTTGTGCACTATTTCAAGTGTTCAGAAGCCGTACATGAGCTTTCTGTGAGTAACGGACTAAATCTGAATGTGTTCACTGAAAATGTTTCCTCTGAACTCTTGCGTAGCACTTGTGGTCACCATTCACCTTTATTGTGTTGAAATTGGACATTCTGCAATGTGTCGTCTTTTGTGTTCCTTAGAAAGTCAGTCAATACAGGTTTCAAAATACACGAGAGTGAGTAAATAATCATGACAGAATTTACATTTTTGGTTGAACTATCACTCACGGCAGCACAGCACACAAAATGTTCGTATACAGTTTCCAATCAAATCAGTTCTCAGTTGAAAACTCTTCTCTGGGCTTTGTAGGAGACACAATTGCCAGCGTGAACGACACTTCTGTGGAAGGCTTTCGCCATAAAGAAATCGTCCAGCTCATTAAATCATCAGGCAACGACATTAGGTATGTAGATGTTCAGCGTTCTTCCATGTCTGATAAGCAAAATAGTCACATTTGGCCCAAAATAGAATGGTTTTAAAAGTTTAAATTGAAACTAAATTGTTTTGAGTGTACTTGTGGTCTTTTCTCATTAGCTTGAAGCAATAGATCTGCTATTACTTGATTGGAACCACACTTTCCGTCCCCCCGTTTATTTTCTGTTTAATAAAAGATGAAAGGCCAGTGAAAATGAACCTCCATTTATAAAGTGTAGATGTGAACCACATGAATGCATAGCAGTTCATGCCTTCCCTCTCCACGGCTTTTAACTCAATTATTTCCACTTTTAAACCTGGGGTTATGCTGTAAATGAGAGTTTACAGCAGCCCAGTAAAAAGAGGTTCCCGCTTCATATCCATATCACCAATGCCGGTCTTGAAATCATATACATTTGGGGGAAGGGGAGTTTTAAATTACCACTAAGCTCATATTCAGACACGTTGTGGTCTGAAGTCTGTTTTAAAGAGCTATTTGACTTTAATTGGTGTGTTTATTAGATTGAAGGTTTGAAGACATGTAATACTGCACAGCATAGGAAATGACTTTGTCATGCAACACTGTGTTATTTTGTTCCTGCATCTAGGCTAGAAACGGTCTTCAGCAACTCTATTAGAAAAGCGGAACTGGAAGCCCGACTGCAGTATCTAAAGGTAAGTCGCATGCACGCATCAAGCAGCGTGTCATCTCAGATACAGAGACGTTTACAAGTGTTGTAATGTAAGCCCAGCTTTAACACAGCTGCCCCGGCCTGGCACCAAACACTAGTGCTGATCACACCTGTTTCCTCTCACACCCCACCTGTTCCAGTGACAGTCCAGTCTTAATCCTCGCATACCGCAGTACAGCTGAAAAGAAGCACGGCACAGTTTTACATTCCTCAGGACATTCTCATATTATGTGTAAAAAGATGCCTAGGCTATAAAGTTTAACTACAAAAAGAATACGCTTTCATTTTGGTACTCGCTTCTGCAGTTTTTGAGAGTAGCTGAATCACGGTGATGGTGAACATTGGTTATATATGTGTTCGTGTCATATTTGCTACACAGCTCTTTTGAATTCACAGTTGTATATCAGACATGCACAAGCTCTCTTTTATAAATATTATAATATTAACTGAGCTGATGATGATGTAACTAGACGGGTAGAGTTTTGCAATCGTTGATTGGAGAGCTTTAAACCAACCTGTTTTGACACAAACACCATTGTCATGGTTGAAAGAAAATAATTTATTTAAATGCAAACTAAAAAAAACTAATTTAAAGTCAACCAGTCGAGTAGTAGACCGAAATGTCTAATATCTACCAATTAAAACAAACGGCTAATGGTAAAATAATACCATTATTACTACAATACATAATACTAATGTTTAATTTTGAATGCTAATTTACTTTGTTTTACATTTAGAGTACATGTGCCATAATGTTACACTCACGCTTCAGGTTTTGCTGAGTTATTGTTAACTGGAACGATTAAAAATTGAAATGGAAATAAGGCTAATTTCCATTAAGTTGAAGTATTAAAATTACTAAAACTAAAACTGTGAATAAAAAATAAAAAAATTATTAAAGCTTATTAAAAACACAATAAAATGGCACTGTCACATAACACAATGACTATAAATTAAAATGAAAACTGAAAAAGTAACAGCCAATTCAAAACCATAATAAAAACTATAATAGTATATAAACAATACTTAAAGTTAATATTTAAAAAGACCAATTTAAACCCTGTTAAATGTAATCTTTTGCGAACCTTAAAATTAATATTAATTTTTCACACCGTACATAATAATGTTGTGCTTCTTAAATTTACTTGTCTTGTATCATTTAAAACAATTGATTTTAGTTTTATTTTATTTTTTTATTTAAACAAAACAGTATAGAAGAATTATAATCGGCTATTTAACAGTTATCTTCCATAACATGAAAATAATGATCTGCTCTTGACTTTGACTATCGGTGCATCCCTGTAAAATACCTTCCATGACTTTTTATTTATTTTATTCAGTAGAATAACAGATAAAACCAATCGAAACCACAATAGTTACAAAAGGTAAAAAATCATGACAAACCATCTTTTCATTCATTGCTTCAACAAATTCACTTTGCGAAAAGAATTATGATTTAAAAAACGGAGCCAGACAACAAAGAACTCTGCATTTAGTTCAAATTTGATGGCTTGTTGATTGGAGAAGTAGCAACAGAGAACTGTGAGCTAAGTCTGACCTCACTGACCACACACTTCCCTGTTCTCTGATGATGATGATGGGAAAAAAGTAAATGAACAGAACAGAAATGACACGTGGAATGACTCTTACTGTGTATTTTGTCTCCTCAGCAAACCCTGCATGAGAAATGGGATGAATACAGATCTCTAATGGTGCAAGAACAGCGGCTTGTGCATGGTGAGTTTTAGCACATGATAGCAATCTTGCTAACCCAAGCCTTTGAATAAGCCACCAATTTCTTATGAGGTTTTTTTAATAGCGTGCAAAGGTTTGACATATAACATCTGAGCACTTCTGCATGTATTTATGTTCCACACAACACTTGTAAGCACAAGGTTGCATTAGACACTTAAAGATAAATGAAGAGAACCATATTTAGAACAATATGCTAGTATTTTTCCGGTATGACTAAAGCTCAAACTAAATGCATTAGCATACCAACATAATACTGTACTATTCTGCAGAATCTCTTAAAGACTAATTATTTAAAAACATCTTAAAGCGGAGAGTAATTTTCCTTGAATGCAAGACTCTACAGGCAAAAACTGTTTGTTTTTTTGTGCACTGGTCGATTTTGAGCATTTTGCTTTCCATAACGTGTTTGTTCAGAAATGGAAGAAAACATGCAAAATACACTTTTATTTTATCGCAATTCATCTATTTGTGCACAGAAAATGCCATTTCAGTAGTACTTAACATACACCAAACATTTAACCGTTTTATTTTGATCTATATTCTGAAGGTTCTTTACATATCATTTCCATGCTTTTCATTCCTAAAAACATAGTCATTTTTTTTTACAATATATTCTGATTTATTGAATGATAAAGAGATATCAAAAATACCTATGACTCTATAGGGGCTTTTCACACTTATAATTAACTTTATACAAATAATTAACCCTGGGTCATCATAAACCCTGGGTAAACGGAATCCTTGCTTCACGTTTCACTTTGCTTATAAAGTATCTGAGGTTAACAATTAATCCTTGGTATTCTTTCGCTGCCGTTTCACACTGTACATTCCTAATCCCAGTGTTAACGTCCATATTTGTAGTGTCAGCTGCGTTTACATGGACACTTATAATCGGATTGACGGCTCAATCGGACTGAAAAACCTTCATGTAAACACCTTAATTGATCCGATTGAGCTTGATCCGATTGAAATTTCGATCGGATTGAAAGGGGTGGTTTACTCCTTTTGTAATCCGATCGAGAGAACATGTAAACACTTGATCGGATTGAAAACCGAAACTTAAAGGACTGCGCATGTGCAATGACGTTGAAATAGTGTAATGACGTATGACGCGTGGAACAAGCTGTTCTTCCTGTTGAATAAAGTGAATATAAATGAGTGTTCCGTCATTAAAAAATTCTCATTTCACTCAGCGTCTGTGAAGTGGAGCAGGACAACGTCCCACCAGTGCTTGTTTCAGATTATCATCCATGGACGACAGGTTTTGGGCGCGTGGTTTTACTGCGTGATCAATAGCAGCACAAATCATGACCAGAGACGGATAAATATTAAGTCTGCTGTTTAAAAAAAATAAAGAACCAATAAAGGAGAATACTTATGCGCGAACAGCGGCATATTCGTGCAGTGTGCGTATTTCAAAAAATCAATTCCGATTTGAATCTTGTGACATATAAACGCGCACATCAACACGATTATTTTATTTATAGTTCATGTAAACACCGTGTTCGGATTCATCAATCGTATTGATTTCATTCCGATTGTGTCCATGTAAACGTAGCTAGTAGCTGATTAGACTGGCGCTTCCCGCACACAATGGGTCTCATTCATGCAACATTCGTAAATATACGAGTAAATATGCGAGTGATTTGCGCGTAAAGAGACCTTCCCGAAAACTCTTCTCCTGACTCACAAATACTTCGTAAACGTCAGATGTGATCGTGAAGTGTGTGTGTGTTAATGAATTTTAATCAGTCGTAAATGGGATGCGCGTGCACGTTCATTCTCAATTACCATAAATCCCGCCCATTAAATCCGACTGACAACTATATATGGGCATCATATTATGACATGAATGCGAATGAAAAAGACAAATTTCTCAGATGCAGAAATTGAAGTTTTATTATCAGAAGTTAATTCAAAACGCCACATTTTATTTTCAAGTGTACATAGTGGCGTATCGGGTCCTAAAAAAAAGGAAGCTTGGCAGCAAATTTCAGATGCAGTCAATGGAGTTTCATCTGTTAATCGAACATTCCCAGAAGTGAGAAGAAAATGGTTCGACATTAAGCTTGAGAGCAAAAAACGAATTAGTTCACTTCGGAAAAATCGTATTAAAACTGGAGAAGGACCACCATCGCAGATGCTATTACTGGCTATCATAATAAGAAAAAACGTATGTAATTACTATATATAATATTTTTTCAAAATGCTGTGTAAATATGTACCCGATTAAGGTGAATTAAAATGCAGCCTTATTAATGAGCAAAACGTTCGGGTGTTAAGCGCATTATTTACGCGTAGCTGGGAGCAGGTGTAGATTTCTTGCGTACCAACTAACATTTGGAAAATACAAACATTTTAATGAATCCGAAAATTTACGCCAGAACCACTTTACACACGATTTACACAAAAATTCGTTCTGCTCGTGTTTCATGAATGAGACCCAATAAGTTTACATAACGGCCTTGCCATTGTGCATCCTCATATTATATATTGCCGAATGTACTGAATGGAATTTTCAGACTATACGAATGAAACGTTCTCCTCTTCACTCCAATTGTGTTTTCAGTCACTATTTTACATTTTTGCCGGGGTTAGATTCAGATTTCTTTGTAAATTTTTACATAAATTAGATAATGTCTTATTTGCATATTTCAACATGACAAAAATGTTTGCAATTCTTAATATATTCGGGCATGTAGGGAAGTGTTTTTTTTTTAACCCTGTTCAACTTGGGTGTCTTGCTTTAAACATTACCAGAGGTTAATTTATCTATCTGTTTTCTCTCTCACAGGCATCGTACTGAGTGACGTGGCTGTTTATGAGTCTCTGGAGTCAGCTGGCGTGTACGGTAGTCTGGGAGCTCCGAGCCCCGCGGCCATGCGCGCGTTACATGACACCGGTAGCACGAGCAGCAGCGTGAGCCACCTCAGTGCCGCCACGGCCGAGGACGATCCACTCTACCAAACCTGCATCTACCAGGGGGAACGTGGCAACAACACCAGCAACGACGAGCTCGACACAAACCAAGTGAAATCTCAAAGCGGCCGTCTACGGATCACCCGACCCGCCAGCGAGCTCTTCGCTACTGCCAAGACAACCCTGACCCGCAGCGCCAGCACACGCAGCTACATGAGGGGCCCGGCATCGTCCTCTGTGCCTAATGGAGAAAAACAGCAGTGCGGAGGGTTCAGCACACTGCAGCGCAAACCCAAACAGAAGAGCTTCAGGCGGAGGCTGTTGAAGTACATCCCCGGACTAAACCGACCCCTGGAAGAGGAGGAAAGCAAACTGTGAGAAACTAAAACAGACTAAAATTCAAAGACTCACTTAGCCAAAGACCTAATGTTTAAAATGTAAAATGCATCCAAAAAAGCAAACTGAAGACCAAAATTGGAGGCCAAGACAAACCAAAGAATCTAGTGATAAAAAAAAGTGTTTTCAAAAATCGAGAGCCCCGTTCATTTCCAATGTTTGGTTGAAATTAGAAGTAATTTAGTTTGTGTGCCAAAAGTTTCCATTCTGAATACAAAACATTCACTCAAGATTTGTTGGGCAATTTAAATGTTTGTCTAAAATGCTGAGTAGATGTGGATACGCTTCTATTTGTTGCTGGAAAATTGTTTCAAATTCTATAACCAGTAATATAACAGTTAACAAGACATAAAAATATCGTGAAAATGTTGACAAAAAAACAACCAATTTGTCTTAATTACTTTGTCAACTCCTTAAACGTTATTAACATTGTTTAACTTTATTTCCTGGTGCACATTTTTCATCTAAATCAAGAAGTAAATGTTTGTACATATTTTGTTAATGTTTAAGTTATTTATTTAATGTTTTTTTCCCCTGTTTTTGTGAAGTTTTTTTGTTATTTGAAGATGTACAAAATGAAGGATTTTTCTTATTTGATCATTTATATTTGAATATACTTTGGCCCTGAAGGATATTTAATAAGTGCCTGTTGGCATGTATGTGTAAATAACTTTTCTATTTTTTGAAAAATAAAAGGATTTTTCCCTTATAATTTCTCTAGTATGTTTTTTCTTTTTTTTTCTTTTGTATGTTGATTCATATTGCCATTTCTCAGGTTATTTTACCCAGAAGTCCACTTGACAAATACACGGCCATTTGAGCACAAGTGTTCTTATTGTGTTGGACGTCTTTGATTTCTTACTAAAATATTTTTCTTTGCACTTACGATACCGGCAGCACAAAGGACTGCAGCCTAATGTGCTATCCTAACCTCAAAAACAACAGCTTCCTCTGGGACAGAGACTGTGTGTTTTGTAGTATGAAGGGGACTGGTTACATTCCTCTAATGCTTGGCTCTGTGAGACCTTCAGTGATGTCAAACAAATTCATTGTAGGGTCGCTGTTAGGAATATGCATTGGAATGTGCATCTAAAGAGTGACCCCAGGATTCCAGACCACAAGCCTTGATTCTCTTCCTTTAGGTCAGAGCTGAACCCTTGCCCTCTGCCTGCACACACAAACACGTTCCCCCATGGTGCTTTGACAAGACACAAACCGCATCATCATCCCAGTGTAGCGCCTGACCTTCCAGGTCACAACACCCCCCCCCCCCCCCCCCCCCCCTTATTTTCTATGGCTCCCTTTACGTTGTTTCTCTTTAGTCTGCCTTCACAGCCGGTACCCGTTACGTCAGAGCCTCTTTGGATGGTCGCTGGTGTCAGTACTGCGTAACTCCCTGTGTCTTGATTAGCTATTGTTTCGTCTTCAGTTATAGAGACGGGTGTGTGGGTAACTTGTCAGCTTAAGACATAATTGGGTTTTTGAGCAGATTTTGAAGGCTGAAGTCATTTTAAGTCATGACGGTTGTAAAAAAAAAGTGAATGCATAATTAGTTTTGAAGACAAGGGGACCTAAAGCAAAGCCATGAATGGGCCATTTAATGGTTGGGCTAAACAATAGGCTGACAGTGGGTTGCATGTAATTAGCACAGCAAGAGAGATGGGAGCTTGGTACAGACGGGACACTAGAGTTTATGTATACGCATATGTATATTTTAGTGATGTTTCCTAAAGTAAGCATTGGTATTATTATTGCTTTTACTTGAGTTTGTTCTAAACCACTATTAAAAAATGTAAACATTGATGTGTAACTTGTTTGTGTGCTATGGACTGATACTTAAAATTGATTAGAAAATCTCATACAGTATTTGCATTAAAGAAGCGACCTGAGGTATATACTGGCCAGAATATCAATGTCAGAGAGACTTGATAGTGGACTTTTACATGGGCCACCAAGCAACCACCAAACAAACGCAAAAGGACGTGCTAAAAACCATATAAGAACGCTTTGGCAACCACATAGCAACGCTCAACCAACCACCCACACACCCTTGTAACATTGGATAAGTTTTGCATAGGAATTTACCCGGGAGCGTATCCACGTATTTGTCCGTAAAATGTGTGCATAAAAACATTTTTATGATTCAAATTCGCACTACTGTGATTTTTTTCATAATAGTAATGAAAATCGTGTTTTTTATTATTCAAATTCGCAAAATTAATCTGAATTAAATTAAAAATCAAAATAAACTAAATCTACACGTACGCGAAAACAAGCAAGAGTAGGACCGATTAATTTTTGCAGAAGGCCTTAGCCAGTCAGGAGGACACGGTGCGTTTACACCTGTCCACATAAGTGGCTTCTGTATCTGGATAACAGATCGGATCTCGTAACTTATTCCCGCGAGAAAAAAAACAGCGGAAAAAAAACAACAAAAAAAGACACGATGCAAAAATGAATTGCGTTGACATCCGATCACAATGCATCCTCGACTTCCTCCGAACCTGGACACGCTAATCGGATTATATTCCGATCACAAGCGCGTGTACACTTGGCTTTTCAGTGTGTATATGGACAACATCCGGATACAGGTCGCATGCTAATGGCAAGTGTAAACGCTGCCTTAGCCTATATTGATCAGTTTGGACTTGTTTTATGCAAATTACTACCTGCAGGCACGCGCCCCTTCATATTGAGTTCATCAACATCAACATAAAACGAGGTAATGTGTGTGCGTTTTGCTCAAAGTTTTGCACGAAAACGTAAGTCTGTGCACATAAATACGCAATTTGTTTGCAGTCATTAATGAATGAGGCCAATAGTCTTCATAAAGTCCTAATAGAGAGTGTGTGGTTGTTAACCTGGGAAAGTCGATAAACAGTACCAAAAGTCAAGAGGCAATTACATGTTCAGCACCAACAGCATACATTTGAGTTAATGGGGAGAACGTTTTGGTGAAAATCAGTTCAGTTTATGCACAACGTCTTTTCTCCCTAGACGCTGACGATGCAAAACTCGAGAGACTTTGCCAGTGTTTCTGAACTGACTGCATCCTTAATACTGAATGTTTCCAACATTCACACAAAACAGTCTGTGTCTCTGGTCTATGTGCATGTTTTCCATTAGAGCGTGTTATATAATAACTTGAGAAATAGGCCAGAATGCATTGACTTTCATATGCATTGAATTATCCTGGTGAAATTAACTTTTTTTTTAAAATTTCATTGGAGTTTCAATTAAATCAGTTTGAACTTAAACCACATAATATATAGACTTCAAATAAATTGAGAAGGTTTTGCTGTTGCCTAATTTTGTAAAGGAACACAACTATTGGCTCTGATTTTTAAAGCATAAAACTGCTATTAAAAATAAGAAATGGAAGTCTGTCTTCCAACATCTCTATGTATACAGCCGTGTTTTTTCATTACTATTTTCTTGTCTTAACAACGTTTACTCTCACGTTTTGTGAGTTTGAATTAAACAGCTCCTATCTTCACTGTATGCATCAGCTTTTTTCACACTGATATTACAAGAGCAAAGCTTAATTCTGTGTGGGCGAAATGGACCCTTGATCAGTGTGATGCGATATTAATGTCCGTTATGACAGGAAGTAAATGAGATGAGGGTGTTTGGTTGAAACCCAGACTGTCTCTTTAAGAGCTTCTTGTTCTGGGTTTTGTGTCTCAAGGGTGTAAGCTACAGATTCGTGCAACAACATCCCTCCAAACGGCCAATATCTGCATGTTTAGTAAATAAATGATTACATAAGTATAAGAGCAGAGAGGATTTTCTAATCCCCATCCATTGTCACTACTTTTGTCAGTAGTATTACTTCAAAATATGTCTAAATTGATTTGTCCCTGTGTAAAATGACTATCACAAAATATGTAATCTATTTTTCATTTTTGTAAAAAAGAGATTATAGCAATTATAGAATGCCGATATTACAAATAATATAAAAGATTAATTGATAAACAGTAACAATCGTTACATCTTTTTGCTGACAAAAAGTGCAAAAGAATATTGTAGCAGCCCACTAGTGTGTTTTGTTGCATGTTGCTAAGGAAGTTGAATGGATTGATAAATGTTGCATTTTGGCGTGCTCACGTGAACATGAGAGAGTACAGATACTCAAGTCACTTGTGCAGACAGGATGTGGCAGAGAGATTGTGAAGGAAATGTATCACAATGCAAAGCTGTCTGGTGAAAAAGAGACTGTAACTCTTTCCAGAGAAAGAAATGTTTTTTTTATCTAGTAGTCCCATTTGAAGGGGATTCACAGGACATTATACATAATGTTTCGAGAAATCAAAGTAAAACCTCTTTTCCCCCTGAAAAGTTCCCTAGATTAAAACAAGACATATTTAGTCAGTAGCACATCACTTGATTCTATTTTTTCTACTTCAGTAATTACCAACAATGTCATTGGTGTTTTTCCCCAGTTTATTTCAGTAAACCTATGCTGATCCTTCTATTGCTTTTATATAATAGGAATGTAATTAATTTAATGAAGGTAAATACTTAGTCACCATAAAATCTAAATTGACAATTCTTATTTTTATGGATATTGCAGTATTTTTTATAAATGATTTATCTGTGCACTTTAATTTGTTCATTTTTTACAAATCAAAATAACTTCTCTTCCCTCTTGCATTAGGGTGGGAAAACCTGTCTCTCACATAACATCACAGCAATAGCAAACCACAACCATGCAATAAATTCCAGATGGACAAGGAATAGAAGTTCGCAACTTCTGTTTGATGCCAACTTTGTACAAAATAATAATAATACAACACAGTGGCAACATATTTAAATCAGTGGATCTCAACCTTTTTGACATCAAGGCCAGCGCAGCACAACCACAATGAAATGACCCACACCATAAATAATGCTTTACAATGAACTCTGTTAGAGCTACTTATCTGTTCATTAAAATACCATACTCACCTGTTGAGTAATAAAAACTGCACCTCCGCGTTCCTCAGTTCTCGCCATCTCTGAAAAGCCAAGCCAATGTTGATTCTCGTTTTATAATGAGCTCTGTCATGTTCTCTTTGTGCAAGCAGCCTCTCCTCTGTTTGCCGGTTTGTTTGTTTTTTGACAAGTGATTCCCCAGAGGTTTGAGATTGTCGTTCTCACACCATACATGCATCAAAGTAGGCAGAGCAACTTTTCTCAATTTATGGATATGACGAGAGATGCATGGACGAGTCACACAATAGGCAATTCTGCACAGAAAGCATCCCGCACTGTCTAAAATATAAACACTTATAATAGGCTTACTATAGTGAATCGGGGTAAGACAAAAACACGTTTTGGAAGAAGGATTTATGGTGTATTGACTTTTATTTAAA
Organism: Siphateles boraxobius; assembly: GCF_051911475.1. Classification (NCBI taxonomy): domain Eukaryota; kingdom Metazoa; phylum Chordata; class Actinopteri; order Cypriniformes; family Leuciscidae; genus Siphateles; species Siphateles boraxobius. The sequence goes on along the minus strand of NW_027509205.1, from coordinate 13,981,300 downwards.
CAAAAAAAGTTACATAAAGCGGTTACACCTTTAAGTCATCTTGAGGCCCCCTTGGAAGTTTTTTGAGGCCCCCTGGTGGGTCCAGCCCCCTGGTTGAGAAACACTTATTTAACACTATTGTATCATGGCAGCAGGTTTGGCAAAGCCAAGCATCACTGGCATTTTCTTTAAAATATATCAACATGTAGTTGCATTGCATTAAAGGTACAATATGCAGGATTTTTCGCCACCAGGGGTCGCTGACCTCTTACAATAACAAAGGCGTATATTGATGACGTATATTCCACATTAAGCTGAATTATGGATCTTGTCAAGCTGATGGATCTTTTATAGATGAGTGAATACATTGATGTTTTTAATATGACTGTGGTATGAAGCAGGGCGCGATTGCTAGACGTATACCAGCGCCACACACAACGCGAGTCCCGCGGATATAAAGGAATAAGGACATTTCATTCTACCGAACTACACGCAAGTGCTGAATTAATACTCACACAGGTCAGTTTATTAGATGAATTAAACTTGAGGTAACGCAGCGCTGTTTCACTTGCTCTAAACAGTTACACGATCACACTAAACTGCATTTGAGTGTGTTGAATGTTGCTAGTTAGGTTGTTTGTTTGCTGTATGAGACTAACTAAGCTAGATCAACATTAGAATAACATACAGATCATATTCTAACATTTCATCATGTTGAACTAAATAACATTGATTAGTTTTATATACATTTGCTCACCTGTCTAATAAAGTGCATGCAACACAGGAGTCTCTGTCAAGTCGAAGTTAGTCGCGGACGTGAGGCTCTCGGCATCTCGAAAGATGCTGATCTTCATTTTAGTCCATATAGTCCATATAATTTTTGAACAAAACAACAACAGCGTGAGAGTCCTAATAGGTATAACGGGCATAACCCAGTTGTCCACGTCTGTCGCCATGGTTACTATGGCAGTGTGAGGTCAAACCTGGCGGAAACCGAGGGTAACGTGGATATGACGTCATTGACTGGCGGCGACTCACCCCTGCTCACACGTCCCGTTTCCTTGTTTAAAATCGCAATTTTCTCACGATTTACAAATATTTGGAAATATTTGGGATATTGTAAGTTTTGGGATATTTTACTGCAAAATTCTTACATATTGTACCTTTAATTCATTGTCAGTTTTCAAAAGTAAATGTGTGTGAACATCAATGAGGACATTAACCTGTAAAGTAGGTGTTGTTGAAAGCCTCTGTCATGCCTGAGGACTGAAAAGCAACATAAAGCACTTTCCTAACTACTATCCAAGCTCTGCACCGACTCACTCTTTCCACACACGGTGAGGGTACTACTTCCAGCTCATTGCCTAGTTGAGACAATATTCCCTCTGTCTACAGGGTTTAATATGACTTTGCCTTCCATAGCAGGTGAGTAAATAATGGCCTCATAACAAATGAACACATTCAAAAAACGAGCATCTGTGCAGCTTTATTTATGCCAATAGAAAATAGACCATCTCTGTTTTGTTGTTGTTCTTGTTGACTGATGGATAATTATGTCGTTTTCTCGTGTGGTGATTTGGAAATTTTGGTGATTTAATATATTGCTTGATTGGTAATGTTTCTCATACACTTCGCAAGCTACTATTCAGGTCAACATCTACAGTACACATTCATTCCAGTGCCCCAGGCTGTAACAGATGTGTAAATGTTTGTTAATTAGCGTTACTCCATCTCTCCAGCCTCTCTGTCTGTCTTTAGCAAACGGGTCAGTTAGACTATAACGTGTCTGCTGATAGCAGAGATTAAGAACTGGAGAAGTATAGACAGCTGCATGTCAGCCGCTCTCAGTGGAGTGAATTAAAGGAGAACTCCGGCGCAAAATGAACCTGGGGTGTAATAACACATTGGTACTGAGACTGTTCTCTGGGATTTGTTTTCATGATAATCGAGTGTAAAGGTTTTTATCTCTAAAAACTGTTTAGCTTATAACGCTAGTATATGGGGCATATAATAAGTAAAAAGAGATCGCTAGTTAATACTACTAACAAGGCTCAAAATAGCCCCACACTAACACGGTAGCTTAATGAGGGTCTCTACATACAAACCGAAGCACTGAGAACTTTGTAAGTGTACAGACCATAGACTGTAAAAAAAGATGGACGACGCTCCTTCGTTCTCTTCCATTGGCGAGAAGTGAAGCCGCCATTGTCCCGATATGGCGCTGACATCTTGAGTCTTGAGTCTGCGCAGTTGTGATTTTGGGACCAGACATGCGCAGTGGTGAGCAGGAAGTAAAGCCGCGAAATCAACGTCCCGCTCTGGTCCCGCCCTCACTCTCGCTGAATTAATCGTAAGCATATAATCTATAATTAATTATAGAAATTTAGATATCACATTTAAAGCTCCAATCTCCTCAGTCTTCCAAAGATCCCGAAAAAAAAGTCCGTTGTTGCTTCAGTGACTACTTTGCTCAGAGAACCTGTCAATCACAGCTGTCAATCATGTACGCCACAGCTCCGTTTTTATAGCATCAGATAACTAACTAAAAACAAACTTATTTTAGAAACAAACACTTAAAATTACATCAGCGTGATGAAAACTACAGTAAATGACAGAAACTATCTTTGGAAAAAGATATGCGAAGTGTAATTTAATTGTTTAGTTGGTCTCACGTCCCATTGAATACCATGGGGAGGCGGGGTTTATGAGCTATACTAGGACCAGTCACCGGGGGGCGATCGAGACGCTTTGGCTTCACTTTTCAGGGCTTGTACGGCACGCTTGGTACAGACAGTTTAATAATAATATACTTTATAAAGACAGTACCATCGCGGAGCCATCTTTGGGAAACAGTCTCGACCAGTCGAACCACGAACGCCGCGCTACGAGCTGAACAGTGACTTGGAATCTCACAGTTCAGCTCACTTAGCACGGCGTTAGTTGTTCGACTGGTCGAGGCTGTTTCCCAAAGATGGCTCCTGCCTGTATACGCGATGGTACTTTATAAAGTATATTATTATTAAACTGTCACTTACAAAGTTCTCAGTGCTTCGGTTTGTATGTAGAGACCCTCATTAAGCCACCGTGTTAGTGTGGGGCTATTTTGAGCCTTTTTAGTGGTATTAACTAGCGATCTCTTTTTACTTATTATATGCCCCATATACTAGCGTTATAAGCCAAACAGTTTTTAGAGAGAAAACTCTTTACACTTGATTATCATGAAAACAAATCCCAGAGAACAGTCGACTCTGTACCAATGTGTTATTACACCCCAGGTTCATTTTGTGCCGGAGTTCTCCTTTAAGAGCAACCTGATAAACAAAATGGGAAGCGCAATAGAATTCACATAAACCCTGTGGCTGTGAGCCAATACACTTATTAGGAGTGTGTGTCTGTGTGTGTACACTACAGGTGAAATAACTGAAGCCAGGATATGGAGGCCGTTGTCAAGCATTTAAACAGAAGACTATCTAAATTGCACTCCATCCTGTATTTTGCCACAGTCTTAGTTCCTCATTTTCAGTGGTTTTATGATGACAGAACCTCTCTGATAGTGGTTATCAGCATAGACGTCAGTTCTCGAGTGGACGCCATCTGCCTGCCATTACAACCGTTTTTCCTCTCATCTTTTGCACAATGTTTGTCTGGTGCTGGTAAATCAGTGTGCTCCTGGTTAAAAGATTATATTGATTGCCATGACAGCCTTTGAGACAGGAAAGCCATCTGACCAGTGGTCATATAATAATTATATGGCCTATTATGTGGAAAATATGTGTGTCATTACTTGGGTTACGTAGATGAAAAATGGGAATTTCACAACAATTCTTACAGCTTTTTATAGAAAGTCCCAAAAGAAATGGCAGGAAGGGAATGCAGGTTGTTGGTGAGGCAGGAAGCTGGTGAGTCTATTTGACATAACAAGCACTGATAAGTAGGTAACTTAAAAAAGTTTCAAAAAAAAAAAAAAAAAGACTAACGATTTCCTCATTAAATGCTTGAGGTCAAATTACAAACTAAAAGGAGCAGCAAATATTGCTGTTCTTCGATTATTTTCGATGTACACAGGTTGCAGTTTTGGAGGGAGTAAATAAGGCTGATGGCACCAATATGACAAGGATATTATGCTTTCTGTTTTTCCATGGCATTCTTGGCATATTAAATAGTTAGAGTAGCCTATAGTATGCTATTCCAAATTCAGCAAAACAGTCCAAAATTCCTTGCTCGCAAATGTCTTGGAAAAAGTGTGAATTATGGTGGAGTTGTTGCGATATGACAAAATTAAATATATTTAAACAGCTTTTAAATGCAAACATTTCAGTAACCACAATCATTTGAATTGAAAGTTTTTAGAAATGTGCTTTTAAATACAGTTTTCTTTATGTTCAATATCAAAACATAAGTAGGCTACTGCTGTCATTATTATGACTTTATAATATATTTACATACCATAAATACCTCATGTAAACTTTCGTTTTTTTGTTTATAAGTCTTTAAGATAGTAGACTGTTAACTAACTGTGAGAGGCTGCCAAAAAACAATTCGCGTTTCGCAGATCGACAGATTGCACACCGAAAATTAAATAAAATACTATAGAAAGTCTGGTAACAGTTTATGGTCCAATTCTCTCTATTAACTAGTAGCTTATTAGCCTGCATATTATCATATATTGGCTGTTTATTAGTACTTATAAAGCACATATTAATGCCTTATTATACTTCACCATATTCTGCATCCCTTAATCCTACTCAATACCCAAAGTTAACAACTACCTTACTAATTATTAATAAGCAGTAATTAGGAGTTTATTGAGGCAAACGTCGTAGGTAATAGTTAGTTAATAGTGAGAATTGTAGCCTAATCTAAAGTGTGACCGAAAGTCTATAGAATTTACACATTATTGCACATAATGTGGGTTTATTTTTGTGACTGTATTGTCCTGTGTATTGTTTCTCTACAAGAGATCAAAGATACATATCGCCCCGTGGAGATCAGAGGGAAGACACTGTGTACTTGTGCACGTCTGTTTGTGCCTCGTGAATGGTGCAGTCTCTACTTGGTTATTAAAGGAAACGAACACATGCATTAGTAGTAAAAGCTTTCCCTCTCAACATTAAAAGGAAATGTCTTTGCTAAAACTAAGGCACACACTAAAGAAAGGATACTTCAACATAATAGGGCCTTGCCTTGCAGTGAATGGATTTTAGAACTGTACACTGAGATATTATTTTATGCTTTGCTGTTACTACTGTTGTCCAAAAACACCACAAGTGGAACATAATGTCCAGCCAGGTCTCACTAATTGAATGTTGTTGTGTGTGTTTGAACAGCTTGGCTCTGCTGATCCATTCTGTAACACTGGTGAGCGTGTTTATCAGGGGGTCGGGATGTGTTGATTCATCAGGGTTTTCCTAGAGGCCAAAGACATCGTTGCGTTCCAAGACTGAGAGGAAGAGAGCTGAAACCAAGGAACTTGGAGATACTGTACATCGTTCCCACGTGTCTCCCTGTGTAAATTCCAGATGAAGTAGGTCATCTTGACCAGCTGCCTTTTATCACACTACTTACTGAACTATCACTGTCACCCAATATTAATGAACAGATACTTCAACCAGCCAATCAGAAACAGAAAATTGTTATAAAAAATGTAAAATGTTTTTTGACTTTATTTGGAATGTTCATGTTCAGGGATATCACATATTTTATCCGCAGTTAATAAGATTGATAAGAATACCATGGACTTAAATTGAAGAATGTACCCAAGCTATTTGGGCTTCTGTTATTTAGAAAGTTTTAATGACTATAAATATTCGATGACCATGAATCACAGAAAGTTTTTTATTTTTTAAAGAAATTAATACTTTTATTCCAAAAGGACACTTAAAAATGAATAAAAGTTACAGTAAAGACAAATTTCTTGATCAGAAAATCAGCATATTAGAATGATTTCGGAAGGATCATGCTACACTGAAGACTATGCTGAAAATTCAGCTTTGTTATCACAAGAATAAATTACTTTTTAAAATATATTAAAATAGAAAACAGTCATTTAAAATTGACTGCTGGGCATAAGAGACTTCTTTCCTACATACAAAATCTCATTAGCTTATAATGCCAAAAGGGGGCCTTCAAACACATATTGACCCACTGGCTGTCTCACGTGACAGTTGGTCATACCATCGATTAAAAAGAGACAAATATGCATATTTGCATGACCTCTGAGGTCAGGATATTTATAAAGAGCAAGAGCATAAGGTCATTTAAGGCTATAGAGATGTACTAAAATCAGAAATTAGACATTTGTTTGGATCCGACAGAGAAGTGAAACACCTCTAAAAATCCCTGTTCCAGCAACTGGTGATGTAGTGACATAATGTTATTAGTCAGTGTGTGAGATATGAAAAGTGTAAATGATGAGGCTGAATTTAAAAAGTAATAATGACGACAACGAAAGAGGCAGATGGACGGATGCGAGCAGCAGCGTCGCGCTGTTATCACGTAGGCGTAGGGTTCTGTGGAGCAAGAGGAAGCTCTGTGGTTTCTGATTGGTTGCCTCAAGTTTTCCGTTTGCTGAGAGATCTGAGATCATGATCATGATCTCTGCAGCCAGTCTGATTTAGACATGGAGAGGTTTGTCACCTCAACATTGGTTAGTTACATCCGTATGTCTTGAGGTACATACCGTAGGGCTAAAACATTCTGTCATTCGGTCTGACTTTAATTATAGATGAAATAAGTCTCTTATGAAACACAAAAAGATTGAATAAGTTCCCTATCCTTCCCCCAATTCTTCTTCCACTATTCAAATCTACTTGGCGACGGCAACCCAGAGTGAATCAAGGAAAAACTGAGGCAGTATCACAGTTGTGCTGTTCCTTGGAGCATCAACTTGAGTATTGGACTATGCAAGAAAAAAACTGAAAAAGACTGCTCGAATCTACATGAATGAGTCATAGATGGCGTTGATCCTGGTTTGGAGCGAAATCAGATGCAACGGTAGAGGTGTTGGCTGAGGCAGCGTCCCTCTTAGCACTTGCCGCCTCTCCTTTTCCTGGCTGAGCCTTCAGCTTGAGCCTCAGCGCAGCTTCCTGACTGTTTTCCTGTTCAGCTCTGGGAATGCAAACAACGTGCACCCCCACCCTTCACTGCTTCCCTGCATTTGGAAGTCCATAGTGACACCCAGTGTCTCGTATTAAAAGTTAACCCTGTAAAGCCTATTGTGTCATATTTGATAAACAAATTTCTAAGGCCTCTAAATTATCGACGTGATCAAATTGTCGCTGTACACAATCTACTGCATGCTCTGTTGTCTAAAAAGTTTACACTTTTTTTTGCAAGCACCGCCCCTTCAGGTGTCTTTTTGCTGTGAAATCCTTACTGATTTTAGAAATGATTTCTAAAAGTAACTTTAGAGTAAACATAAGAATAGCCTTTTTGTTAGTAATATTATTAGTAATATTTTAACATGAACATTCTGGATTGAAGCAACAGATTTATTTGAAATATGTTCAAATTTGAGTATCAATTTTGATACATCAGGCTTTAGAGGAACATTTATTTCTACATCACCTAATCATCATTTTAAAATAGGAGAGTGTAAAATATTATCTTATGCCAAATTTAAATATAACTAGACTTTCTAAACAAAATGTGAATTATAAGCAGCTCCCACAATACTAGAGTGTTTTGCTTGGTCGCAGATCATTGCAATGCACTTCATAAAGTGTTCCGAGTCATTTTACTGCATTGTTAGGTGGTTGATCCAGACAAAAAGCCATCAAAAGAGTCAGAATTATATTCTGGCCCCTTTAAAGGGCTCAGGTCACTTCTTAAACGCCAGACTACTACTTCAGGCTGAAATCTTTAGTCCGATCACAAAAGTAGTTTGGATAGCAAACACCACTAATAAGAAAAAAATAAACGCAAGTAGTCCAAAGAAACTGAAAAGGGTGCATGTAGACTCATGGTGTCTTATGGTTCCATCAAGTTCAAGTTGGAAAGTTGTAATTTAAGAGCATTTCTACAAAATGATGAATAAAGAATGAACATCGGGTGTTTTCGTTTCCCTATTGTAAAGTACGAATATACAAGTGAAAGGACTTCTTGAAGGTGAAAAAACAAGTAGGGCGGGGTTTGATTTTGTCCATTTGAGAATTAAAGGTGCAGTAAGCGACTTCTGAGAATCACTGTTGAACGGCTGATATTTGAAATCAACACAAACAAATACACCCCTCCCTTCATTGCTCTGCCCCCAAAAATCATGAACATGCAATGCAAGAGTGAATGTCTCTTTATCATAGGAGAAGCAAAGCAAAATAAAGCTTTGCGAAAAATAAAGCAAAGATGTCGAACGAACGACAAGGAATAACAAAAAATGAGAAATTACTGTTTTTGATTAAAGATTACGGGGTCTCATAAATTGGTTTAAAAAAATATATGTATATGTGTGTGTATATATATATATATATATATATGATGCACAACATTATCATAAACAGAAATATTGCAAGTTTTGGTTTTACTTGTTCTTTATGTAAGGAACTCATTGTTTTGTCATTGTGGAATCATTCAAGTCAAATGAGAAAAGTGAGAGATCAGAATGTAATCTCACACACTTGGACAGCCATTACACATTTTAGAGAGTGGGTAGTTTACCAGCCCAGAGAATGTGAGAGTGGGCCCAATCAAAAGAGGTCTTTCAGAGGGACAATGATGTTGGTGTTAGAGACAGAAAGCAGGCAACAGCAAGAATCAAGAAGTCTTACTCTTAGTCTCATACAGAAAATGCCAAGTATTATTAAAATGTTAAAGATCTCTTCATAGTTGTGACGTATTTAAGAAAGGCAATCTGGAACAATGGCCTTCTCATCAACAATGAGCAGTATTGTTGAGAGGCTTTGCTCATTTCCACATTTTAATAGGGGAAACAGTTGATCTATGTTCTCTAGGACTCATTCAGCATAGGCCAGCAATAATTTATGACATAGGATTGTAAAGCATGTTCCATGTAAGGCCGGCCTTTAAGGAAAGATAGTCTATATCAATTATTGAAATAGTTGTAACCGGCTTAAAAAAAACTGTACATATTTTTTTTTTTTTTGAAACACAAAGAGTACATAAAATCACAGATATGTTGCAACAGAGTCAGTAGACAGCACTGTAAGCTTGAACAGAATTGTGGAGTGAATTTCATGCACTTGATCACAGACTGCCCTCTAGTGGATCAAATCAATCGTGCAGTTACAACACTTGAGAGAGGACGACAAAGTCTAGCCAATATTATTAGTATTTATTTTTTAATATTACAATCTGCTAAACTTTTAATTTTGTGTTCCACAGAAAGAAAAAAAACGTCATACAAGTAGAGTTGGGTTAGCAAATGACAAAATTATGGTTTAAAGTGTGATTTTAGAGTTTATCAGGCATATAATGCTTGAAAACATAAGAAAATGATATGGAAAGTTCTTCATAACTAAAGTGCTTCTCTGTTATGTATGCATTCACTATTTCAAATCATATGACGGTATGCTGAATATGGTTCTGTCCAGCTCCTATCTTTCCACTCAGATGCATCCTGAAGCGATGCTAGGGGAGTATTAGCAGCAGTAGCTGTGTAACATGAGGACTAGTTCTTCTCCCACAGCTTCACACAGCTGAGACGCCTGACCTTGTGCTGCCCCAAGCAGAAATTCAACACAGCAAAATAAACCAGTGTTTATGGGAAATTTAGCCAGTTGAACACTACCTAACTAAGAACCAAGCTCTTAACACTATTCCAACATGGCAGTGTGTGTCCTCATGTAGCACAGTAGTCATCCACAGATGGCAGGATAATTAACCTAGGGGTAATTTTAGGTTACATAAAAGTACATAAATATTCAACTATTATATGTATTTATGAGAAAAATAAAGAGAAAGATTGTTGCTAATAATACAAAGCTGAATTTTTGTTGAGATCGTTAAAAATTATTTTTCCAGAATTCTTTGATGTATAGAAAGTTCAAAAGAGTAGCCTCTCTCTCTCTCTCTCTCTCTCTCTCTCTCTCTCTCTCTCTCTCTCTCTCTCTCTCTCTCATATCTATCTATCTATCTATCTATCTATCTATCTATCTATCTATCTATCTATCTATCTATCTATCTATCTCTATTTCCAGATGTAGTTTGGTTTCAGCCAGTAGGACATTTTCAGGCGCTAGAAAACTATAGGGTTTCAAAAAGGGCACACCGGGCTCTAATATGGTTATGAATTCACACCAACGCTGCTAAACCACATGCTAAATGTCCACACGAATCAAGTGTCAAAGGCTTTGGAAAGACATCCTTCTCATTTGAGAGCTGTATGTGAGAATTGAGTTTGTGCATCCATGAGCTGTGAGCTATCCTTTACTTGATGTCACTTGATATCACAGCCTGATCCAAACAATGTTTTTTTTAATGAACATATTGCACAAGTCACCAGCAGAGGGCGTGTAAGATCTATGACGGCTCTAAAATGAGTCCTGTAGAAGTAGCTTAATGTGAAATGATAAATTAATGGCCAATAAGTTCAAAAGAAAACATATATTTAATGCAAAACCTTCCAACAGATACAACAGGTATATAGAACATTTCTATACACAAACCTGGATTTTTCGTTATGACTTTAATAGAATATCTTTATATAAAACATTATTGTTCTGAATTTTTGATATCCCAATTAACCTAAAAATGATTTGAAGTCATTGTCTACTTCGCCACCTCCCCCCTACCCAAATGACACTGTGTTTATGTCATCTTGGTGCCTCATGGGCAATGATAGTGTCTTCAGCCAAAACCGGAATTCACAGTGGACTACAGAGCTGAGACTCAGTATCTTGTGGTCCCCTAACGAACTCACTGGTGTAATTTATGCAGTCTATATTTAAATATGGCCTCCTATCTATTTTCTGGAGCGCCAGGAGTGGAACTGGATAAGGTGAATGGTGAATTAAGACTGCTGAAGGAATGCCTGAACTCTAGGAAGCACCAGCTGAACCAGTTCAAAGTCAACTCTTGAGACAAAATTTGGTTCAGTAGGGGTTCTGTCTAGAACCCGAGGGTTTTCGACTCACTTTTAAAGAATCCTTTATGCCAAAAAGGTTTGTTATGATTTTCCCCCACATTTTTCTAGGCATAAAGTATGTTTTTGAGCGGCTTCATTCATAGATTTTTGATAAAACTAAAGAATTAATTAAAACTAATCCACAAAATGATCCCATTTGGGAACCCCTAAAATATTCTATATACGAAGCACCTGAAAGAACCCTTAATGGTTCTTTATAGAATCTTTTCTTCTAAGAATGTAGTAGAAAGGAAGTAAATTAAGACTAGAGCTGACAAATGCCCCCCAAAAAAGCAAAAGTTGTGCATGTGATCTGTGATATTATATTATATATTATGGTAAATTTGTATGAGGAAAGAACAAAAACTTTAGCTGTTTTCTTAAAAATAGTCCCTATGGGCTGTCAGTCAAGATTAATATGCGCTGCGTCCGAAATTGCAAATTGTATAGGCAAACTTACTTCTCGACTGCATGTTTAGTATGAATGTGTGTCTATCTATCTTTCTATTCCCATTTCAGTCATATCCGAATCTTGGTGATTCTATTCGAGAGACTGTTCATGAATTTTCTTGGCAATGATTTTTCCAGGGTAGGTAGGCTTGGGACCCACACAACACACGCATTCAAAACTGGAGCACCTGGAGGAAACCCAAGCAGAGGCAGGGAGAACATGCAAACTCCTCACAGAAAGGACTCCTGGCTCGGCAGGGACTCGAAAAGGCGGCCCTCTTGACCTGAATGTGTGTGGTATGGAAGAAATTTGGACGTACACATCCTCCATGTTGTCACTGTCATGTGACCTATGGTGTCAGTTGCGTCACTTCACCGCCATTCACAAATCCTTTTGCCATGGCCTCATGGGCTAGTAAATACCATAGACTATAGGTAAACGCGCACTTTCCGAATCCCAGCAGAAGTATTAGGTTATCAAGGCATACATTTTGCCTACTGTTTTCGAATACTATTCAGACATAGCTACTACTCTGCTGGCATACTGTTTTTCGATACTATGTAGAAGAGAAGTATCGGATTTTGGATGCAGCGATGTTTTTTTTGACTGAATCTTCTAGACCAGTTTTATGAATCATTATTTGTTCTGAAATTAGACTTAGTTTTTCTCTAATTTGCCAATCAGAGCTACTGCGGAGAACAAGATTTTCAGTAAATAAAGACGTAGGCCTACTGAATATTGTTTGTTAAAAAATTAGACTTGAACAATAATGCAAGAGCAACACATGTCCTCATTATGTGGTTGAAATAAAAATACAGTGATGTGACAGTTGGTGGTTCACATTTGATAGCTTTAGCTTGGAGGTATAAGGCAGCTGTCTGGCTTCGGCTAAGCCTTTTGGGACTTGTGCTCACAGTCAATATCCTGACAAGGGTAAGTTTAAGATCCAGCCAAAGTCAAGAGACCTTATCTTAGCACATTTGCATATCATTACATAATCAGTGTGCTAAGCACCAGTTCACTCGAGACAACTATTCAGGGGATGATATGCACTTGATTTGATTCAAAAGCCAGGCTGCGTTCAAGGCTCTCCAAGCATGCTGGATTGTGGAGAGCCACATGATTCTGTTACTGACATACAGACAGGGAGATCTCGCTCTGTCCTGCAAGCTAACAGCTGTACGTAAATCACTTTGATTCAACAACAGGTGCCAGAATGAATGCAGAAACCAGGTATGTATACGGGCTATATGTTTCAGTGAACAGTGCGCGATGTTCCGTAGTGCATAATGTTACTCAAATGAAATGAGATGGTATGTGCTCATCCAAAATAAGCAGCTGTATTACCATAAACATCCTAGAAGACCTTCAAAAAATGAACATTGCACTGGCACAATTTTCTCAAGCTCTGTTTTAATAATAATAAACAAACAATGGTATGCATTTTAAAATGTAATTTATTCCTGTAATGTCAAAGCTGAATTTTCTGCATCATTACTCCAGTCTTCAGTATCACAGGATCCTTCAGAAATCAGTCTAATGTGCTGATTTGCCGCTCAAGAAACATCTATTAATATTGAAAATTTTTGGGATAAACATGATACATGTTTAATAGATTTTTTTTGTAATTTTTTTTGATCAATGTAATGAATCCTTACTAAACTAAAATATTGATTTCTTGGTAACACTTTACAATAATGTCTCTTTTGTTAGCATTATATTTTTGACCTCAAACTTTTGAACAGTATGTGTGTATATGGGCCTATATACATGTGTGTATACAGTATATACTGTATATATATTTATATATATTATACCAACAGTTGTAATCAAAATTATTCAACCCCCGCTGCTAATCACTTTTATTAGCAAAATTTTGACTTTCAGAAAAAGTAATTTAAATAGCTCAACACAACAAATGTTTCGAGTGGTTTCCCCAAATTCAACTAATAATGCAACTTTTATTGACTTCTGTAGTCTCAAAATTATTCAACCCCCTAAATAGAATCCCTCACAACACCACAAATCTGTAAAGCAGGTGTTATCTCAAGCACACACCTGATGCAGCTAATCAAGGGCTTCATTAGTTGCACCAGGTGCGCTTGAGCTAGAACACATGAAATACCTGAACTGGCTAGGTTTGTTGAGTGTCACGTGACTACATGTTAGAAATATGGCTAAGTCCAAAGAATGGTCCAAAAAGTTAAGAGAAGACATCATCGTCCTTCACAAACAAGGAACAGGATACAAAAAAGATAGCAAAGGCACGAAATGTTCCTATAGAGACACCATTGGAAGCATAGTTCGCAAGTTCAAAGTTGAAGGAACAGTGGTTACAGAACCTGGATGGGGCAGAAATAGGAAGCTATTGATGGCTGCAACCCAGATTTCTGAGAAGGCAGGTTCAGAAAAACCCTTGAGTGACTGCAAAAGACCTGCAGCAAGACTTGGTGGAAACAGGCACTGAGGTTTCAGCTGCACAGAAAGGCGCGTAAACGCATGCGGTTTCTAAGAAGAATGAAGCATATGTTGAAAAGAACACTCTGCCTACAGTTAAACATGGTGGTGGCTCGTGATGCTCTGGGGTTCCTTTGGAACTGGAACTGGAAACCTGCAGCGTGTGAAAGACAAGATGGATTAATTGAAGTATCAGGAAATCCTAGGAGAAACGTCATGCTATCTGTGAGGAAGCTGAAGCTTGGGCGTCATTGGACCATCCAACAAGACAATGATCCCAAGCATACCTCAAATTCCACCAAGGCTTGGTTGCAGAAGAAGTCCTGGAAGATTCTACAGTGGCATCACAGTCACCTGACTTGAACCCCAAAGACAATATGTGGTGGGATTTGAAAAAGGCGGTTGCAGCACCTAAACCCAACAAAATTATTGAGGCTATTGCTCATGAGGAATGGTGTAAGATTCCTCAGAAACACTGCCAGAAGCTGGTGTCTGGTTATACATCTCATTTGCAGAAGGTCATAACAGAAAATGTGTTCTACTACGTACTAAAGATGCTTGCCATAAAGGGGTTGAATAATTTTGAGACTGCAGAAGTCATTAAAAGTTGCATTTTCAGTTGAATTTGGGGAAACCACTTGAAACATTTGTTGTGTTGAGTGATTTCAATTACTTTTGTTTTATTTGTTCATTGCAAACAATTGGAAGTCTGTCAATTTTGCCCAAAAATCTGATTTGCAATGGGGGTTAAATTGTGTGTGTGTGTGTCTGTGTGTTTGTGTTGAATTGGCTAAGCAATGCCTCTGCTAAAAAGGTGATTTACAGTAACAGTAAGTATTTTGTCAACTAAAAAAATATATTTTAATCAAAAGAAATGAATAGTACTTTTGATAAATACATAACATGGTTAAAGTTATGTGGACACCCCTTCATAATTATCAGGTTTGGGCTTTTTCACTATACACCCAAAGTTAACGGTTGCATGAACTCAAGTATATAATCTCCTTAGACAAACATTTTCAGTAGAATGGAAGAGCTCAGACTTTCACCGTGGCACATTCATGTTGCAGTGCAGAAGAGCTTCCACAAAGGCCAAACCTGAACCGTACTGAACACCTTTGGGATGAATTGGAACGCAGACTGCAAGCCAGACCCATTAACCAACAGCAGCGCCTGACAACACTAATGTCTTCTTGTGTCTCAATGCGTGCAAATCCCCACAGCCATGTTCAAACAACTAATGGAAAGTCTTGCCAGAACAGTGGAAGTGGTGAGGGAGAATTAATCCCCTATCAATGTCCATGGTTTTGAAATCAAATGTTCAACACAAGGGTTGTGGTGTTTAAGATATCCATGCGCACTGCAGCTTTTCCGGTGGCCTAGAAAAGGCTGTTTAATTTTACAGGTCCCCCCTCAAGGTGACTGCCATGTTGAGATCACATGACCGGTAGTGTGATTTTTGGACATGTTTGTATCTATAGTTGTGTTTGTATCTATCATTTTCTAAAGATTTGTATTCTAAAGTGTGGTTTATTTGTGTAAAACTAATAATAATAATAAGTTTTATTTATATAGCACCTTTCCATGGCTCAAGGACGCTTTACATTGAACAAGCAACAATAATGGCAATGGACAATTATAATAAACAAAATAACAGTAGGTAGATGTGAGTAAAAGTAGCCCACAGTAAAGGAGAATTGTAGACGGGGCAGCAAGCATACATCAGAGTACAATCTATGAGCTATGAGCTACGCTCAAAACTATGAGCATAGTTTTAAATTCAGAAATAGTATTAACACGGAGTGGAGAGAGTTAATAGAACTAGTGTGAGTGCACCTTTAAAACAGAATGGTCTTGAACAGACGACTTTGCCAAACTATTTAGTGACTTCCGTGTCCTGTTGAGTTCTGAAATATACTCTTGTCTTACTAATTTAAGATAGGTAGTTTGTCTTTTTTTTTCTCGTAACACCAGTTCCGATCTGATCGCTTACTGCGCGTCATGCACAATGTTTTTCTCATGGTCTTGTGACCACTTCCTCGTCGTCTTTTTCCTATCCCGCCCCTCGTGACATGTTCAGCTCAACCTATGTGCCAACAGCGCAGCAGCTGTAAGATAATTGAACTGTAACTGTCCCTCGGTACTCGTTTACCTTATCATCAGTTCGTAAAAGGTTTATTTTAAAAGTAATTAAGCTCGTGATCCGGCTTATGGCACGATGTAAATGGACGCAGTAATGGAAAACTGTCGCGTCATTTAGCAACAAGCTCTTCTGCTGTATTCGGCTGGGCTTCCCCATATTTCAGCGCGCGCGCCGCGCCGCGCGGAAGGGATTCCTGCTACGTCAGCCAAAGGCGCTTGATTGCGTCATTGGCAGAGCTTCCTCTTTTTGGTGACAGTGACAGAGACAGACACATCCTTTCTTTTCTCCAACCGCATGGTCAAAAGAGGAAAAGCGAATCTACACAAACATCGATGGGCGCGCGACTCCCGGTCCTGTCTGCGCATCACAAGTGGTGGAAAAAAGAAGGAGATTCCGCGGCTGCCTTAAAAAATAACTATCTCGCGAGCAAAGCCTTTGATCAGGAAAAAGATGCCAGTTCGTGATAATGGGGGAATAAGCGGTAAAGCCAATTCTGAGTACAGACTGCGTGATGGAAATATGCAAAAACACCTAGAATGTAAGGACAGACCGAATAAAGAAAGACTTCGACTTCACTTCGTGTGTTTTAGGGTGAAACCCTCCACGAGCATGTCATAATTAACCCCAAAATCATATGAAGGAAATATTATATGAAAATTAGCCTATATAATAATTTATAGCCTATATATAGTTGTATTATAATTTTTTTTTTGCATTTGTATAATAAATGTAGCTCATGTGAATGTGTATCATGATTGAAGGCTATTTGTTGTATTGCCTTTTTTCCCCCATAGGCTTACTTTTTGTATGGATATTTCTTATATTTATTTTGGTTTGAAATTTTATTTGGACAATAGAATCAACCTTCAAGAAAAATAAAGATCACTGAAATAGCTCCATGCTGTATATAAATGACAATAAACTAGGCTATACTCTGTGTTCCACCGCTAGTCAACTTGACACCCTGCTACCATGTTGCCCTGCTCTGAATTCCTCTGAAGACCCGTTGTCCTTGTTTTTAAATACCTAAGCTGGATATGGGTCAGCGGCCTGCATTTCATGTTACTTGGCCACTTACACTTGAATCAACCTATTCAGCAAGAACGGGTCACTCGCTCACTGCGTTTTACTGAAAGGTTATTGACAGAGAAAAAAGGATTATGACACGGAAACAGTGCGTCTTAGGCGTGAAAGTATGGTGAGAAACAACCGATATGGACATGGCGTCTATATATCCCACTCAGAAAGCAATTCTGGATCAGGATATGCTCTTTAAAATAGCAACACAAGCATCTCATCTTCAGAAATGCGTGGCTGGTTGTTTGGTTGTTCATTTATTGTACCCAAAAGGTTGCCAACAAGACTCCCATTGCTTACTAATATGAAACACCTGACCTACTACAACTACATGCAGAGGCAGGATATTTTTAGACTTGTCAATGTCTTTCGTCTTATGAGTTATATCTGCTAGTTAAAGTGAAATGGAGGTATGCCTATGGCACACATAAGGTTTAGATGTCTGTAGATATGGCAGATAGGGCCATAACCACCATATATTCAAACTTTTTTTCTTTGGTTCCCCCTTAGATTGAAAATGTTATTACATTCGTTTATTTGTGCTCAAGAGTGCAATTTTAATGCGTTTCGAAAAAAATCTTTTTTTTAATTAACCTTAGCCTACTGTCCTAAGGACTGGAAGTTCAAGAGTAGTGGTTGCAGGGTGCAGGACTCACTAACATAATATTTGTGACTTGAAATTATGCTTGCTTTTAGGAAAACATTTAAACTTGAGAATCACCGCATGGCACACGAGAGTCTCGAGACGTGGTATTTACTGGCACAGTCAATCCCTCACACACCCTGCATTGTAGTAGCTACTCCAGACAGCGCTGACTTCCGCTTTCATTTTTTTCTTGACACTTTCATGTTTCGACAAGTTCAGCTTTGTGCAGGTGCAGCCCTACCCTCTCTTCGTGGGCTTTCTGTGGTTTTCTTGGGGAGGAAAATGTCTTATTCAGTAGCATTAATAATAACTGAGAATTTAAGAGGAAAAAAAATGTTAGTATAGTAGGCTATAGATTTTATTTACAACACACACACACACAGATATATATATATAGGCTACTTCAAATTTTATTACAAAAAAATAAACTTTTACATTTTTCTCAATCCACTGAGTGAATCCTGTTTAAAAGATTAAACGTTGTTTATGTGTGTTTCTTTTTACTCTTTCTGTTGCTCATTTTTGCTTATCTGCTAGTTATTTGTGTCTTCTCCTCACTATTTTTAACTAAATTCAGGCAGTTGCACAGCAGTACGCTGCTATAATTAGAACAATAAACGTGCGGATTGCTTGCGTCAATGGAATCCCGTGTGTGCGTCATGTCTCTTGACAGTGAGCGCTCTGATTGGTCAGCAGGCGGAAAGATTTGCCGAGGATCTCCGCCCCTGCATGGCCATATTTGTCAGTGGAACGCCTCGAGAGGATGCACCTCTGACGTAACGGCACAATAAAGTAGTCGCTTATATATCTGCTCGCTCACAGAAATATGAGAAAACAGTCTTGTCGTTGCCGGGGACGTTATACATGATTATCCATCAGTTGGAATACGGACGCTGACAAGTCCCTCACCACAATACATTTTCAGGTACGTAAGTATTTTTGCTTTTAAAATTCGTAAGTCAGTTAATACTCTTCTCTTTCTGTTTTTTATGCTTTTATAAAAATCCTATACGAACATCAAATGTGTTTTTAGTGTCCCAAAGTATGTGTTGAAGAATTGAAATAATTAAGGCGCTGAGGTCTAATTTAATGTATTTTGAATGGGTTAGGCTACTACATGGTACGCACGAGTTATTCCGAAACTAATATAGCACAGTGGGTATCCGCCACATTTAAAAGCGCACAGCACAATGAGTTGGGTTCTGGCATTTCAAATGTAAAACAATTTGGATATACATACGCATTAAGAAACCGTATTCGAAAGGAAAGACTAGACTAAGAGGGGGTGTGTTTGGTAGCCTACAGTGGTGCGCTTCTGCACGCGCAGTGTCACGATGCAACAGGTGCTCGCGCAACTTAGCTGCACACATTATCCTTTACTTAAGAGACTGTACTTTGGCTATTTAAATAATTCACATATGTATTACACGGTTCACATCACACACCTTCATTTGGTGTACACACACCATGAAACGAAATGAAAAGAAACGTGTCAAGCTAATCTTGTTTTACCAATATCATTTTGAGTCATAAATATAAAGAAGTTTTCTTAGAATTAATCTCACCTGAACAAAACCAGTAATTTTATAAAGAGGTCAAAATATGTGACCTTTATAATACTAAAAATAATAATGACATTGACACTCAGGGTCTTAAGGGGTCTGTTTATTTGTTTACTTAAAAAAATGTTTTAAGTTTACTTATTTATTTATTGTCAACAAAATGACTTGGCTTCCGGCATGTAAGTCATGCCATACCGACTTATTTGGTAGATAAACATTTGATCAACTTTTCTTTTTTACAATTTCCCGTCAGTTACACCACCTATACATTTTGACTTTAAGAAACACATATCTATTGCAAATTGACTGGTTTATTAAATATATGAAATGTTTAGGGGTCAGATGATCATTAGGTGTCATGTTCTCACCTTGCTCTGTGTGCAAGGTCATGAATGTCTGTCAAACTGCTAAGCCATAGTTTACTTTCAAATTTGCATAGTGCTTTAAAATACTTTCTGCAGAATGACTCTTTTAAAATACGTTTACAACTGATATTGGCACATTTTAGGAATGTTTTAATTACCAGTCTGAAGATGTAACCCATGTGGAGCAGTAATGTTAGAAATTTAATATGATTGTATATAAGCATTTCTTCACTTCAAACAGTTTTCCCCCTTTATTTTATCTTATCATTTATGATATGGAACACTAAGTCTGATTTAGCTGGGGAAATTTGAGTCCATCTAAAAAAAGTTCCATACACATACACCACCCACTCACATGCGACCTCAAAAACACACACGCCCTCTTAGTGAGGCAACCCACATGTCATGTTCGTCTAACGTTCTTAATTTGGTAACACAATAAGCATGGCTGCTCTTTCCAGCCAGACGGCTTTCTAAGTTTTCTCCGAAATCTCGAGGCACTTCAGAGAACTGTGTCTATACACCTTTTGGCCAGCAAGTAAGTCTGTCTAGGTATAGGTTAGAAAGCGGTGTTCAGCTCTCGGGGCATTTGACCTTTCCGCGGCAATATCTACGGTATTGAAAAGTAGATGTTGTGGTTCTGTTCAACAGAAATGACCTGTGTTCAAAGTCAACATGGAGTCCAGACCTATGAGAGCTCCCTCTTCAGCTCAGAGTTTTTGAATCCTGACTTCACCTCCAGGTTGGCCATGGATGTGACTGACCAGTTGGACCAGCTATCCGCACCCTCCCTGCCCAGCATCACCTCTCTGGTCGGAGGCTACGTTGGCGAGTTTGATACCTACTCATGCCAGATTGCAACAGGCGCTGCTTCTACCTTTGCTGGCGGCACCTCTGGGCAAGACTCGTTCAAGTTGGACGACCTCCAGGTGTACGGCTGTTACCCAGGCACATTCGCTTTGAGTTACCTAGATGAGACGTTGTCTTCTTCAGGTGGGTCAAACTGCTTTGGAAGTCCGGCGTCTGCGCCGTCACCCTCTACCCCGGGATTCCAGCACATGTCTGCCTGGGATAGCACATTTGGTCCCTGCTCCCCCGATGAAGGATGCTGGGGTTCAGAGAAGCCTCTGAACCAGACTGCCTCTTTCTTCACATTCGGGCACGTCACAGTCGACGAGTTTTCTCATCGTGGCTCGCTCCAGCCACAGCTTCCAGATCAGGATCCCTTTTCTCAGACCCAGCAAGATGGTTCTCCGCTTCCCTTCAGCCCACTCGGCCTGGAGCAGGGCAGCCGGGATGGCTCAGGACTGATGGATGGACAACTGTCTCCTAAAATAAGGAGCCCCACAGGAAACGAGGGACGCTGTGCAGTGTGTGGAGACAACGCTTCCTGTCAGCATTACGGAGTGCGAACCTGTGAAGGATGCAAAGGCTTTTTTAAGGTGAGAGAGAGTGATAAAAGGATCATTGCTAATCATGTCATGTTAATTCACCTCAGCATTTTGTATTTGGGCATTAAGCTCATTTTGATGACAAGCTTTAAGGTTTTTTTCTTTCTATTTTTTTAGCGCACAGTACAGAAAAACGCCAAGTATGTTTGCCTCGCCAACAAGGACTGCCCAGTAGACAAAAGGCGGCGAAACAGGTGCCAGTTCTGCCGCTACCAAAAGTGCCTAGGTGTGGGGATGGTGAAAGAAGGTGAGAATATATATACATATTTTTTTTTTAAGTAAAGTACCAACATACCATCAAAGCAATTTTAATAAGTGTACATATTTTCCCTCAAGTTGTAAGAACAGACAGCCTGAAAGGTAGAAGAGGTCGTCTTCCGTCCAAGCCAAAAGCTGTTCAGGACTCATTGTCTGTCTCTTCACCTGTAAACATCATTGCCTCTCTCGTCACTGCCCATATGGACTCAAACCCTGCCAGTGGAACTCTAGACTATTCAAAGGTGAGGACAGAACAAGCTTCACAACAATCTGACAGCAAAATTTAAGCTTGCTTAGTGTTTTAACCCTCATAAATCTGAAATAAAATGATTGTCATATTTCTGTACACTTGCAATTTTATTTCATATATTGTATTTTTGGTCATCGTCTAGTATCAGGAATCAGTATCTGGATTGTCTGAGAAGGAAGATGCCAATGACATACAGCAATTTTATGACCTGCTAACAGGGTCAATGGATGTGATCAGGAAGTGGGCTGGAAACATCCCTGGATTCAATGCCTTCTGTAAGGAGGACCAAGAGCTTCTTCTTGAGTCAGCATTTGTCGAGCTCTTCATACTTCGGCTAGCTTACAGGTACAAGTCAGTTCATATGACAATAAATTCAGTATTTTAATAGTACTTTGTGAGGTGACTAAGAAATAATTTATCTCATTTAGGTCAAACCCTGCGACAGATAAACTTATTTTCTGTAACGGTGTGGTTTTGCACCGGACGCAGTGCGTACGAAGCTTTGGTGACTGGATTGACTCCATTATGGACTTCTCTCAGAGTTTACATCGCTTGAACTTGGATTTGTCGTCTTTCTCCTGTCTTGCCACACTGGTCATAATCACAGGTAAATTACTGTCTTTTAGTCTGTTTCTATTTTTTTCTTCACAGGATATGGAAATATGTTTTATCCCAAACAAATATCTAACCCTGATTGTGACCAACAGATCGACACGGCCTTAAAGAGCCCAGACGAATCGAAGACCTCCAAAACCGCCTGGTCACGTGTCTCAGAGACCACGTCTCCACAAGTGCCCCTGAGGCCACCCGGCCCAACTACCTATCCCGACTCCTGGGCAAGCTTCCGGAGCTGAGAACACTGTGCACCCAGGGCCTCCAGCGAATCTTTTATCTTAAACTGGAAGACTTGGTCCCACCTCCACCCATTGTGGATAAAATCTTCATGGACACATTGCCATTCTGAATGCGCCAAAGAGATTTTATAAAGGGACAAACTGATGAAAGAAATGGATTTGAGATGTTTGGGGAACTCATTGATGGTTATACTAGTCAAGGACTGTACCGCTTACTGTTCTCTGCTTTCTTGGAATGGAATCAGAGAAAGATTACATTCTACCTGCGCCTGCATTTGGGAACCTTCATTAGATAGTCTTCAACATTGAACTCACTAACAGACACATAACGAGAAATATGCATTTGGTGGAACATTTCGGTAACTCTAAACAGACATAGAGTTTCAAATCCTCATATAAATTGGTGGCTTGAGTCGGTAGCATTTCATGACAATGGTGCAAATCAGATGCTCTAGATGTAACCTCTGAATGAAAGAAATGATATTCCCATCAGTATTACAGCAATGTTCAGAGGGCTAATTCCAAATAGAAAGCATCCAAGAATCCAGTAAAACATCTTTCCAACTTTAAGTTAGAAAGGCGTTGGACCAAAACAGGGAGCAGAAACAGCACTTACATGGATGTTTAAATGATCATACAAAGCCTTAAATATTCTCAAGTGCCCAAGCATTATCTCCCTTGAACATGCTCAAAAACATGCACCATAGTGCTTACACTGAAAACAGAGATACACTGATACACTTGAGTACAGGACTGATGTGACTGCATTCGAGGACTGTGGTACACTTTTCTAATATTTCAGATGCAATGACAAAATTGTCTAAAAAGTGTAATTTGAGTCAGTAGTTTATATAAAAAAACGGCTCATGAATATTTTCTAGAAGGTCACAAGAGATCCAGTGCAGCTACTGTACATGTACCATGTACAGCCTCTTTCATGCAAATACTTTGAGTATTATTACAGATGGCTGACTTAGTTCAGTGTACCAGTCAAACCTTAGAGTAATTCTATTTGTATGTATGTATTTTAAGGATGTATAGGTATGGGTAGAGCTCCAACACAGACTGTAACTCTTTTTCTCACAATGACAAAATCAAGATCGGGCATTCTGAATTTTTTACATAAAATGAGAGGTATTGCTTATCTTTCATTGATTTTGTGCAGCTCTCTACATAAAATAAAATTTGAACAAAAATCATGGTGCTTCTAAACATTTATTTACATTATATGGTAGCCTTTGAAACAAAAAATGGTTTATCGATGAGACAGATCAAGCAAGATTTGCATTGTTTTCTTCTGTAATGGTTAAAGGGTTTCTTTTATCATTTACTCCCCCTTATGCCAGTCCAAACCATTTTTTTCTTTCTTCTATGAAATATAAAACAAGCCTTTATTTATCAATTTTATATTGCATTATAATTCTTCTGAAGTCACTTCTCTGAAAAACCAATATAAGTTTCTGTTTGTTGGTGAGTCTGATTTGTGAACAAATCATGTTTTGTGAACTGGATTCACTGAAAATATCACTCACGAATCATTCTAACGAACATGCCAAAGAAACCTAGTACAAGACAATATAAATAATGACTTATAATGCAGTCTGTTTTGCACACAAGGATGTAATTTTGGGAGCGGCCAAATTGAACCATTGCAGTTCTACAGAAGAAAGAAAGTCAGAGAACAACAGGTTTAGAACATGGAGAGTAAATGATTTCTATTTCTTTATCATACTTTATCATATAGCCCAAATAGCCTATAGCTTAGATTCTCACAACATCAATCAATGAAAAACAAAACAAAACAAAAAACTAGAATGAATTGCAAGTATTTGTCTTTTTACTATATGGGTTTCAACATTGCTTTAATAACAGCTGTAATTTGAGTAATCATGATGTCATCTGGATTACTTCAAGGTGAAGAGCTTTCCCCGTTTAGAAAGAAGTTATGGTTATGAACATTCTCCATATGGACAGTTAGTCTGCTAATCTGTGTCAAGTGAATGATTCAGACCTGACGTTCTGAGGTCACATCAGTTTGACGTTGATTTTGAACTATATTTAGAAGTGTTGTACGTTTTCATTATCAGGCTAATTTTAACCAGATTATCACATACGTCATTATATTGCTTCATGAGGCCAACAATAGCAGTGAAATTACTATTGCTCATATTTTGTGTAAGGGATTTCAACATATCCCTGACTCTGAAGGGGAAACTAGGCCTCTAGGTAAAGAGTCAGATTTTGCACTATTCATTTGGAGCTAAATTCTTTGCAATATGCTACAGATGCGAATGATAGGTCAGATTGTGAGAATTGCTGAGAAAAATTTCGAAGGAATCACAATTTTCAACTGCACTCAAAAAAAGTAAATTAGATTTTAAGATTGATGTATTTAAAATATCCATTAAATGACAGTTTTAATACTAATAAACTTAATGTGATGCATATTTGTCAGACTTACATAAATAAAACGGGTATGAACGTTTTATGCACAAATAACTTGCAGTTTATTATTAACTATTTGCATATATTTGATTTTATTTAAATAATCATATTTTCAAAATACATATATTCATACTCCTTAGAATCAGCATAAATATGTTTGTTGTGAAAACAATTAAATTTGTTCATTTAAAAACTACGAGCATGGTTAAAATATGACTACCTGTGGTAATATATAAACTTATTGTGTATTTACTGTAAAACACATTCAGTTATTACAGAAATCTTACCTTTTCTTGCCTTTTTCATTTATATCTGACAAAATTGCATCACATTAAGTTTATTAATGTTAAAACTATTTAATCCAAATGGATGGACATTTTATATGCATTTCAAATACATAAATCTTCAATTTAGGCCTTTTTTTGAGTGTGGCGGATGATAAAGCAAGCAAAAAATCACATAGACTTGCATTGAAGGATGGTTCCGGACCATATCTAATGACAAGACATGGGTCTGTTAGCAACCATCGCAACACCCCTAGCAACCACCTATAACAGCATATACCACAACACAGTAATAAGTACTTTAACAAAATCCATACAGCAACTCCATGTCAACCCTCACAACAGACTTCAGTGGAACACAGAGAACCTGTCTGTCTTTAAAAGGTATTTTTAAATCATTTTGTGCGGTAGCTTCAAAACACTGAGGCTGTCTGATGGCTGACTGTCACGTTACACACCACAAGGCTTGCAGGGTATCACATATCCCCTCCTCCCCTGCGAGAACACCGAATTCTGTGGCCTAATTTTGGGCCACTGTAATTTATTCGGACACATGCTTGCCAAGGTATGTGGCTGATGGTACCACCAAGGAAAGTACAACTGAGCAGACAGAGTAAGTGCCAGGGACTTTGTGTGACACGTTCCTTTAGCAGTCCAGACCAACAGATGCATTCTGGGGAAACTGAGAAGGATCCTCAACATTAGTGACCCTGGGCAGAAATGTTATGTAATATCCCAGGCCATTCTAAATGTAACTATATAATACATAATATCTGGGTGGTGGCAATGAAATTGGCCTGAAAGTGGCTTACGCCTCATAAAGTGAGTCATTACAGAAAAGGGATATCCCAAGAAACAATGAGTTTGCTGAAACCTGGCAAATACATTATAGAATTATTTGCATAGTTTGTTGTTAAAACTCTCTTCTTCAGTGAACTATATGTCTGTATAAACCACTTGTCTGGAGTAAATGTTTATATTTTTGTAAAGAATTCACACAGCTCTTGTGAGCACCTTGACAGTGAGAGGAAAGAGGAAACCCTGTGGTAAATACATTTAGCTCATTATTGTGGCATGTAACTCAATCTGCTCCATTGTCAATTTGACAATGATGAATGAGAGGGGAAGAGACACATTTTTCTGGTTTATGTATAGTATTATGAAATGAGTTCATTACGACAGACAGACAGCCAGATAGATAGATAGATAGATAGATAGATAGATAGATAGATAGATAGATAGATAGATAGATAGATAGATAGATAGATAGATAGATAGATAGATAGATAGATAGATAGATAGATAGATAGATAGATAGATAGATAGATAGATAGATACATACATAGATACATAGATACATAGATACATAGATACATAGATACATAGATTGATAGATAGATATAGATAGATAGATAGATAGATAGATAGATAGATAGATAGATAGATAGATAGATACATACATACATACATACATAGATACATAGATACATAGATACATAGATACATAGATTGATAGATAGATATAGATAGATAGATAGATAGATAGATAGATAGATAGATAGATAGATAGATAGATAGATAGATAGATAGATAGATACATACATACATAGATACATAGATACATAGATACATAGATTGATAGATTGATAGATAGACAGACAGACAGACAGACAGACAGACAGACAGATAGACAGATAGACAGACCTATATAACTGTTATGAAATTGTCTGGCAACCTTATAGGAACATCTGAAGGACGTGGCAGCACCCTAATAAAAAATACCAGAGCTCATCCACAAGAAGTAATTGGATAAAGTCACTATCACTCCGATTACAGCAGTTATGTGGGCAGGGCCAGGGACAACATACAAAAATATCCACAGTTTCCATGTTTGGCTTACTCTGTGTAAGTTTTTTGGTCCAACATCAAAACATGTTGAAAAGCACATTTGCATGGTGACAATTTAACAACACTGCTTTAACTCCAAAGAATACAGTTAGTATATATATATATAGTATGTAAACCTCCACCAATCTCCTGTACTGGTCACAGATAGCCTTGAGAACATGAGAATGCTGGGATATAAAACAAGACCGACAGGGGCGGCTCAAGTTTCGATGGAGAGCTGCAAGTTTTGGAAAATATCCCAAAGGTTGTTCTAAGTTCTTCCACAGTCCAAGAACAAGGAGGCACAGAATGATCAAATCCAAGACCCTAATAACCACATAACAGGTGTGAATATATAAGATAGCCATTGATAGCCTTTCAAGTCGTGAGCTATGCTTCTTTGGTGCAAATAAATCTGACAAATCAACATCCAAGGACACTGTGTGTATAGTGCACTAACAAGTAACAAACATCTTTTTTAAGTGCAAATCTTCCTCCAGGATTTAGCCTAAAATATGCATCAGCAACTGTATTATTATTTTCCGATTCATTCCCGATGCCTGCAGGCTTTCTCACTTGGGGACAGACAGCAAGGCTATTTTTATAAACTGTGAGCCCATGTAGATTCAGTGAAAGAGTTGACAAAGTGTTGTTGACGACTTGTCATGCACCAAACAGGTGCAGCGGCCATATAATCGATACTGAGCAGAGCATAAAGCAGAGGGAACATTTACTGTACACACTGAACTCATGACTCAGTCTGAACATGCTAAACCAATCCAGATTGAGCATCATGTGGTATATCATGCAGTGTGAAAATGTGTCATGTTTCATCTATGCTAATATGGCCTTGTAGTTGTAAATTAGGGGTGTTGAGAGGGTGAGAGAGAGATAGAATATTTATAATAGAGTAAGATATGATAGAAGGATATAAATAAAGATAGATGAATGTTGTATGACTCAAGTGTTAAAAATGAGGATCTCTAGTAATTTCCATCCAGCACTTGTTTCGATTCAACACTCAATCGTTCCATTCGAATGAATGCTTGGACAGATAATAAAAGAAATCACAGAACAGCTCCCGGACATGAGCCTTCCCACTCAACAGAGAAAGCCTTATTCTCGAGAATAATCACAAGAATTCTTGATTCCAAACACCACAATTCAGCTCTGACAAGTCTACACTATCAGTTCATTCTCCTGCCTAGAAATGGGAGACAATTCGCCAAATATTCCTGCAAAATATTGTAGTGTGATCTCGGTGGGAGACTGAATGAGAACATGTTATTAGTGTGTATATCAAATAAACTTACAAGCATCCACAGTTTGCCATGCCTCAGGAAAAAATGCCATAAGGGTGACATAAAAATTCCCCCAAAAAAGTGTTTCATAAAATAATAATAATTTTAAAATATATTATTGTTTTTGTTATTAAAATGTTATGTTTTAAATGTATTCAGTGTTTTTTTTTATTTTAATAATAATATAAAAATTACAAAAAGTAAAGATAATTACAAGTAGCACATATTTAATGGAATTAAATTTAATAGGCAAGGCAAGGCAAGGTAAGTTTATTAATATAGCACATCTCATACACAATGGTAATTCAAAGTGCTTTACATAGAAGTAATTCAAATAATCAAAAGAAATAAGAACAGTTTAGAATAAAAAGGAAATAAAATACAGTGCAAACAGTCGGACTCACAGTGGCTCAGTGCTCATTCAGTAAATGCACAGCTAAACAGATGTGTTTTGAGTCTGGATTTGAATGTGACTAGGAACACATCTGATCTCTTCTGGAAGCTGGTTCCAGCTGCGGTTGGCATAATAGCTAAAAGCGGACTCGCCATGCTTAGAGTGAACCCTTGGTATTTCTAGCTGATGTGATCCTAATTATCTGTTAGGTTTATATTTAGTGATCATATCTGCAATGTATTGAGGTCCTAGGCCATTGAGTGATTTATATACCAGTAATAATACTTTAAAATCAATCCTAAATGTAACTGGGAGCCAGTGTAAAGAATTGAGGACTGGTGTGATGTTCATGATGCTCAGCAACTGTCTTATGGTCTTTTTGGGAAGGCCAGTGAGGAGTCAATTACAATAATCCACCCTACTGGTGATGAAAGCATGCACAAGTTTCTCCAATTCTTGACTGGAAACAGCATCTAATTCTTGCAATATTTTTCAGATGATAGTATGCTGATTTAGTTATGGCTTTGGCATGACTACTGAAACTAAGGTCTGACTTGTGAATCACACCGAGATTCCTGACTTGATTTTTAGTTGTTTGACCCCTAGACTGAAGGTATGCGTTCACCTTGAGAACTTCATCTTTGTTTCCAAACGCAATGACTTCAGTTTTGTCTTTGTTTAACTGAAGAAAGTTTTGGAACATCCAACTGTGTACTTCATCAATGCATTGGCACAGGGAGTCAATGGGGCTGTAATCATTAGGTATCATGTAATCTTTCTCATTATTTGGCTCATTGGGAGCATGTACAGGTTGAATAGGAGTGGCGCAAGAATTGAGCCTTGAGGGACTCCGCATGTCATGGATGTCCACTCAGACTTATGATCTTCAATACTCACATAATAACCTCTCCCTCCTAAGTATGACCTGAACGATTTTAGGACTATCCCAGAAAGCCCAGTTGTCCAGCCTGTTAAGAAGTATTTTGTGATCGACAGTGTCAAATGCAGCACTGAAGTCGAGTAGTACCAGCACTGATCATTGGCCTGTATCAGTATTTAAGCGAATATCGTTTATTATCTTTATGAGCGCCGTCTCTGTGCTGTGATGCAGTCGAAAACCAGATTGTTTCTGAAAAGAAAATTGGCAAATTATCCATTCGAGCATTCGTTTAGCATGTTGAAGATTTGTTCAACTTTTTCAATGATCTTGCCTATGAAAGGAAGATTTGAGATTGGTCTAGTTGCTTAATATGGTCTTATCCAGATTTCTCTTTTTCAGGAGGGGCTTAACAACTGCAGTTTTCAGGGAGTTTGGAAAACTCCCAGAGAGAAGTGAGGCATTTACCACTTTCTAGGAGATCTGCTTCTAAACAGTTTAACATACTTGAAAAAAAGATGTGGGAAGTGTGTCAAGAGCGCAGGTTGATGTTTTAAGGTGCTGTACAGTTTCTTCCAAAATATTGCCATTCATTTTTTTGAAATCAGACATAGTAACTAACTACTTTCTGAGGATGTGGTCTGATCTGTCTGACCCCAGCGCAACTCAAGGATGAGCTGATCACCTTTCTGAT
Source organism: Siphateles boraxobius (assembly GCF_051911475.1). Lineage (NCBI taxonomy): Eukaryota > Metazoa > Chordata > Actinopteri > Cypriniformes > Leuciscidae > Siphateles > Siphateles boraxobius. The sequence goes on along the minus strand of NW_027509205.1, from coordinate 13,950,848 downwards.
ATTATTGATTTTCTCAGAGAAAAGGGAAGCAAACTCACTGCATTTGCTGTCTGAGAGCAAATTAAACAACTTAGGGGGTTTGTCAGTCTCTCTACAGTAGCAAAAAGAGTGCGTGTGTTGTTTAAGTTGCTGTTTATAATATTCTAAAAGAAAGTCTGTCTAGCTTTGCCTAGTTCCATATTGCAAGCATGAACATCCTGTCTTTATAGACGTTATAACGGACTACAAGTTTTGTACAAAGTATAATACATTGTAATAAATGTTTTCGTCATATAACAAATCATTCATTAGGAAATGACAGCTTAAATGCATAACAATAAAACAAACGGAAATAATAATGTATATTTGAAATCACCAAAACAAACATGCCCCTAACCAACAGGATCACACCCCTATCTTAATAGCCCCGCCCCCAAATTCAAGAACATGCTATGCAACACAGGCCCCTCCCCCCTTGTCAATGTTTACGCCCACACTTACTGATTGGCTCAAGTGTGTTTTGGTGTTAGGTCCAATCCCCTTTCAACAGCATTTCCCAAAAAAATCAATGTGATTAATAATAATATAATTATTAATAATATATTTATAAATAAAAATTATCTATAATACTGAGTATAATAAGTGTAATAAAATCCACTTGGACAATCATGTGTTGACCTGTTCTGACAAATTCAGAACTAGTCACTTTTACTATATTGAGATCTTTCATCTTATTAAGGAAAATGTCATTCTTTAGTAAATGGCATACATGCATAACAAAAATAAATGGAAATAATAACGCTCAGCTGGTCACGTAGGGACCCCCTCTCAGAGTGGCATGATCCACAGGGAATGCTACAATATGTACAGTGAGGACTGTTGACCCAGCAACAGCATTGTTAAAACACAGCTGTTAGACAACCAGCTTGACGAGTGACAGTGAGAACAGAAAAGAATGTTGCACATTTCATGTGATGTATAGGAACATTTTCTCTGTTTGTATTAACATGGCATTTCACACATTTCACATGTTTTCTCAACCATGATAGGCAGGGTCTTGTCTCAGAACCTCTATGAAACTGGCTGAGCAGGTTCATTCTTTTACAAAATGCAAATTAATGAAAAGTAAAACATCTACAGTATGCCAACGTAAATATAAAAGAGTATTTGACCTGAGCTGCTGTGTTTCCACTTGTTGTTGTTTTTATTTGGAAGAAATAATAAATAACATTAGTTTGCTTATTCCTAACTTTTTCCATTCAGGTAAGTATTTTGTATCTTACACAAACATGTGAACACATTCTAACCTGCTAATACACATCTCTTCCACACACTGCAGGGATAGATTCCTCTCAGTGTACGCGTTGTTCCCCAGAGGAATATTTTGGGCTTTCAGAAGGGTGTCATGGGTGGGGATTGCCGGTCCCTAACATTAGCCTTGAGTTTAAAAATAACCTCTCATCACATGAAATCAATAACAGCACTTAGATGTAACAGAGTGCGTGTTCGCGAAGTCATGCCCCTCTGGGATTATCACACTACTAGGCAAGTGTAAGTGACACCATCACTCTCACCTGGACATGAGGAAAATCCTGAACCAAGGTAAAACGGAAACTAGTTGCTAACAACATGGTGGTAACTACTTTACCAGCTACCAATATTCCGGGTTCTCACTTCTAATATGTTGCAGGAAATATTTTTTTTTACATAGAATAAAACTGAATTTGCATTTCCTTCAGCCTGATTCTTATTAATTCCCGCCCCCCCCCCCCCCCCCCCCCCCCCAAGCAAGCAATCCCAGCCCAGGTGAGAAAAAGTAACACATTACCATAGAAAATAACTAATAACATAATTAAATACGTTTTAGGGCGTTGAATATTATGATGCATTCCTTTTAAAGGTATAACTTTACCCAACACTGTTAATTAACCCCTTTAGTTAACATAAACCAACAATTAACTAATAAATATTCTAAAGAATATTATTCTTAGTTAACACTTAAATTATTAATAGCGGCATCTATTAATATTTACTGGGCCTGAGCTAACATAAACTAACAATGAACAGTTGCATTTTAATTAACTAACATGAACAAAGATTGAAAAGTGCTGCTGGACTGTATTTCAGCACTCTTGACACGACGCTCTGCCAATCTTTTTGAAGGATCGGAGCAAATTGTATTATAGTATTTAGCCTATATAATGTCAAAAAGCGGTCTCATGTATCAGCGAAGATCATCAGCATCTTCTCAGAGAGTAACTGTAAACCAGTAATTACATATGTTGCTCTAGAAAGCAAAAGGCTGAAGGAGCATTTCTCGGCACTGCTGGCATGAGGATGTGTACCATCTACAGATTCATGGCTGATGAAAGCAATGTAGTCATCAATGCAATTAAAGTACAACATGATTGTTGTTTAAACATTCAAATAGTTCAAATAACAAAACGTTCTGTAAGGATAAACATTATGTATATGCTTGCGATGAACTTCAGATGTGCTTTATTGCACAGAGGTGAGACACAATCAAACAAACAATGTTTGATTGTTTCCATTAAGTATGCAGGGTAAAAAGCGTACACTTGAAAGTCACATTTGTGCATATACTTTCCTGCTACTTTGGCATTCAAATAAGTTATGCTATTAGGGATTTAAATGCAAGATAACATAACATAAAAAACACAATGAAATGTATGTGCATATAATGCTATTCCTAAATGAACTTATGCACACACAAAAAAAAATCTAAAACAATTCTGAACCTGTGCACATTTGTATATCTCCATGTTGTAAAAGTGCAACACCAAAGCAGACATATAAAGCCTGAAGGCCACACTTGCATTTGCTATAGCTGCGTAGCTAATTAATTTAATTTGTATGTTGCTTGATTGCTTAATTGATTAAAATGACGTATTTATTTCTTGCTTCTTTAACATTTTCTTTGATTTTCTAACATAAAGCTATAGCCTAGTATTAAATTATTTCAGTCACAGTTGGTCAAGCTACTGCGATTTTGCTATGACATGTTTTATGATAATTAAAATGAGTTTTCAAATTAAGCATTCTAGGTGAACTTGCACTGTTTAGAGTCTACACGCCTAGGTAAAGCCAGAGCAATATCTCTATATGACTCTGGGTACAGCCAATTACACTGATAAAGCAAGGTAATACTGCCATCTAGCGTTCCGATGTAGATATACACCAAGTTATTTGAATACACTATTAATATGTGACTACTGGCTACGTAGATAACAAGCGAGATTCTTCAAATACGAGTAAGAACCCACATTCATTAGATTATTTAATATTTTTAACAAACAATGTTCGCCAGTGGATCGTCACTGCTGAATTGAAACTAGACCGTCTTCAACAAATGTCATTTTCCCCACATCTCAAAACACTGTGGCAAAAATATTGCTGGTGGAAATTATATTTCAATCATTTTTGGAATAAGCTGGCCGAATCGTTTCTTGCTACGGCTAATTTCATAGCTAGCATCCTAAATACGCGCAAATAAATAATAGGCCTAACTTTTTTCACACTTTATGCAAACTAAAATAAATGAGGCAACATATAGATTCGAAATGACGCACGAAACAAATATTCTGTTCACAAGTGATATTTACCTTGATGTACCTTGAATTTTCTTTACACATTTTATCTCAGGCTGGGTTCGACACTTCAGTAGAAATTGTGGTCATTACAAACAGCGAATTCAGAGCCATATCATGCAGCTTTCGTGGTTTCTGCATTTTGTTTGAAACTGCTTTCCAAACATATAGTTATTTGTAGCCTACACACGTACTTTTAAGACACGCCTCCTTCCAAACCTCTGGTCTGTGAGTTCAGAAGAAAGTGTGTGCGCGTGGCCGCGCCTCTCAGCGCGCGCTCAAAGGCGCACTGAAAAGCGGAGTGCGCGCTCTCCCAGACATCACCAAGATTGCTGCGGAGATGCTTGGGTGTTGCATTCTATCATACAACACAGATAAATCAGACTATCTTCCAAATACCGACGCTTTAACGACTGTTAATTACTTTTAAAATATGATGTCCATGGAAACGCACAAGTGACTTGGGCAAACCCGGTATCCTTTGGAAGTTTTAAAACATCAAATGCTACTCGTTGGACACGCCACAAAAAACTCGACATGAATGTTTCACACGGACTAATGAACCGGACGATCTCTTCAGCAAAGCATCCTTTGGAAAGCCTCCGAGGATGCTGCAACTTCTCGGTGATCAGCACCAGCGACGGGTTCGGTTCACCGATTCAGGACGAGCGAGATCAGTTCATCATGCGTTTGGTGCAGATAGCGGTTCTCTGTGTGCTGTCACTGACAGTCATTTTCGGCATCTTTTTCCTAGGGTGCAATCTACTCATCAAGTCCGAGAGTCTGATCAACCTGCTGGTGGAGGACAGAAGACCTTCCAAAGACGCGGAAATTATTATGATTGCTGCATGAGTGGAATAGACTGTGTGTCGTGAATCACCAGTGACTTAACTGACACAAACTGGTCATCTTTAATGAAAGACACCTGTTGGTATGATTTCCATGCCAGTGCTGAACTAAATGGATTTTTAGGCCATTTCATCTTGGATCAGAACCGTTAACAATGACTCTTTTTTTATTTTTAAAAAAAGGTCAAACATGTGTTGTGTTAAATATTTGTCTACATATTCAATCAAAACACATCACCTGAAACAACAAGACCAGACAAAGATAATCAAATTCATTAATACAGGAATGACAATTTCAATGTTTTGTGTCTGAATTTTATGACTCATAATTTGCATATATTGATTCAATTGAAATAATTAGTTAATTTTTAATGGGTTAAAGAAAGATCATTGTGTGAATCTGCATGCAAAAAAATGGATTGAAATGAAATTAAACATGAATTTCATTCTGCATTCTAAAACATTATTTTAGTTTCTAAAGGACGTATTTGGATTTTTTTAACGGAACCTTTGAATCAGACCGAATCAAAACAACAATCCAGTTAACAACCCAATTAATTATATAACATCTGTCTATCATGCTGAGATGATATATTAATTAGATATCTTTAATGAAAGACAACCATTATCAGAATACACATGAATATATTCAGCCTTTCTGCAGGTCTGTCCAAGAGGTCCAATAAAGTGTCTTCAGCAGAGCAAGAATGTGAATCAAGTTCTATGAGAAAAGAATGAAAATTGATTAAAAGATGAGACAATAAATGAGTTAACATACGAGGCCCGTGGTTCCATCTATTCCTTTTGCCGTATAGCTTGTAGCTGCATTACACCACAGTTTGGTGCAGAGCTTTTAATACATTTCTTAGCTGTGTAAAGCAATTTGTTTCCTCCAAAGATGTACATGGGCCCTAAAACTTCTCAGCATTGTAAAATATAGCATAATTCAGTCTCCATGTAATTTGTTAGGAAAGTAAAATTTTCTTTCAAATTAACAGCTAATGTTCTTGGTTACTGCATGATTCTATTTCAAAACAGATGTTGACATTTTAAAATGCACCAATATGGTTTTACACTGTAAAAAGAGAATGGTTAAAAATATCAGCTTTAAATTTGTATATTTTGCTGTCTCACCAACTGCCTTTCACATCAGTTTTAGGTAAATATAACAAGAGGAAAATTTTATTTTTAAGACGGTATTTTTACATTGCACCCCAAACATTGAATTAATGATGTATTATCATGATGTTTCAAACAAAAACTAGGCTATAGTAAAAACGATATAATTAGCTAAACTATACATTATGTAATTTAGGGGCTCTCAGTATGCAAAGCACATTAACAAACTGCAAAAACAGCAGCCTTGTCTTATTTGCATGAATATCATTGTATATCGGTGTTCTTCAACCAAAACCTAAAAGTAGTATTACAGAAATGTTGCATAATTCTATAAAATCAATTTGGTAAAACCCTGTCCTCTTTATTTGTACACACACTGCTCTATAAAAGCATGACATCGTTACAACAGGGCCAAAGCCACTCAATGCAATACATGTGACAGCTCAGAACAGGCCAAAGACGTTACTATAAAGTCACTGCCTTAACACAGATGGTGCTGAAATACAGTACATGCATTGGAGGACAAGGGGCCATAATCCAAATTAGAGATTAAGGCTGTGTGCTATATTACTGACCCCAATCCTAGGACATTCAGCTCATAAGACCCCATCCAGACATATGTAACCGATCGCTGCTGATTTTTTTAATCTCAGTGCATTTAATAAAGCTTGTAATGCTTTATTTAAATAGGCTTCCATAAATAGCACTATACCATATACATGTTGGATATAATACCATAAAGAACATTATTCAAGTTTATTTCTTTTTTTCATTCATAAACAAGCCATGAAAAGCCCCAGGCAGTATCTGTTTGAAAATAAATTATTACTTTTGTTTACTTTTATTAACAAACATTTATAGTTTCAAAATAATAAACTTTCTATTTATCAAAACGTCCTGAAAAAATCTCAGTTTCCACCCAAATATTATGTATTGTATTGTTTATTTATTTAATTGGGACAGTGCTCATTAATCAACAGTCAAACACTGTAAATTTTAAAAAAGGCAACCTAAAATGATTGGTAGGTTATCACATATACAAATCCAAATTATCCATAAATAAGAAACATGCATCACAAAAAAAAAAAATAGAAAAACAATATCAATTTACATACAATAACCAGGCCCGGCTCCACGGGGGGGCCACGGTGGGCCTGGCCCACCCAATCAGAAGCTTGGCCCACCCTGGCCCCACACCACATAACAGCCAATCACAAAATTGGTGCGATATTCAATTCAGCTCGAGATACGTTATTTTCTATTTTCTTCCCAACCCCCTCCTTTTTTTCCCTCCGAGACAGACTTAGCTCATTCACTTCGCAGCCTTTGAGGTAAACGGACGTGCTGAATTATGAAGCAATATAACGACAGTAACAGCCAATGAACTTTATTAGAAGAACTATTACAATTAGTGAACTTGATTACCACACTCTAGTAGCCTAATAAAACATAAAATGCACAGATTTCTTGTTCCGAAAGGACAAAAGAAAACTACTTCAGGTCTCCAGGACAAAGCTACCTCCTCATCCATTTGCGGCAATGAGGTCGAAGAAATGGATGAGTCGAGTTCATCAGCAGCTTCTGTTGGTGTCAAAAGCACAAATACACCCACTCAAAGATGCAGCAATTCTGTCCCAAATGATTTAAACAGGGCAAATCCTTACCAGCCGGTTCTGAAATCGTACCCCCGAACTCTTTTTGGAGGGAGAGAGAGATGCTTTTCGGCCGCTTGGTATCAGTCACGGCCGTGGCTTGAATATTCTGTAGATCGCGATGCATGCTTTTGTTTTCCGTGTCGAGTGTTCGGTGTTGCTTTCTCTGAAAATGACACGTTCGTTTCGACAGGTTTTCGAAACTGGAAAGCAGCATTAGAACGTGACCGCGGTCTTCAAAAACATGCGTGCAGTCAAGCTCATTTACAAGCCTCGACCTCATGGACAGAGTTTTGCCGCCGACAAGTGTCGGGGGAAACCGTAGCATGTTTGCTCGGCCCACAACAGATAGAAAAGAATCGCTATTACATAAAAAGCATGGCAGGTGTTGTGAAGTTTTTAGCAGTCAATGAGCTTCCACTACGCGGGGATTGTGAAACATGTGACAGTGAAGAAGATTGCATAGCTGCGGGGCTTTTTGCCAAGTTGTTTAAATACACGTTGGAAAAAGATAAATACCTCGCTGACATTACATCAGGTATCCCACAAAATGCAAAGTACACTTCCAAAACCATCCAGAATGAAGTGATTGAAATTTTGGCATCCATGGTTCTGAAAAAAATAAAACAGAAATATGACACTGCTGATTTAGCTGCATTCTGTTTAAAAAGTGATGGCACAAGGGATCGGTGCAACACGGAAAATTTGTCCATTATAATTCGTTTTGTGTGCAATGGTGTGCCAGAGGAACATCTCATTGGCTTGTTAGAACTCCAGCAGCTTGATGCAGATTACATCACTACTGAAATATTACAACACTTGTCTGAAACAGGATACAGTGCTGATAATATAATGAGCCAGTGTTATGATGGAGCATCAGTGATGAGCGGGGTGCGAGGTGGTGTTCAGGCTTTATTACAACAAAGGTTGGGCAGGCATATCCCCTACATCCACTGCTATAATCACCAGCTTCACCTCACTGTCATACATGCGATTCAAAGTGAACCTTGTGCCAAAAGATTCTTTGACTTGTCAGGCTCCCTGCACTCTTTTTTCAGGCATCATTTTGTCTCTCAGAGATACAGTTGCCCGTATCTCAAGAGGCTGTTGGAAATCCGCTGGACAAGTCATTATGAAGTCACAAAATGTGTTGTGGATAATGAGGAAGTAATTCTTAACATTCTTTTTAAGGTTTCCAATGATGACAATGCATCAGTTGACCTTGCAAAAGAAGCCTCTGGGCTTCTCTCTCAGCTGAAGCGACGCCATTTTTTTAAAATTGGCAAATTTCTGATACATCTTCTCGCCATTTTAAAACCAGCAAATGGCATCCTACAATCTCACCATGTTGATTTGTGCAGTGCAGCTGAAGTTGTGCAGGGATGTCTTGGTGCACTGAAAAATCTCAGAGAAAATGAAAGTGAATTTCAGCAGTACTGCGCTGAAATGTCTACTGTTGAGCCCTCACCAAAACGTCAACGGACTGTGAATCCCTCCTATGGTGACTCTGTCATTTTTTCACCTTTAGGGCAAGAATGGCAGTCAGGTTCTGAATGTGCCACTGCAGCTCTGAGACGACAGATGTTGAACATACTAGATACAGCTGTATCAGAGATAGAAAACAGGTTTTCCACGAAGAATTTGCAGCTGATGCACGCCCTCTCAGGTTTAATGCCAAAATCTAACAAATTTCTTGACATCCAGTTGCTTGAGCCTCTCTGTAGTCTTGCAGGGGTTGCAAAAAATGAACTCCAGAATGAAATTCTTGTTGCCAGACCAATGCTGTCCAAAAAACTTCCATCTGATGCTGAATGTTCTGCTGTTTGCAAACTCTTGCAGGAATACAAAGATGCATTTGCAGGTCTTCATAAATTGTATGTATCTGCTATGGTCATGGGTGTCTCTACTGCTTCATGTGAGAGCTCATTCTCTACTCTGGCAAGAATTTTGACACCATTCCGCCGAACAATGCTTCATGAGAGGAAAAAAAACCTTGTGCTTTTAGCTCATGAAAAAGCAATAACACATGAGCTGGACATGGATGAGTTTGTAACAGAATTCTCTAAAATGAGTAGAAAGCTAATGCTGTAAATATTATAGTTATATGAGTAGACCTTTTTCAAGACCTGCCCTGTTTTCCTCAAATCTAAAGTTACTAAACTAATACAAGATCTGTTGTGTGGTTAAAAAAAAAAAAAAAAAGATTCTAAATATAGGCCTACATAAGATTGTAAAAATAAAAATGTAAATAATAACAATGGCCAAAAATCTGTAATGTTATACTATATTAACAGACGTGAGGATAATTCTTAAGAAAAACTGAATTTCTGATCAAATTTCTATTTTTAGTTTGTCACAAGTTTGTTTTAGTTGATGTAAATAGTTATTTTAAAATACCTGCCCTTTTTTTTAATCAAATCTAGTTATTTAATTGATACAAGATCTATTAAGGGGTCAAAACAATATTACAAATGCAAAAAAAAGAATGTAAAAATAAACATGTTAAATAGCCTATGTTTATATATATAAAGTTACTAAATAGTTCCAAAAAAAATATTACAAATGAAGAACATGTTAACATTTTTAGTTAGTAATAACAAGTTTGTTTTAGTTGATGTAAATAGTTATTTTAAAATACCTGCCCTTTTTTTTTAATCAAATCTATAGTTACTTAATTGATACAAGATCTATTAAGGGGTCAAAAAAATATTACAACTGCAAGAAGAGAGACTGTAAAAATAAACATGTTAAATATGTTTATATATATATATATATATATATATATATATATATATATATATATATATAAAGTTACTAAATAGTTCCAAAATATATACAAAAAAATATTAAAAATGAAGAACATGTTAACATTTTTAGTTAGTAACAAGTTTGTTTTAGTTGATGTAAATAGTTATTTTAAAAGATCTGCTCCTTTTTATCAAATCTATAGTTACTTAATTGATACAAGATCTGTTAAGAGGTCAAAAAAAATTACAAATGCAAAAAGAGAGAATGTAAAAATAAACACGTTAAACATGTTTATCTATATATATATATAAAGTTACTAAATAGTTCCAAAATATGTTAAATAGTCGTCCCGTATACCCCCTCCCCCTCCCCCTCCTCCTCCTTCTGACCGGCCCACCTGGAATATCACTTGGCCCACCTTTCATCTCATATCTGGAGCCGGGCCTGACAATAACACTGCTAGGGATAATAATGTCATTATCAAAACATTATAATAATAATTAACACAATTACAGTATTTGATCTGCTTTGAGCCATTTCTTAAATTTAAATGTTGAATAGTTTGCACTACTCCTTAACTCAGTTGGTAGAGTATTCCAATAATGAATGGCTCTAACTGAAAAGACTGATCGTCTGAAAGTTGTATGCCTAAACTACAAGTCTCCTCTAGTAATTGCTCTGCCATTGGTATCCTTTTGCATTATAAAATGACGTAATAAGGGAGGTGCATAACCATTTAAAATTTTAAAAAGCAAGCAAGCATCAACAAAATGTTTAATACTATCGAAACTCAATAAATTATATGTTTGCACTATTTTGCAATGATGAAAACTATCAGTCCTCCTATCAAATAAGTGTCTGTTTGTAAAGAGATTCAATTGATTTTAAAATTGTTGTGCTTGCTTGAGACCAACTAGTAAAGTAATATGTAATATGAGAAAATGCTATAGGATGCATAAAAAGTTTTGCTGCCTCTGTTGTTAAATATGGTCTTATTTGCCTAAAGTTGAGCAAATTATATTGAATAATATTGGCTACCTTTTTAGCATGCTTTTGAAATGGCAGCTGAGAATCTAAAATTACTCCTATTTAAAATCAGGAACGACATTTATCTTTTCTCCTTTAACACATACACATGAGGAATCACTGTACATCTTTGTGAAAAGAACATACAAACAGTTTTGCTTATATTCAAATGTATTAATTACTTAAACAATCAGAAACATGGACCAATCCCTGAGTTAAATCATTTGCTGCTTGTTGTTTGTTTTTAGCATGCACATTAAGAACTGTGTCATCAGCATACATTTGAATATTAACAGATGGACAGACTATGCAGGTCATTAATATATAAACTGAACAGGATAGGGCCCAAAATTTATCCTTGAGGAACTCCAATATTACAGTTCAGATATGTTGTTTGACTATTACCAACACGGACACTTTGCCTCCTATTTGATAAGTATGAGTTCATCCATTTAATAGCTTCTTTCAAAGTTCACACTTTTTAACATTTCTGTACGAGTACCTCCATGGTTCACAGTATCGAAAGCCTTCTTTAAATCCTAAAAAGCTCACCACCGTCTAGTTTAAATTTCATGGTCTCAAGAAGATAACAGTTAGCAGTTTCAGTTAAATAATTAGCACGGAATCCAAATTGCATAGAATGCAAGGGGGTATGTCCCTCATTCAGGTAAGTTATCAGCTGTTTTGCTACCCATTTCTCAGCCACTTTGGAAACATGCAAAATACTAATCGGTCTGTAGTTTCCTACATTTGTTTTATAACCACCCTTTAAAATTGGTGTCACGATTGTTGACTTCCAATGATCTGGGTAAATACCTTGTTTTAATTGAGTGATTAATCAGATGGGTGATATATAGGAAAAACTAAAATATCCTTATATGTTTTTAAAAATGCAGTATGTAAACCGTATGCATCCTTCGCTTTTGAAGCTCTAAAAGAACTTAATACATATAACTACAGATTCAGTTATTTCATGTATTCTTAAAGTTGGATTATTAAGATAATAAGTGGACTACACACAATATCTTTAACTGAATTTATAAAACAATTATGCATTTTTGGCAGACACTTTTATCCAAAGCGACTTACATTGCATTTCAAGGTACATATCAGTTCTTGCTTTCACTGGGAATAGAACCCATGACCTTGGCGTTGCAAGCGCCAACACTCTACTGTTTGAACTACAGAAAAGCTCAAAATATCATTAAAAGTGTTTGCTATCCTTTCGTGATCCTGAATTAAAATTCCATTAACTTTAAGTTCTATTTCACTTGGTCCATGATCCATATGTCTTCCAATCAGTTTATTAAGATTTTTCCAAATAATCTTCCCATTGCCCCTTGCATCGTAAATTATTCTAATAAAAAACTCTGCTTTAGAGTCTTATATTTCTTACTACTTAGCAAAATCTCGCTCTTTCATTTGTTGCCAAAGGGTATCATTAAGCCAAGGTATAATGTCTTCTTTTGTCTGGTTTTATTTTTAACCTTCCTAGTAAATTAAGGTATTACTTTATTAATAGTTATGAGAAACATATTACTACTAATAGAAAGGGGTCACTTGCGCTTCAGCCTAGTTGGTGCTCACGGAACAGGACACAGAAATCTAAGAAAAAAGACCTAAGGTCTAGCTAGGACCAAGAAGCAGGACCGGAGCACAGAACGTTTTAAATAATTTTTATTAGTACAGAATGACTAACGTTTCGACGCCATGCGTCTTCTTTAGAGGTCCAGGGTTTGGTTGAATATTAGGAGCCATTAGGATTTATCATCAAATATAGGATAACTCAGTCGATTTCATTTCTTTCTTCCCTTTAGACTTGTGCAACCTTTTTCTGGCAGGGTGGCTTGGCCATTTTATTTAAATGGTTGCATAGCTTGCATGCTGACCCCATGTGTTAAGAGTGGTACAACACTGCCGATAACTGTGGATGGTTAAATTTGTATAACAGCAGCGCACTAAGAGTAGGAATAATATAAACATATAGAAAACATATTAGCATAGACTAGAGCAAACGTTTTTTGAACAACAACCGGGGTAATCTGCCCAGCCATTTTTTTTAATTCCCTTTAAGCAGAACAACTGTTTTCAACATTGATAAGAAATGATTTTTGATCCGTCAGAAATCATTCTAATATACTGATTTGTTGTTCATGTGACACTGAAAACTGGAGAAATTATGCTGAAAATTCATCACAGGAATAAATAGCATTAAAAATAAATAAAATATATACATACATGTACCGGTATGTAAATTCTACATACATTTTCAGCAAATAAATTTTCACATATATATATACACATGTATATATATGTGTTTAAGGGATAATGTAGAGCAAGGCGGTTGTTATAGCGAATACAACCCCGACAGGCTGATCAGGACCCCGACCTGAAGCGGTCTTGAATCAGCCTGAAGGGGTTGTATTCGCTATAACAACCGCCTCGCTCTACATTATCCCGCTTATTTCATGGCTACCTACCAAATAAATCAATAATTTGACAAAATATTGATTTAAAAAGGAGTTTATTTATTGCTCCAGAGTGAATAGAACTGTATCCATGGCAATGCTCTGTTTTTCATGGCAACGGTGTGTTATACTTAGCAGCGGCCTGTTATCAAGAAATAACAGACCGCATTCTACATTAGAATTCAACCAAGCCATGTAATAAATATATAGCCTTAATCACTAATTTGGATTATGGCCCTTTCGTCCTCAAATGCACAGTATAGGAAGAACACTAGACAAGCATGACCTTCAAGTTGAGACATCTTGCCAAATGGCACTCTTGACCAAGAGAAACATAAAAGGTCGACATGAATATGCTAAAATTCATTTGAATATATCTGTGGTGTTCTGGAATAATGTTTTATGGAGGGATGTGACCAAACTAGAACCTTTTGTACCCATGGATCAGCGGTATGTCTGGTGCAAAAAAGGCAAAGCCTATGAGCAGAACAACGCATCCCCATGCATGGTCAAACGGCACTTCTGTTGCAGGAAGTGTAAATCTTGACTGTATTTCTTTAAAGTATCAAGCCATTTTGGCAAGGAGGGTGATGCCTTCGGTGCACAGACTGAAGCTTGATGATCGACTTTCCTGCAGGACAGCCATCCCAAATTATACATCCAAATCTACTTAAGTTTGGTTCAGTGATCAGTCGTAGAATGAGTGGCTGTACAGTCTTCAGATTTACATCATATTGAAAATATTTGGTGGAATTTGAAGAAAGCAGTGGTAACATGATAACCAAAGATTATCAGCTATCTGGAAGCTTTTTCAAGCAAACAGGCAGCATTATAGGAGGTAATAAAGACCATGATCTCCTAGAGCTCAAGCCGGAACCGGGAACACTTCCTATAACACCCGATATAACCCGAGAACTGGGCCTCGGACTGAGCCTGGGTTCTCCCAAGGTTTTTTTCTCCATTCTGTCACCTGAGGCCGTTTTGGTTCCTTGCCACCGTCGCCCTTGGCTTTTGACTTGCTAAATTGGGGATACCTAATATTCAACGATATTATTGATCTTGATTGAACTGAGCTGGACGATGACAGCACTGTTTTCACTAGAGCGGCTATATATACACTAAATTAATAACTTTTTTTACTACAATAATGAACCATCACTGAACTTACTTAAACTGGATTATGACACCATTTTCTTCTAGATCTGCTGTACAGCAGAAACAAACTTTTGTAAGCCCGTATAGATCGGTACGATAGAACGGGTAAAGGTCTCTGCGCGTTACTGTCTTTCCACGTGGCAAATTTAATTCCATTTAAGCTTTTATCTGACTCCATTTTATATTTGGCTCCATTTTATCACGACCTCGAATTTAAAGAAGATTGCTAATTGGTTATTGGTCAATTATATAATAGTTTAGCAATACATTTGATTGTTCTATTTAACTCTTTACTTATATTTTACCCATTCATATTAGGAAGCTATGTCACTCAGAGGTCCTCACCCCTTGTATAACGTGGGTCTCACGATCACAAGCTCGCCAACTTCGGTCACTAAACAGAGGCAATGCTATATACCTGAGATCTGTCGCATTCAAGCTTACACAATCAAAGATACTTTGGTTTAGCTCCCCTGATTGGATACACGTGAAATTAAAGTAACGTTTACTTTAGTAGAGGCCACTGTAACAGTCAACCAACTTTACTTGTCTTATAATAGCTTTGGATTGGCCATGCCATGGTTTACCACGTACACTTAACTAAAGTAAATTAAAACAGAGGTAAGACAAACCCAGATTTAGGTTAGCCTAGCAGCACTTTTGCTGCCCTAAACAAAAATTCACTTCTTGTCTTTGCAAAACACATACACTTGAGTTAGTGCCAAATATTAGTCGTCACTAATCTGACGCAAAACTTGCGGTAACGTACGAATCCGTTTAATCTACTTGGGAAAACAATTTCAGAGTCAGTCGGAATAAAATCAAATGTAACAATTTATTATGTCAAGTAAATGTATCATGTCAATTTCATAATCAGTTCAAAGATAATAAATACAAAGCATCAAATGCTCTGGAATAAAGAGAGAAGCGAACCTGACGTTATAAAATACATGATGCAGAGTGCCTGCATACACCCAAGTATTTAGGGAGATCTCAGCATCTCCCTAAATACTCAGACCAAGTCAGAAACCTCTTTTCAAATGTAAACATGAGTTCACAGTGGTAATCAAGGTTACTTGACTTGATAAAAGATTCTGCACAAAACGTAACTTTTGGGGGTTGAATAATTTTGAACAAATGTTTAGAGCCAAATAGATTTTTTTCATTTCTCACCAACTTTACATTCTCAGAATTATTTAAATGTGTATTATTAAACTTTTTTCATAATCGTTTAGTGATGTTTTGTTAAATAGTTTTTTGGTTAAGTTGTTCATTTGGTTTATTTACATGATTTCATATGGGCCTGTCTAGGATGAATATATTTTATGGGTAATTATCTTTATACACATTGGTGTATTTCAAGTTATGAAATATAAAATTTTAACTTGTCTATGCATATCTTATTTTTCTCCTCAGAATATCACAAAGATCACAATGACGAAGCTAAAAAGAGAGAATCTTGCCAAGGCTTCTCATGAATTTTCCTCAGAGAGGCACTGAATGATTGATGCCGTGATTGCTTTATATTTCTTCAGCCCTTCTTTAAAGATAGAGGGAGAGCGAGTGCAAGCATGGATGAAAGGAATGTAAGAAAAGGTCACTCCCGGTGGTAGTGGCTGTCAGACAGCGGTACGGTCCTGAGAAGTGACGTGGCATTACGAACTGACAGAGAAATAGAAAGGCTATGGAACAGGGGAAATGTCAGAGTATAAAAGAAGGGAAGAAATGCGAGGTCTCTACAATACATGTTAGCATTAAAAAAAGGGACTAGGTGGGTTGCAACCACCTTAAATGTTACACAACAAGCGATTGTGTAAAACTCAAGGAGTTTTATAGGGATTCTGCAGTACTAGTACACAGGAAGTCACTGTTTGCCACCAAACCTCGCTGAGAAAAACATAATAAAAAGATGCCTAAGCTACTTTGGGGTTAATCCAAAACCATTCACCATCTATGAAATCTCTTCTTTTTAGATCATATCTGACAGCTTTAACTCCCAAAATTAATCAGTTTTTTCATTCATCGTTGACAGATGTTATACAAAATCAAGGGTCTGCTGAAAAGCCACAAGGGACAAGGTCTAAAAAAAGCTTCTCTGGAGACTTACTGTGTAACTTTAGGAGTAAAACTTGCTGCATTTAATCACACCACCTCACCTCATTTACCCTAGACTGACACTCAACATTCTCTATACAGAATCCTTCATTTGGAAGAATTCTAGAGTATAGTTCTTTGGAGAAGTTCTGGTGCCATTAATGTGTTCGCACATATGAATGATTGAGTTTACACTGCAGAGCTGTTATACATTTAGAAAAATCTTAGTATGTGATAATTGTAATTGTGGTAAAATAATGGGTGAGCTCATCATTGACGTCTGCATGTTTTGGCTCCATGACACACACACACACACACACACACACACACACACACACACACACACACACACACACACACACACACACACACTGTATTGAGTAAAAAGACTAGTGTATTAATTTTTCAATTACATCAGTTATCTGTTGAATAAGCCAAATTATTTGGCGTTACACAAAAGCATAATCTCTTATTACTGAAAGCATTGGAGAAAACAACATATTGGCCTGTAGTATTTAAAGATCTTAAAATAGACTTTGATTAATGCCATACTAAAGTATTATTCAATTACACACCCACATCTGACATGAGACACCGGGAGGTCCAGACAGTGAAGCTGGCTGCTCTTTCTCATCCTTTTTAATTCAGTTATTTTGTCAAGACATCTTTGTTGGTATTGTTCTCTCTCCCTATGAATGCCTCTACGCATTGAATCTCTCCTTTGCATGCACAAATGCAAATATTCTAATGCGATCCCCGTCGACCCACGAGGCCCAGACTTTCGCTCAGCATTTGGGAGTAACAGCTGTAATACCTTTCCATCACAGTCAGGACAGAGCGACCCATCACTCCAGTGGTGTGTGAGGAACAGGAAGTGACAGACTGTTTTTCCCCCCATCCCTTCCTTTTTGTTCAGTCCAATGAGTCTAAATGTGATTGACAGCAAAAGGCATTTTAAGCCCAGCCACAGTTCTGCAAAGCGCACATTTTTGTACAGCACACCAAATATTGCATAACTAGATTTTAATGACAATTGACAGGCTTGAGTTACTGGCTGCGTATAATTATACATTTTATTTTCGGATGAAAGGCTAGCTGTAGAGTTTTATGGGTGTTTATATCAAGGTCATCTGAAGTAGACATAAGCATTGCTTTGAAATAATTCTAGGTTTTGTATTTGAGTGCAATACGTGCTTGCAATTCTTAATATGAATCATTTAAAATCTTCATGTGGAAAAAATTATAACTAATTATTAAAGTTTTATTTATTTATATTTAAAAAAACTTTTGTTCTCTCCATTTACTGTACATACATATCAGATGTAGGCCTAATTAACAAAAACAATATTACAGCAATACACTTTTTTTTTTACTACAATCGACGAGACGCAAGATGGTGCGAGTTGTTTGTGTGAAACAAGAGACCGTGAGTCCGTGGAGTGATACTAGAGACATGCCAGTTTTAGTTACCTGGAAAAGCTGTATGCCATGATTGACCAATCAGAATCAAGTATTCCAGAAAGCTGTGTGATAAATGAAAATAAAAACAATGTTAATTAGTAAGATAAGGCAACTTCTCAGAGTCTTAAGAACCAGCGATGTAATCAAATTCTTGCTGTATGTCCACCCACTCGCTCTCGCTCTGCATGACTGTGCTTCCCATGGGTTTCTGTCATAAATGTCTTGCTAAACCTTTTCAAACATGCAGTCTCAAACTGCAGCACGTCGATTCCTGCTGAGCGGCCCTTTCACAGTGCTTACGCAGATCGTGACCCAGTGCTGAGACTTCGACCTAAGCTCGAAGACCTTCAGTTATCAGATTGCATGCAAATAATGAACCTTTCTTAAGTGTCCTTGGCCAACTGATTTTACCGCTTGTGCTTAAAAAACACTTACAATCAGAGAGAGATCCATTTGAAGTAAATATTGAATGTTTTAAGTGCATGACATTGATTTAAGTGCATCACTGCTCGGCATTAATTGAGGTAACAGGAAACATAAGTTGCACCAGACAAATAGCTAAAGTAAGGCTATGTGCATACTATTTTTGCAGTATGCAGTTTGTATAATGTGGACTGATGTATCTGTACAAATAAAATATACATAGGATTTATACATTTGCCAAAATATACCAATTAACACCACACAGTGCAATGTGCTTAATACCTTCCATTAATTAATAGATCAAATTTC
Source organism: Siphateles boraxobius (assembly GCF_051911475.1). Taxonomy (NCBI): domain Eukaryota; kingdom Metazoa; phylum Chordata; class Actinopteri; order Cypriniformes; family Leuciscidae; genus Siphateles; species Siphateles boraxobius. The sequence continues at coordinate 13,931,958 of NW_027509205.1, read as the reverse complement.
ATGACTTGATCAAACAACCAAAGATAATACTTTAAATAAAATCACAAAAGACTATGAATTAAAAAATTACAATGGTCCACTAAAGACATTCTACAAACTATAAGTAACTTTGCAACTACTGTTCATGTCAACTAACTCTCAGTAGAGTATTAGTAGACTGTAAGTTTAGAATTCGATGTTAGGGATCGGGTAAGTAGAATAAGTTGACATGTAGTTGCAAAGTTACTTATAGTCAGTAGAATGTCTGTTGGGGGACCAAATACAGTCAGATATTAAGCAGACAGTCTAATACTCGAATGAGAGTTAGTTGACATGTAATTGTAAAGTTATGTTATAGTTAGTAGAATGTCTAAAGAAGGCCATTGAAATAAAATATCAAATTTTAATGTAAAAAGTTTTTTTCGATGAGAACTGGATGCCACTTACTGAATTATCTACATTTCATTGCATGTGTTCTGTTTAGGCTTTGATCAATTATATTTATGGCATTAAATGTCACAATTATGACATAAAAGGTCAAAATGAAGACACCAAGTCATAAATATGACATGCCAAAATTGTCAGTCAAAACCATGACATTAAAAGTCTAAATTATGAGTCAGTTGAAATGACATATTAAGTCATACAAAGAGATAAAAGGTCAGGTATGACAGATACAATTTACTAGGCTTCCATAGGTTTCATGTTACAACTATCACAATTTTTTATTTATTTTTTTAAGCATGTTCTGTGAAGTATGCAGTGAGATAAAAAGTTTTCACAAAAAATAAAATATTACTGAACTATGAAGTTCTACTAAATAACTATTACTGGTCCAGTAAACAGCATTCAAACACTAATGTTAGACGCTCTCTGATGTAACTGTAAAACGCCGGCAGAACAGAAAGGCAAAGCATCGGCTGGTAAAATTGCTCTTTGGGGAAAATTAATTGAAGGACAGAATATATTTGCACCTCATGAATACTTTACAGCATTCCAGAGAAAGGGCAGTCATGCAATAATACTATCTTTTGCTTCAGATGCATTCATGTCCAATTTTATCATCTAGGAATAGCCTATTAATGACCCCCATTAAAATCCAGATGAATGGGACAAAAACATTAGTTCTACATTATTGCATTATTTTTCTTTCAGCATAGCTGACAGGTTGAAGTGACCCATTTCTAGTCAGCTCCACACATAGCAGTCCCATTCTGCAGAGTGTCATTGATGCAAGCCACGGCTAATGATGAACGGACACGCTCGTGTCAAAGCACACAACGCTGAGCAAATGGAAGCGTGTGAGAGACTAGCATGACGCTGGGTAATTTCAGCATCTGTTGCAGGACCAGATGCAAATGAGGGGTCTTTATTGTCAGTCACGTTGCAGTGTGTCTTGCGTGTAATCGGATTAGCTTCTACTTTAGTTAGGGCTTAAGATTAAAGAATTGAGGAGAGGGGCAATTTTCTTTCCCATATTAATGAGCTATGGGTGAAAAATGCTCTGGTTTCCACAAGTTATTTGTAGCATTTCCCAAATACCATTAATGAAACTATATTATAAAAAATAAAGAAAATCATGTGAGAAAATTTACTGCTCAAAATTTTATGGAAATTAATGCAGAAGTAGTACACTACTGTTCAAAAGTTTGGGTCAGTGAGGACTCTTGAAAGTAATATTTTTATTCTGGGATGCATTAAATTGATCATAGGTGACAGTATACATTTATAATTTATCAAGTTTTCTAATGCAAATAAATTATTTTCTTTTAAATTTTCTATTTATCAAAGAATTCTAAAAACAAAGCATCATGTTTTCCACAAAAATATACAGCAGCACAACTGTTTTCAAAATTGATAAATTGTTTTCAAATATACTTAAGTTATTTTAAGTTGTAATAATATTTCACAATATTGCTGTTTTTACTGTATGTTTGATCAAATAAATGTAGCCTCGGTGAGCATACCAAACTTTTAAATCGTAGTCAGTGTATTTTAAAATGATGAAACAAAAACAGTGACCAAGTTTCATCATTCTTAATTCTTGTAGCCATTTACAGTTAATTTAAAAGGTCCTGCAGTGACATTTATATATGTAAAAATATTCCAGGCTGTCAAAAAAAAAAATGCATGTATAATTATACATGCATAAAAAAGAAAAAAAGTTACAATAAAACAGATAAAAATAAATAGGTGACGTATAGGATATCATCTTGCAGGAAACTGTTTGAATTTCAATCAACCGAATCAGCACAAGAAAACTCCAGCTGCATTCTTAGCATTGCATTGTATTTCATTCGCTCACACATGCCGAAAGTGCGAAGTTTAAAAATGAAACCGAGATTGTAAACTGCTCCTTGGAGCAACAGTGCATTAAAGGAAGCGCTACACAGCTGTGTTTAACAGGCACACAGATACAGAGACACCAGAGGGTGCGAGCAATCAGTCCTGCCCACACACACACACACACAGTTATTTGTGCAAATGTCTGTTGTCAGTGCAGCTAGCAGGGGAGAGCTGGTGTGGCCAACTGTCTGTGCGGGTTAAACTTGCTCACGGGAGATGAGGAAGAGGGGCAGACCTGTGGCCCTGCCACACTAACTCATGCTCCATTCATATTGTAAGACAGGGTTACACTAGTCCACCGCCTCTGTGACTCAAACCAGCCACTGTAACGGGGGAAAAAGGACAGAGCATTCACGCACTAATTAGAAATGCTCAAAGCGCACAGTGTGAGAGACCATCAGGATCTCACAAGTTTAAAAGAAATTGCAATAATGACTCATTTCTGTAATACAAAGTGGATAATTTTACCACTAAAACACACTTCCTTTTCAAAAGAATAAAGGTAATTTTACTTTAATCCATTAGCTATCAAGAAGCCACCATTGTTAATGTCTGATAATTGATTAATCTGACAACGAATTGTATTTTATCTGCATTTCAAAACACATTCAATATATTGCGCAATGTACTTTAAAGTGTATAAATGTATTCTACACGTCATGTGCAAGAGGTTTAAAACTTGGGTAACACTTAAGGTTTCATTTGTTAAGAACAAAGAACTTTTTAACCTTAGTTACTGTTGATCAGTTTTTTAAACAAAGTTGCATCTTATTTAATGCACTGAACTTAGGAACAATTGTTTTATTAACTACCATCAACAAAGGTTCATAAATACTGTACAAATATATTGCTCAATTTAGTTCATATTCACTAATGCATTAACCAATACTAACAAATGAGACCTTACAGTAAAGTTTCACCAAAATGTAAAAAAAAAACAATTTTAACATTATCAAAAGAGCAATTTGTCAACTAAATTACGAAGTATTACTATCTTATTAGCATAACTGTTACTAAAATCAATCAGGTAACAATTTCTGTAAATATGGTTATATGTGAAGCTAAATAAATAACCAAATCCTCAAAAGTAATGATTTAATATGTTATTTTAATCTCTGTTGCTTTAACTGCATGGTAAAAGAAATGCAACAGACAGATGTTTACACTTAAAGAAACCTTTAATGAATCATACAGGTCAATATTAAAGGTTACCACTGCTAGGAAATGCAAAAGTCTAAACAAATAGTCCAGAAAGATTGATACTGATTGTTTCTTCTTTGAAAGATGAAATACTGAAATGCTAGGTTTAATAAGGAGTGTCTCTGCACATGGACCGTAGCCGGTTACAGAGGTGCATTACTTTTAGAAAATAGGAAAAGGGAAATATCTTTATTATTTCACAACACTTCAAAATTAAAAGCCTTAAAAGATAAGTAGACTATAAACAAGTTAAGCTAGAAATCACACCGTGCTTAAAGTATTCTAAAAAGTAAGATTTTCTGCTGAAGTCCGTCCAGTGGTGACATATCCTTAGTAAAAAGAGGGGGAAAAGGTAATGTATGAATGACAATGTTTCCACACACAGAACTAACAAAACAGAACTGTTTGAATCAGGTAAGAGTGCTGCTGCCATCTACTGGTGCATTTGTATAACTCAAGAGCACTTGTTCAAAAGCACAGAGTGGTGTCCCAAATTATGCACTATATACTAAGCACTATGTACTCAACCATCTAGTGTGTAAATGTTGCAAGGTTATTTTGTCATTCAGCATTGGAGTCTGATAGCCCCTTCGCTAAGTTTTTAAACCTGCGACAGTTGAGTGCATGAAGCGTCCAACACTTGCAAAATCTTATTCAAAATCTTTTTCAAAATTCACAGCACAATCATAATACTAGGTCCAGTGTCCGTTCTTGTAAAGTGCCAAGAGTTAATAATGCAGCCAGAAGTTCTTTTTTTTTATAAAGGTATAATATTGTGGAATAATTTACCGCTTTCCCTCAAAAATGTAAATACTAGAGGGGCTTTTAGACATCAGGTTAAGGCGATTTTAGAATGTTTTTGAACTTTGGATGATTTTGTGCTAAATGTTTTTGTCTTGCAATAGGTATTCGTTTTGTGTTAAATGTTCTAACACTAAGGACCATGTTGGAAATAAGTGTTTACACTTTAACATGTTATCCTTTGGATTATGTTGTCTGTCAAATCCAAAATAAATCAAAATCAAAATACTGTCTGAGATTGTAACATTTGAATTTGAACTTCACGACTGTTTAAAAATAAAAAAATAAATAAAAAGTACGTTCTATTAAATATGAAAGAAATTCAGACATAGGACACCTTGCCATGTTACCGTCAAATGAACTACCAGCATTAGCTGAGTCTCCTCACAGTAGTGATGTACATCTCCTTAACTGAGGCGATACACATCGACACATTGCTTCATATGCATCTTCGATTGATGTATAGTTGGCTGTTACTGATGCGATACACCCCGTGGCCTTATGGGATGGTAAAGTGTCAAACAAACGCGCACTTCAGAATTTCGCCGGTAGTAGTAGGTCATACAGGGACTTATTGTCTAAAGTTTTTCTGAATATTCTGCATTCAGACATACTACTCTGTTGGCGTACTGTTTTTCGCATACTAATTAGTAGGGAAGCATTCCATTTCAGTGTTGGTTTTTTTCGGTTAATTAAGTGCACCATCTAAGCATTTAAAGTGTACCTTCTCTTTTTGGAATTTTCGGTGTGATCACACTACCCACACCATTTATAGCACAAGAAAAGTGCATAACTATGCAAATTGGGATGCACCTCTGGTTAAAATTTAGAGTGTTCAAGTGCTTACAGAGTTTCCATGGCAGAGTCCATGGTGCCCGTAGTCCATCGGATAAACTGATGGTGGTAGATGGCTCTGGCCTAACAAAAACATGAGCACAAAACTCCGTAAGGCAAATATTACACATTTTCCAATTAAAAACACTTTTATACTGGCTCATTGTGTAGAGACAACTGTAAACAAAACATTTCAAGGTTCATTTCTCAAAAAAAAAAACAATGCTCAGAAACTGCTTGTTCACCTCAAATGGATGGTCATTTTGAAAAGCATTTTTTGCAAATTCCATTAGTAATGCAGAAATAACTGAACACTTAAAATAATCAACATTTATGTGCCCCTTTTTCAATTTGTACAGTACATGTACTTGTGGTTAGTGTTATAGGAATCAAACTTTAAGGGATCCTTCACCAATTAGCATTAAGCTTTGCATCAGTAGAAACCTGGTAGTATTTCCGAATGACCGCGCTTTCCTCGCTCATGTCCCCCAGAGACGAGAGATTTCTGTATTGTGTGTCTGGAGAAAAAATGCAGATCACGCAAAAATCGTCATTTAGCGTCATCGGAGGCTTTTTTTTGGCCAGAGGCTAGAGACTACAGCCAGTAGGAGGAGCTAGTTCCACATATTTTCAACCCGCCCATAGGGGGTGGGATCTCACTCACAGAATGTACAAATAGTGTCAGCCATCGTTTTTTTAAGCTAAGCTAACAGCTTAGGCAGAAGAGGATTTTGAAGATCTGGTGAGCGAATCCGATGCTCGTGGCTACATGTACAAGCCACAATACAGCGAGGAACAGTTGCGGATGATGAAGGAACAAGAGGCGGCCGGAGCAGGTGTGTGCCTATGGACACAGATAGACAGTCCTATTGCTGTCGCGAATTTCAGCGATGCCATTTTCTTCTGGAAGAAATCGCTGAATCTGCTGAGGAAACGGCACCGCCAGCATGTGTAACAAGAGCAACGTAGCTTTGATCTACACATGGATCTATCCATCCATCAGTTTCGAGTCAACTAGTAGCCTAGTTGTATAATTTCTTCTGATACTGCCCTCTGTAACCGGTAGGCGTGGCTTGGGAGTGGCCTCGTAGGGCAGCGAAGCAAGTGCATTCTGGGAGTTGTTGTCTTTCATCCACATGATGAGCCAAAAATACATTTTCTGGCTTTTCTCAGTCTAGAAGACACCAACTTCTAAAATAATCTCACATTCCTACTACATAAATGATCCATTTTAAATACACATTCATCTTTCCAGCGGTGAAATATCCCTTTAAATTCACACCATCTTGAATATATGTGCCATGACTAAAGATTTTCAAAACTCCATATAAACTGAGTTTTGATGCATAAATGTTATAAGAAAGAAAAAAAAACAAGAAAAAAAACACAAGGACTCACTTGTTTTGAGCAAGCTGATTGGATTCACCCCAGACAAACATGACAGCATTATCATCAGTCTCTGCAATCACATGCCCCCCCCCCCCAAAAAAAGGAATCATCCAGAGAGTGGTGATTTGTTCATTTGAACCAAAATCAAACACATAATTCAGAAACCATACATAGTAAATAAGGTAGAGTGGCAATGCCAAAGTAGATATACAGTAGAGACCTAGTATAAGAACACATACGCACTAAAAAGAAGTATGGTCACAGACCTGTTTCCCAGTCCTCATTAGGTGAAGGGTTTGCGCAGGTGTTAACCGGCACCTGGAACTTCTCCAGGACCTCTATCTTACCTGGACAAAACAACAACAAAAAAGGATTGACAAAGCGTTTATTAATGCATTTTCAATGCCAAGATCACAGAAAATAATTAATTTTAACAGCTTTATAAAAAATAAAAAAGACCTTTTGATTTCACCATTTCATTTCAGTTTAAACTATTAATTCATTAAAACAGCATGCACAATAATAAAGTTTCCAAAAAGTCACATTGCATGACCATTTAAATGACCTGCCAGATATATAGCTTTAAAGCTAACATATAGAACTCATTCAAGTTTAATTTGAATTTAAAGTTTAAAGGGATTGTTCACCCAAAAATAAGTTACTCACCCTCATGTTGTTCCAAACCCGTAAGACTTTCGATCATCTTTGGAACACAAATTAAGATATTTTGATGAAATCTGAGAGCTTTTTTAGTTTTACAATCTCTTTATGAACTTTTTGAAGCGTCTAAGTGGTAGTTTTGGAGCATTCAATGGAGGGACAGAAAGGTCTCAAATTTCATAAAAAAGGATCTTCCCTCATGTTCCGAAGATGAACGAAAGTCTTACTGGTTTAGAACGACATGAGTCAAATTCACACATGCAACACTAACCCTCTTCAGCGTTCAGAGACCTCTTGTCCTCGCAGTTTGTTATGTGATGAGACAACTCATGCTTGGGAATCAAGTGCCTGGCATTGAAGGGGCAAGACTTCAGCTCACTGGCCAGTTTGGGGTGGTTCTGAAACAGATTTAGTAGACATAAATAAGGCAGGAGTATTTTCACAATTTAAATAAATGCATGAAACAAATGAAGAACGTTTCCCCTGCCATTACCAACCTTCCTGCACTTGAGAACATGAAAAGGGAAGCGAGAGGCTCTGATCTGGTGGTTTTTGTCATATGGGCACTGCACAATCCTGTTGGGGTCGGCATCATCAGTGTGAGTGTCTTCACCATAAGCTTTGGAAACAAAATGCGCCATCAAATGCAAAATAGAAACTGTACTTATTTGCTTCCAAAAGAAGCATATGATCAATTTTGATAAATTAATGAATGGGACTTATCAGCATTTACATGGACAGCAGTAATCTAATTATTGGCCTTATTCTGAATACGACAAAACTCTGATTAAGGTGTTTAAGTTACATGAGCTGATTTTAGAATATTCCTTTCATGTTCACGTTTTACGTGTTATAACTGTTATTTTTCGGGGATATTTTTCGAAAGCTTCAAGTGCAGTTAATTATGTGTCATGATATACGTGCAAATAGGCGAGGGCGGATAACGTTACAAATTCTGAAGCTGCTCTCTTGTTTGCCGTTAAACGGTTCAAACTAAAACTGCCGTGCTTATAGGCCTGTGTCCTGTCGCCAAATGCGGCGAAAACTCACACACGAATTTTTATAGTGTGACGGTGTACAGGCATATAATACACTTCGATAATGTGAATACTCAACATGTCTTAATTTTATTTGTGTTTACTTCGAGTATGACTTCAAACAGATTAATGCAAGTTAATCAGAAATAATATCGGAATATTGTTGTCCATGTAAACGTACTGATATAGCAAGTCCAACTATTATATTACCACTCTGTTCATTCCAGCTGTGCAGTTGATGTTCAGAGTTTACTCCAGACAGACCGACGCTACTTCCGAATCTAATAGTGGCCATGCTTGCTTCCTCTGGAGGTCTGGGTGGTTGTGGCTGGCCTTGTGTCTTCCGGTAGCTCTGATAAAAATGGCACCCTAAATGAAACACGCCAAATGTAAAATTAAACCAAATAAAACAACAGCAGCACATGGATCAATAGAAAAGCAGCACGTGCCGAGCAGGACTAATTGGTAAAAAGCGTGTCCAAAAGTCATGGAATTTCAAACAAAAACATTAGCTATTTTTTTTTTTAAATCGCAACTGGAAATACTTTCTCGCTCTAAAAGCACTTGAACTTACAACTTTTTTTTGTAGTTTTGAGGAATTGCGCGTGCTCATCTGGCTATCTGCTGCCTGCAATCAATTGAGATTGTCAAACAATTGCTTTTGACTCTAAATGTAAATGCTCTACTCAGTGCTATAGAGAGAAAGATTTGCGACACGCTTTGATGTCGCCGCCAAGGCCGTCACGTGGTTCGTGTTCTAAAACATACGCTGGCTGTCATGTTTATCTATGGGACAGACAGCAGCGATTACATTATTGAACAGTAAATATAAAATAAAACACACACCCAAGTACTTTTTCAGCTGTTACTGCATTATTGCATTTAGTTAATGTCAGTTTTGCATTTGGAGAGGCAGGGTGACAACGAAATACTGTATATTACTTAGATAAGTTTTAGGGGTTTTTTGGAGGGAAAAGCTTAGTGTACATGTTCGCATGGGTAGTAGCCATAGACTGTAAAAAAAAAATGGTAGTAGCACTGGCACTGGCTTTCATCTGATGATGGAAGTCTCATGATATTTATTTTAGCACAACTGGGCATTAGGCTATTGATCTTTGATCTTGCTTATAAATTCCGATTCAGCCATTAGCCTACCTTCGTGATCACGCAAAGAGGTCTGCAGTTCCGGTCCGTTCAGATTTCCAACCAACATAAAATATAAATAATTGCGCTGTGCATGTACAAATGAATGATTTAGGAAGGAAATACACTGCTCCCATAACGTAGAAAGCAACGACTATATTTGCAGCAATGTTCGGTAAATATTAACTTCATAAAATTAAACCGGAGAGATAGTTAATGAGTGAATTAACTATGTTCCTAAATACGTAGCTAAATAACTGTTAATGGGATTCATTTCAGTATGGCTAATGTACCCCTTCATCCTACCCTAATCATAGACTAAACCATTCATCAGAAAACACACACAGATACATGTATACGATGTACTGTGTACAGTACACATGTATATATATTTCAATCACACATAAGTAACCCTAACCCATACACATAATACAGGTCCTTCTCAAAAAATTAGCATATTGTGATAAAGTTCATTATTTTCCATAATGTAATGATAAAAATTAAACTTTCATATATTTTAGATTCATTGCACACCAACTGAAATATTTCAGGTCTTTTATTGTTTTAATACTGATGATTTTGGCATACAGCTCATGAAAACCCAAAATTCCTATCTCAAAAAATTAGCATATCATGAAAAGGGTCTCTAAACGAGCTATTAACCTAATCATCTGAATCAACTAATTAACTCTAAACACCTGCAAAAGATTCCTGAGGCTTTTAAAAACTCCCAGCCTGTTTCATTACTCAAAACCGCAATCATGGGTAAGACTGCCGACCTGACTGCTGTCCAGAAGGCCATCATTGACACCCTCAAGCAAGAGGGTAAGACACAGAAAGAAATTTCTGAACAAATAGGCTGTTCCCAGAGTGCTGTATCAAGGCCCCTCAGTGGGAAGTCTGTGGGAAGGAAAAAGTGTGGCAAAAAACGCTGCACAACGAGAAGAGGGGACCGGACCCTGAGGAAGATTGTGGAGAAGGACCGATTCCAGACCTTGGGGGACCTGCGGAAGCAGTGGACTGAGTCTGGAGTAGAAACATCCAGAGCCACCGTGCACAGGCGTGTGCAGGAAATGGGCTACAGGTGCCGCATTCCCCAGGTCAAGCCACTTCTGAACCAGAAACAGCGGCAGAAGCGCCTGACCTGGGCTACAGAGAAGCAGCACTGGACTGTTGCTCAGTGGTCCAAAGTACTTTTTTCGGATGAAAGCAAATTTTGCATGTCATTCGGAAATCAAGGTGCCAGAGTCTGGAGGAAGACTGGGGAGAAGGAAATGCCAAAATGCCTGAAGTCCAGTGTCAAGTACCCACAGTCAGTGATGGTCTGGGGTGCCATGTCAGCTGCTGGTGTTGGTACACTGTGTTTTATCAAGGGCAGGGTCAATGCAGCTAGCTATCAGGAGATTTTGGAGCACTTCATGCCTCCATCTGCTGAAAAAATTTATGAAGATGAAGATTTCATTTTTCAGCACGACCTGGCACCTGCTCACAGTGCCAAAACCACTGGTAAATGGTTTACTGACCATGGTATTACTGTGCTCAATTGGCCTGCCAACTCTCCTGACCTGAACCCCATAGAGAATCTGTGGGATATTGTGAAGAGAAAGTTGAGAGACGCAAGATCCAACACTCTGGATGAGCTTAAGGCCGCTATCGAAGCATCCTGGGCCTCCATAACACCTCAGCAGTGCCACAGGCTGATTGCCTCCATGCCACGCCGCATTGAAGCAGTCATTTCTGCAAAAGGATTCCCGACCAAGTATTAAGTGCATAACTGAACATAATTATTTGAAGGTTGACTTTTTTTTGTATTAAAAACACTTCTTTTATTGGTCGGATGAAATATGCAAATTTTTTGAGATAGGAATTTTGGGTTTTCATGAGCTGTATGCCAAAATCATCAGTATTAAAACAATAAAAGACCTGAAATATTTCAGTTGGTGTGCAATGAATCTAAAATATAAGTTTAATTTTTATCATTACATTATGGAAAATAATGAACTTTATCACAATATGCTAATTTTTTTAGAAGGACCTATATTAATTGTCTATGTACAGTATATGAATGCATGTGTATTTATGTAGGCCTATATGTATTACACAAACACACATTTTGACAAATATGCATATATACACACATAACCCTAACCCATTTAAAATAAATGAATTGTGTGTGTGTGTGTGTGTGTGTGTGTGTGTATGTATGTATTTATATATATATATATATATATATATATATATATATATATATATATATATAGGGCCTATATATATATTATATACATCAGGTTACCGTAAGTTAGCTAACGTTAGTGTCACGTAAGCTATAGCTGCAATTAACCTATTATCTTCCAATAAACATTAACTAAAACTGGCTACATAAAACATAACTACTGACTAGATTCACGAGAGGTCGGCTAGTGTGTGTAAAAGTAAAAAAAAATACAGTCATTTCATTAATTTACTAGCGAGCGTACTTCGGAAACAATGAAAATGAATGGGGTTCAATGCTGGAACTATCAGTGTTTGGAACTCTTAGGCTTGTTCGACTTGAACCGGCGCTGCACAGACCGATCGGTTGATGACATCAAAGTACCGCGAGAGCTATTCAAAAGCATAAGGAGCCGTCTGCTCTCTAATCGCTCTCGCGGTACTTTGATGTCATCAACCGATCGGTCTGTGCAGCGCCGGTTCAAGTCGAACAAGCCTATTGGCTGCTCCACGACACGCGCTTACTTCCGCATTCCAAAGTTCCTATTGCGATCTATGGGAGTGTCGCAACTCTTTAGGCTTGTTCGACTTGAACCGGCGCTGCACAGACCGATCGGTTGATGACATCAAAGTACCGCGAGAGCGATTAGAGAGCAGACGGCTCCTTATGCTTTTGAATCGCTCTCGCGGTACTTTGATGTCATCAACCGATCGGTCTGCGCAGCGCCGGTTCAAGTCGAACAAGCCTTTTCTCTCTATGGCTCTGGCTCTACCTAAAAGCCTTCATTTGTTTCGACATTATTGTATTATTCTCATAATTATGTACTATAGTCAATAATGTATTTCCAAATTCAGACACGAAACAAACAAAAAATATACCAAACGTTTTTTTTTATAAAATAAAACAATTCAAATATTAAATTAAGTTAAATTAGATGGCTACAAATGGGATATTTTTTTTTAAGTCTTAAACACGCCATTCTGAGGTTTCAGCCAAATAATATTACCTCATTAATCTGTAATAAAGATATTGGTTATCATTAGGCTATGTGTTATAAGGGATAAAACTCATTAATGTGCTTGTAATTTTTTGCTCATCGGTTTTGTCAACGCCAAAAAAAATTCGGTGCGCATTGGTTACTGTTTATGTGGTTATTGCAGCAGCCAATCACAGTGCCGCTACCGCATTCCATTCTCTGAAGACACGCCCACGTAGAACTGTCAGCTGCTCAGTCCAAGATGGCGCTGTCCTGTAGAGGGCTGTGCCGCGGCGCTTCTGTCATCTTACTGTATGGAAAACAACCTGTCGGGGTCAAAGCAAGTCTCTGCACACCTAGATTGGCTTCCACAAAATCCAGGTAGGCCTACTATTTATAATAAGTTCATATACATTATAATTTATAGGCATCGAACATTTATAGGCACAATCCCTTAGCTACGATAGTTTGCATATAGTCGTTATAAAATTAGTCTGAATATGATAAATAGTACTAGACAACATTAAGGATTTCTCATTGTCTATTCTCCCTTTAGTTTTTGTAGAAATAGATAAAAATGCATTGGGTTAATCAGGAAATACAGTACATGCCCTGCCCTGTTGTGGCCTTCAGCATCTTTATTATCTATTTATTTATATTTATTTCTGTCTGCCTGTCTGTCTGTCTAGTAGTTTGTGGTTTGTTAGACACTACTCACCTTCACAAGCAAGACGTGGGATTGGTCGAAGCATTGTGTCCAGGCTGAAGTGGGTCAATGAGAAGTATGAGAGATTCTTGCAGCGGCGCTTTCCTCGCTTTTATGCTCTCTATCACACTTTTATGAAAGGTATATTTAAAATTAGTACTGGATTATTAAACCTCAAACCATCTCCGGAAGATGTGTTATGATATAGGCTTTGTGTTTTTGTATAAAGGGTTCCGGCTCCTATTTCAAGATGCTCAAGAAGTGAGAAGAATCATGACTCGCATGTTCAGTGACAGCGTAGAGCACCAGACTGTGCCTTACCGTGATATGGAGAAACTCAGGCAGGTGGGTTAAGAACTGAAGCACACATTTACGGGATATATTGCTGTCATAAGTTTTATTAAAATGTATTTTTTTGTGTGTTGCTTTCAGGTCCGCAGGGACTTAATCAAAGCCATTCCCTTGGTGATCATATCAATACCTCCTTTTGCCAACTATCTGGTCTTTATCCTTATGTGAGTATTTATTATTCTACACTGTGTTTTTTTGCTATTATGAAGTATTTCTGTATCTTTGATACTGATTGATGAATATTGAGTATTAAATGTTTGCTTTATTATCTGTCACTCTTCCATTCATTGATTCAATAATCCATTCATCCTCAGGGATGTGATGAGATTGTAAATCCAAGGGAAAAATGGATGTTTTAAAATAAACGTATTCTGATTAATAAAGACTCTTTTAATGTTACAGTACAATAGTAGTGAAATAGTATTTTTATTGATTTAATTTTTTAAATGTAATAATAACATATTTTAATAATAATATAGTTTGTTGTTATAATTATTAAATACTCTGCTCTTTATTTTACAGTATTATTGCAATAGTAATATTTCTTTATTGATTTGTTTAATGTTTAACATTTTAATAAGAAAAAAAATTAGGACTGGGAAAAGATTAATCGCAATTAATCGCATTCAAAATAAAAGTTTGTGTTTACATAATATATGTGTGTGCACTGTGTATAATTATTTTGTATATATACATGCATGTATATATTTAAGAAATATTTTCATGTATATACTGTGTATATTTATTTATAATTTATATTATATATAAATCTAAATATTTTATATATAAAAAAATGTCTTATGTATACACATGCATGTGTGTGTATTTATATATACAAAATGATTATACACAGTGCACACACATATATTATGTAAACACAAACTTTTATTTTGGATGCGATTAATCTTTTCCCAGCCCAAAAAAAAATATTTGTAATAGTAATGTTTATTATTATAATACTTATTAGTAAATATTCTGCTTTTTATTTTTTAGTATTATTGCAGTGGAATATTTCTTTATTGATTTAATTTTTCAAATTGTAATAATAATGAAAGAAAATTATTTTTAATAATAACAATGGTTTTTATTATTGTTGTTGTATAGCCATATTGAATGGAGGGTGATGTTTTGCTTATGTTTTCCTCCACAATTCTGCCCTCTAGGTACTTCTATCCTCGCCAGCTTCTGATCCGGCACTTCTGGACCCCACAGCAGCTGGTGGAGTTTCAGGGGGTGTACCACACCCAGAGAGCACAGCACCACTGGGCTATAGTAAAGGGACTGGAGAGCACGTCCGCTTCTGTCCAAGACAGCCGACTTAAAAGCCGCCTCATGGAGCTCTGCAGTAAGGTAGCCTGAGCTAATTCATGAGATTACTTATGTGTATAATTATAGCCTTTTTTAGTTGTTTTATTCTGATGTTGACTTTTTAATAAATATAAATATGTGTCTGCAGGTGCGACATGGAGTCCATCCTGTAGTGTCTGATGTCCATGCAGTGAGGACATTGTTCTCCGGACCTCCCTTAGGTATCAAGAAAATGTATGCAGATCAGATGGTGAGCTCCAAATAATCAACCAGCTGCAGTGCATTGCATTTTAAAAGTTTGTTACTTGTTTAAAATGTATTTTCTAAATGCATTATAAAAATCCTATCGTGAACAATTAATCTGTGCATGTTTCATTCATCCAGTCAACTGAACCTTCAGGTGAAAACGAAAGACTTCCCTCTGGTGACGTTTGCAGGACCTCCCCAGTCTTTTAGGGGGCGTTTAGACGACTCATTTTTAACTAAAAACGGAAAACTTTTCATGCGTTTTGGCCGTTCAATTACACGACAATGGTGTTCTTGGGGCCTGAAAACGCAAGTTTTTAAAAACAATACCATTATCGTCTCCATGTAAACTACAAAAACATGAATTTGTGAAAACGGTGATGTCATGCGAATGCATAACATGCTTAATACAGCATTGTTTGTCGTTTTTTGCGGATCCGCGTGAACGGGGATCCCTTTGACAACGTTGTCAGTACGCAAAAAAAATTAAACGCAAAGGAAACTTTTCCGTTTTTAGTACATCGTTGTCATGTACATGTACCTTTAGTCCGCTTAAACCCCTCCTCCGCTAGCTTACATTCATATGCCTTCAGTGCAACACCCACATCTTAAAATCCAATCAACAACCATGCATAGAACCTAGTCCCTACCTTTTTTCGATAATCGGTTACATTTAGATGTACGCCACATAATGGAAGAAAAGCTCTGTCACTACTTCCGTTTCATCATGACTTAAAAATGTCTGTAAAATGTAAACAAAAACTGCCTAATTCCTTGCTTCCTAATCTAGTTAATAAACCTGACTGAATATTACATTGGCTCTTTGAAAAATTGCTTTTGTTCCTTTTTAAAGTCTGCTAAATGCAAACATAAATATATTTGCAGAGACACCTCTGTCCATTGCTGTTCCTGACGCCCCGCCTCCCAGCCTTCTGGATTGGTCAACGCTTGAACAGTCATGCCTTAGAACTCATGCAGCTTGACCGCAGCATTGTTCAATTAGGCTTGCATCATTTAAACGACACCGAGCTCAGAGAGGTCAGAGGTCGCTCCTTCTTTTGCCCGTTACATTCTGTCAGCAGCCTTTATTTTGTGATTTTTGAAGGATAATGTCACTTTTACGTCATGTCTCCTAGGCATGTTACGTGAGAGGGCTGAATCCAGAGCTTCTGAGTCCTGCACAGTGCCGAGAATGGTTAACACAGTGGTTGCAGTTCTCAACACACCTCAAAGGTACGTAGGCCATGAAATCAAGGCTTATATTCAGAAGAGAGTACTAGCATACTACGCTTATATTGCATTCATATATATATATATAGTCAAGTCAAGTCACCTTTATTTATATAGCGCGTTTACAATACAAATTGTTTCAAAGCAGCTTTACAGAGATAACAGGAAAGTAAAGTTGTAATAGTATTGTTAAATTCAAAATTAAATTTTAAATGTCCCCAACTAAGCAAGCCAAAAGCCAATGGCGAATGAAGGCGAAAAAAGAAAAGAAAAAAAAGATATATTTTTATACAGTATACTTGCGTATATACGTTTTACTTGCTGCTCACATCCTTCGATTATTGTTTCTATGTTAACACCACACAAAATGAATGTGTAATTTGAGTACAGACAAAACCACAATAAAACAAATAACAGTTGTTATGCAAATGCTTATAAATAAACATTAAAACGTTTAAGTTATCGAACTCTGTTCTAGCTACATCAAACTGTATTATGTCTTTCAATTATTTTTAGTTTAATCTTGCATTTGTAAGACATTATCAATAGTCAATTAAAGGAATTATTAAACAGAAATTGACTTAACCACTAAACTAAATTTTCTGCTGAAGCCACTACAATTTGGAATGGTTTCACATGACTTTTTCAGTGGTCAGGTGGTACAATTTGGGTAACACTTTTTTAGTAGGTAATTCCAACATGGTGTGAATGCAAGATTACCATTTATGCAGTGTGTATACTGTGCACTGCATGTAAATTTGCTGTATGCAATAACCATTTGACAAAATGTCTAGTTTACATTACAACACATTGCATTGCCCTGGATACTGTATCCCACAATGCAATGCAGTGTGATGAATGAATCATATTTATAATGGGTCATTAAGGGTTTTTGTTCAATGGCATGAAAAATATTACGGAGTAAACCATTCTTTTGCTTTTGAAACTATTGACATGACAATTGTGTCGCACATTCATTATGGCATTGCGTTTCCTTCCTGTTTGATCAGAGTCAGAGACCTCCCTCTATCTGCACTGTATGGTACTGCTCACTGTAAACTACCCTAAACACCCACGTCACTGACCTTGGGAGGAAGCAGATGACTCCACCACCACACCCAAAATGCACCACGGGAACAAAATAATCTTGTATGCAAATTGAAGCGGCGCAACAAGCTTTATTATACCAGTCCTTTGGCTTAGTTATGTTACTTTTGTAATCAAGGGAATTTTATGTTTCTGAATAATTCTTTTTTTAAATGTTGTGCTGTGCTTTAAATTTGTTTTTTGGAGACTTTTTTGTTTACTTGAGTGAGGAACATACAGGAGAGACATTGTCATTGAAAGATGCCAATGAGATTCTGGAATTTGTGGAATAATTTCATTCATTTTTCTTCCACAGAGACAGGGTGTGCAATTAGTGACACAAAACAATACACTGACACTGGGAGAGAGGTTATAACCACGAGAAAAAAAGCACACTGAACATGTGCCAAATGCATCCATTTGGAATTAAAGCTCATTGATCTTGAGACATTCGTTCTAAATATAGTTGTTCATGGAGCACAATCATTTGTGAATTGTGTTTTGAGACATTTTGTGAACGTTTAAAATCAGCACTGAACCAAGGACAAGTATCACCTATCTTGTTCATTTTTCTGGTGTATTAGTAAGAAAACAATCTCACTATTGGGATGTTTAATATGTAAAGCAACCCAGTTTTTATGGTTTAAATCCAATGGGAAAACTGGAAAGAGGTTTACATAGCCTGGATACTGGAAATATTTCTTTAGTATATTAAGCTAAGTTCTATAATGCAGCATATGCTTATTTTAATTAAGTTCATGTTAATATTTATTTTTGAGATCCCAAAATTACACAAAGATTATTGCACCTTGTTATTTGATCTTTCCAATAAGAAGTTGTTTGCCTATGTGCACTGGGCTGTTTGGTCAAAGCATTAAAGTTATGTTAAATATGTTTTGACATATTCTAAAATGATCTTCTTATTCAGTCTTTTAACAGGTGCCTTTTTACTTAAGAACACAGCTATAAACATGGTGCAATACATGCTGTTATCTTTTTATGTTGCCAAATGTGTTGCATTATTTTGTATTTTATATATAAATAGAATGCTGTTTGGTTCAGTGTTTACATGTCACTGAAAAGTATGATAGTACACAGTACAAGCAATGTAATAATATCAGAACTTCTATTAAAAGACTTCAAACGTCTCTGTTTGCATCCCTCATCAACCTAGCATTGATTCACCAACTACAGTAGAAACAAATATTAGTAACTCAAATGTAAAAAAATGAACTTAAGTAGGACAAACTTGTTTAGAACATTTCATTCTTTTATTTGACAATCTTCTGTAAATGTATCAAATTTGGCATATCAGTAATTCATGTTGTCCTGTAACCCAAAGGAATGTCAACATGGCAGTAAAGACAGAATACTTAAGAATAAATCAGAAACTTAGCAGGAGACTAATCTACTGGATTAGTTATAGAAAACGATATCATAGATATTTCATTCTCAGTGAAAATGTGTATTGTCAACTTACACAGCCAGAGGGAAAATAATTAGCATTTATATAATGGTTAAAAAAAAAAAACACATGAACAGTCTCTAAGAGCTTTAAGTGATGTGCTGTGACTGGATGTGATCACATGACCTCATAGCCGCTGCGGATGGCTTGCATCAGAATGCAGGCCAACACAATCCCCGTAATCTACAAAAAACAAATCAAATGTATTAGTGTACGAAGAAAGGGAGTTTGCACTGACGTTCGTGTGCATATAACAGGGAAAGGAATATTGCATATCTCACCTGGACAAACGCAACGACCAGAGCTCCCACAGCAAACCACAATATATTTTCCTTTACAATTTTCTCCAGTTTGGGTTTACATCCCTGTATAAAACAAACACAAAGTCTTAGTCTCTCACATATTCTGTCCAATAAACAACTTGAACGTGTTATAAAAAAAACGCACAAAAAAACCCTTAGTTTTCAGCTATGACAAAACCAAGTCTAATTTTTGTAGATTTTGTTAAAATGCCACAGTACAGAAGAGTCTAGCCAAAACCCAGTGCACTATTTCAACGATAGAGAACAAAGAGTTACTTACTTCTGTGTAGATTTTTTTGCCATCGTGCATAGCTCCAATACCACAGCCCTTGGTGAAATTTTTACAGCAGGAGTCTGGGACTGAGTTAGTGGAGCTGAAGTTCACCCAATCATCAGAGGAGTTTCCTCCACAGCACTTAAGCTATAAGAAAGACATTACAAATTCATAATATTCAATTCAATTAAAATACACTCTGTCTGGGTTGTGTGTGTGTGTGTGTGTGTGTGTGTGTGTGTGTGTGTGTGTGTGTGTGTGTGTGTGTGTGTGTGTGTGTGTGTGTGTGTGTGTGTGTGTGTGTGTGTGTGTGTGTGTGTGTGTGTGTGTGTGGCCTGGTAAACCCTACATTATGGGGACAAAATGTCCCCATAAGGATGGCAATATCTGAAATCCTTGTTCGTGTGTGGACATTTTTTGGTCCCCATGAGGAAAACAGCTTATAAATCATACTAAGTGATGTTTTTTGAAAATGTAAAAATGCAGAAAGTTTTCTGTGATGGGTAGGTTTAGGGGTAGGGTTAGTGTAAGGGAATAGAATATACAGTTTGTACAGTATAAAAATCATTATGTCTATGGAAAGTCCCCATAAAACATGGAAACACTACGTGTGTGTGTGTGTGTGTGTGTGTGTGTTAGGGTGACCACCATCAAACAAACAAAATGTGGGACGATTATAAGTTTGTGTGGGACAATGTAGGACGTTACCAACACTAAAACATAACCTGAAAGTGTTATATAATTTTTATCTAACTTAATACAAATATTTTTATCCTGCCTTTCAGCTGATAAAAATACATAGTTCTTTAGTCCCTTCCAGAAAACACCTTTACATCACAATATAACATAACATGTCTTTATTTTACATGACATTTAAATTCAACATCACTGAGCCCAAAGGCAGCAGCCATCATGCAGGTAACTATTTTTGAAACAGTTCTGACCAAGTCCAACTTAATAAATAATGAACAAATAAAATATAGAACAACATGAAATTAGATAATTGAGAGTCTTATATATTAATATATTAAACCAAAAAGTTTCATATTTATAGAAAGGATGTGAATTAAAATAACCACAGCTGGCAAAAGTTGATAAATTCTGTTAAATTTTAATTTACTGAATTATCTATTATTTTTCTGACAGGCAACACATGGAACGAATCACCTCTCTACATTTTGATTGACAGCATCACAACCTACTAGTGACCGTGTTTACTCCTTTGCTTTCAACCATTGGATAGGGTTTAAAAAACGGCTGTTGTAGGCAAAGAGGAGATGAGAACCTGTTTGTACTGAGGAAGCGCTGTTAAATATAGGTGAAAAACTACACCGCAAAAAGAATAAATAAAATGCTTTCTTAAAAAGGCAAAAAAGAACGCATGCACGTTTTCTTAATATGATAATTAATAACCAACAGACTGATGAAAATGCGGGACATTTTCTCAATATGCGACGTGCGGTCACCCTAATATATACAGGTCCTTCTCAAAAAATTAGCATATTGTGATAAAGTTCATTATTTTCCATAAAGTAATGATAAAAATTAAACTTTCATATATTTTAGATTCATTGCACACCAACTGAAATATTTCAGGTCTTTTATTGTTTTAATACTGATGATTTTGGCATACAGCTCATGAAAACCCAAAATTCCTATCTCAAAAAATTTGCATATTTCATCCGACCAATAAAAGAAGTGTTTTTAATACAAAAAAAAGTCAACCTTCAAATAATTATGTTCAGTTATGCACTCAATACTTGGTTGGGAATCCTTTTGCAGAAATGACTGCTTCAATGCGGCGTGGCATGGAGGCAATCAGCCTGTGGCACTGCTGAGGTGATGGAGGCCCAGGATGCTTCGATAGCGGCCTTAAGCTCATCCAGAGTGTTGGATCTTGCGTCTCTCAACTTTCTCTTCACAATATCCCACAGATTCTCTATGGGGTTCAGGTCAGGAGAGTTGGCAGGCCAATTGAGCACAGTAATACCATGGTCAGTTAAAATATTTACCAGTGGTTTTGGCACTGTGAGCAGGTGCCAGGTCGTGCTGAAAAATGAAATCATCTTCATAAAGCTTTTCAGATGGAATGCATGAAGTGCTCCAAAATCTCCTGATAGCTAGCTGCATTGACCCTGCCCTTGATAAAACACAGTGGACCAACACCAGCAGCTGACATGGCACCCCAGACCATCACTGACTGTGGGTACTTGACACTGGACTTCAGGCATTTTGGCATTTCCTTCTCCCCAGTCTTCCTCCAGACTCTGGCACCTTGATTTCCGAATGACATGCAAAACTGAGCAACAGTCCAGTGCTGCTTCTCTGTAGCCCAGGTCAGGCGCTTCTGCCGCTGTTTCTGGTTCAAAAGTGGCTTGACCTGGGGAATGCGGCACATGTAGCCCATTTCCCGCACACGCCTGTGCACGGTGGCTCTGGATGTTTCTACTCCAGACTCAGTCCACTGCTTCCGCAGGTCCCCCAAGGTCTGGAATCGGTCCTTCTCCACAATCTTCCTCAGGGTCCGGTCCCCTCTTCTCGTTGTGCAGCGTTTTTTGCCACACTTTTTCCTTCCACACTTTTTAGTGTAGACGGGACAAAACGGAGGAGTTTAGAAACGATGACGTAGAAGGTCATGCTCGGCTCTATGATTGGGTGTCATCACCCATGACGTATCCTTCCCTGATTCGTCACATGTCCCGTCACCGGAAGAAAACAAACAAAAACATCCTGGACTACGTAGCTGATGTTAGTGAGTGCAACATGGATAACGAATTACAAGCGTTACTGACTTTGATGTCTTTGTTAGCAGCTGTTGTGCAAGCAAATTCTGCATTTTACAATGCTATAACTGCCTACATGCGCCGGAGGCAAACTATTATTCGAGCGATCTATGACAATTCCCGTGTGCAGCGGCGGTCCATGAAAAGAAATCTCTGGTCTTCGACATTTTCTAATCTTTGCAGAGGTAGCTAACGTTACTTGCTTCCTCATCAAATCTGAGGAATAGTCCATCCGTTTCCTGTTTACACCGGCACGCGCATGCACAGTGTTGGAGAATGGTCACGTGATCCGAGTTTTCAGTCGTTTTAATGTGGACGGAGATCAATTCTAATACGCAGCTAAAACGCTGGTGTGGACGGAGATCGTTTTCGTTTTAATTCTCCGTTTTTAAACGAAAACGCAGTAGTGTGGACGGGGCCTCAGGAATCTTTTGCAGGTGTTTAGAGTTAATTAGTTGATTCAGATGATTAGGTTAATAGCTCGTTTAGAGAACCTTTTCATGATATGCTAATTTTTTGAGATAGGAATTTTGGGTTTTCATGAGCTGTATGCCAAAATCATCAGTATTAAAACAATAAAAGACCTGAAATATTTCAGTTGGTGTGCAATGAATCTAAAATATATGAAAGTTTAATTTTTATCATTACATTATGGAAAATAATGAACTATCACAATATGCTAATTGTTTGAGAAGGACCTGTGTATATATATATATATATATATATATATATTTATTTATATGGAGCTGAATGTTTTAATGCCGAAACATAATTATTTTAATCTATTTGACAACCCAAAATTAAATTACAACTCAGAAATAAATAAACACACAATTTTACATAGAGTGAATCCATTAATACATTTCCCTTCAAAAGCAGAGATCACCTCAAGAGAGCATATGATCCAGCAGAATAGATTCACTGAACTAAAAACCATTCAAAATTTAGAGAGCAAGTACACCACAGTGTCTGAACTGAAGTTTAGCCACATGACGGCACAAGAGGAAGCAGGATATCAGTTTAACGTCAACAGATAACACTGAGCAAACAGGGCTGGAGAGACTTGAGACACACGTTGTTCACGTAAAAATGGAAATCAGAAAAGGATCACCTTGTTCAGACAAGCAGCACAAAAATCAGTCTTTTTTCTGACTTTATTTGGGTTTACCAACCTGCTTCTGTAAAGCATCGAGGGAGTCACGGTCTTCGGTTTTGTTGTATCCTGCGATCATGGACTTAAAGCTTTTATCCAGAAAACCGGGCAGCTGCAGAAAAACAGATTTAAAGGAGCCAAATGGTACTGGAAAACAGGTTGATAGAAATTAAGTAGAAATTAGAAGAGTACTCACTTTCTCACGATAGACATATCCAGCGATGGCGGTTCCGATCTCAGTAATGACAATTAGGGAGAGAAGAACAGCAAACTAGGAGAAAACAAAGAGAAGAGAAGTGAATGATAAAATTGAGGAATGACTAGTCAAGAAATTACATCTTAAAAGAATTGAATGATTTTATTCTGGTTTACACTGTTGGCGATGTGTTGACCATGTCAACAGCTTTAACAGACATGCTACAGCTTTACAGCAGTCAGCATTTAAACAAAAGTGGAAATTTAGCCTAGATGTTGTTTGTGTACCAAATTACTTGGGCAATACTACATATGAATGTGCTGCACAACTAGACTTAAACATAATCCCACATATAAACTTAATATTTCAGTCAGTCAACAGTAGTTGACATTTACAGTCATTTACATAGTAAAAAACTATACATTTACTTGTCATTGGTATTATTAGTTTTATTTATTGCTCCTGATTAAATGCACTTCTTTATTATCTTTACATATTTAAATTTATTATACAATAAAATATGTAAATTATTAAATCAATAATAGATAATAAATAAATAATAATAATACGACTAATTGTAAATATTTATATTAAATTAATATTTTTGTTAATACTTTTGATATATATTGTATATCCCCAATTAGATTTCTTACAAAAACGATAGTCCCACATGAGATCAATTAGATCAAAACAAACCTAACTGAAGTGCATGACCTGCTATTTACACATTCAAAAAGACTTCTTATTGGATTATAAATAAAGGTAAATGTCATGTCATACTCTGTGACTAAGCATTTGTTTATGAAGAGCTTACACTTACTAGCCAAGCATTAAGAATAAATGGTGCAAACAAATGAAGTAGCCCCTAGTGTGAACATTAAGACCTTACAAATGGCTGAAGCAACCCCACCCAATAGACCATTTCCTTTATCTTAGCCAAATAGTCTGAACAATGACTAGATCACATCTACTAGAATTCCTGTAAAAAAAAGGAATACCTTACCTAACCCTAAATATTTTCATCACATATCCTTACCATGGTGACCATGCAATGATTCTCCTTCCAGGCGCCACAGCAGCCAAAGAATGCGATGAAGAAGATGACGACTCCCACTATTATCAGCACTAGAGGAGAGCCAGAGTAGTCTTTGATGATGGCCATGTTGGAGAATGAAATGCGGACCAAAGTCCCCAGAACTATTAAGGCCAGGCCACACAGCTGGGGATGAGAGACAGTGAGAGAGTGGAAAAGTCAGTGAACACAAGCCATATCATGCATTTACATTCTCAAATTATCCAATTATTAAAATGTCCAATTCTGGTGGCCTATTCAATGGTTCCCTACCCTGGAGTACATTTTTGATGTCTCTTTTATCCTAAACACCTTTTTAAGGTCTTGGAGCAAAGTCGCTTTAAGGCAAGCCTTCAAGGTTAGCAAAAACAGCATATTTAATGATTCGACAGCCTATCTTCAAATCAGCTAATCTTCAACAAGCTTGCCATTAAACATTTGTTTTGGATTGATCTATTTTTAGAGTGTACACCGAAAAAAAAAAGGTGTTTTATAAGAGAAGTCACCTCTCTTTCATTCATATCCACAAACAGTGATTGACTGTCGCACAACTCAATGACGAATTCAATGACGTCAGGGCTATAATGTGATTGATTGGTTATTAAGGCACGCATTATCCAAGTTGGCCGTTACGCTTTCTCCAAAGGTAGAGACATGGACCCTCGTATAATAAGACCATCGCTGCGTCCCGAAATGGAATAGGCTACTTACCTACTTTATAGTATCAAAAAGAACCCGGACGACCTACTACTTCCCTCAGGATTCTGAAGTGCGCATTTGACGGACACTTTACTGTCCCATGATGCAACGGGAGAGGATTTATGAAGGCACCGCATCTCTGCTTAGAGTCTTTACTAACGAGGCATCTAAAAAATTCAGTGCTGGGGATCCTCCAGGACCAGGGTTGGAAACCACTAGCATTTTTTGCTATCTTTCCATTTAGAATAAGTACTAATTAATAGTTTTATCAACTAGTGTAAAATTGCATTATTCTGTTACCTAACCCTAAATTTCACTTCAGGATGTAGGTGACTAAGGTGAGCATTAAAGAGAGAAATAAAATTTAAAAAGTGAGTTGAAACTAGGTGTGGGAAAGTTGTTAGAACTATGAGATTCTTTGAAACCTTCGGTACACTCCTTTGCCAATGACGCAGACTCGCAATATCTAATCATCATACTATGTAAAGTTTGTCAGCAATCAGAAAATTAGTTAGATGCCATCATTATCATAAAGATAACATATTGTGTAAATATTCCAAGTAAATTAGTACTGAACTGCACCGCTGAGAAAGTGTAAAGGATGTTTAGTAATATGCATGCGTCAGCTGTACAAATGTAGAATATATGGGCGTCACAGCTAGTCAACACAACAACCCAGAACAACTTTTATGACTGGTCCGGCTAACACACAAAGCAACACCAGTGTAAATATTTGAGGGTAATAAGTGGCAGCAGGTAGGCACCTGCATGGAATAGACAAAGAGGAAACAATGGCAGGAAGAATCCTGTTTCATTTGCTGAATGAAATAAAGATATGTATTGAAAGTGCCAGGAGTGTCCATTATTACAAAGAAACAAATGGCCATGTCATAAATAAGGAGCAGTGTTTAATCGTCTATTATCAGACCATATTCCGGCTGGCCTTTGGCATTACTTGACCGAATGTGTCACAGATTAACGTTGATACTCGTATGGAGAAGTCACATCACATGATGCCATCGTAAATAGGAAGATTGATCACATGACAGGCTGAACTTTACAATCTCTCACTGAGAAATATATATGAGAGACATTTGAATACCAAATTCCCAGCACAGCGTCATTTTTCTTGAGTTTTCTTTTCTAGTTCAGAAAAAATTTATTGCTGAAAAGCAAACACAACTGTAATTCTCTGTAAGTCACTGGAATTGTTAAAAGTTGCATGTCTGGTTTGTATCAGGAAATGCATCCAATGTATGTGTAGTTCTAAAGACGTTTTCTTAAATTGTTTAAATATTTTAAAAAAGAAACAGTACGAAACATGTGAAATGTGTTTCAATTGCTGTCTAGAAGTACAACTGAAACGAGTCTCCATGTAGAAGTGTCATTTTCAGATGGAATAAATTTTCCCTGGGAAAGTTAAGTACATTCCCTTCACCAGAGCCGGCGCCAGCCGAGCACTGATGAGGGGGCGTCTGAAATACCGAGAGGGGGCGTTCACATTAACGCACGTCACCACTTTTTGCCAGGGTCGATCTTCTCCCCACCACTTTTTAAAACATCTTCGCGGCACGGATGTACCAATACAAATTAATAAAACATCTCCAGTTAACTAGCAGAGGATTAATTTTGTTCGTTTGTCAAATTAGAGTTGTTCTAGCGCTGAAATGTGTTGCTTTTTAAATCAAGTGATCAAAGTGCTCGTTGCCGCTGCGATCAGTGAGGCGGATACAGTGTTGTCTTGTGGCTCGCGCAGTTTTCACACTGACGCGCGTTTCAATCTATCGCTGTTGCGGGAGACTCTATTCGTTACAATGAAATCACAAAATAAAATGCACACAAACGTGTCCCTGCTTGATATAGACTGTTATAGACTATTGATAAGACGTTTTGATGAGAGAGAGATAGAAAAAAACTTTTTGCTAAAAAGGCTTAGCCTTCCCCTGGCCACGGACTTGAGACTAGCAATATACAATTCGAGTGAAATTTTCTCCCTCAAAAGCAGCCTGACTGCTTCTACTAGTTGCTTTTATAAAGAAATGCTCAGGGCTGGCGCCACGTTGCTGGTCTAGGATCAGTTTCCTCCACTCCATAACCAAATGATAAGCGCGACTGGGCTGGCTCAGCTGTGGTCTGTGGAAAACGACGTAAACTGCATGCGTGCGCACGCGCAGATATAATTCATGCGCGTGATAATTCATTTTATGCAGGATTTATGCATTTTTTTCGATAAACAATTTTTAAATAAATGAAAGCAATATAATTTATAAATTGCAATGTTTTTATTAAATTGTTATCACTTTAAATACTCATTCATTTGCACGTTAATTGTGTCCGAGCCCGGCCCGACAAATTAACTGTAATTATGAGCCCGAGCCTGTTTAGGGATAAAAATTGCTAGCTATGAAATTAGCCTTGGCAAGACAAAGACGTCAGCTATTTTGTTTAAAAAATCAGCAACATTTCCTCTAAATTTACTGACGTTCTCAACTACTTTCTAAGTTACTTTCCCCCGCCCGCAACATTAATGTTTTATCCCGCTCCTGCCCACAAATAGACTTTTTTTCTGTACCTCCAAAATACAAATACTACTTGTCGCCATCATACACATCAGACATCAGCATAAATGCTCCTGATAAATTTGTTACTAAAGCATTAACTTTAAAGCTTGTTAAAGCACACATATAGTTGTTCTTGTTGCTTTTCTGCAACAGAAGAATAAAAATGTATTACTTTTTATATGTTTTATCATAAATATTTCTAGTTTGAGGGAGTCCCGTGATTCGCGAATCCTTTTATTCTCCCGCAACCCGCACACACAGAGTGATGTGCATTACCGCCCGCGCCCGCGCTCGGCCATCAAATCTAGTCCCGCGCCGCACTCTGTTGCGTTGGGAGTGCACGTCTCTAGATCAAAGGCCCGGCCCGGCCCGAGGATAGTGACGGGAAATATCGTCGGTTCGGGTCAAGTTCGGGCTCGGGTAGAGAATCTAGCAGCTAAGCTCTAATTGAGAGTGACATAACCACAAAACTAAACAACGAGGGCATCATCAACGCATGATGCCATGTCTAAACGCAGGATTTTGCTGCATTAGGTAAGGCCATGTTTATTTATATTGGCTGCCAGGCATACAGTGCTTGTTTTTTTTTTGCTCAAATTAACAGTTTGTAAACGTAGTTGCGCTAATAACAAGTGAGTTAACGGGAGCGTTTATACTGGGACGCTTAAGTTGTTGCTAGGCGACGTTGGTTAAAACTACATGGTTAGGAAATCTATTTAAATGCAGGGGAAGCGCACATCTTAGCCTTACCCTGGAGTTGGTTCACCCTCCGCCTATGCCGACTCTCCCGATTGCCCCCGATATGCATTATTCAACCTTGAAATTATGGAATATCCGTTCTACAGTCCGTAGCCGTCGTGTGATCTTTCCCGTATGAGAAATTTAACGTAATGCTAGGGTGAGCGAGCACCCAAAATCAAACGACCAATCAAAATTCGACTTTGTCTAACAGACTGTCCTTAATTAAAATATTATTAATTCAGCTTAATATTCACAAAAACAAGAAAATGTGAAAATGTAATTGGCAAATGTGATTTTTAAATAGCATATTTTATCAATACAATCCCGTTTACATTCATGGTGATCTGAGGGGGCGGGAGAGTCCCGTTGAGGGGGCGTCGCCCCCCTCACGCCCCCCCGTGGCGCCGGCCCTGCCCTTCACACATGTACTGTTTTCAAACTCATCTGAAGAGTACTGTACACATCTGTGTTCTTCCCGCACAACCTCTGTAGAACTTGTGGATCAAATTTCCGATTGCTTCTTTGTGATTGTGGACATTTTCACAGCATTATTTTGATGTTCATTGAATACCATAATTAAAGCTATTTTTGTGGCTCACGATTCATTTAAATTTTTTGAATTATTAAAGGTGAAATTCTCTAATGAAGATGCAACATATTTAATATGTTGCATCTTCATTAGTGATTTTCACCTGTTTAACAACTTATGAGTAAATGAAATCTAGAACTTAAAAAGGAGAGCAAAATTCCAGAAACTGCTCAGAACATCAACATCCCTAAATAATTCCTTCCCTTAATAATATACATAATGCTGTAATATATAATAAAATAGAATTAATCATATGCATATACTAACATACACATCCAGATAACAAATACCCTCACCTTAAGCCAGGGACACGTTTAACCAGTGGTGTAGTCTAGTTTTTTGTAGTGAGTATACTGTGATATAACTTGTGTGATATTCCTTTAAAATTTTGTTTTAATAGATTTGATTATTATTATTTTAAAAAGTACATCTTACTATGCAATTTCTTTCATAATTCCCTCGAGTTACTTTATTTATCTCTACAAACTTTTATTATGGTGGGTTGTAAATTACACGCGCGCTTCAGTGTGTAGTATAGCACACATTGAGCACATCATTTACAGAAACACGTAGAACATTCAGAGTTTATTTCAATAGCAGTCTTTTTGAGCTTTAATATTCATAGACACTTAGTACATATCGAGTTTTGATTCATTGTATCATTACTTTTGATTTATTCATTCAAAAATGGCCAAATCGCGTGACGTTCCGCTTTACAGTAGGCTATGTTACATTGTTGCTGGATTCCACGATTCGATCTGTGTCGCTGTGCAAACACAGATGTCACGACGGGGTGAATTTATGAATGAAAGTTCTTTCACAAAACGATGTTGTTACGAATCCTCACGCTTTTTGAAGTGGGTATACGGAGATCTTTGATATTTCCTAGTGGGCATACGGAAATCCTTGACATTTTTTAGTGGGTATACGGCATATACCTGCGTATCAGGTAGACTACACCACTGCGCTTAACGACTGTAAGGTCGATTATGAATGTAATTTGATACATACGACTGATCATGCCCAAACGAGTCAGAGACAGTTGCGTTCAGTCTGTGTTCAGTCAGTGTTTAAAATCTTCTCCAGTTCAATCTTAGAATGTTTCAGCTATTTGTTAAGTATGTCGCCGGCATTAGCAACAACTATAGTGAATCTAACTCATGAAAGACGACCATCTTAAAAAGCCTAAATGTTGTTTAGAAAATTATATCTGTCCAAAGTGCAACAGAAAGTAAGACCAGCATGATTGTGTGTGATCACAGGAAACATAGATTGTGTAAGTGCGAAAGTGGATCTATATGTACACCAGGAAAGTTCATTTAACACTGGGGATTTTGCTGTGTATATATGAGAAACAGGCTGTTAGCTCAAACAAGTAAAGGCCATTAGCAGCTGCAGGTATGTTGTCAATTTGAAGGACAGAGCGTGTCGCACATGCAAGTGTGTGGTGTGCACGCTTACACCAGGGAACGCTTAGACACCAAACGATGTGAACACCAACAGCACAAGATGAATGTGCAGAGAGCAGCGCTTTGTGTGATCAAACAAACTTGCTTGGATGAAGTGCTATGTTTCCATGACCATTATCAGCTAACTGCTAAAGGACAGTCATAAACACTAATATTCAAAGTCAACTAACAATGAAGGATTAGCAAAAAAAACAAAAAAAATTGCATTTCGCACATTTAAATGGCTGCGTTGTGTCTTTGGGACACATTAATTTGATGAAATTACACTCAAAAAAATAACTTTTGCCTCTTGTTAAATTTAATTAATTAAAATAAGCAAGAGTAACACAATTGTTTAATATTTTGTCACAACTTAATTTAATTGTGTTCAATCAACCTAATATATTTAAAACTGAAGTTTACTTAATTAATTTGTGAGAAAACTACATGAATCATTTTTGTTGACAACTAACTGGGCAGTGGATCTGTAGTTCCCAGCATGCTTTGCAAGGGACTGCATTAGGAGGGTAAATTTAGGGATTAAAGTGATATTTTATGTGTTTTTCTGTAAATGGAAAGATGTTGTTAGTTAATGTTTAATATTCAGTAATGTTAGAAACTTAGAAGACTTTCTGTAATGTTTTTGAATTTTGTGGTTACCATTAGTTTAGGGCTGTGGGCGCTCAATATACTCTATATATGCATAAAACCTCATTTGCAGACCTGCATAAGTAATATTCAATATTACTCTGTAAAAAAGTGATTTTAATTAAACTGAACACTAGTAGCTCATATCATTGGAAATAACTGTAGTCAAATTAGCCAAAATTATAATGTTGGCAATTTTAGGCAGGGCAAAAGTTAAATAGAGTCAACCTGACAAAACATTATCTAGCAGGAATGAATAAATTAATTTAAGTTCATACAACAAGATTACAACAAATAATTTAAAACAAATTAGATTTTGTTGGAAAAATCTAATTCGTTTTCGTGGAAAAGCTTTTCATAATTTAATTAAGTTCGTTCAACAGCTTATTTTTTTGAGGTGCATCAGTGTAGTTTATTTTGAGTTCACCACAACATTTCCATTCCCTTTAAGCATGTAATGTGCCAACAAGAAGGTTTACCCACATTCTGAGTAAACCATGAGGAACAGTTCTACATCCATATTTGATCTACATGTCAACACAAAATGACTGTATTCCAGTCATCTGACATAGCCAGGAAACATGTTTTCCTAACTGTTGGGAAACGTCATCATAAGAGGAAACTGAACTCCCCCCTGAGCGTCATAGTTACTAGAACCTCTTAAAACTTTGGTAGGTGATTTTTACATAAGACTTATTTGAGAAGTATAGAGAAAAAAGTGTATTTTATTTCTCCTTTTACGTCAAAGTCTCTCACAGTAGCTAAACTAAAGTGAAGATGAAGCAGTATGAATTGTAAAAAGGAAGTGTTATGACAGAAGGGTTTGGTCTAAATCTTTCACAATAAAGCCAACGACAAGTCAGTGAAATGGTCAGCAGTTATGACACATGCCCTGGCTAATGTGAAACATGACATTAATAATACAGACATTAGTTGTTACTCACCCAGAAGATGAAATTAAAGAAAAAGAGCAGGTATTTGACACATTTTGCTCCCCCTTCCACAGCCATGGCGCTTTTCATATAAGTCCTGAAAATAAAATGAAGGTAAAAACACGTAAACGAAAGTACCTACGACCACACCAACTGGCCTTAACACCTGCAAGATTAAAACATGCTGGAACAATATAGGTCAGTTTTCTGAGACAGGCTAAATAAGGCTAATAATTAACTGTATATCGTGGAAAGTATCAAATATCCTTTTCAAGCAATTGAAACAAACCATCAAAGTAAAAAACTAAAATAGTGTCAAAAGGCAAGAAAATGTAAAGAAGAAATAAAAAAAGTATAAACAATATAAGGGTCATATCGACAATTTAGTGTTTTCTGGCCATTGAACCTTTTGACAAACTTTAAGTTTTTCATATGTCATACAGGTCATGTTGAAATTATTTTATTCTTATATTCTTACAATTTTAACAACTGGGTGACAAAATGCCCAGATTTTTTGTTTTATTTACATAAAAAAATCAAATTATCATTAATAAAAAAAAAAACCTGGAAAAAAAACAGTTCAAAAATAAAAGTGCCCATGTAGAACTTTATTCTTCTATACCATTTTATTGAAATGTCCATATTTCTTGTTGATATTATTAAGTTGTGATTGAAAAATAAAACAGTACAGATGACTATATCCTTTTTCAAAAATGATATTCTTTCCCCCAAGAGTTTCCGGGGAGGACATGTTATACTAAAACACAACGGGGGTGTATCAATTAGCTGCCTAGCTCGTGAATCAGTATATAGTGTAAACGAATCCGGGCACTGGTAAGAATAAGGACCATGGCTCAGTTTTTTATTTTATTTTTATGCTGTTTAAACACATTGTTTTGATACATATCCTTACAACATTTCAGGCGAATATTAATTATAAATGTTAACTAGACTACCGGTCTAGTGATGTGTATTTATGCTGACATATATATTAAAAAGCGTTTCTGTTTTTGGAAAATCTTCTATAGAGTGTCATTATATTTATAGAGTTGGTTTATGTGTTTTGTTTCACCTTCAGAAATGTGACGTAATGCGGTGCATTGTGGGATTTTTTAGGGAGGGGACGTTCCAGTGCACTGGATGAATTTTGCGATTGAGACAGCCTGACTGACTCCCTGATCAGTGCCCATAGTGAACTAGAGAGCTGATTGAGACACTACCCAGTGTCTCATCCAGTGTGTGATGACAGTTCTTATAGGACAAAAATATTACAAGACAGTAACTCAAGAGTCAAACAAAAGAATTCAAAATGCAAATTCACCATAGGCTACATTGTGTTTTTGGAAATTTCAAAGCTTCTTCTGTAAAAGATGGTCAATGTACGCTTTTGGAGACAAAATAAATTTAGTTATACCTAGTATTGTCATTGCATGGTAGGCTATACAACGGATAATACCCGTAATCGAATTAAATGTAGAAAAAATATGGGTTTTGGAGTCAAAGTGTGTAATGTAATAATAGTCCTCATTCTCTTTAGCAAAGCGAACAGAATATTAATTAGGTCAAATTTAAAATGAAAATGCTATAACTATTTACATGTCTTCAGTAACAAGGAAAAAAGTAAAAGCGTGAGAAAGAGAAACGTCATCTGCCTGCGGTCACGAGATTAATTGTCAGAGTTTAGATCCATGTTTTAAATCCAGTTTGTTTTTTTCTTCAAATTAGCTTCCAAAGGCGTACATTATATTTAACTGCGTCAGTAAACCAGTTGTAAATAAATAAATGTTTATGATCATGACGACACTTATTGACAAAATACTTTGGTATTTCTTGTTCTTGATAATCCCACTCCGTTTGCGTTATACAAACGTCTTATTTTCAACTCCTACGCCAACTTTCAAAGTCGTGGTGTTTTAAATCTGATAAAATAAACGTTTCGCATGTTTACAAAGAAACCCACCAATATGTCTGAAGTTTTGAAGACTTTTATGGCCTCGCTCTCTAAGAAAAGACAAGCATGTTGAAATTCAGTCTACGACATAAGGTGCTCGCTCGCTCGCGAAGGACAGGAAACAATGTGGCCATTCACTTGGTTAACTAAATTACACCCCGCATGTAATTTCGAGGATTTCCAGTCAAAACTAATTACTTAAGGAAACAAACAAAAAAACGAGTACTCCCAAACGAAGAAAAAATGTGGCCTTCGCTTCAGTCTCGAGACTGTTAACACTACTTGAAAATGTTCCGTTTATTTTAAAATCAGAGGTCCTCGCGCCTGCCGAGAAAATCGTTAATCGGTAAGAAATCGCTTACCTCGGGTTAAAATGTTCAATCTAGCGTACAGGAAACCTGTAGAGTGAAAATTTGATGTTTTCTATCCAAGCAAGAAGCAACAGTACACGGATATGAGAGAAGTCGATGTGTGTAGGCTAAGTTACTGTGTAAATGTGATCCCTCCTATAACTGCACCCCACCCCTTACTGCATGAGGCTGAACCTAGTAAAGAAAACAATGTAGATATAATCAGTCAATATAAAGAAAATTAAATAAACACAATCAAAATGGTTTATAATGGTTAACAGGTGTTATCAACCACAATACAAGCGTCACATTTTAAAGTGCAGTCATTTGTTGTTGTTGTTTTACGAAATTAAAAGTCTGCACTTATAAGAAATTATGTATAATCACATAATAAGATAATGAAAATAGCCTCTCATGAGCACCACCACGTGACATCCCATGAACAGCCAGCAATGGATCAAGTATAAAAAAGTAAACATAACATGGCCTTCTGTATGTTTATAATGTGTAGCCTATTATATGGATGCAAGTATTATTAGTAAATAAACTTCATTCTATCCTCACCAACAGGTATAAAGTCCAAAACCGCTGAGACAAAAAAACAAACTAAACATAACAAATTAAAGATGTCTAAAAAAAGTTTGAAATCATGATTTTGACATCAAATATAAAACCCTAACAAGTCCATACCTCTAATAATTGTGTTAAGAAAGAGTTACAGTATAGTCGTTATGATAACTAAAGTCGATCTATCATTTTATTACAGTTTTGTAAATATTATTTGACATATTGAAGACACCAGCAGATTAGAAGCCATTTAGCTTTATCTTTCTCGTTACACATTCAAACCCAGTGGGATATCATTTTATTGCAACATTATCATGGCCAGATAAAATCATTTTAACAGACCATTGGAATGGATGAAATGTACCACACAATCATTTGAAGGAAGCCAACCGTATCTATATATGCGTTTGCTGTCATGGAAAGGGAGTTCTTCATTAAATGTAATCAGAGCCATTCTTTTTAAGAGTTTGTACTTACTCTAAAAAATGTAGAAGACTTTCAGGTTTAATTAGATTAGTGTTTCTCTCAGTTAAGTCAAATCAAGTCACCTCTGGGTCATTCCTGGGATTCGGTAATTATTTCAGTTCCCCAGACTTTTTAAAGTGGTGGTTCACCAAAATGGAAAGCTGGTATGTCTGTCATAATAAATTAAAATCATTTTTGCAATAATTATTGCAATTAAAAAATAGTGTTTAAAAATAGTGTTATATCATAAAATAATTTCTATCATACACCAAGCATTTTGTCATGTCCCTGAGGCACTTCACTGAATTTGTGCTTTGCAATTTTTTGGCAATATTGTAAGTATTTTATTTGTGTTACTTTCTTGTGTATTGGGTACTGTCAAGCCTAACAACTCAACCCCATCAGATAAAATTAGGATAGAAAATTATTATTTTTCAACATTTTATTTCAATCCATACGTATATACAATGTACTTATTTCATTGCTGCCATGTATGGTCTATCTATTCTACTCTACATGAGGAACAGTGGCCATTTTAAGCAAAAAACCTAAACCCCATCACACTCAACCCCGTCACGTATTCGGGGGTTGTAAACTTGTGACAGGGTTGAGTTTTTCCACTTCATTTATTAATAATTGTGATTAAAAATATATAAAATAGTCATGGTTTCAGTAAAGATATACCAAAACCATGACAGCTGTTATAAATAGAATAATTGATGTAATGTGTCCACTTAAACATCGTCAAGCATGTCTCCCGTCTCACCTGTTATAGTCTTCAACACCATCACACTATTCTTTTTTGGAAAAAATGGGGAAGACGATTACAAATAAAGGCATTTCTTGCTGATTACCACCTGACATGTTAAGAACTAACACAATAAAAGTGTGATTTTAGTTTAACACCTAAATTTTTTTTTTACTCCAATCCAATAAAAATGTGAAAATTATTATGTTAAAATTGTTATGAGGGACACGTGAGCAGTAGGTACATGTTAGTTTTATAACAAGTTTTGCATAAAATCTTTTTAAAAACAATTCCATTTTGTCCATTTCGGGGTTGAGAATAAAAGGTGTTTAAAATACGGGAATTGTCATTATTCGGTTAAAATCAGTTCAGTGTTGATTCATTTTGATTCAATCTCTAAGGACATCAATTATGAAATGAGTTCAATTCAGCTATAAAACAGCTCTGCAGAAAACAGTGATGTCATCATCAAGCTAAGTTGAGTTCTCATCATATAGTGTCAGTGGAGTCAAATCATTAATATTCAGTCAATAATATTGCAGATTAATAAGTATCCCCAAAAGCAAGCCAGAGGTAACAGTGGCAAAGAACCCAAACTCCATCAGGGGCAGAAATGGAGGGGGAAAAAACTTGGGATAAACCAGACTCAGTCAGGGGGGCCAGTTCTCGTCTGGACAACGAACAAACAAGGTGTGATTATGATTCAGCCTGCATCACAAGTCAGAATCAGATTGCCCTCCGGAAGTCACATTTGTCGGCCGCATGACGATGAGTCTGCTTCATTTCAGTAAACTCACCACTACATTCCAAAGTCATTAAGAAAGGACAACAATCTGCTTCACCTGGAATAACGTTCAATTTTATATTGGTTCCCGTTCTGAAATGAGCCATCCTTAATGGCATATAGGACTGACCTCTGGAGGATGCAGCCCTCGGAATGTGACAGCATGAGTCAGTTAAGATCAGCATAATTTCCACTGAATTATGATGTAACAGTCATGTGGATGTCATCAATGGTGTCATTTTTTGAAAATTATGAATGTCTGCGCAAGTTCTCTATTAAGATACCATTTGTGACTTTTCCCCCCCTTTTTTTACAACACATTCCTTAATGTCTGTGTTGATGGTTAATTATGAGTAATGACTATTTGAAAAATAGTTGCTTCATTGAATCGTTGTTTTGAAAAATAGTTCAAATAGCTGAAAAAAATGAATTTCTTTTTGTGAAGTTGCATTCAAAATCTGATGAAATATGTGCAATTTGAATGGGCATGACGGTGCTTATTTAACCCATTATATTCCTTTATTTAGATGGCAAGGAAAAGAAGAGCATTTGATCAGTTTAACCAGACAAACATTGACAAATGTGTTACCACATGTCAAAAATAGGTTCTTCTGCATTGTATTAATTTAGTGGTGGTGGTGGTGCTAGCAGTGTTTTAAACTTCCTGTTTATATTTCCTGTTCATGAGCTTACACATCCTCTTAAAAACTTTTTAAAATATGACTAAGGCCATCAGTATTCCCTCGTAGTTTTGTACGAAACTAGTTTAATGATCACACCACTGGTATTCCTCTGCTGGTCTTTCAAAGAGGGGAAGCTGTAATAATGAATGAATAAAACGATCTAAAAAAAGATATTAAACTCGACGGAGGGCATGTGGGAATTAGGTTAAACTGAAACAAGGAATGTGGTGTATAATACTGTGTGAAATTTATTATGAAAATTGGTTAGCATTTTCGCCAAGCAAGTACCAAGAAATAGGTTGCAGCAGTTTATCTTTCGACTCTATTTACAAAACTCGCGATGGGACTGAGCTCGAATAGCTTCAGCGACTTTTATAGTACAAAATCGCTGTCAATCAAAAGGAGATGCAGTCTTTCGACAGACCCTCCAATCATCACGCAGAAGCCCGAAGTCCAGGTCCGCCCACTCCTCTATTCACCCCAGAGAAGCTGAGCGTTCGTGGGCGGGACATAATCGCAGCATTTATCCAATGACCGTCTAGTTTCGAAGCAATAAAAAAAAAAACTGTTCAAAGCAGCCCCCTTTGGGAACTGGGAAATTGCACTGACTGTGACTTCGGGAATGTATGAGAAAGAACCCGCTATAAAAACTGCTATATAGCTGATTCTGAACGAACTCGTCTTCGAGAAGACGGATTCCAACGCATTTTTAGTTAAAATGTTAACACAATAGTACATATGTGAGTGACTTTTTATTAACATTACGAGGAAGCCGAGCTTCCCTTGCAGTCTTAAAGAAATCCCCAGACTTCCTGGTAAATAAATAAAATACCTTTCAAAATATGAATGAATATCATTCCATCCACATGCTTATTTAATCAGAATGACATTTTGGAAAAGACAAGTGATGTTTATCAAGGATTAAATAATTTATCAGTGTTAAATAATATGATACAGAAAGGAAATACAAGAAAACAATATGTATTTTGTTTACACATTTTAATGCATCTTACAGATTGGTATGTTTTACCAAAGCAATTAAACGATTATATTGGCAGCCAGTGAGTGTTCAGATATGAATGGTGGGTGGCAATGCAGCACAGCAATACAAAGACACGATCTGCATATTA
The DNA here is from genome assembly GCF_051911475.1 of Siphateles boraxobius. NCBI lineage: Eukaryota > Metazoa > Chordata > Actinopteri > Cypriniformes > Leuciscidae > Siphateles > Siphateles boraxobius. Next base: position 13,892,913 of record NW_027509205.1, on the reverse strand, counting down.
TAAAAGCACACAGTGAGCACAGGATACTCTCAGAATTCAAGCGCTGTCAGGGAACCTGAACTTCCGATCTTCTTAAACCTATTGGCTGCAGCAATGGCTATGTAGTTTTTCTGTACAAAGGAGTGAGGTGCAAGAGGAAGGAGGAGAAATGGAAGTATTTAGTATCTTAAAATAGTGTTAAGAAAGTGGTAAATCAATGTTTCCTCAGCATTTCACCTTCCACATCCGCCTGGCCATATACTTCTTGAGGAGAACCTGTGACTTGAGCACGATGTTGCTGCTCTTGGCTTTCTCACTGATGTTGTTGAGCCATGGGTGTTTGAGACTCTGAGTAGCACTCATACGACCACTGTAAAAAAAGAAGACATTCAGAAGACTTGGAATATATAACAAGTTGTATTAAATTTCTTTTATTGTGTGAGATATTTTATAGTTCTTTTGCATCCCTTTTGGAGCTTGAATGCAATTAGTCACTGTACGCTTTCATTGTATTGAAAAGAGCAGCTCGGAAATTCTGCAAATCATTCCAAGTCACTCGGAAGTTGTCGAATACAATTACAAGTTTTTGGACTAAGTGTACTTGTAAGTGTATTTTAAATTTCACCTTCTTTCTTTGATAAGCAGGTTGGAGACGAAGTCCCGAGCCTCAGCAGACACATGCTCAAACGCATCCTCATCGAAGTACCTACAGACATCCAACAGAGGGTGTTGTTCAACAATTTCTATACATTATTGACATCTTGTTCTGGGCTCCATATAATTTACGGCCTGGTTTCACAGACAGGGCTTAGATTAAGCCAAGATTAGGCCTTAGTTCATTTAGGGCATTTAAGTAGCTTTTATTAACATGCCTTAGAAAAAATTACTGGTGTGCATTTTGAGACAAAACAATGATACTGACATTAAGGTATCAGTGCAAGTTGCTTTCAGTTAAAACAGCTCAAACATTTTATTTTAGTCTGGGACTAGGTTTAAGCCTTGACTGTGAAACCGGGAGTATGACTTGTAAATATATTTTTCTTTGTGAGTTGCTAATGTTGTGTTTAGTATAGAATGAATATAATAGTGGCATACCAGTTGCCCATAAGCACATTGTTGAGGGTCTGTCCATCATCATCCCCCAGAAAAGGAGAGAGGCCACTTAAGCTACAACAACAGAAATTGATTGTGATTTTTATTGTTTCTCCAGTTAACATGGAGCTAACAGAGTTACACAAGTTTCTTTTTCTGTTTTGGAGACTACCCATAATACACCATAACACCGGTATTGCTTTAATTAGAAGCAGTTGACTGAGTGACCCTGGATGCTCATTTACTGCCTTGTTTGATGCTTTTGGACTCACTCCCAGTCCCTTTAGTGTACGTCCCCTACTGTTAGCCAATCTATCAAACTAATTTTAATGCATGTAATCAAGGCCCGTTTGAGTCTTTTGCAGTGTTATGGTGATTTTAAATTCAAATGTAGAAGATTGTTCAAAATGATATTTAATTGCAATCAATATGTTCTGGTGTATGTTTAATGCACAAAGCTTATTGGGATTTACAGCATATATGTGACAACTCCCAAAGTCCACATATCTGTAGGGAAGGAGACGAAATCGAAGTTCACCACCTCCGGAGCTAAAAATTCAGGCGTTCCGAATGAAACTTTGAGCTTCTCTCGTGGTTTATATCTGAAGGAGGATAAGGAGAAGAGTCACTTAACCATAAAAGTAAGCCTTGCCTGTAATATTTGAACTCTCAGAGGATCAACACATTCAGAAATACACAGTGGTCATTGGAAAAGTATGCAAGGCAAATGTCATATGCCAAAATGGCTGATGACAACACGAATCTTGATTTGAACAATGGACAAGCACAATACAGTCGTAGTGTAAAAGTTTCAATCATACCTCCTTGCTAGTCCAAAGTCAATAATTTTCACCTGATGGCTAGAGTGATTAACAAGGAGGATGTTCTCCGGCTGAGAAAAAAAATAAGAAACTCTTTACTTTGACATCCTGAAAACAAACTATGAATGAAATGCATCGATACATCAGTTTAAGAAATCCATAAATCATTGAATACATAAAAGCAAATAAAAGAGGCTGCAGTTTGATAAAAAAAAAAACGTTATAAAAGAACTAAATAATGGACTTTAAAAAAAATAAGAGACTTAAATTAAAATTAAAGTGAATTTAAACAAATTAAAAAGCATGATATAAATAACTTTCAATTTTATCAATTTCTAAAATGCCAATTTTTAAAGTATGCATTGGATTTTCAATTAATCAATAGCTTTTTCTGTTAGTAATTTTTCTGTTAATAATTTATATTGCTTTATATCATCAACTTCCAGTTAAGCCAGGAGGTGGCACCCAATCTGCTATCAATCAAATGTTACAAAAGTTGTCATTTGTCATGACTGTTAAATGTTAATGTTAAACTTAAATGAAATGTAACTTAAATTGGTTACAATTAAATAACTTAAATTACTGTACCAATGATAAAATTGCTGTTTTTAAACATTTTAAACAATTCTTTGGTTTTCTCCGATCAATTTTTTACCGAGCCAATCAGCGAACAGAGGGAGTGACTGAGAACAATGACGTTGATGTCGTGCGTTATTTTCAGTTGCAGTTCAGTAATGGCAGCGGAGGAAGATGCGAGCGAAGCCATTCGGTCCGTTGTGGCAATGCTGCCGAATATCAAGAAGTTCAAGCCGGAGCAAGAACAATCTGTGCTTAGTTTTGTTGGTGGCCATGTTGTTGTGGCCCTCCTCCCCACGGGGTTCGACATGACATACGTCTCGACCAAACGTTAGCGATTGGTTATGGCAGATCCAGAGTGACCCTGGGCAGATCCAATAGTTTTAGACTTCAATAGAGTACCCGCCTACAAGGAAGTTAACGCTTGTCAATGGAGTGTTGCCAGACTCTATGAACAAATGAAATGTACGAGAGTCAGGTGGGACCAGGCTATTACATTTCTCCATGACGCAGAAAAGACACGTCTAGTCTTAAATTTATCCGTGGCGCAGCAGACAAGCGAAGTCTATTTATGACTCACATTTCCCTTTGACACGCATCTCTACAATAGCGGTTACCATAAAGCAGTGTTTCTCAACCCTGCTCCTGAAGGACCCCCAACATTGCACGTTTTCTTTGTCTCCTTAATCAAACACACCCGATTCAACTCATCAGCTCATTATAACATATCCCCATCTGATAGAACAACGCGACTCTTTTTTGCTTCATCTCTTACCTTGAGGTCCAGGTGAATTACATACATTTGGTGCATGTACTGGACACCCTCACAGATCTGTTTTACGAACACCATGGCATCCACCTCAGTCAGCGGACAGCTCTCATCCACAATTCTCTCGAACAATTCGCCTCCTTCCACACTGAATACAAAAGAGACAGGACCACCTCTATGGTTTCATCCTTCACATGTTGCGCTTGTATTTGATTGCTTAAGTTGAGATCTGGGTCTACGTACAACTCCAAAATCAGCACAACTTGATTCTTGACCTCAAAGGCTTCATAAAGTTGGAGGATGTTAGGGTGACTGAGCTGGTTCATGACCTGCATCTCATTCAGTGCCATGTCCTGCAAAACAACAAAACAAACGTAGATATTTCCTATCAAGTTATTTTTTAATTTTGCTCGTGTTATTATCTGTGTTAGCTGTTATATGTGCTAATGAAGGTACCTAGTGTCCTGTAAATAAAGCATAATTAATAATACAGATCCAGAATATGAACATTTCAGGACTCAGCAATACTAGAAGAGACATTTTCAAGTGGAAGAATGTTTGCTAATTTGGAACAGCTGAAAATGTGCTTTTGCTGATTAAATTCAGTGTATATAAATGTAAATCTGTTGATGCATCTAGAGACACATTATGTACACTGCACCACTCAAAAGTTTGTTCAGCACGATTTTTTAAAAGAATTTAATTTAACAAGGATTCATTAAATTTATCAATTGACAGTAAAGACTTCCGGAAATTTTTAAACTTTCTATTTATCAGAGAATCCTAAAAAAAAAAAAAAAAAAAAAAAATCGATCACATTTTCCACAAAAATATTAAGGAACAGTTTTCAACATTGATAAGAAATGCTTCTTAAGCAGCAAATCCGCATATTCTAATGATTTCTAAAGATCATGCGTCACTGGAGACTATTGATTCCTGTGAATTTTCAGCATTACTCCAATGTTGGTAAAAAAAATTGTGTTGCAAAATACTAGTTTGAAAGCAACCTCAGTGATGGCAGTTTTTGATGCACTAATTAATGTGCAAATGCTGTCAGTAATAGTGACATTTTAAAACATGCACAGCACAGATCTGGTCTACTTACCCTTTCTCTGGCATTTCTTGTGTTGATGATTTTAGCAGCAAGCCTCATCCCTGTCTTAGCCTCTGTACATTTGTGCACCTTGCCAAAACGACCGCTGACAATTTAATATGATGGTTAAAAATGTCAAAGATTAGGATGACTGGTTACTACAAAAATATTCTGCTAATAAATAACTTAAGTGAAATAAATGTAGAATAACTCCGTAGCAGTTACTGTAGCAGAAATGTTAGCTTTCAGCTCACCCTCCCAGCACTTCTCTGGTGTGGATACTGAAGGCATCACAGGGTGGAGGGTTCGACTTCAGCGTAACAAACCGGTGAGCAAAAGGGGCTGGCTGAGGTGAAACATCATCTGAAAAGAGCCAGAAGGACACTGAAAGAACACTTCTAATAGACAACAATCTTTCAGTCAGTCTACTTCATTGAGAATCTTGGGTCAGAGATCACTGAGATGTTGATATCTGATCTATAATTCTCTTCATGTTGGGTTGGAGTGGGAACAGCTGCAGGAGAGTAAAGGGCAATAATGTGCCAGGGACAAAGGATTATCATATTTCAGATACTTCAGATTTCTAAGGTCAGGCTATATTAGAGGCCTTGCTGTCAGCTTAACCTTTGAAAACAAATTTACACAACTGGAAATTGCCTTTTTGTGGTTATGATGTTCTCTTCTGGAAACAGTTTACTGACATTGTCAATACAGAATACCCTTTAACTTAAATTTCTTTGATTAAAAAAATTAATAAAATAAATCATAAACCGAACAAATGTTAACAAATTAAATAAACAAATGTTACTTACCTATAAGTTTAAAACAAGTTTTATAAGGATTATTGCTCTTCATCTGTACTGGATTCTTGTCTGAAGCTGGACTTATTTTAATCTGTATTCCACCAGATATGTGGTTTGCTGCTCCAACTGCTTCAGTCGCTTTCTTAGCCAGCGGTGCCGTCACCATGTGGACCAAATCTGCCTTTCCTCCAGTGACCTGTAATCTGTATAAGAAAAAATTGCTAGCTATATATATATATTAAAAAATTTAGGGTAATATTTAGTATTGTTTTTGAAAGAAGTCTCTTGTGAAATATTACAATTTGAAATTGCTGTTAAAACGCATTTTTTTAAATGTTCCTGTTGTTGGCATCCTTCAGTGTCACATGATCCTTTAAGTGTTCTAATATGCCGATTTGGGGCTCAAGAAACGTTATTATTTATGTTGAAAACTGTACATTTTTGTGGAAACCGTGATTCACTTTTCAGTATTATTTGATTAGAAAGTTTAAAAGAACAGCCTAAATAGAAATCCTTTGTAACATTATAAATGTCTATACTGCCTTTTTAAAAAAAATCAATTTCTTTAAAAAAATATTTGAATAAAAACTCTAACTGATGATCCCAAAATTTTTAAAAGGTATTGTGTGTGTAAACACTCCTTTGAGGACAAAATGTCTCCCAAGTATCACAATACCAGAAATCTTTGACCTTGTAGGGACATTTTTGGTCCCCATGAGGAAAACAGCTTATAAATCATAATAACTTAAGATCATAATGTAAAAATGTGGAACGTTTTCTGTGAGGGTTGTTTAAGTTTAGGGGATAGAATTAACAGTTTGTACAATAAAAATGTCAATGGAATGTCTCCAAAAAACATTGATACCAATCGTGCGTGTGGTTTTACCATTTAAAACCTAACAAATGTCTTATGAAATATTGGTTACACTTTATTTGAAGACGTCGTTGTTAGAGTAATTATACATTTATTTAAGTACTGAGTAATATTAAGTAACTACATGTTACTTCATTGTAACATGTAGGGTTATGACTTGGTTTAGTTGCATGTGATTATGCATGATTTATAGTTATTACTATAGTAACTACATGTAACATCAATAAGCTGCTGCAAAAGTGATAAATTGCATTTTTTAAATTTTCAGACAAGGAATTGATCCCTTGCTGGTTTTACCTCTGTAAAGAGTTTGGGCAGCTGTGCACTTGTCTAAGGGAGAAAGCCTCTTTTGTTGCTGTGGTAACATTCAAACACACTGTTTTTGGTGGTTTGTGGCTTGGCGGACACAATGTCGCATCTTGTGACGTTGTCATTTTTGTGGTAGGTGTATTTACTGATGATTTTCCCGAACTCTGCGCAGTTTCTGCAGGAAGAACCAGACTTGTTTGGGGAACTTTTTGGATTGTTGATGAATCTGTAGGGACTTCCATTAAATTCAGCTTGGGAGGGTTGTTGGGTACCAATGAAGCCGTACATGGACGCATTGCTGGAGCAACCAGTTCCGTCATCTTTGGTATGGTATGATTCGGTAGGGTTACATTCACGGTTTCAGTATGCTTCGGTCGGACTGTGTTGGGCAAAACAGCTGTTGTCACAGGAACAGATGCTGTCGTCATCTTAGGTGCTTTAGTTTTTAATAGTGACACTTTCCAGTCATCTTGGGCTTCTGATTTTGGTGGAGCATTACCAGAAGTCCTCTGGATCACCGTAGAAGCAGCAATGATGGGTATCAGGATGTCATTCTGGTTCTTATTTTCAAGGTTATTCATTTTCTGTGTTTGCTCATGACGTTGAGATAGGTTCAATCTTGGGGGTACAGTGGATATTTCTCTTTCCCCTTTGATTTGCAATTTAGGTTCATGTTGAACTTTGACCTCTGTTGAATCTTTTCTAGCTTGATGGTCCTCTCTTCTCATTCCATTGTTTTCATTGACTTCTAGCAAAACACCTAGACAAACACATGGAGCAAACAAGCCTTTATATTGTTTATTCCAAGGACAATACAGATATATTATGAAAGATTAAATCATTATCGTTATGCAGTTATAGTCATGTTGAGGAATAATGTCGTTGGAATCACTTTCCGAAAAAAAAGTTCAACTGATGAACAATAAAAACATTTACAGCCAATCAGAATCCATCCTGTTGAGACAAGAAAACTGCATGCAAAGATAGAGCAAAATAAAAACACCAGTCATGAATTTGGAAGTCTAAAACAAGAATTTTTAAAGCTAAATGTTGGAGGAGCTTGAGTTTGTTACCCAGCCATATTTTATTGACCCGCAAGATGAGTCTACTCACTGAAATTTACGCTACTCCTACATCGGGTCAAAGGTCACTCTTCCGCCGTTACTCGACTCGCATACGGCCGTAACCAGAAACCAGTGATTAATTTATAAATATGGATATTTTTCTCCCAAAAACACATCACGTCGCTTCAGAAGGCCCTTTAACCCCCTGGAGCCGTATTAATTAGTTTTGTGATGGACGGATGCGCTTTCTTGGGCTTCAAATTTACAGGTATTATTCACTCCCATTATAAAGCTTTTTTTAATAACTCCAATTGTGTTTGGCTGAAAGAAAAAAATTAATGTACCTAGGATGGCTTGAGGGCGAGTTTATTATGGGATAATTTAATACATAGAATAAAAGAATACAATTTTAAAATCTAACGTTCAAAGTATGACAATATTGTATACCTTATAACCTCATCGTCATTGTTTTTTGAACAATGAACACACCTTTTTTTGAACAGACCTTTTAAAGAAGCGAGTAAAGATTAGCATAACCAATGTCCACCGCATATTTGTTAGGTTAGCTGATTGCCTTAATTCCATAGATATCACTGTCAGTTTCTGACCAGTTTTCCTATTTGTTTATGTGACGATCGGCATAAAGCCTATTACTGTTTGTTTCCTTAGCCAGGTGATTTTATGAACTACAGAATGACAGAAAAACACAATAGTTAACACGCTAACAAGCCCGTCATTCAGATTTATGTCCATCAATCCCATGGCATGGCCACGCTCCACTTTTCATTACTAATGAATGCCGCCCAGCATATATAGCGTAATATCGTAGTACCTTTCTCTGAGGGTTTATTAAATGAATGGGGCACCATTTTATGGTCTCTGTCTAAGCGAACATAGACTTCCTCCTGTCAATAGAGAAAAAGAAAAAAAAAAGTGTTTACAAACAGATATTAAGCACATGGTAAATGCCATTTATGCCATGTTGATTAATGCAATAACTGTAACAGTTAATGTTAACAGTTTATAAGCAATTCTGGTTCTAATACTTTCCACTGACCGCAGAGGTTCGAACAGGCAGGGACTTCCGTCTCTGTAGAGCCACTAAAGGCACAGAGACGCTCTCACACCGTCTGTCCTCCAGACCTTTCATATTCAAGGGACAGAACAGAAAACTAAAAAAAAAAGACTTACACCAAGACACTTGAAAACCTGAATGTCATTGCAGTCTGATTCCCATACCACGTGCCAGGTCCTCCAAGGCGGTTCTCATCTCCAAGACTTTCCTTTCAAGAGAATCCAGGAGTCTGGTCTGAGCTGACAGCTGGCTGGTCACAGTCTCCTGCAGTGTGTTGTGCTGGACGCAGGTCACACACATCGGACAACTTTTCCCTGGGCTCAGAAGGAGCTGCTCCACTTTAAACAGCAGGTCATCAACCTTGGCCTCCAGGGTTATGGGATTCGAAGGAGGCACAGGGCATTTCATAGAGCCCTTGACAGACATGGAATTAAAGCTGTGCTAGAGGGAGAGACAAATATACAGGTATTAGACAAAAAGTACCTTTGAGGACAAATTTGCAATTAGGCCAACAGATTTTACTCCAAACTTTCAATATAAACTCTGTGGAAATATATCCATTTAAACTAGACGATTTTTGTTTGCTGGTCCTAGATGGTCTCTCAGCATGGCAAGCTGAAGAGAACAAAATACCTTTAAAACCAACCAAAAGACCAGATTAGTAAAATAAGCGGGTAATTAAAGCCTAGATGGACAAAGAAATTTCACATGTGTAGCTGACAGAAAAAACTTGGGACTTTTGAGCTTTGATTTATTAAACGTAATTATATTACTAGTCAGTTAACTAAAAACCAAGTTAATAAATATTTCTATTGAGTAAAATTGGTAATATAAATGTATATGGCAGTAAACAGTCTTTAAGATAAAATAGAAAAGTAATTTTAGGTGCTCTAACTGGCCACCAATTTTTCTGTCCTCCGGTATGATAAATTGACTTTAAAAGTAGAAATCTACTACACAAGAATAAATAAACTCTGTAAAGTAACTGACTGAAATTACAATCATCATAACTTATTGTCATCATAACAAGCTCCAAAGATATTTTACACCCACCTGTAAAGATGTTTGTCCAGAATGAGACGCCCAGCATAAAATACATATGCTTTTCGACAAGTGTAAGGACAGATTGATCTCTGGCGTTTTGTGGAAGCTCACTGAGTGCCAGTCTGTCAGATTCCTTTTTTATCTCTGCTCCATGGCCACCTCACCAGAAATAGGCAGACCAGAGAAGGGGGGCTCGCAAACAGTAAACTGATAATAGAGGCATGCAGGGCTGGCCCAGGGGAGGGGGCACACAGTCATTCAGAGACAAAAAAAATAAAATAACCCAGAGTTGAACGAATGTGAGACACGAACCTCTGGCGTTCAACCATGCAATGCTGGCAGTCATGTCTTTAATGCAATAAAAACTGCCCTTCACTGAATTACAGTTCCAAACCTGTATGAATTTCTTTTTTCTGCAAAACAAAGGAAGATATTTTGAAGATTGTCTGTAACCAAACAGTTGATGTACCTCACGGACATCCATCATATTTTTTTTCCCCAACTATGGAAGTCAAATAGGATCCATCAACTGTCTGGTTACTGACATTCTTCAAATTATATTCCTTAATGTTCAGCAGAAGAAAGAAATTCATACAAGTTTGGAACAATTTGAAAGTGAGTAAATAACATGATTTTCATTAAGTGAACTATTAAGCAAAACCTGCTTCTATAGAATTAATCAACCAACCAAATATCAACCATTTTATTGGAGTTGCGCCCCTAATCATTAACCACATACACAGCATTTATATACTAAAGTCTCTTTATTTTGAGATACAGAAAAAAAGCTAAAAAAGGACAGAAAAATGAATCCGCATACACAGGAAAAGTTAAGAAATTAAGCTGGGGCAGGCATCACACCCAACTGTAAAATTGGGTTACTTGACCACAAAGGATTAATGCATCAGCAACAGAGATAAAAAACTACTCTAAATACTCATAAGGACATCAAAGAGTGATATAAAACAAGAATTAAGAGAACTGTGTAGAATTAAAGTCAATGTAACCGTATTCTGCATTTACATGCGGAAACGATCAGAAAAGTTTGGAGATTGGGGCACTGTGAGGGACACGTCACTCTTTTTCAGCTCTATCGGCTTGTAGCGTCTTATTGGTTGGGCCTTTCGCACCTTTTGAAGAAGAAAAAAAAGATTCAATTAAAAATAAAGTAACTTTCAATGTCAAACAACTAAAAACTGATTAAAAAAAAACTAATTCGCACAAATAAGTCAGATGACTTAAATGGATAGTTCACCCAAAAACAAAAGTTATCACTTACGCACCCTGAAGTTGTTCCAAACCTGTACGAGTTATACACAAAAGATTATATTTTAACCATTTTCAAATATTTGTAACCAGACGGTAGCCATTGACTTCCATAGTATTTTGTTTTCTTACTATGGGAGTCAATTTCTACCGTAAACTGTTTGATTACCAACATTCTTTAAAATATCTTTTGTGTTCAACAGAAGAAACCAATTTAGGTTTGTAACTCTGAGGGTGAGTAAGTGGTGACAATTTTCATTTTGGGGTGAACTATCCCTTTAAGATTTGAATTTCCAGTCCTACAGGGGAGGAAGAAAAAAACCCCAAAAAAACAAGTGCTTCTGATTTAGCACAAATCGTCTGGAATCTCTTACCTGCTCCTGACGTAGCCTTGCAATCTCCGCCTTTTCCTGCTCATCTCGTTCTCTAGCCCGCTCCTCTTCCATGCGAGCCTTCAGGGACTCCTTCTCACTCATCTCCTTTTCGAACTCTAGGCGTTCCATGGCTCTCTGCTCCGTCGCCAAATGGAAGCCTTCCGAAACTGTAGAATTAGTAGTATTGGCTTAAGAAAGTGCCAAATATGAACAAAGAGGACCAGGTGAAGCGGTTAGGGAGAGGTGAGAGCAGTGAAAGTTGGAAGGAAGCGAGAGTTGTTTTTGGAGTTAACTGTGCACTTCTATATATATATATAAAAAAAAGAGCCAACAAGCCAAAGCAAAGTTCAGACTGGAGACAGTACAATACTAAGTGGTAAGATCACAAAAACCATCCACCACAAACACAGCATACCTAGGATTGAACGATTCTCCTTCCTCGGAACAAATGGCTCTTTGTGTGTTACATTGTTTGGCCGTGCTTTAAAACATGCTGATTCAGCCTGACGTTTCAACTCCTCTTTCATCTGGGGAAACATTTTAAATGGAATGAACCTGTTAAAATACAGACTGTAATAACACTTAAAAGCAGAGGCAACAAATTTAAAGTGATTTTTCCACTGGCTAACTAGTCAACACTTTGGATGTGTGTGGTCCAGTAGAACATAACATTCAGCAATGGATGAGGAGAAATGGCAAAAGATGATCTTACCATCTGTTCCCAACGTTCTCCCTTTGCAGTTCCTCGTTCGTCAACCATCAGCTTGAAAGGAGCAGGTTTGGTGGGCTCTGCTACCTTTTTCTCAGGGAGGTGCACTTCATGGAAGTCAGGAAGGGGTTGGGCCTTGAACTTTGGCACCTGTAAGATTTGGCGAGGCAGTGCATTTAGGCATAGTACAAATTATGAAGGTCTTTGGTGTCAAGACACTTTCAGGTCCAGAAAAAATAAAATACCTCTTCATGTCTCAGTTCCTCCAGTTTCTTCTCCTTCATGACCCTTCGTTCACGCTCACGTTCCTCAAATGAGAAAGGACACATTTCTACGTGGCTCTTGACTGGCGGTTTGGGCTGGAAGGGCAGGAAGTGGGGCACAGCAAGTGCCTTAATAGGAGCAGGAGGCTTTTCCTGGAGGTGCAAAGAAATTAGTTGAGACTCAAATATCAGTTTCATTATTATATATAAAGCATACATGATTAAAATCTACCTCTTCTTTTTTCCTTTCAATTCGCACACGGTTTTTAAGAGCAAACGCAGGTGATTCTGGAACGGTTGGATTTAGAACTTTCTTCTCTGGGACACCCTTTAAGAATGAAAACAAAAAACAGAATTATAAAAATGACATTAATTTGTCAAATCATGCTCAAAAGAGGTTTGAAGGAAGTGTTGCCAACCACAACTTCCTCCAGAATTCGTGTTGGTAGTGGTCTGGGATGGAATGTGTGGTCCTCTTTTTCCTCAGGCTTCCTACTGGCCTGCCTCTCCTGAAGTCGCTTCTCAATCTCCAGCTGGAAGCCTTCAGGCTTGGTGACTCCTTTATTAGCAGGCTTTTTGGGAACCAGAGGTCCTTCCAGAATCTTTCTGTTGAGTTCTAGAGCTTTGAACTTAAACCTGAGGGAACAGAAGGAAAGTTTGAAAAGGTTTACTTATGCCACATTAAAATGAAGCACAAAAGTATGTGCAAAACATCCGAGCAAAGCTCACTGCTGCAGTTTTTCTGTTTCCTCAGCCTCAATCTCTGCAGAGCTTTTCACCATAGTGGGACGATGTCGCTGGCGAGTCATTAGCTGTGGCGTTTTGGGGTGTGTGATTTTTGGCTTGTCTGTCTTCACTGGTGATGGTCCTGCAAAATTAGTCAAAAGGGGAAATTAAAGATCATATTTTAGAGGAAATAAATCGTTTTTTATTTATTTAATGCTATGAGAATGCAATGCTAACTATATTCAAAGCCACCAGAAACAGGGTCTCACCTCTCTCCTGGCTCTGGCGACTGCGCAGGTGATAGCGGGTGGGTGTGCGTTTCTGGAACTGCTCAATCTGCTGGGCCATTGGCACGTAGGCTCCTGCCTCATCATGCTTCCTCTTGCCTCTGGAGAGGTTGAAGGGTTTGGGAATGGTTGTTCCCTTTGGAGCCTTCAACTACAAATTGACGACAGCATTCAAATCTCAAAATCAAGCAACTTAAAAATCCAACATATCCTCCAGACCCATCCTAGTGATGGCACTCACAGGGGAAGATGGGTGCTTGCGGAGCTGAGAGGTGAAGTTTATCTCCCTGTACGAGTGATCATCTGCAGAGCCTCGATCCGTGTGGTTCTTCAGCCTGCTATCAGAGCGGAAGTTGAACTCTTTGGGAATGGTGGTGGACAGCACTTGCTTCTTAAGAGGCTGACCTTTCAGAAGATACCAGAACAACAAATTAAAAAACAATGCAAAATGAAAAAGGCAGTATTTCATTACAAATAGTAGATGTATTAAGTTTTGCCATAAACTCACTTCCTGCCAGTGCAGCCCTGTAGCTGGCCTCGTTCTTACGACGATGTTCTGCCACCTCTTTCTGCAGAGCCTCGATGCGCTCGAGCTCCTGCTGCTCTGTGCTTTTCTGTCTGAAGTTCAATGACAACATATAGAGTTTAACTATTTACTTAAAAAAAAAAAAAAAATACTTTTGAGATTTTATACATCTTTTGACAAGACATTAAGGTGAGTTCCAGTTCCTTACCAATAAAAAATTTTTTTTTACAAAACTGTTTAACTGATTTATTCCTGTGATGGCAAAGCTGAATATTCAGCACCCATTAATCCAGTGTCAAATTATCCTCCAGAAACATCTCATTATAAATGTCGAAAAACAGTTGTGCTGCTTGAAGGGCACCAATTATGCAAAATTCACTTTTACATGGCGTTTGAACAAATGAGTGTTGGCAGTGCGTGTACACAACCACACTATAATGATAAAAATCCACCCAGTGCTTTTTTTAAAATCCGCATAAATCATAAGCACCGTCTCAGATTCGAGGCAATGTGACATACTTTTGTACAAGCCCGCCCAGTACTGTTGACTGACACAGCAATTTTAGCATGGACCATCCCAGAGTGAGCTATACACCAGACCTGCAAACTCCTCAGAGTGAAAAAGGTGACAGTGGGGTGAGGGGGGGCACATTTCTGCAAACAACACATTTCTGAGCGCTTTATTAAACAAAAATTTGCTGTTGGCGTATTAGCCTAAAACAACTTGCTCGCCAGATTGTTTATCTAAATAGCCCTATGTTGTTAGAAATTACTGTTTACCAGGTTTTAGGTCATTTTCTTGATTTAATTTTTTTTATTCTTTTTTAAAATTAAAACTAACATCATAAAGTATGATATTTGTTTTACTTTGAGCAATTCTGGAGCTATAATTGACTCTTCATTTTTTCCAAGGAACTGTTTTGTTTTATATGCTCCTAAGAAATGTAATATTGTAGTAGTTATAAACAAAGGTTTATTTTAGTTCAGATTAGTTTGAGGGCAGCAACTGTATTCATAATGTCAAAATAAAACCGACGTTATGTTACTTGAAGGCATTATAGCCTACTATTCCTGCCAAACTTCCATGGTTGCAGTAAGTGTTACTACAGTAAATCCATGGTGAATGTTGCTGATCTGTGGTCTGATCTGAATAGTTCATTCATGGCACAATGTTTCTACCTAGTTTCCACGTCAGTGCTGTTTGATCCGTTAATAACGGACAAATGTGAATGTTTCTCACTAGATCTCGCAGGAGTCGCAGCGATGTTATTACTTCTGTGGCCAATTCAAATGCTTCCTTTACTGGATCTCTTATTAGCGCTGTGTAGTAACAGTGTCGCTTGATCAAGATCGGCTCGCGCTGCTTTGGTCCAAACTGATAAACTGTCCGTCAACCAGACAAAACGAGCAGTTTCGTTCGGCTTGCCTTTTGATGTTGGTCAATGTTGTGGTGGCTCCGGCAGATTATGAGCGCGTTTACCACGTGCAACGCGCCTACATTCGAAATAACGAAATTTTGGTCGGCAGGAAAAATGGCCTACTACCCCCCACCCCCCAAAAAAACTCCCCGGTTCTACACGATTCACGTAAATGACCCAATTGACCAAGAAAATGGCGACTGTCGCCGAAAAACGACAAGTTTGCAGGTATGATACACAGTCCGCCATTGTTTTGATGCCAGAGCAGGTTAAGACAAGAATGTCTTCTAAGCGATTGAGGTGTTTTGTTGATGGATGCAAGAATGAACATAGCAGTCTTCATTTACATTTAAATGAATGACTTCCGGTCCGACGGCTGTCGTTTGTCGGGTGCAGTGAAAAAGCAGCGTAACACTTTAATGCGCACTTCTTATACGGTGTTTATACAGCTCTTACAGTGATTCTCTAGAGTAAAATTAACGCTTCATCTTTTATGTGAGATACAATAAACTTCATTGAACACATCAGTATATTTTTGGCCATCATTCGGACTAGAGGCTGACATTTTTTCGGGAATCCCACGGGTCACGGGATTCCCGTGGGATTCCTGCAGGATGGGAGTCATCTTTGCTATCAATCACGGGATTTGGACGGTACAGGATAAATGGTTAACGGGAGCAGACGGGAGCGGGAATCAACCAATAGCAAAGACGACAAAAAAAGAAAAAAGTAAATGCATTATTTTGTAGTTTCCTTTTAATACGCCTACAATGTAACGCAATTAAAAAATAACTACACGACCCAGCCGTCCCAGAAGCCATCAGTGCTTTTTGTCACGGCTTACCGCCGAAATTCAAAGAGCAGTGATGGGAGCTAACAGCCGCGGAGAAGTCGATGTGGCAAAAAATGATTTACAGCGCAAAGTCAGAAGTAATGACATGTCTATTAAGTTCACAGAACTGGTCGGAAAGTCTGAAATATTAATTAAGTTTATGAGAGTAGAATGTGACGGTGATAGCACAATGTACGCTGCTTGTAAGACATGCTTAGTCTTAGTCAAGTACGCAAGTGATTCAGGGACGAGCAGTCTGAAGAAGCACACTTGCAAGGCAAATTCGGGAAAGAATCAGGCAAGCATCGCTTCGTTCATCAAGCGAAAATTGCCGTATATGGGAGCGGTACAGGAGCGGGAGTCAGTTTAAACAGGAGCGGGATGGGATTGGGAGTCAATTTACCAGGAGCGGGATGGGATGGGATTATTTTTTAAACTTTGGTCTGGGAGTGGGACGGGACAAGATTTCTTTCTATGGGAGTGGGACGGGACAGGAGTGAAAATCCACTCCCGTGTCATCCTCTAATTCGGACACGGTCCACTATAACAGGCTTGTACTAATAGTGGATAAAACGAGATGAAAAATAAGTTAGAACCGTGACTAAACTAGACCCGTTCTATTTCCATACAGCATAAATTCTCTGGCTCAGTAGGTATTATTGTCCGACTCTAGGTCGAAATAAACACTGCTACTGAGAGTTTCTGTTTTGATATTATCATTCTGAGAGAAGAGATTGTCCTGAAGGAGTGCGAGCTCGTCAGCAGCAACAATTAATTTGCATTTAAAGGGATACACTAAAACAGTGCGTTTTTCTGAGCCCCAAAAAGTGACGATTTAAACATGCTGTAAAAAATGATCTGTTGGGCATTCAGTGCTGAAACTTCACAAACACTCTGGGGACATCAGAGACTTATTTTACATAATGTGAAAAGGGGCATAATAGGTGCCCTTTAAATCAATTTGTTGGAAACTATTTTAAATTAATGCTCTTTTGAATTTTTAATCAAAAATCCTGAATAGAGTCTTTTGTAAACAATTGGGTAAAAAAAAATTTGAATGAATCCTACCTAAATAAAATTTCTTAAATAAATAAATATTTGAACTGTAGCGTAGTTTGACTTTGCTAACTGTATGCAGTCTAATAAGATTCTCTTACGGTTTACTGTTGGAGGCAGAAGCAGTATCTGAGGTGTTGGCGGCAATGGCTGGTTTGCTCCTCAGCCGGACACTGCTCCTTGCACCAGCACCACTGCGTCGCACAGTTCTGGATGTTGAGCTTCTATGAGGAGATAAAACAACAGTAAAAATCACAAAATATTGTTACTTTCCAGTAACACCCCACATTACTAGCCAGTTCACCAGTGAAGTCTACTAAATCCCCATTAGGTGCCCTCTAGTTTTACCTTCGCCGCTGATCAAATACTCTCCTCACAGTGGCAGTTGGTACAACTCTATGCAGCAAGACAAAGCAGCTAATTGAGCACTTTGTAATAAACAATGGATCCAAATATCAGGAACACATACCTGCTTTTCTTAACAACAGGTGGTGTTGAAATGGCTGTAGGATTTTCATTTCTTGACACTGGCCGTTTAGACACTCTGCAGAAAGGAAGAAAAGTAAACTTATAGTAGCCATGTTTCCATTCAAAGTTGCGAATTTAACTTAGGCGCAAAATTGTAATATCGCATAAAAAATTTGCGAATAAAGCACTGTTTCAATACAGTGAGTCGAAGAGAACAAATACTTCTTACTGATGAACTGGTGCTGAATATCACTAAGAAAAGTAGGAGAATCCACTGTATATAATAATTTTTGTACAGGCCTGTAATAAATTACTTGCGTCTCAAAGCGTGCAGACGGAACGCAATAAACATGTTATCTTGCTTTCAAAGGCAGCTGCTGCTGTTTGGGAATGCGGTCATGTAAGAGTTCTTGGAGGGAATTATACCGAACCATTTTGAAAACACTTTGCTCAGGCATTTGAGAAAAACCCAAACAGGTTTTCAGATATACAGTGAAATGAGATCAGTACACTGGTCGTGTCATCCCATCGCAGTCACATGATTTTTTTATGTGCATCAGGGAATTTAGTCGATAAATGTGTTTCCATCGTAGTTTATCCCCGTATTTTACTTATCGGATAAACTTATCCAACCCAAACGAGCGTATACGTTTTAATGTGCATTTTAAGAATTTATGAGTATAAAAATGGATGGAGACATAGCTAGTGTTAGAAGAGAGTGAGAACAAATTGAGACTAGTTGTAAAGGCACTTATAAACAGGCATTATACAGAGGTAAGAAAATGCCATTGAAAGTTTTCTGAAGATAGACAGTTGCTTTTAGAGCTATATTTATATATTATAATAAAAAATATACATTTCAGGCATCGCAACCCGTGAGCTTGCTGTGCTTGGTACAGTATTTTCTCTGCTCGCACATCACTATTCTTCTTAGCACCTGTCTTCAGCAGATTCTCTCACTGGCCTGTGTTAATGTCCTGTTTAAAGACTTCATAATATTTCCACATAAATTACATTTAGGTAAATGATAAAATGATCGCAACGCAGTTTGTGCGCAAGTCCGGAACAGAGATCGGCCAAAAGAAGAAAGCAAATCATGTGTTTGGAGCAAAAACCATCCAGTTCCAATTTCTGGCCGGTCGACTGGTGCATCTCTAATAAGCAGATATCCCTTTACCTGGGGCAATCATGGCCTAATGGTAGCAGAGTTGGACTGGTGACCCAAAGGTTGCTGGTTCAATTCCAGTACCGGCAGGAATATGACTGAGGTGTCCTTGAGCAAGGCACCTAACCCCAATCGCTCCCCGGGCGCCACTCAAGGCTGCCCGCTGCTCCGGGTGTGTGTATCCACGTTTGCAGTGTGTGTGTTCACTACTCACTACTCTGCTCCTAATGTGTGTGCACTTACTTGGATGGGTTAAATGCAGAGGTCAAATTCCAAGTATGGGTTACCATACTTGGCCATCACGTGTCACTTTCACTTTCACTTTACCTGCGTGGTTGAGCAGGAACAGAATTCAGGCCCTGGCCAGGAGCTGTAGTAGGTCTGCTGTTCCCCCATGATGTGACTATGTTAGATGGGACCTCTGTAGAGGAGCTTTCTGTGACATCTGAAGCAGAGCAGATGTTAAGAATAGACATGCAAAAACACCTTCTCAAATGGTTTCTAAAGGCCTGTACACACCAAGGACAATAACTATTAAGTTTTAATAATCATTCCAATTCTGAGAATAGGGAAGTGCACAACAACTATTATAACGATAGATAAAATCACTTTCAGATTTTTTCCCAGCTGATGAAAATATGGACAGCCGATCAGAATCAACCTGATTTTAAAGACCTTGAGCATTTAATACAGGCAACAAAAACTTATAATAAACACAACACAGTCATGCATTTATATGGATACAATTTTATTCATATTTTTTAGTTATTCTTGGTGTAAACAGGCCTTAAGTACCTAAGCTTGTTTCCACCATGAAATTAAAAATAAGTGCGATGATCTTACAATTTTAGAATTATGGGATAAAAAGACACTATTATTTATTCCAAAACAGAGAGAGAGAGATTTACTTAGAGACTTAAGAGAGATTTCTAAGTGAATAATGCAGCCTTTTCCAACCTGAGCTTGTCATCTCAACTTGTTTGACCATAGGAGATACCAAAGCTGTGGGCCTGTTAGTATCATGGTTTTCTTCAAAAGGATTTGCAGTCCGTAAAGGGGTGGTGAGCTGTTCCACAGCACCGCTTTTAGGAGCTGCCTTCAATTCTAAAATTAAAACAGAACAAAGACATTTTTACCAGTTTAAATCAACTTTTTGATTTCACGAGGTCCTTTCAGTGGACCTGTTGTGTAACAAATTCTGATAAATACAAATATTTCGAATAAAAGTCCCAATATTGCTGATACCCCAAGCCTGCATATACAATAATACAGTGAAAAATAATGCTGAAAGTGTTCAGCAAGTCACACTACTGGGTAATATTGTTAGAAATATAATTGCTAAAATTAACAATATGTTCACTATTTTATGTATATCACAATTCATGATGGTAACAAAAATATGTATATTACATAAAAAGAATGAAAAGCCTTACCAAACCACTGGTCAGCATTATCCTGAGGGTCCAGGACAAAATCATCTATAGACTCTATAACATGAGAAGGGGCATCCCATGTGTATGCATCAGCAGAGCCCCCTTCCATAT
This sequence comes from Siphateles boraxobius, assembly GCF_051911475.1. Taxonomy (NCBI): domain Eukaryota; kingdom Metazoa; phylum Chordata; class Actinopteri; order Cypriniformes; family Leuciscidae; genus Siphateles; species Siphateles boraxobius. Next base: position 13,872,780 of record NW_027509205.1, on the reverse strand, counting down.
TCACAGTGCGAATCTCCTGCAAAACCACGTATTTACACAGTCAAACTGCATCTATAACAATATTTCACATAAAATAAATCATAAATGGACATGAAGAACACTGGAACTGCATTTCCTGCACAGAGTGGCGCAAAACGGCAGTTAATGGCCGATCTCAGACTAAAGGCCCAAGTTAAAGTTAACTTAGGCTGTAATAGCAGCAGTATCGACTAGTTAAGGATATAATATTTATTTATAAAGTATCAATATTATAAGTAAAATTAAAGAGACAGACTAGCATTTTACACTATCATTTGAAAATCAGTTGTTATGAAATGGAAGTCTGTGTAAGTTATCTTGCATTACTCGTAAGCACGAAAAAAGGCTAAAATTAAAACAATCGCAGTCTAAATAATATATTCATATGGATTAAGAACGCAGTAATAAAACGAGGAGATAAACTTTCAATTCAGGAACTGTTCACGTTAGTTCTATTACATCAAACAATAAAAAGCTTGGCTTTCTAAGATGAAGTTAAGTTACGGCCCAAAACGACCGCACACATTTAACGTTAATATTTACTTAAACGCAGAAGTCGTGTCAAATAAAATATCACAACCCATTAAAATGTATAAGCACTTACAGTTCAAATTAATGCCTCTGTCTCCTATCGCAACCTGAAAGGCTGAAAAAAATATAGTACAATGTTTAAACAGCAGACAGCTCGTATCCTGCAGTCACAAACAACCCGACGGGAAGGGAATGCTTAGTTTGAATGTTGGTGCCGTTAAAACTTACAAACCAGCCAATCAGAGTGATTAACTCTGCGCGTCTCATTTCCTATTAGCTCCGCGTTTGTGACGTTTTAGAACGCAATAACCACGTCACTAGCTGAGCAGCATAAACGAAGGACATTTAAAAAAATTGTCCGTAATGTTTTAAACATATCAGTAATTGTTTTAAATACGGATTATTACTTATACGGATTATAGTCTTCTACGGTTTTACAAAGTCATCTTTTTGTTATGACTTGCTATTAAAAACATTGGTAACACTTTACAATAAGGTATAATTTGTTCAACAGTTGATAATGGATTAACTAGCATGAACATTTTTACACAATTTATTTCATTGCACAACATTTTTACACAATTTATTAACTTTCGTTAATGTTAGTTAATAAAAATGTCCATGTTAGTTAACAGTGCATTAACTAATGTAAACACATTTGACCTCATAAATATTTTAGTATATGCTGATTAACATGAACTGAGATTAATAAATGCTGGCATTGTTCATTGTCAGTTCAAATGAACTAATATAGTTAACTAGTGTTACCAAATTAATCATTATTGTTAACATCAAACCTTTTCCTACATTTAATCTTAATTCCCAATATTTATTAATTTCCAAAAAATGAACCACAAACTCATACCAGGATTCCAGTTTTAATGTTATCAGTGCAAATTAATTTTCAAAACAAAGTGAATTTGGCCAGAGAATAATATCAAAACACTAACAAAATACAGTACAATAAGGCTTGACGATGCATGCCAAAACACTTTTAATGCCAGTAGTGACAGTAGAATCATAGTGACATTAGCATAAAATGGACAAGGCAATAAAAAATGACAAGGCAATAAAACAGATGCACATGTTATGAGCAATACACTCCTTTGTAGTGAATCAAATCTTCTGGATCATCACCTGGAATTTACCTAAGAACAAACAAGGTGCAGAGAAAGAGGGATGGAGGGACACAAGAAACAATTAATTAGAGCTCGATGAGAACATGAACTCTGGAAAAATAACTTCAATCAACTTCATTGCTGATCAGTTTCAGATTAAGTAATATCATAAAAGGAAAAAGTACAATAAATCTAGTAGTTATTTATTATATTTTTTGCATATAATTTGTTCCTTACAGGCAGGCATGACTGATACTTCCGCTGTGACTATACTTTTCACACCAAGGTTTGAAAGTGCTCCTCGGACCAGTCCACAGGTGAAGGCTAAAAACTGTAGACATAAATAAATGAGAATCACCAGAATATATACAGTACCGGTCAAAAGTTTGGAAACATTACTATTTTAAATGTTTTTGAAAAGTCTCTTATGTTCATCAAGCCTGCATTTATTTGATCATAAATACAGAAAAAAACAGTAATATTGTGAAATATGATTACAATTTTAAAAAATGGTTTTCTATTTTGATATACTGAATTTAATCAGCCATTACTCCAGTCTTCAGTCACATGATCCTTCAGAAATCATTCTAATATGCTGATTTATTATCAATGTTGGAAACAGTTGTGCTGCTTAATATTTGTTTTAACCTGTGATATTTCTTTTCAGGATTCTTTGATGAATAAAAATATAAATCTTTTGTAACAATATACACTAAAATTCAAAAGTTTGGGGTCAGTAATTAAAAAAAATATTTTGAAGGAAATTAATACTTTTATTCAGCAAGGATGTGTTAAATTGATTAAAAGTGACAGTAAAGATTTATATTGTTAAAAAAATATTTCTATTTTGAAAAATTACTGTTCTTTTTAACTTATAATTCATCAATAAATCCTGAAAAAAGTATCACAGGTTCCAAAAAAATATTAGGCAGCACAACTGTTACCAACATTGATAATACATCAGCATATTAGAATGATTTCTGAAGGATCATGTGACTGAAGACTGGAGTAATGGCTGATTAAAATTCAGCTTTGCATCAAAAAAATTTATATATATTTTTAAGTATATTAAAATAGAAAAACGTTATTTTAAATTGTAATAATATTTTACAATATTACAGTTTTTCTGTATTTTAGATCAAATAATGTATGCATAAAGATAATTTTATAAATATTTATTAAATATACATTACATATATAATGATATGAAATGTTAAAGGTATTGGTTCTTGAGTTTCACTTTAAAATATGTTGTTTATGTTTATACCTTCGGCGCATGTTCCAGATACTGTTTGCCAGCAGACAGTTGGCTCAGCAGACGGAACTTGTTATCTTGTAGCACATAAATACCCTACAAACAATTTTGTCATGTTATTCAATAAAGACATTCACTAAGCTAAGTTATATGAAATTGACATAACAATTGTGTTTTTGTTATAAAAAAATAAATTAAAAAAACAGCTGGACTTCCATGATATTGTACACACCTGGTGGTTTGTTCTCAGGTTGTCAATCTGCTTCTTAAAAACACTGGTCCAAAAATCTTTGCAGATGAACTTCATGACATCAAGCTCATCTTTGAAACGTGGCGTGTCTTTGGTAAACCTGCAAACAGAAATTATAGCTGTTGAGAGAGATACATCTTCTCAAGAAGAAATGTATATATTTTTCTACTACTAATTAAACGGTCTATAACATTTCTATGAACTAATTTAAAACAACCCATTTACTTATTCAGATTTAAAGTCTGTATATATTCAAGTGACAATCTGCTCTAGTACAAAACAAAAAAATAACTGCACAAGCATAACATCTGATTATAGGATGTCATCATCAGATGATCTGATTGAATTATGAATAGGATGTAAATATCTGCTATGATACCTCTCAATAAGTCCTTGTCCCACACGAAACCCCATGTTCTCAAGTTTAGAAACACATCGTCCATTCTCCTGTGCACAGAAATACACTACATTAATTCAACATTCCCACAATAGTAGCTTTATTATTGTGCTTGGCTTACTCAGTTCTAATACGCTATTCTACGTTTCTGTGACAGTGTTTTCAGTATATCTCCAGCTCTTACCGATTCCCCAGTTTCTGCACTGTTGACATACTGAATAATTTCACTGTGCAGGAACTGAAAGAGAGCCTCGTCTGCCATCTCAAGTCAGTTCAGCCAAAGCCAGACTGAAACTGACAGGCGACAAACAACGGACGTACTACCACAAACTGACTACCGGTATAAATCAGCTGCTACTTTAGAAAACAGGTGCCATTCATTGTGCGAATATATCAATTAAATTCAAATATTTCGCCAGTGTATTCGACTGCTTGTTATAAACATAAATAGGGTCCTTCTTCACATCTTTTCCACTTCCTGTTTGCCTGAGAATTAGCTGCCCTTGTTTTTGCCTGAATGTGAAAATGCTTTTCTCTCGTTTTATTTGGAAACCTATTTCTCTCTCGATTTACAAATAAGAGCGGGAATTAAGTATGGAAAAGTGAGGTCACGAACAACCGATCGACTTTTACAATCAACAACTTGCTTGTTTTTACTAAATTGAGGACTCACAAACTATCAATACCATTGCACAATTGAGTATTGAACACAATGTAACGTTAGTACCAATGTTTTTTTTTGCAGTTCTAATAGTATACATTAGTGTTTATACTATTATATTGTATTTTATAAAATAGTGGTTCAGTTATAAAAAAAATAGAAACGCTAGATGTATAAAACTGTAAATTAATTTATTTACAATCATTGTAATTTTATGTATTCATCTTTTATATATCATTGACCCTTTAAATATTTTCAGTAGCCTGTTGCAATGCCATGCAACCATGATAGTAGTTAACATTTCGAATTAAAATGTATTTTAAAAGCCACCTAAGTATAACCCAAATATAAATGTCATAAATATTGAAATTTCACTGGGCTTGCTAAAAAAATAGTTTTACCAACATTAAATAATGAATGAAACACCAGAAACTCAAGTTCTACTAGATGCTTTATTTTTTAATTCATCCTTAACATTGTTTCTGCATGCACCTTCATCTCTCACTCATTCACTTTTGCTTTCAGAATGTTTATGAAAACAAACAGTCCTTGAAACACAAAAATGCCAATGCTTGGAATTTTAAAGATGTAAAACACCTGTTTACTCCAGCTAAACAGCCATGGAAACTTTACATTTTTCACTGAAGGTACAGTACAGCTGTGCACAGTTTGCATCTCACTGAGGTAGATCAGTCTGAGTCTAAACATCACAGTTGAGTTGAGGCCAATTCCAGTTCAGTTCAGCCAAAGAAGGAAATGCCATTGGCATGATTTGTAATGATTGTGATTATGATTTACTAACAAATTGGGAGGAACAGAAGGATCTCATGAAATGAATTCACGCCTTCAGATGGCATAAACAAAATGGAGTTGACAACAACATATACCATCAGTTACCTTATAGGTCACTGGTACATATAACACTGAGCCAAAAGAATAGACAGTGAAGCAGTGCTAAAATGCCATTCAAATTTACATGAAAAAAAACCAACCTTTTTTTTCTCCTGACAGTGCTCCTGGTTTTGCATGGAGAGATACAAGTGCTTCAGCAATAACAGGGTTTGGGCTAAGCTTAATTTGTCTGAAAATACTGAATCCAGGCAAAACATTCGGGAAAACTTGGTAATGTGAGAATAATTTGTGTAATTACCAATTATTTGCCCAAGATACTTTTTACAGCGATATATAAGATTAATTCTTGTTTATTACTAAACAACAACAAAAAAAGTTTATATTATACTTAGTTCCCATATTGGGAATTTGTCAGGATGGGCTAATTTTAAACAAGTGTTCACTTATGATGATTTTTAATTCCAATAAACAATACTTTTTATTTTTTTGCATTTCACTTACATAATACTCTGGAATGAACAGAGAGAGATGGGGATTTACAGGAGCCGAGTCTCCACACATAAGTGTGATTCCTTTCATAAGCATTAAGGATGTGAATACAACAGCACCTAAAAACTTTTATCTAAAGTCTAAAATCAACACAAGCTAATTAATTAAATGCTAATTAATAACCTGACTCTAAAGTTTTCATAACTAAAACCACTGAGCTTTCTAAAAAAACAAAAACAAACGAGATAATGTTCTTCACGCAATTGGCGTGAGGATTTGCTTCATTTCTTGTCAAATGGTTGAATCCTTTTCATGACAAGAGTTCAGCTTAGAGAGGTAGGTTTTTTGTGTTGTGTGACCGTGAGCTGAGAGTTACATCTACGGCCACAGTTCAACTTGACTTATATGGTGCGATCACATTAGTGAATTTTCGGTGAAATTTCACAGGCAAAACAATTTTATTTGTCAATAGTGCAGATGTATGAAGCACCGCTTTCACAGAAGTCAGTGTCACACCAAGCAGCCTTCTGTTGGTCAATGCGGCAAATTTGCTTGACCAACTGAAACTTGCATGGAAAAATCGTTCGCCCTCATGCGAAATCCCCATGTGGATTTCTATTTAAATGACAGTTTTTTGTTGGCAAAAATTCACAAAGCAACAAAAATGTGACCACACCTTTAGTCAGAAGTGCCGTTGATAAAAAAGTGCTTCATTTTACAACGGAGAACACTGTAATAGCATTATTTTCCTTTCAAGACAAAAATATTGAGGTATTTTTTTGCTAACTTTTCAGTTTCATGAATTTTATGAGTTCATTTAGCGCTACAAAACAGTTACTCAGAAGACCCTCTAGGAAAAACCACAAAGTTAAAACTATTCTAAAAGCAAAACTCCATCTATCCTAGTCATCATCTCGTCTATTTCTACAGGATCCATTTGAAGACCTCGCACCCACTTAATGTATCCAGTTCATTACCTTTAAGCTACTTGGCCATGACGCAACAGATTTGTTGAATTTGACTGGCAGGTCATAGTGGACACAGGCAACATCAGTGCTGGAAGGCCTGATGGAATCGAGGTAGAGTTGGTGAGAAACCAGAGAGCTGGTTTAAGTGCCCTGAAGCCTGAGGCTCATGCAGTGACTGTGGCTGAAATGAGGTAAGTGGCCCAGAGAACTGAGAGGTAGGGCTTTGGGAAACGGCGCTGGTGGTGGTGGAGTATCCCAGGGGAGTGCTGTAGGGAGGCAGGCCGAACGGCAGGAAGCCCAGCAGGTGCGAAAGGTCCATGTTGGCGGAGGTGGTAGGCGGCTCAGCGGAGGTGAACGCCGAGTTTCTGAGGGTGAAATGGGCACTCTGAGCTCCCAGACCCTCGGGAAGGAGGTCGCCCGGCCGGGAAACAGCAGTTGCCACGGCGGCCTGCGGCGGCATAGGCCCGCACTGGAGTTCTGTCAAGAAGTTCTCCATCTCTGTTTTTAGATATGAGGTAGTGCAGCTCGGCTGATATCTGGGAGCCTGTTGGTACTGTTGCGGCGGAGGCTTGTTTGGCTCGAGGTAGCAGCCAGCACCCATTGGGCTGGACAGGGGGCCAGACACCATCGTGTGATGATGATGATGATTGACCCCTGAGGTAGATGCGCTCGGGAAGCCTTGCGGGTTGAACATGGCCATGGAAAACGCTTCTGTGGCATCTTTCGGAGATCCGACAGAGCACATGGTGGGACTAGGCTCCTCCTTAATGGGCATCGGCGGCAGCGTCTCCAACTCTTGCGCGTGGCTTTTCTTCAGGTGTCGGGTGAGGTGGTCACGACGGCCGAATCGCTGGGCGCAACGCGGGCACAGGAAGTCCCGCCGGCCGGTGTGTACTACTGCGTGGCGCCTTACATCTTTGCGAGTGAAGAAGCGCCGGCCGCACCGCTCGCATTGATGCTTCCTTTCCCGAACCACAGTCCCCGGGGGCGGCCGGCCAGTGTGTGTACTCAGGTGCTCGAGTAATGCCGGCATGCTCTCGAACACCTGACGACAGACCTTACAGGTGAGGTCACCGGCGGCAGAGGTGGCATGTGTGGCCACGTGGCGTCTTAGACCCAGGCGAGTGTTGTAACACTTTCCACATTCCTCACACTGCAGTTCCTGCTTGTTGGGGTCGTGGTTCTGCAGATGTCCGTTCAGCTGGTCTTTACCATGGAACATTTTCTCATTTATATGTGTAGTTTTCAGGGCATATGTCACTCTGGGAAATGCCAAAGAAGATAAGTTACCACAAGAATTTAAGGTTAAAGAGAGAATACAATCATAGTCAATCATACATTTGTTTTAAAGGCAAAAGCATTTCACAAGTACCTGAGAAGAAACTCCAACAGGTGATTTTTCTTGGTGGTTTTTTTGCATGTTCAAAATTCTGCACACAAACACAAAGATACAGCTGTTGAGGATGTTTTTTTTTTTTTTTTCATACGGTTCTATAATGCATATGTGCATCTAAAAAAAACTAAGCCACAATGGATTTATGTGCTTCATTAAAGGGAGTTTGTCAAAAAAAAAAAAATTCTGTCATAATTTACTCACCGTTGTGTCGTTCCAAACCTGAATGATGTTTTTCTGTGGAACATAAAATAAGTCATTTTGGAAAAAAAAAAATGTCCACACAATGGAAGATAATGGTAATCAAAAAGGTTTGATTACCAACATCCTTCAAAATAACTTTTGTGTTCCACAGAAGAACGATGAGTAAATTAATTTTCATTTTTGGGTAAACTAACAAACAAAAACGATTATTTAAAAATATGTATGTAAATGTACAGCCATAATGTTGTTAGATTATACAAACAAACAATTAAAAAAAAACAATGTATGCAATATAATTGATAATCATTTATATATATAACAATAAGTTGTTTTAAAATTCCTGGAGCACATACATACATACATTTCTATTTTCTCCTTTCAACAAATATTATTTAGAGAACACATAATATTTCTGAAAAGTAAAAAGGTCCACTTGAGAATTTCTGATTTGGAATTTTTTCATAATAAATATATATATAAAATAAATCTCAAATTACTCAAATCATGAAGATAATTTGTTTAATTTAATAACATAACACTGTAAAAACAATACAAACAAAGGATTTGCAATTGATTTGCTCTTTTTGTGTAATTTTAGAGATTTATTTGAACAATAAAATAACTTTGTATTTATTTATTTATTTATTTATAAAACCTTTTGTATTTTTATACAAATTAAACAAAACCTTGAAGTGCTTGATGGCAATGCAGTGCAGACTTTGAACCAACCTGCTTCTGAATGGTAGCAGATTTCAACACAAGAAACTTAAAAACACCCTAAAGGGACGTCATGATGATTGGTTAGTGACATTTATAAAGGGTTTGTTTACCTGTTTCAAGTCTCACAAAAGCACATTCATTATCTTGACAGACCTCCGGAAAATGCATGTCCACTATTACTCCCTCCCTTTTAGAGAATGGATGGACATCATTCAAGCAATCATTTCAAGTATTTTTAATGTGCACATAAATCCGCACTATTTTATTTCAATATTCAGATTTAGTTTTAATGTTATAAATGTAGGTGTTTGAGAGTTCAGTTGGGACAAAATGTGCTTCTATGTATTAACTTTAAAACAAAACTGTTCATGTAGATAGAGAGTATAATTGCCATAATACAATAACTAATTTAAAAAAATCATGTTTGCTTATTATCAGCTTTGAATATTTAAAATTACAGTAACACTTTAGAATAAGGTTTAATTTGTTAACATTAGTTAACCACATTAGTTAAACTAAGAATACTACAGCATTCATTAATCTCAACATTTTCTATTACATTTTTAAGATCAAAAGTTGTATCTGTTAATATTAGTTAATGCACTGTGGACTAACATGAACAAAGGTTAATAAATTATATAAAAATATATTGCTCATTTTTAATTCATATTAGGTAATGTATATTAACAAATGAGACCTTGTTTTAGTGTTACAAAAATCACAAATGGCTTACAATCAAGTAGCTATGCTAATTACATAGTAACAGCATTTTTTTCCCCATTTCATTTCCCCTTTTCATGCAAATATGACATTTTCAAATGTCAATAGGTACATTTTAAAGGTAAATCTGATTATTTTAAAATAATATTAAACAAACTGCAATAAATTTATTATATTCATAGGCCTTTATAAAGTTGTGTCTTGTTTTGTAATAACTTTATGGCTTAAAAAAAACTTAATGATTTAACTGGCATATTTTTGTATATTTACTCCTGGCACGTTTTGGGGTCAGAAACCCGTGGCACGTTTCGCTCAGCAAAATCTCAAGAACCGCGGAACATGATTAAATGGTCAAATCGAAAGGATCCGTAATAAAGAGAAACACAGATTAGACTATCCAATCACGTTTTCCTTCATGTTAAAACATTTTTTTAAAATAAATACATTAAATACCCTAACGGTGTCGCGTAGCTAATGTTGTTTGCTCATGCACGCAACATTTAAACCTCTTAAATGGGTAAATGACACACATGTGTCTTCTCAAAAGTCTAAAAATACTATCAACCAAACTCTCTGTGGGTTTCAAACATTCGAACATCAATGCAAACAGTCCACGCGGTCCTAAATCCACTCATAACATTTGCATAAAAACAGTATTGTGCTCACCAGAAACTTTTGATCCCCGCAAAAGTTGCATTTCACATGCATTCTCCATTCTACACCTCACATGGGTGCAAATAAAAAAAATCGTTTCTCAGCCATATCTCGATAAATTCTCGAGAACTGTTCGTAGTGGATACTTTATTTTTTGTTCAATAATGTGTGTATTTTTCGGGCCTGCTGTTTCTTTCCCTCTAAACACACAGCAGCAGCTCGAGCTCGAGTTGATGGGCGCGTGCATTGTGGGAACGTGACGTCAGCCACTTTGGCCAACTTTCAGGGTTGGATTTCACTCTTATTTTTCACCATTTAAAATATCCCAAACACTCACATCGCATTACCTTGAGTTATATAAATAAACTAAAAAACTAATCTAAATTTCGTAGAATAGCAATTTTCAAAAACATTAAGCATTAGTTCAACTTAACAGATAAAGAACAATTAAATTTTCTGAAAATTAACTTATAGGTATCGTCTTATTATTATCATTAATAATAGCCTACTGTAATTGACAAGATACAATTATTATATCATCTTTCGACTAATTTACAACGTTCAAATGTTTGTTGCACTAGTTGCAAGTGCAACTTTTAGCTACGAATATGACGAATATGACAAACTTACCACAACGTTTTCATGCATTTTAAATTCATTACCACAACGTTTTCCTGCATTTTAAATTCATTACCACAACGTTTTCCTGCATTTTAAATTCATTACCACAACGTTTTCCTGCATTTTAAATTCATTATGAATTGTTTTGAGGTAACGTTTAGCACAATTTCGGTTTTATTTTGAATATATGTAATGAATCTAACATTGTTTCCGCGTTTTAGTTTCCAGCATGAAATAATTTTCCACGAGCAACAATTGCACCCGGGAAAGTCTTATAAGAAACTTAATGTAGCATGAGAAAAAGCAGTCAGGATAAGAAACTATTTGTCTATTAACGTTCTTTAAATTTTTATATTATTATCGTCGGTAATTGCTCATTGAAGAAGCTCAGCCAGTGTAAACAATTTATTTATAAGGATTATATGATGTATTAATAAGAATTGTGATAGTATAAAATAATTTATCAAATAAATCCAAGTATTATACAGTACTCAACATTTTAAGTGGATCAAAATCTTTCATCAAAGTTATACATGAATTTTGAACAATCCCTGTTCTTGTCTTAGGACAACTTTGATTAACTTCTTTGATCCACTTCAAATATTGATGTTCAAATGTTGTACTGTATTGTAGGAAATTATATATTCATATTCTCAATGTGGATAATGAAAACTAACTAATTTAAAATAGACAATCACAATTAGAATATTTGTAAAAATGCTATTAAATTCATATAACAGCCTTTATTTTACTTTAACAAAATAAAACAAAGCTATCACCCTTGCAGTGCGAAAGACTGCTTTTAAAAACAATATATATTTCTTAACATTTTCAATTATTTTTACTTGCATCAATGCAAGAGAATGTTTAAGACAGGTTACAGTAATTGCATAATGTCTTTTAAAAATCAAATATATGCACACCTCACTTCTAGTTTTTACCGTTTTGTAATTACTAACAACCATCTCCATACCTGTGAGTACTTAATGGCCCTTAATAGGAGAATATTAAAACAGAATTTTGTAATATTTTGTTTGTTTTTTTGTTTTTGTTTTTCAGCGAATAGTACGGTACTATAATTTTAGAAACAAGTAATATGGATTGTTTGTTGGCATAGTGAACATTATATGGATAGACTAGGAAAATAAATGTTTCTAGTGTAGACTATCTGAGACCACAGAGTTACTTGCCGGTAAAGAATAGATTATGCATGCATTTTTCAGTCAATGATACAGAAATAATATATAATTGTCGCCATGTTACACTCTAGAGCAAGAGTGCAGAACATATGTGTCAAGGGCTAAAAAAATATTCACATCCTTTACATCTCCCCAGCATCAAATTGCAGTTAAATTCTGGTTAACAACAATTTGTTAAATTTTGAATGGTACTTGAAGATCAGTAAGCAGGTTTCAAAAAATAAGAAAACCAGACCAGAAACATGTAGTGTACATCTCAAAAAGTTTGCCAACCACAACTTATTTCTAAATCAAAGATATTACTTTATTTGAAAAGAGAGTCAAAAAATCAAGAGAATGATTGACTCCTAAATCAGTATTTCTTATGAGCATAATATACACAGCACAAGAATGATATCCAGCTAATTGAATATTTTAGAGAGCAGAGCATAACCAGAAAATGTATATGAATCAATTATATAAATTGCCATGACCTTTTTTAATTAATTTTTGTGACGTAACCAGGCCGGGAAAACAATAATTGTTTAACTCAATTGTTGCCCTCTATTCCTGTTTTATGTCTTTTTAAAGAATAGCATTTTATTGTTTGAAGTTTCATTTGCATATGGTCTTTGAGAACATAACTATAACATAAAGAGATTTTCATCTGGTTTTTACTTTGAGAACTACATCAGCCCTCAGATGGACTGGGAGGTTTATCCAAAAGTCTTTATTCAGCTGCCACTTTATGGAAATGTACATCATAGATACAAAGTAGAAAATAACAGTAAATCCATTGAGAGCTTAATCCATATTCTGTGTGCAGTAACTCATATTAGTGAAGTTTCTGACTCAATATAAATACCTTGGTGCAAAAGGCCACCATGGAGTCAACACTTGGTTCATACAAGTCTCAGTCCTGGAAAAAACAAAATCTGTCCCCCTTATTCATATTCTTCCTGACAGACACATACAGGATATACAATTCTGTGGAGAAAACCCCGACATGATGAGATTTTTTTTTACATTTCTTTTGATTCCCCAATTTTTAAAGGGCAAAACAGACTTTTTATATCACAGAATAACATGCCTTATTTCAGATTTACTACCTAATGACATGAAATATACTTATTCAGTGGTAATTTTGGCTCAAGACATGTTGATGTTGAACACTGAAAGGCTGTACAAGAAATGACGAGTGCTGGCATCTTTTTGGCAGGAATATAACCAACACGAGAGTCGAATCATAAACCCATAACCGAGGGAAACACGGCTGTTCCTGCAGAGGGAAAAGAGCATCAGAAGTCCATCTAACAACATTTGTTAAACTTGTGCACACATAAAAATGACAAACAGGACAAAAGATATATTTGGTCATTATTCTGCCTTTTTGGGCGGTTTACAGATGATTTACCTCCTCACTGTGTCAGTTATGAAAATCTATCACACTACTAATGCAACTCAACCAGGCTTCGCCCATTTTTGTCATGTATGCCTTAGGCTGAAATTAATTTAATGAGGAATAATGTGACATGTAAGTAAATATGATATGCAATTAGTGTGCATTTCATTGTATTATTTCAATGTATTTCATTGTATTATGTATACAGTATATTAGCTCACAAGATATCAGTATTAGCATTTGATAAACCTATACTGGTCCACTGTGAATGCATTGCAAAGTATTTACTTTTAAACAGTTTACCACCCTCTAAAAATATTATACTATTATGTATGTAATAATTATTGTATATAGACATCAGCAATGATATATATTATGTGAAGTAATGTCACTGCCATGTTAGTGATTCATACTTTTTGGGCTACCTTGACCATCTGCAGGGTCAATGTCTGGGACTTTCCAGTCTTGCTTGCGTCCTTTCTCATAAAGAGCCTTGAGAACCTTCCGGAACTCTTCTTTTCCTCCGTTATGACTCAGCTCCAGGTACTTCCTGTACAACTGTAGGGCAGTCCGTGCATCTTCAATACTATCATGAGTTTCACCCTGGATGTTCAGATCTAAACAAATATTCAAAAAGCCATAAAGCGCTGATACACGGGAAATGACATATGAGGTCAGGAGATAAGGAAAGTTTATGCGAGAAACCTACCTAGAAAATACCATGCCAGGAAACGGAGAGATATCATTCGTTTCCTAGGCATGTGGAAGAGGTAGACGGTGTCAATCACCTGGTCTTTAGGAACCTACAAAATGTGAGGGGCTTAATATTGGTTTCCATTTTAAACTTACTTTCCACATACTGAATAAAATATGAACTTACACAAACTCAACTCACCATCAAGTTAATGACCCGAAAATCCTTCTGCAAGCCGTGGCCGACAAAGCGAACGCCAGTGTCGATAAGAAATCGCAATTTAAGATACGTAGACTTCAGAGTAGTCAAGTGTTTGGATGAAATCTTTGCATCCAGGTCTCCAGGTTTGATACCAGAGTATTGAGTCAGGTAGTCCACCACCTGTACATGCAAAGAGGTTCAACTAGTAAGAAGAAGAAAGTGTTTTCCCAACATTTTGAACATGATTTCATGTTTTTTACAAAAATACCGAACGCAAACGTACAGTAATATGGAAATCACTAGTCAAGTACAGTGATTCACCTTACGCTTAAATTATTCAAAAATAATGATCTTAGGTCTCTACTGATAAGGCCCAAAACTGAGGTTCCCACTATATGAGGTCATTAAAAAGCCCTTTAGGGTAGTGTAATTTCCCTATTATGCGAGTTACATTTTGGCCGCATTCACACAGCAGATAAATTCGGTTATTAATTCAGCTTTTAGTGCTTAAAAATTTTCTGTACACACAAAGTTTTGTAATTTACAGGAGTGACAACATTCTACAATCAAATTAAGTCCAGAAAAATGCAGGTAGTGAGAACCGCATTTAAAAAAATGTGCAGTTTGTACGGAACCGAACTGAACAGTTGTTGTTACTACCGTATTTAAACGCAAACGTTCCTCTTCTGTATGTGTGTAAGAAAGTCACAAGGAAAGAGGTATGGGCCTTGACTTACTCGTGTTGCCAGATCTTGCTTGAAAAACACACTGAACAAGAAACAAGCTCATTATAAACCGAAATAAATCCAAATGCTTTATATTGAAAATAAGATCAAAATATCGTGACTCTAACCATCCCACTTTAATAACTCTATAAACTTGAACGTTTATGAGCCAAGCTTAAACAACAACCCCCAAAAAACGCTTATAATAATTGGACATGGCAACCCTGCAAAAGAGCGCTCTGCGGACACAACACCTCTGTCGGGGGTGGTTCAGTTTCAATTGCAAAACACAACACCTTCATAACAAATCGCATACTTCCCAACTATACAGGTGAAACTCGAAAAATTAGATTATCGAGCAAAAGTTATAATTTTGATGATTATGGCTTAGAGCTTATGAAAATCCCAAATTCAAAATCTCAGAAAATTTGAATATTACATGAAATCAATAAAAAAAAAGGATTTTAAATACAGAAAGGTCGGCCCTCTGAAAAGTATAATCATGCATATGTATATAGTTATATATACTAAATATATTAGTTTCACCTTTTAATTTGAATTACTGAAATATACAAACTTTTGCACGATATTCTAATTTTTCGAGTTTCACCTGTAGAGAAGGCAAAAAACACTATGTGACAAAAAAAAGTATGTCAATCCACATTACTCATAAAAGAGTAGGCAAAAAAATCCCAGGATGACATGCTTGTTCTGGAGAGCTTCGGAAGTGATTTCGGACACTTTACTATCCCATGATGCCATGGGAGAGGATATATGAATGGCAGTGAAGAGATGTAACTGACGCTGTTAGGTCACGAGATAATGACAACATGGCGAATATAAGAAGTCCAGATTACACTCATACTTTATAGAATGTACTTTTTTGTTGTTGTCGTGAGGTAATTACTTATTCAAAATAACTATCTACTCAAGAGAGCACATGATTTTGGACGCAGCCAGAGTCTTTTGTTGTAATATTATTATTTTTGTAAAAATAGCAGATACCAGACTGTTGCTATGATTACCATGGTGACATCACAATTTCAGGAGTTGTGATCAGTACACACAAACACAATGATAATTTAGGGGATTCACTCCCATATTAAAATGTGGTTGTCACCCCTGAAACTTTACAGTGTGTAGAATGTTTTGACAGAGTCTTGACCTGTTCCTGTGTAGATATGTAGTCATCAATGAACGGCACTCCCTCATTGGGACCCTGGCCTCTCACGCATGTGATACGAGCGACAGACATCTGGCTGGGCTTAATGGTGGACTTGGTCCCGTCACTACGCAGTTCTGCCTCTTCCTGTTCAAGCACACGAAAGTATTAAATATTTGGGCTAGGAAATTTTTATTTTTTTTATTTCAGTAATTACCGAATATTAGTGTTTCCTACTGACCTGGTTGAGTGTGACAAACTCTGCGTCTAATCCAACAAGGTCTCCAGCCTGCGGCATCTCGCTCATCATTAGGGGGATGAAGGTGGCGTGACTCTTCCTCTGTTTCCGTGCCAACGAGGCCTCCGTCAGCAGAACGCTGGCCTCAATAGGGTTCTTAACTATGAGGGAATGGAGTAGATGCAGGAATAGTTAAAATGATACAAAAACAAAACAGCTGCAAAACAAATATCACAAAAAAAACAATATACATGTGTATTATAAAGGTTTATAATTATAATAAAATCCAAGCAGACTTCATAACCTTTTTGTGTTAACATTAAAACATTTTAAGTGAGAAGATTACACTATAGTACAGTTCAAAAGTTTGGGGTGAGAAAGATTTTTTTTATGTTTTTGAAAGTGTCTTATATTCACCAATGCTTTATTTTTGGTTGAAAATACAGTTGAATTATTGTGTGATATTGTGAAATATTATAACAAATTAAAATAAATGTTTTCTATTTGAATACATTTTAAATTGTAATTCCTGTGATGCAAAGCTGTATTTTCAGCATCGTTACTCCAATCTTCAGTGTCACATGATCCTTCAGAATTCATTCTAATATACTGATTTGCTGCTCAAGAAACATTTATAATTTTAACAATGTTGAAAATATTTGTTTAATGTTTAATATTTTTGTGGATTCTTGTTTTTATCTTTCAGGATTCTTTGATTGATAGAAAGTTCAAAAGAACAGCATTTATTTAAAACAGAAATATTTGTAACATTATAAGTATTTACTGTCACTTTTGATTGATTTAATGCATCCTTGCTATGTACAGTATATTATACTATGTATATTACAAATGTTACATAATTATAATAAAATACAAGCAAATGTGTTTTTTTGTGTGTGTGTGTGTGTGTGTGTGTGTGTGTGTGTGTGTGTGTGTGTGTGTGTGTGTGTGTGTGTGTGTGTGTGTGTGTGATAAATGATAAATTTTTTAAAGAGAGGATGTATCTAAAGTCAGATAAAGTATCACATACTTCGCAAATCATACTTGGCGTTGTAGTTCCTCTTGATGTAGTAAAGTACAGCCGGAACCTTCCAGTTCGCATGAAACTGTGCTGATTCAGCCTAATGAAGATATATTTCGTGAAACAATTCAGTGTCATAAAAAAGAAAAAGAAAAAAGTTATTTACTGAGCTAATACACTGCAGTGTATATGAGGTGTGTAAAGTGGAAATTTGACTGATGTTTGGTATTTTTACCTTGTCAATCGGCTCAATCAGAAAATCATTGAACAGATACCACTGCTGGTGTGTTACTCCCTGAAAGCAAGACACAGAAAACTCAGTTCATGTCCAAAATATCATGTCAAATATCTATAAGTGCTTAAAAGACTTTGCTCACTTCTTTCCTCTGATGGTAGGTCTCGCCCACTTTGATATGTGCCACCAGGTTTCCTCCGGTCCGAGCATCTTGGATATGAGACACAGTGACGACCAAGTCATAGACAGAAGCCCCATCTGCCTCTGCACTTTCAGTCAGCTATAAGAAGAAATAAGTCACAATTTGGTTGAGCAGAGTTTTCTTTTAATAACCCAATGTCATCTGTCTGAGGTTTGACAATCCTTGATATATTTAATGAAGTTCATCAGTTGGAAAAGGTAAAGTGAAAAGGTGTTCCTCACCTCCTCTCCCTCAGACAGGCAGCTGACCTCCAGGCCCTGAGACTTACTAATGCACATCTTCAGACTAAGAGGGATCCACACGTGCCTCATGTCCTCCGCTTGAGAGTCAAATGTCAAGCCCTCCACACTGCACAGCTCTTCCCTGTACACAACACATGCACGCGCGCACGCACGCACACACGCACGCACGCACGCACGCACGCACGCACGCACGCACGCACGCACACACACACATTTAATTAGAATATATATGTATCAGGGTTAGTATCATTAACTAAAACTATTTGAATATTTCTGTTAATTGAAATAATGCTGAAATAAAATATAAATATTATCGAAAAATCTAAATGAAAATCAGAAATGTTGCATTGGCAAGTTTAAGTTGAAGCACTAAAATTATTAACTGGAAATAATTCAACTTAAAGCTGCAGTCCGTAGTTTTACCTCGTTGTCGCCATCTCTGTTTGAAATCTGCAATTGCAGTTATTCGCAGAATTATCAAATGTAAAATAAATAAATGTAATCTGAACAAGTAACATCCACTTTTGTTCTGACCAAATAAGGGAAAAAAAGCATTGCAGTAAATCGCGCTGATTAACGATCACTTATCATATCACGTCAAACCGTGCAAATTATACTTTTTTCTCAAATTGTTAATGTTACCAACATCAGCATTGCCGATCCGTAGTCCGAACAAAGTCTTTTGCATTTTACAACGGGTGAATCTCCAGTTGTCACCGCTGATTGTCGTTTGAACCTTTCTGGATCCGGCATCAAATTGATAAGTTCAATTATATCAAGTGCAGTGAGAAAAGGCTAAATCTCCACCTCCAACATCCTCACAGGCAAAATAGCCAACTAGCCGAGGCACCTTCTTTATGTGTACAGATGTGACGTATTGACGCAAAGACATGCTCGAATTTCCTGCGGAAATCCACCAGTATCACTGGAATTAAAAACATTATCACAAACTTACCGTTTCGAATAGAGCTAAGGCAAGCAGATAGTTTTGAACACTGGCTGGTTATGTACTTCCTCAAATTTATTTTGGATAATTTTTAACCCAAAAAAGTTACGGATTGCAGCTTTAAATAGTGTTATTTAAAAGAAACTATTAAAATGCACATAATGCACATATTGAAATGAATACAAATGAAACCAGAAATAACATAAAAACTAAAATAAACACTAAAATATCACATATACACACAAACATATACATATATTTATAAATATGCGTTTCTCCAATCATCACACTTACTCTAAACACCATTCTGTCGGTAGAGGCTCTTTGGGTTTGTGAGGTTCAGCAGCCTCTTTCTTCAGGGCTTTGTTGAACGCATACTGTAAACAAAAAGAGTATTCATTGCTGAATGAATGGAAATTCAAGACAAATCAATGTGCCTAGAGTTTTTTACACCAATTATACACCGATGAGGATTTTTAACTCATGACCCAAGCGGATGTGTAAAGAATTAGAGAACATTTAAGGGCAGATTTATGGCTGTAAATACATGACTATATATTCTGGCAAAAGAAAAGGATATGGGTCTAACCTCAGTCTGTGCCTTCCAGAACTCTGCCTCTTTAGCGCTGTTCACCTCACAGTTGATCACCAGAACATCAGGCAGACAGCGAATGTTCCTGGTCTGCACCTTAAAATAGATATGCATTAGTATTTAGTCATATACTGTATGGATGTACACTACTGTTCTGTAATATGTTTTGAATGTTGTGAGTGTCTTAGGCACACACAAGGCTGCAATTATTTGACCAATAATTCAGTAAAACAGTAATACTGAAAAATGTAATTTATTCCTGTGATGGCAAAGCTGATTTCTCATTTCTTCAGTGTCACATGATCCTTCAGAAGTCATTGTAATCATTCATCAAATTTTGTAAGAGAAAGAGGGAATGACTTACTGTTGGCTGGTATTTCTCACAGTTCTCACACCAGGCCTGTGTGCTCTGTTCCAGACAGATACTCTTCTTCAGGATGTCTGCAAAGTCATATTCCTCTATCGTCTTATCTGTCCACATCCAATTAAAAAAGCAATCCAATTATTTAATAAATTCAGTTTCTAGAACAAGAAAAATCTAAATCAAACCACTCTTCACAAAACCTTTTAAAACTCTAGCAAAACATCTGTAATTCATGCCCATGCTGGTCTATATAGATGTGTGAATATAATGTGTGGTGTGGTGGTTCTGACCCTGAGAGCTGTGCTCAGGGTAGTGGATGGTAAACAGCAGAGTCAAAGAAGAGCGAACCGTCTCCTTTCCACAGCGACACAAACTGCTGTTCTCCACTTCACAGCCAAACAATCGGCCAATCACAGACTCGCCTGTGGAACCCAGCGCACTGCCATTGACACAAAACACAAATTGTTCTTAACTCAGTGTTGTGTAATCTGTTGCACTGAATTGATGGGGCTTGTGTTTCATGAATGATGCAGCACCACTGTGGAGTCCACACCTGCTGCTGGCTCCTCTGTACGCCTGCGGTCCTTCCTGCTCCAGGGTTTCCTGATGCAGCTGTGCGAGAATAAAACGGTTCCAGCTCTGGATGAGACGTCCCAGACGGGCTTTCCCTGTCTGCTCATCAGAGTCAGCCAGGATCAAACCCAACGCCGATGC
The DNA here is from genome assembly GCF_051911475.1 of Siphateles boraxobius. Taxonomy (NCBI): domain Eukaryota; kingdom Metazoa; phylum Chordata; class Actinopteri; order Cypriniformes; family Leuciscidae; genus Siphateles; species Siphateles boraxobius. Next base: position 13,852,013 of record NW_027509205.1, on the reverse strand, counting down.
CTCTGGAATTGTCCGGAAAGCCCGGAGAAAATTACTGGCCTGTGAAAGAAACAAACAAACAAATGGTCTGTGCATGTGCATACTGACAGCTCTGATGGAATAGATCTGCAACCCCAGCTGGTGATGAACTCTGATTGGATGACAAGCCCTATCGTATACCTGGCAGGGGTCTCCTCTACTCAAGTCCAGCATGTGAAAAAGGAACCCCAGCTCACAGGCCAAGCAGAACTCCTTCTGACACAAGTGATTCTGTACCAGGCACCTGATTGGCTCCAGGAAGTACAGCACCTGTCACAGCACACACAGGGTTAATTATTAATAAAACTCTAGAGGGGTAATACATCCAAAGTGAAAGTTGTGCATTCACAAAATTCCTTAGAGAGCACAAAAAATCCCAAGGACTTTTTAGAGTAATCGGCATGTGACGTATTGGGATGTTTTTTTAAAGTTTTTTTTAGATTCATCAGACAAACTTCAAATTGCATTTCAACTAAAATATATAACTAAAACATATAATATATAAAATATGTATGTATTTACTTTAAAATATGTATGTACTTGTATATTGATTATTAGTTATATTTAATTATTAATAAATATAATAATAATAATATTGCGGTAAAAGAGTGTGTGTGTTTTCACCTGGATCATGCAGTTACAGTAAGCATTGGGTATGTGAGGCTCCAGACCAGCAAACAGAGTCCGGTTATAGTGCTTAAAATCAAAGTCTTCCAGTCCCAGTTTGGAATATTTAATGGTCACCTGACATAAACATAAGTCACATAATCAGAACAGCCTTATCCCAGTGTTTCAGATGTATTTAATAAACATGAGAATCACTACGGATCCCTCAATAGAGCTTTGTGAATGATTATTAATATTTTATTATTCAACTGCACCAAACTTTCTTTGACTTCAGTTCAGTTTTTGTTCTAAAAAACAATCTCATCTCATCTCATCTAAATGGAATTTGCATGCAAACATTTGTAATGGACAAAATAGTTCAAGTGGTATGTAATTATTTGAACAAAACATCCCCAGGATCATTGGTTTTTGCACAATAATGGCTCATCACTACCTTCCTGTATTTCTTTGGAATCATGTAAAGATGTGGCTCCTCATCTCGACCAATAGGAGACTCCGGGACCTGATTATAGCTGTCATACTCAAGTTCTACATCTTTTATCTTATAAGGAACCTGGGAAAAACAAAGGTAAAATGTTTAAAGAAATTACCGGTTATACAGCATTACTGAACTGAAATGATTGACACATTGTCAAATAACATACCAAAGACACTGGATCAACTACTTTACTGTAAGATATGACTTCACTCTTATAACATATGGAAAATGTTTGTCTTGACTAATTTTAATTACTCAATAATTGTTTAGTAATTATGTTTACACATTTAATGATGCTGAAACCATAGAAACATTTCAATTCAGCATTTTGCCATCTTTAGATGATTCAAACATAAACTAGAATCAAGTTTGAAAACAGCACATGCTTGCCTGGTTTCTTGGACGGGTTCTAGGATTGGGGGCATATCCAATAAAGCCCACAGTCTTCATGGTCCTAAGAATCTCTGCATCTACCGCAGGGGCTCGTCTGAGACAGTGAAAAGAATCAACATCAACAAACCACCACACATCTCATTTGTTGTGGAGGGAATTGATATTCATTCATCAACTACATAAATAAAAAAAATCCAAACAAATCCAGTTCTAGTATTTATGGTCATGACCTAGAATGAGACATACTGCAGGGGGCAGTATTACTCAATAACACTTGGATACAGGGGATGTGTGCGAAATACCATGCTACTATATGACATTCTGCAAAAAATAGCATTCATATTGTGCACAGTATGCAAACTGAATGTATGCATAGAATACCAAGATGACCTATTAAATTAGCCAAAACATGCAGTAAACAAAAGAACACAATGAAGTATGTTCAACCTTTAATTTCCAATGAAATACCAGCAGCATTTTTTATCTTCTTTTTTACTTATAATTTGATTCCAAAGTCAAAAATGTTTCTTAAGCACCAAATCAGCATATTTAAATTATTTCTGAAGGATCATCTGACACTGAAGACTGGAGTAATAATACTGAAAATACAGCTTTGCCATTACAGGAATATATAAGGCAGAATGAGGATCAGTCATACCTGGGGCTGGGCGTGATAAGGGGGGTGGGCCAATCAGAGAGCAGGGGCTCTGTGCTGGTAAGGGGCATTGGCAGAAGGCACAGAGGCATCAGCTCATGGTTCCAATCCAGCTGGGGCAAGGAGTCCACCAGGCAGGGCAGGGCTAACTCCGTCTCCCTGGAGTAACTGTTGAAGGACACTTCTGGGGCGCTGGACCACAGGTGCACACCGCCACCAGAGTCCCCAAAGGAGAGCGCCTGTTTGCTGGACGACACATCAAAGCTCATCAGCAGCTGCCCCACAGTGTTGACGTGGAAGATATCAGCCAGACTGGCCAGGCCGGTGGGCTCGCAGAACTGACACTGACCTACAGCGACACACACACACACCAGGATCTCAGTGACAAATAATAAGCAATAATATTTTTGTATAATATTTTAATGTTTTTTTTTTAGAATACCATTATTAATTACCAAAACTCTGTTGTATACAGATATCTTCAATCATACATCGTCATATGAACAACTAGTAAGTAAATAGACTAATACATCACAGTAACGGTTCCTGGTTTATTTCGGTTTATTTGCCCTTTAGTGGAGTCAACTGTAAACTCAGTAACAACTCTGAATGATTCATTGGTCACCAAGTAACTAATCTCACAAATCAGTGAGTCTAATTGGAACCTGATTCAAAGCCAAAAGGGTTTTTTGTGTGAATCTTTTTGACTAAGATTAGAAAGAGCCCATTTGTAAGAAGCATTTGGTTAATGGTTAAGATCCATTTTTATACAGCATAGAATCAATAACTTTTTAAGTCACTAAAAAAACAAAATGTTTTCAACAGCTAAATTGCTCGCCATCAGATTCTGTTCCTCCCATGTTTCTCATACAAAAAGGTTATATTCATCAAACTGATGCTGATTAAGATTCATCACATCATTTATATGTACAGTATGTGAGAGAGTAAGTAAAAGTGTTATCAATTACTTTATTTTTGTAAAAAAAAGACATTTTATTTTTCTACAATCTTTTATCTTTTAATTACAAACCAATTCATTTTGCTCTCAAATACAGTGTTGTTTAATTTAATAAAAATATCTGCATATAGTTCATATAGTAGCAAACTCTAGCGAGATGATATCTAACAAAACCACACATGGACTTCTCCCAAATACATTTTAATTTATCACAATTTTTTTGTGCACATTTGCGACCTGTCTGGAGCCCTTTAAAGGCAAGTAAGTTGTGCAACAAGCTTCAACATACATATTGTCATATGTTTAACCTCTGTGCAATCTTTAAAACTATTTAAGAACCCTGCTTCTCTAACAACTTTTCTTTCCTTTTTTCCTGATTTCAACCAAACCCCAAAGGATAAAAATCAAACTCCGGCCAACATTTTGTTCATTTTCGACTTGAAAATACAACACATTATGCTGTGTAAGAATGTCTTCAAGTCAAAGACATTGCGATGCATGTCTGGGACACTGTTGAGCTCCTTCAGCAGGATAAGGTCATGTGACCCACCGACTGAAAATCTATGTGGACAACATGACAACCACCAAAAGGGAAATGAAAGCAAGGTGGGACTTTTAAATCCTGAAAAACTGCACCTAAAGGACACATAATATCAGCAAGCTTCAGAAAAAAAACAACTAGATTTAACATGAGTGTGGGAACAACAAAGGTAGCCCAATGAAGACGACTATAGGTTGAAGAAAATCATTTGCATGTTAAAAGTCCCACAACATTTTTTCAACAGATCAGGGACAGTTGGCTGTTGACTGGGTTGTGGCAACCACTTAATGTTCTCTTTTTAGTGGCAATAGTTAGGTAAATACCAGAACTAGCACTACTGAGACACACACGTGCATCATACCTGTTTGTGAAATGATAGCCAGACGGGAGGTGTATGTGGGGATAAAGCGGAGAAAAACGGGGTCCACATGGACCTGCAGTGGGCTGATGGCCCTCATCATGCGTAGGTCATACACCATGAGGAACCGGTCACATGACAGTCCATTCAGGCCACGGCTCGAGAAACCACATGCCGCTAACAGGTTACCGTGTACGTCGAAATCTGATAGGCTTCCGGAGAACGCGTCAAACTCATACTCCATTTTAAATGTACGTACATCACGCAGAGACACCTGTGACAAATAATTCAGAAAGGACAATGGGGAAATTCATTTAACATTGATTACGATATTTTTTTTTTACCATATACTTTAGAGAATATTTAAGGTTATGAATATTGATGAATGCATTCAACAATAATTGTTGGAGGAATCGTTCATTATCTATAAATCTACACCAGAAACAAATTACATTTATTTGCAGCATTAAGATTTTAGGTTAGTCACCTTTTATTTTTATTTTTTTGCTGTATACATATATGTATTTCATTCATAAAACTGTATGGATAAAAATCTTACAAGAATTTGTAGAAAACTGTTGTTTAAAATACTATATTTAAACAAATGTTGGCAAATGATATTATCTGTAGTTACTAACGAAATAAATATTTTCATTGAAATGCAATGTTATCATATAAACTGTTGTGGTGAGACAGATCGATCCATGCACATAAGCTCTTCCACTTAATTTTGTGGACAACCTGAAAATTCCAACTACCAAATAGTCTGAGCTGATCATATATGAGAAATTTAGGAATGTATGAATGAACAAAAAGAAAAAGCCCAATGTATTCAACCCGTGTTTATAGCTAAAGTGTAGGCAGCACGTTCCCACGATATAACAGCAAAACTTTTCACACACCACATCCCTCTATTTCTGCAAGAAAAGCGAAAAGAGGGAACTGTGTGTTCCACATCCATTTTCATTTAACTCCTTCACTCACCTTGCCTGATGTGTGACCGCAAAAAATGAAGCGATTGGACTGTCTCATGATGGCGACTCCAGGCACTTCAACAGTAAACTAGAATGACAGTAGAAATGAAATGAACACTTTAGAAAAAGATATCTGAAATATCCAATCATAAATGTTGTAAAATGAGTCTTGAAAACATCCATAGATGTATTAATCTAAAAAAAAAAAAAAAAAAATTTTAAATAAATGTAAAATAATATATAAAATAATATAAATTGAAAAGAATGAAATTAATGCCTTTAAAAATAAATATAAATAAAATAAAATAAATAGATTAAAAACACTAAAACAATAAACATTAACAACGTTATAAACAAAGCTGAACTATAAAATATTAACATTTATTTTTATATATTTTTATCATTATTTCTAAAACAAAGAGAATGTTTTAAAAGGTAACAAAAAAAATGTCTTTATTTAAAAAGTTTATTAATAAATGCTTTATAAAAATAGGTAGAACTAGTAAAGTATTACCGGAGTGGTATTGTATCACCTTACTTTTTGTGTTTCCTGTACTGTGGTGAGGTCAAGTTCTACCACATAGTTCTGCAGACCCCCCATTAACAATGTGTTATTATCGTTCAGAATCAAACTGTGCATGTCTGCACCCTCCTCCATTCTGAAAACAAAATGAATTAATGAACCTCCACACATAGGCATACACAAGCAAATAAAACAATTTATTACAGTATTCACAGTATATTCTGTATGACCCCCTTTTGAGGGCTTACTCACACCAGTGCTTGTATCATATGTAGGTGTGCAACTCACGGAAAATCAAACATAATAAAACCTCCTCGCGTGAGGCATTTGAGGTTGTTTTTGGTCATAAACAGCACCCCCGTGTCCATACTCTGGATGTGGCGAATGTCATCAGTCATGTGTACCTGGAAGGAGGAGTAGCGGCCCATTGTTGGACCAAAGAAGGAACTTGCATGTCCCTGTTATGAAAGAGAGACGAAAGAACAACCACACACACACACACACACACACACACACACACACACACACACACACACACACACACACACACACACACACACACACACACACACACACACACTGAGTCAGTAATGCGGCTCAGGCTTGTGAATAAAATGACATCATCTCAATGTGGAAGTACATCAGAGACACAGCATTCGATCACTATCAAAACCACAGCTGAATTTTTGGAGTGAGATTAAACTTTAACCTTAAATCTCCCAACTTCAATAGAAATATTCATCCATTCATGCAGAATTTTTGGTGAAAACACAGTCTATGTTGGATGTTGTCTCATTTATAGCTTGGTGTTTTTTCAGTAAATGTCATAAATGCAGTAATAATGTGTCACTTCACCCGATGGTTCCCCATCCACAGGAGCTCCTCTTGCAGGTCGAAGTGTGTGGCCGTCACAGGGATCCCGACCTCAGCAGCCACGCTGTGCAGCTCCGAGTACATGCCCTCCACTATGTGCAAGGAGTCGGACACCGGCCCGGCCAACCCATCGGGGTCGAGCTCCACAGCCTGCATCAGCGCGGGGTCGAGCCGCGGGTCCAGGGAAGAGTCCAGACCGGGCTCCAGGCTGCTGTGCAGGCTGGGCGCGTATTCGCCCAAGCCCGGGTCCAGACCCTCGAAGTTCATCATGAGGATGGTGATGCTGGGTTAGAGGGACAGCAAAATGAGGTCAAGGGTGCCTTTTGCGTCCCTTATGAATAAATATGACTTTGACAAAAAGCTTTAACTCTTTTTTTCTGTGTTATTAAAGGTATTGTTCTTAATACATCAACAAAAAATCTATTAACTTTTTATTTAACTTTCATACTCCTTAATGAAATGGCTTTACGGTTTCCCAGCTCTGTTTCCAATTTCTTCTAAAAATCAAGAATGATAAAATCATACTCCCCCTTGCATTTTTTAATGATCATATTTATTTTATATATACATTTTAACAATTTATTTAATATTTTGCTAATATTAGCATTAAATAATTTTTTAGTTAGTGTCATGAAATTGATCAGGCTAGTAATGGCTAAAATAAAAACTATAAATATTTAACAAATTGATAAGAAATTTACATTTACATGTATTCATTAAAGAAAGACTTTTATCCAAAGCGACTTACAAATGAGAACAATAGAAGCAGTTAAACAAACAATAGGTCAACAATATGCAAGTGCAGTGATCCTTCCCAGTTTAATCTAACGCAGTACATGTACTTTTTTTCATAAATAGATATAGAATTGAAGAGAAAGTGTTAGTATTAATGGATTTAACGTGTTAAATCATTAAAGTTTTAAATCATTAAAGTGTTAGTATCAATAGTATTAAAGTGTTAGCATTCATGGCTACGGATTCAGCAGTTCTGGTTGAGTTAGGCAGATCATTCCACCAGCAGGGAACAGTAAAGGTAAAGGTCCGAGAAAGATTTTGAGCCTCTTTAAGATGGCACCACAAGACGACGTTCACTTGCAGAGCGCAAGTTTCTGGATGACACGTAAGTCTGAAGTAATGAGTTTAGGTAAAAGGGAGCCGAGCCAGTGGTTGTTCTGTAGGCAAACGTCAGTGACTGAGAGGATTGACGTGTGCTCTCTTCGGCTAATTAAAGACCACTCTAGCTGCAGCATTTTGGATCAGTTGCAGGGGTTTGACAGTGCAAGCTGGAAGACCAACCAGGAGAGCATTACAATAGTCCTGTCTGGATAGAACAAGCACTTGGACAAGGAGTTGCGTAGCATGCTCTGATAGGAGGGGCCTTATCCTCCTAATGTTGTATAAGGCAAATCTGCAGGACCGGGCAGTTCTAGTAATTTGGTCATCAATCACAACTCCAAGGTTCCTGGCTGACCTTGATGGAGTTATGGATGATGAACCTAGCTGAATGGAGAAGTTGTGGTGTGGTGTAGTGTTGGGTTAGCCAGGACCACAAGCAGCTCTGTTTTCGCAAGATTAAGTTGAAGGTGGTGGTCCTTCATCAAGCCAGAAATGTATGTCAGCCATTTACTTTTTTAAATCAACTTTTCAAAATGGAAAGGCACCCTTTTAGATAATGGACCCAGTTGTGGAGACGTATGTGTTTCTATTCAAAACCTACAGTGAACTGCCTACCTACTAGACATCATTTTTGAGCACGAGTTCAATAAGCGCATTCCAATTCCGAGTGAAACGCCTATTACACCAAATACTGCTGTCTATGTAGACAGCTCTGTAGGTTTTGAAACACAACAGTAAGTTACTGGTGGACTCTACGTAAATAAACGGGACGTTAGTTTACCGTCTGCAACAGATTTCCGGTGTCCTACCGCAGTACAAACAAGAAAAATGTTATATGAAAATATTTTTAAATTGGGCGTGCGCCCTGCATTTATAACATCTAAATTAAAGAGCAAGGTTATTTGTTTTCTTTCCGTGGAACGTCTGACATCTAATGTTAGTTACACTCACGATTTCAAATCGCAAATAGTCCTTTTGACAACGTAACAGGAAGGGCCCGAAACGTGTAGTTTGAACATTTAACAGGATAAATCATACCTTTAGACTACAGTTATCCTCGGATCCATATGCACACTACTCCCTTCATTCAAAACAAAAACAAGCACGCACTTCCGGGTGAGATCGAACTGCATCCGGGATTATCATCGACGATAAAACGGTGGCTAAAATGAAAATATTATTTTGTCTGTCTGCCTGTCTATGAAATATGCTTTAATTCTGAAAAAAATATAAAAATAACCGAAAATTTTTCGCTATGGAAAAGTTGTAGATTTTTTTTTAAATTGTATCATTCTCTCTCTCTCTCTCTCTCTCTCTCTCTCTCTCTCTCTCTCTCTCTCTCTCTCTCTCTCTCTCTCTCTCTCTCATGCTTTTTTCAGTAGGCTCAGTATATTTATTTCAAGGCTTTTGTTAATACAATTTAATTAATTAATAAAAACATGTAAATTCATAGGACATCTTATTAAAAACATGACATCTAAAATCAAATAATATGATGTTCGTGAAAAAGTGAGAAAAAATTGGGTAGGTGGTGGTGAGTTGAGGTAGGACCAGAACAAAGATTAACAGAAAATCTATAAAAATTATACCACAACAGACTGCCATCTTCAGGACAGAGGACATTCTGTACACGTTATAGGCTTGGTTTGCAGACACAGTCTCACTTCCTCCGATAGCCTAATAAAAAAACTCTCAAATGGGGGAACTATCTCATTCAGGATTCTAAGAACAGTGAGTGGTTATAGGTTGGCAGCTTTGGAAGTTCTATCATTTCGATTATCTAAATGGGAGTATTGTGTTGCTCCATCATAATGTTAATGAAATGGTGAAACATTTTTGAATGGGAAGATCTACAGAAGAGATTTACAACCTCAAATTCTCAAGAATGTCTTATGTGCCTGAGGTGGAAGAAAATTCCTGTAACTATGTAATACTGACTTCTAAGTTAATGGCAATGTAATTGTAACTTTTAACAGCAATATGGAGGAAAAATATAGAAAAATACCTCGGTTCAGAAGTACATAAGAAATTCAGGAGGACATGCCAAGTTTGTGATCTGTTAGTTACGTAATGGTTCAGCATTGGGTGCATTGCATTTACAAATTATTACATCATCACACTTCCCGTAATGCTTTTGTTATGGCCCTCTTTTTAGCACAAGTGCTTATCTACCGATAGTGGACATTCTTTGCATTTCACATTAAAAGGGAAGCTGTTGACTAATAATATTTGTAAGAATATCAATCAGAGGTCAAGTTTTCAAGAAAATTCCACAAACTCACAGCACAATCAGCATGAGTACCACGGGGTAAAGATTCTGTCAGAAAAATAAAAAACTTAAATAAATAAATAAATAAATAAATATAAATATAAATATATATATATATATATATATATATATAAAACACACAGCCAATATATATAAATATATATTCTGCCATTAACTTATATATGTATTTAGTATGTGTGAGATAGGTAAATAATCAAAGTACTGATTGCTAACACCAAGTGCAAACCGGACTGCCTGTCAATGGCTGCATCGGAATCCTTAAAGGGATAGTTCACCCAAAAATGAAAATTCTGTCAGTATTTACTCACCCTCATGTTGTTCCAACCCTGTAAGACCTTCGTTCATCTTCGGAACACGAATTAAGATATTTTTGATGAAATCTGAGAGCTGGATCACTCCTCCATAGGCTTCTTAAGGGATTGAAACTTGCCAGCCCCGAAAAGTTATTAAAGACATCGTTAAAATAGTCCAAGTGACTTCAGTGGCTGTGGCTCAATATTAAGTTTATCAAGTGACGAGAATACTTTTTGTGAGCAAAAACAAACAAAAATAACGACTTTATTTCAACTATTCATTTCCTTCTCTATGGGCCTCTATGGGTATTCTCGTGGTTTGATAAATTTAGGATTGAGCCACTGTAGTCACTTGGACTATTTTAACAATGTCTTTAATAACTTTTCGGGGCCAGCAAGTTCAATCCCTGAAGAAGCCTATGGAGGAGTGATCCAGCTCTCAGATTTCATCAAAAATATCTTAATTCGTGTTCCGAAGATGAACGAAGGTCTTACGGGGTGGAACAACATGAGGGTGAGTAAATACTGACAGAATATTCATTTTTGGGTGAACTATCCCTTTAAATTGCTTCTAGTAGGAAAGCATCAAGGCATGTCGAATCCAATGTTAGCTTCACTTCCTGTCTCCTGAGATACCTTTATCTGATCAATTTTTGAAGGCAGCATATCCTTCACTGCCTTTGATATACCGCATTCTGTTACAGTAAAGCTATAAAATAAAGATCTGAAAGTTGTTGGTGGTGGTCAGTTTATGTGTAAATGTACAGTTTTACTAACTTTTCCCACTTTTGATGTCATTTCTAGCTAGAAATTACTATCCTAAATTACTATCCTAAAAATTTGCTTTGTTTTCATCAGAGCTCTCTCTATTATGTTACAGATGATTCATGCATCATTCAGCCTGAGAAGCCAGTCTGAAATTCGTTTTTTAAAGGTGCGCTATATGCTACCTGCGATATGAGATGGGAGAAAAAAATATTTTGCAATGCTTTCGTAGCCTATTAGGCCTTCCTCACTAATGTTTTGTGTTTTCCAAGAAACTTTGCGTTAGCAAAGACAATTTTTATTTATTTTTTTGCTAGTCTCGCGTCTGCGTTCCCCACTTTGTATTCGCTAGCAAAAAAATAAATAAAAATTGTCTTTGCTAAAGCAAAGTTTCTTGGGAAACGCATAGGTTTTGCTAGAGAAGTCATAGTACATTTTGCGAGGGATTGCAAAAGTTGTGAGTAAACCGCAAAACTTTTTTGAGAGAACGCAAAAGCATTGAATTACATTTCCCCCTCCAATTTCATATTTTTTTCCATCACAATCACGCTTTGGTAAATCGTAATTATGACATAAAAAGTCGAAATTATGACATTCAAAGTCATAGAATGTCGTAATTTAACTTGGTATATCATTTTATTTTATTTGTATCTCACAATTGAAATTTAGTAGGCTGTAATCATTTTGACTTCGTAGGCCTATGCCATAGCCTAAATTTTTATGTCATATTTTTTCATCTCAGAATTCTAACTAAGAATGTCAAAATTATGACTCGATATGTCACAATTTCGATTTTTTAATCTCATAATTATGACTTAGTAGACTGTCATAATTACGATTCACCAGCATGATTTCCTTTGGGCCTTCCATAATAACCAAATCAGGCTATTACGTTATTATTTTAATTACTTAGTAGATTTTAATAATAATAATAATAATAATAATAATAAGTTTTCTCGAGCATTATGTTGAGCACCTTGGAGACTGCGTGTGAGGAATAATAGCCTATTCTTAATGAAAGCGAAACCTGCAAGGCTTAATTAGACTCTCTACCTGTCAGATCTCGGGGAAAATCCTGGTGGTGACTCACCAGCAGGCATCATAAAAGAGGTAGCCATTCGCTGTCAATGTCATTAAAAGGCAACTTTACAACCACTCCAGAAGAAAGGATAAACTCTAACAGGACTGCACAGGACATTATGCCTTCATCATTATTGTTGGGAATTTGCGTGGTATTGGCGTTGTCTGGAGCCAATGGAGCCCCGGCGCGCGCAGCTGGTGAGGTGAAATTCACGGAGTGTAAAGCGCTGTCTTTCAAACTCAATGAGATGGCGAGAGATTTATACAAAAAGGTACGAATGCCTAGTTTAATAGTATTTTAATTTTTTATTTAATTTTAATTAAAATTTTCTTAATTTCAAAATTCATTCTTTATTGTTTCAGACAGCCTTCTTATGTTGTTGATTATAATAAAGCAATATGCTCTGTGCAGGTTGAGTCTCCTAAAATTGCAAGTATCATTGATGACGCTCCAGTGTCTATAAGACCAATTGACACATGTGATCCCTGGAGCCTTCAAAACAACAAAGAGGTAATAAGATCATTTAGATGCATTCTTATTGGTCTATTAATGATTCCACAGTTGTAGATCATACGTTTTATATACTGCAGTGCACTCTCAGAAAAAAAAGTTACAAAAGCTGTCACTCGGGCAGTAATCTTTCAAAAGGTACACATTTGTACATAAAAAGTGCCTTAAAGGTACATATTGGTACCAAATGTGTATATTAGTAGGCTACCTAAATGGTACATAGAACCCTCTTTTAAAGGGTATGCTACCGCTTTTGTATAATTTGTTCTGGGAGTGTGCTTATACAAAAGTGTTGTCAAATGTTGAAATCTGGCCCTATCTTTCTTTTGCTTTTCAGACTTGTCAATCACGAATTATTCTGGCTCTGAAAAATTACACCCGAATTTTTCACAAGGATGGTGTGTTTAAGAATAAAGATTGCAGTGAGTGGAGAGAGCAGGCCAACAAAATCGCTGATGTCACCGGAGACATCCTGCGGGTGCTTGAGGTATGTGTGTTTTTATTCAAAATCTATGCTAGTGTTTCATGAACTTCCTTCTGATGTAACACACACCTGCCACGTTTCATATAACAAGTGGCAAAAAGTTATTCCCACATCCTTATCTGTTATCCTCCTGGAAAGTTTCGTATGTAAATGTTTTACTGTATCAACTGCTCTAGTAAACCCATTTAATTTCATTATTGTCTTGTTTGATGACCAGGAACCAGTGGTTTATGCTCCTTTGCCTGCAGTAGAATGGTATGCCAACGCTCTGTGCCGGGACAGTGTGGAAAGGCTCTACTCCTTCTCTATCATATCTGCACGCGTCTTCTCTTTTCTGGCATCCCCTCCTACAGATAAGATGAAACAGTGTTAGACTGAGAGGAAAGAAATAAAGGTATAGCCTACATGTTAGTGATCATGTTGGTCAAAATGTTCAAACAGCTTTTGCTGCTTCTACAAAGGTGTTATAATAACACAGATTTAATAACAACTCAAAGTTGCATTAACATTAAGAATTCATGTATGACATGATTTGATATATTTATAGAACTATTTATTATGTTCTTATTTATTTCTGTATTTATTGTACAATGATTTTATGTAACTTCCAAGAAGGTGTGTAATTTATAACTAATAAATATATGAACAAGTATTTCAGAAGTCTGTATTCATAAGTTGTCTTCATTGTTGCGTATTGTTCTTTAAGGAAACAAAGAAATGAATTGAAGAACTAACATGCAAGCTAATTACTTTTACTAGTACTAGAACTCTAATCAACAAGGAAATGACAGAGTTAATGCTGTCAAAATTCCCAGTCTGAAGTCAACAGCTCTCTGTAAAAGGAGAGGGAAGATGTGATTTCCATAAACATTCATGCTACTCTTTATGGTGGGATGAAGCTTCCTGCAAAATATGTCCCAAAATGCTGTCACTCAGCTCTCTCAGGAACGTGTGTATTGTCCGGATGATGTCATAGTTACAAAAGGGAACTTGGTTTACCAACAAACACACAAGACAAGCAAAGACAGAGGTCACGTTATTGACTTTTTCCAGATAATACAGTTTGTTATTTTTTTGACAGGAAAGACACAAGAGGCAAGAACAATAAATAAATAGTCTACTTCAAAATAATAATTACAAATAGTGCAAGCATTATCATCAGACATATTCTGACACTACACTTCTAAAGTATTTAACTGTATGGTTACTCTTGTTATTATGGCAAACGTGTGAAATTTTCCTGCGGTCACGGTACAGTATATGTTAAGTGGAAGTATATTGCCAATACCAGAGAACCTAAAAATGTATATCTCTGATAACTTCTCATGAAGCCTATGTTTTTTTTTTTTTTTTTTAAAGTTTAATTTCTCAAACCTACAAAAACAATAGCAGTACTACTTGTTGAAACTTAATTAATAAAACATACAATCTTTACTACAAGCTATGCATTTTGAAGATAAATATATAATATACAAATAAAGAAATATAAACTACCATTTAGATTTTTAATTAGATTATTACAATTATATTTCAATTAATTTATAGAATAATAAATTAGAATAACTGAAAATACAATAATTAATTACACAATTACAACAAGCAGGCTAAGACAAATCCAATAAACTCAATAAAACAAAAAAGAAACATTGGTAACTGAAGTTTAAGAAATAAATAAATAAAATAAAATACAATACTTATTGTGTTAATGAGACAGTTGGTCAGAGGGCAGAGAGAGGCTGTGTTTCAAAACCTAGTGCGCTGCTTACCTCATCGCACACTCGCGCGTAGGATGCTATCTACGTAGGCAGCTCGCTGGGTTTTGAAACCTAGCCGCAGACGCTCTATTTCCTGGTTACTTCGCAAGGTGGGTGGCTCTCATATGACAACATTAGCTCTTTATTTACAAAACTTTAATGTTCTTTAACTAGTATTTTGTGCTGTGTTCATTGCTTGCTTCATTTTTACTTCAAACCTTAATATGTTTCATGGCGGGTTTTCTTCAGCCTTTATCAGCAGCAGCAATTGTACTACTATTGAATCCATTAGCTGGATAGCTAACAGTGTCCAGATGTTAAATCATCATGAATGTTGTACATACTACGCATTAAGACCCCGCAAAGTACACACTAGTCTCGGTCCGTGATATACACACCTAAATAAACCGCAAACATGTTATCGTCGTAACATGTATCGTAATGTAATCGTGTCAACGCATGTAATTCATTGTAAAGAGTGTGTACCCTGTTAAAGGGCATCCTTATTTGTTTTTTTAATGGCTTTGGGTTTTTGCGTGAAGCATATCACGGCTGTTGTTTTTCTACAGGATGAATGTGGGCGTTGCTCACAGCGAGGTGAACCCAAACACACGGGTGATGAACAGCCGGGGGATCTGGCTGGCCTACCTGCTGCTCACCACTGCCCTGCATGTAGTCTTACTCAGCATCCCATTCCTCAGTGTGCCTGTGGTGTGGACGCTCACCAATGTCATACACAACCTGGTCTGTTTTGAATAATCAAGATTTGATTTTTAAATGTGTGTTTTTTTAAAAATAAAGTCTCTTATGCTCACTAAGGCTGCATTTGCTTGATAAAAAACTAAAATAAAAAACTAATATTGCGAAATAATATTACAATTTAAAAATAGCTGTTTTCTATTTTAATATATTTTAGAAATGTAATCTATTCCTATGGTCTTCTTCAGTGTCAGATTATCCCTCAGAATTTCACAATATTACAGTTTTTACTGTATTTTTGATCAAATAAATGCCACCTTGGTGAGCATTCAAAAATCAGTTAATTAGTAGAGTTTATAAAGCCACGTCAAGGGAATTATGTAGAAGTTTTATCCTAAGTTTAGTGGTCCGTTGTTAACGCAATTCTCTCCCATTTAGGTGATGTATCTGTTTTTGCACACCGTCAAAGGCACGCCGTTTGAGACGCCAGACCAAGGCAAAGCACGTTTGCTTACTCACTGGGAACAGATGGACTACGGCATCCAGTTCACAGCATCAAGGAAGTTCCTTACCATCTCACCCATTGTACTGTGAGTGATAATTCTCTTAAAACTGACTCATACAGAAATGGGTCCACATGCACTGGTCAAAATTTTGGAAACAATATTATTTTTAACTTTTTTGTCTTTTATGCTCATCAAGCCTGCATTTATTTGATAAAATAAAACAGAAAAAAATGTACAATTGTGAAATATTATTACGATTGAAAATAATGGTTTTCTATTTTAATATACTTTTCTTTTATGAGCATAAGAGACTTCTTTTAAAAATATTAAAAATAGTAATGTTTCCAAACTTTTGACCGGTACTGTATACACACACATGCACTGCCTGGCCAAAAAAAGGTCACAGACTCTAATATTGCGTTAGGCCACCTTTTGCTTTGATTACGGGACGCATTCGTCATTGCATCGTTTCAATAAGCTTATGCAATATCACAGGATTTATTTCTGTCCAGAGTTGCATTGATTTCTCGCCAAGATTTGTATTGATGATGGGAGAGTTGGATTGCTGCGCCTCACTTCTTACCCTGATGCGCCCATCACTCTGTGCATGTGGAAATACTCTTAAGCCCTATTCGCACTGGATAAGTATTACCTGGTGACCAAATGAGTCATTTGTAATAATTGCGGAGTTTGTCTGAGATCTTAATCCCTTGCGAATCGGCCATGTCTGTAATTTGTAAAGTAAAAATTCCCACGCAAATTATCTACTATATTTCGCCGAACACCGAGGTCCTGTGATAATATTAGTCCCGTGCGAATCGGCATCTCTGTGATTTGGCCGGATCCTATATCATTTTTTCAAGGTTTTTGTTTCATGTGCGCCTTTTATCCATCTTTCGCGAAGAATGGAGGCTGTGTTGGAGTGTTTTGATAGTATTTTGGGTGCTGGGTAATATCGCTATACACAACTACACAATTTGCAGAAAGTGAAAGCTGAAAATCATCAGAAGAGCAAAAACAAAAAGAATGATTAGATGGAGATGAATGACATGTATAGCAGCATGCGGTAAGGAACTTTATTGTGTTTATGTCATAATATATCATACAGCTAGACCTATGGCTATAACGAAAAGACATTTCCAAGCAATAGCCTGTTGATGTCCTATCCGGGAGATAAGTCAGTCAATTTGAGTAAAATCGCAGGCTTCGGTTATCCCGTGCGAATGCGCCACTTGAAATTCAGATGTGGGGGGTTAATTTCTAAATCACACGAGGTCCCCAGATAGTACTAATCCCGTGCGAATAGGGCTTTAGTTTCACTATGAAACACAGCCATGAGTTCTACTGTTTTGCGACTCCAGGCAGTGTATATACAGGGCTTGGACAATGAAACTAAAACACTGGCCAATATAGTGTTGGAGGTTTCACACCTATATATGTGCAGAATGTGAAGGTTGAATTAGCAGAGCAATAGAACAGCTTTACATAAACCACTGCAATCCTCACAACATAATAGGAGACATATCAGTGACCAGGACAAGCAAGTCTTTGTGGTGTATTGAGAAACCGCCACATAGGACAAACCAGATCCAACAGGAGTAACTGTCGACGCAATAGGAAGCTGTCTGAAAGGGATGTCCGGTTACTAACCCGTATCCAAAAAACATAAAACCCCATCTGCTGAACTCACTGCAGAATTAAATGCGCACCTAGACACACCTGTTTCCACCAAAACTGAGTTAATATTCATGGGCAGCAATAGCCAAACCTTTGGTCACTCATGAAACGTTTAGGTTTCATTGGCACCAACAGTGTAAATCTTGGGCTGTGGACCATGTGAATCATGTTTTGGTCTCTGATGGGTCCACAGACCAAAAGAGGCTTAGGCCGTGTTTTAGCCAGCTGAAAACGCTGGACACTCTGCTGAAAACGCCTAGCTATGGGCGCTTGAGAGTGTTTTGGCAGCGCAGCATTTTTTTTTCAGTTGAGACACTTTGCTTGTTATGATATGGAATATCCACGAAAGTGTTACTAGTATCTCATTTCACGCATATTTTGTTTCTGTGTTGATTCTATATTAAAATGCCGATACATTGTAACATATTTTCTCTGGCTCTTGTTTTAAATTATTTTGTTCCGTTATTATGCTTGTTGTTGTCATCTGTTGACGTTGAACAAGCAGAATGTGGCTGTTGGTCAGTGTGATATTTGTCCCGCCCCTCCTCCACTGTGATGGAACGGTTGGGTAAAAAGTGACAGTCATGAGCGCTGCGTTTTACCCCAAAGTTGAACATTCTTCCACTCTCGGCGACCAGTAAAAAACGCTGAGCGCTTCAGCGTGAAAAAAACGTTTAGCGCCTTGTTACGCTCAAGGCGTTTAAAAAACGTGGCGCTCACATTGAAAACAATTGGAAAAATACACCAGCCGCGTGAAAAAAGCTATGGTAGACACACGGCCTTAACACCTGGGGCCTCATTTATAAAACTGTGCGTAGGATCCTTACTAAAAGTGTACGTGCGCCAGAAAGCTAAAAATGGCTTACGCAAAAAAATATTCAGACTTATAAAACCGTGCGTACGCCAGAACCTGCACAGAATTCACTTTATAAATCCCAGTTAGCGGAAGATTGTGCGCACATGTGTCTCCTCCCCGAAACAACCATATATGGAGCTTACAACGCCTAGTTTTACTATGCATATCCTCATCTGCATATCATTTGCATATGATTATTCATCCACGTGATAACATGTTTAACGGTACAAGACATTAGGAAAATATGAAATGCGGCTGTACTGTCACATTAGTTACATTAATAAAAACTAGTAGCCTATCCTTGCCTTGTTTTTGAATAAATAAATCAAATAGTATAGAATACATTTCGGAGAAAGTTTTTCTTAATCTTTTCCACTGGCCAAAGAGTATTTTTAATTGATTTATGTTTTTAATGGAAACAAATAGACCTTGTTGTGCATTATTTGCACAAAACCATTTTCTCAGACAATCTGCTATTATCATGATAAGCAATTATCTCTGTAGTTAAAACATTAAAACACAGCATGCAAGAGGAAAAGTTTTCGAAAGCATTGCATCCACAACAAATTTTTCTTAAATGTTGTAACTTCTCAGTAATGATTTCATGTAATTTAAGTGTTTAACTACATTAATCAGAATGGCATATTTAATCTAAATCTTTACAACAGAAGTAAAACAAAGTTTAAATCATTGTTTTATTTATTTAAACTGTTATTGTGAACCTGAACTGTATTTATGATTAGGACTTAAAAGGAAGATTTACGGTTTTAGATGCATTATGCTATGCGTCAGTTTCACTAAACAGCCATACGCGCTCGCTGGCGCGGACATTTAAGAAGGGATGGATGTTTGCTTCATGTGATAGGCTTGGTTTGTGAAATTATATTTGATTTATCTTTCTGTATATGTATAATTTTCTTTAGATTTTCTGTCTAAAAGAGAACAAAAAGACATTTAACTCCAGCTCACCATCGGTGTCGCCAAACTGCTCCATCTCCAAAATGTTCGTACGCAAGGGTCAGAGTTTGCGTGCAGGTGCGCAAATTTCCCCGTCAAGTTTGTTTTTATAAATCACAACTTGTGCGTCGTAAGTGGCGTACGCCTCTTTCAGGGCCTGTTTTGTGTGCACGCAATGGTTATAAATGAGGACCCTGGACTGTTGCTGCTCAGAGTGAAGCACAGGGTGGATCAGTGATGGTTTGGGCTGCAATATCATGGCATTCCCTACTGTGCTTCACTGCCAGGGACTACCGAACCGAACCATTCATGTGCACCTAATGGTTCATATATTGTACCCTGAAGGGGGGTGCCATGTATCAGCATGATAGTGCACCAATACATACAGCAAGACTTGTGGCAGAATGGTTTGATGAACATGAAAGTAAAGTTTAATATCTCCCATGGCGTGAACAGTCACCAGATCTAAATGTTTTTGAGCCACTTCAGGGTGTTTTGGAGGAGCAAGTCAGAAAACGTTTCTCTCCAGCAGCTTCGCATAGTTGACCTGGCCACTGTCCTGGAAGAGGAATGGCTCCACTGTGAAGGACTTGTATCTGTCTTTCCCAAGAAAAAATTAATGCTGTATTGGCCACCAATGGAGGCTGTACACCATCCTAATAAATTATTGTGGTCTTGTAAGGGTGGATTTCCTGCAGGGGTTCAGTCTGCAAGACTGCCGAATGACTAAAGAAACGTTATTAGCATGATGGTAGAAAACTGTACATTTCTTGTCTATTACCACCCACTACTACTTATACCAATGACGAAAATAAGCACAGTTACAATAGCTTAATATGTGGGAGAGCGTTGCTATATAGAGTGACAATATTGAATTGCAATAGGTAGCACTTCAAAGTCAATACCAAATCAAAACTAGTTAGCACATTATTTGTCATTGAAAAGGTTTAATGACAAAATATGGTTATGGTTACACTTAAAATATGATAATAACTTATATCATTAATTGTACCCAGCATATATGTAAAATGTTACCTTAGAGAGAGAGTAACAGAAAAGAGGAAGTAAAGAGAGAGAGCCCCAAGAAAGGGACCCAGAGAATAAGAAGAGAGCCAGAGCAACAGTTACAATCTTCTTTAATCCTTTCCCTGACCATGTGACTAAAACCCAAATGTGAGACATTCAAGCTGACCAATCAGAAACGGTACTACAGGTGTGACAATTCATAGATATATACACACACACACACACACATAAATGTTAAACATACAACATAAACATAATTTTTAATATGTATTATTATGAAATTCATTTTTATTATGTTATTACATTCTCAATTATATATATTTTTAACAGTATAATCATATTTAATAAATAAATACATTTAATTATCATATTTACAATAATTGTTATTATGTTTTCATAGGTACATCTTGGCCAGCTTCTACACTAAATATGATACCACCCACTTCCTAGTCAACACAGGCTCGCTACTAAGCGTCCTCCTTCCAAAGTTGCCTCAGTTTCATGGAGTTCGTCTATTTGGTATAAATAAATACTGATGGGACACTGCAGCCCACTCATGGAGGGGACGTAGCATCATGGAGATGAGATGACTGAAGTTCCTTTATTCTCCATATGATGCTTCCTTGGTCCAAAGCCGTAGGGACTTAAGGAACCAAAACTGCACTGGACTCAAGTAAAAAATTTTTTAAAGGCCTTCCATGCTCAGGTTTACTCAATCTGTGGTGTTTTTTTTATTTTTATCCAATCTTATGTCTGTAATTTCTTTTCATCATAATACTTTCCAGATTTATCAAGTTTAAGGACGTTTTGACTACATTGCAACAGACAATGTGCCAATTATCATCCGCTGATATTAATTGTGTTAAGGTTCCCTTTGCATAATCCCACAACAAGCTCTGCCACTGTGGAGTCAAAACATGATAGTGCTGAATTATAATATTCACATTGTTTTTTGTCAGTGTTCTAGTATAACGTGGGCAACTGCAGTTATTAAGATATGTTAAAATTAATAGGAAAACACATCTGTTTTGAGTTTAATCTGAACTGTGTTGCTGCATTTATCATTTCATTTTCTCAAAAAATGCATAACAAAGATCTGTGATAATGTGTGATTGTGCAAAATCTGGTTTCTCTTGAAGTGTTTTACTTAAAGTTCATTGCTTAGTTTTTTTTGTTTTTTTTTGAGCACTGGTTATATTAGATTTTCTGTATTTATTTATTTCATCATAGTATGAAACATTCCAAATGGAAGTAAATGCCAAGGTAAACACACATTATTATTATTAATATATTTAACATGTACGTGTCTGCATGGATCATGTCTGTTCCCAATACAAAAGTGAGAGTATGCAAATTGGGGAACAAAAGTCTGAGACCACATTGAAAATAAAGGACTCAAATTCTAATTTAAAGCTGGAAATAATCTAAACGGTTTAGAATTTGTTTTAGTATTTACAGCAAAAAACACTAGAATGTAAAATTAATAAGACATATTATATTACATTTTTTACATTTTCTAAAATGTGTACAGCTGGTCAGATGCTGCAATATGCATTTTGGATCATTTGCGAGTCATGCTGGAGAACATGATCAATAGGTTTCACACAAGTTTATGGAGTTCATGGAGCTTGAGTAGCCTACTGCTGTTATTTTGTTGCACTGGTATAATTAAAATGACTTTTGATGAAATGATGAGCACAAGATAACTCATCAGTCATTTATGGACTAATATACAAAGTCTCAGGGGACTGATGAAAGTATGATCTGCAGGTCAACCAGCCACATACATCGATCTCTACTCAAGGAAATAACATTTACAGTTGCATTGGTGGCAGTATGGCTCTCACTGCCTAGCAACCGTTGTGTTTTCAACATATGATAAACATGTAATGGGAACAACATTTAAGTCTGATACTCAGAAAGAATGGCGTGAAGTTGCATCATTATTGCGAGGAAGCATGCAAATCTTTTGGAGCAATCATAATATACTATAGGATCTAGCCTTATGCAGATTAACGTGGGAATCCTCTCTTCTGACCTGTTGGATAACAACAAACCACACACAGGTGAACAGGGAAAAATGTGTGCATCAGCGACGAGGAAGCTCAACATTGTGGATCTGAGTCGGTCAGAGGAATATATACGTGCATTTGGATAAGTTGTGAAGGTGTACGGGGGAAATCCGTGAGTTTTACATGTCACACACCTACACGCGCACGGGGCAAGCCCAGTGACTGCGATGAGCTGATAGCTATACGGGAATCCCCACATGCTCAGGTGTCTCCCAAACACTAAGATAGTGCATTTCAGGGAAAAGGTCGTAGGAGGGGAATAGTGTCCTCGGCCCACCTGTACCACCGATTTGCCTAGCGTATGTACCACAAAAACATGCAAATCGGCTTCTGGCTCAGTGTTCTAGAATACTGAGGAATCCTGTGCTCGCAGCACGCGACACGGGGACCACCGCTGATGATGTCACCGCTGAAATGCAAACAACATTTGCATGAGCTGCAGAGGAAGAGGAAGGAAGGGTGTATTATCTCTTGCCCTCAGTTTTGGTTTTTGCCTTTTCTAAATCGGTGGGATTCAAAACCAAAAGCTGAGGCGGGATTCCTGTGAGGTGCTGCCTGTGATAGAGGAGACAATGCTTCTGCTGTTTCCCGCAATTCTGCTTTCTTCGTGTTCCTGTTCTAAAGCCGGTTATAAGAAAGGTCTGCACTGATCGATGAAGGTCAGCCAAACCACAGCATTTGTATAAAGAAGACCCAGAGGAGATCAGCCGTAAAACAGTGGTAAAACAGCGGTGCTGTGGAGTGACTTTGTTTTTTTTATCAGTTAATTTACTGGAGGAGTGAGTAGGGGATGTAGAAGTGAGTCAGCAATAATAAAGCAAGACAGAAGAAAAGTCAAAATGAGTTCGCTGAAATAAAAGGGAAAATTATTTTGCTGGACACAATTTTTTTAAGTGGTTTGGTTGTTGTAGAGAAAAACGTTGAAAACATGCAAGAGTGTTTATGAAGCCCCTAAAGTGCGAGTGGGACATGTCCCCACCAATTTTTGCCAGGGTCGATTGTGTCCCCACCACTTTTGAAACATCTCGCGGCACGGATTTAGCCTACCAATACAAATAAATAAAACATCTCCAGTTAACTCTAGTAGAGCATTCATTTTGTGCGTTTGTTAAATAAGAGGTGATCTGAGATGTGTTGTTTTTTTAAATCAAGTGACCAAAGTGCTCGTTGCCGATGCTATCAGTGGCGCGGATTTGTTCTGTTGTGACTCGCGCACAGTCTTCACACGGGCGCGCGCTTCAATCCGTTGCGGAGAGACTTCTCTATTCTTTACGGTGAAATCACAAAACATAATGCACAAAAAACGTGTCCCTGCTTGATATACATCACCACTAATGAACAATAAGTTTTGATGAGGGGAAAAAAAACTATAGGCCACTACTTAGTGCGGATTAGGACCTAGAACCTCTGACACGCTTGGCAAAAGTTCTGACACTGGACAACATTCGGATCTATGTATTTATTCACGTGAAAATTCTCGCCACTAACAACATATATTAGATTAACCGACAAATTAAACACAATGTATTATTGTAGCCTATATTATGTAGGGTAGACTGTGTAGCCTACAGTTGAGACATGATTACAATTGAGACACCTTAAATAACTTGCGTGCGCAGCATGCACAAGTTGTAATTTTTGCTGTTCACATGTGTATTAGTGTCCTCTTTGATCATGGGAAATTTTAACAACGTAAACATATCCGATCCGAAGATAAGACTTTCACTTCATGCACACTCCACAATGAATAGATTATTATCCTTATGTGACTTTTAAACGTAACTGGTATCATCACAAACGTTATTCTGTGCCCTAAAAACTGGCATATTTCGTGGTATTGTGTCATACAAGGTCATTGCAAAATCTAGAGAAATGTGCGAGGTGACCAGCGTGGTATGGTTGAGACACAAGTGTATCAACTGTATACCCCCGATTGATTTCTATTAGGAAACACACTGTTTAGTTGTTCAGTGTTATGATAACAGGTTAAATCTCGTAATTAGCCTGCATAGGACGCGAATGAAAATAAAATTTGATATTTGTGATATTTAAACTGTGTATTATCAATAAATATATTAAATATATTGTTCCTGTTTTATATATTTTAACCAGTGCTAATCTAATCTAAATACAATGAATGAATTTAAATAGATGTATAAATTAACATGTTGCTCAATTGTTATTATCTTCTTTATTTGTCTTTATTTATTATATTTGCAATGAACATTTAGTTACCTTTACATTATTAAAAATGGGTGTCTCAACTGTACCACATATGGGTACAGTTGGGACAAAAAGCACCTTATTTTTATGAGCTAATTGTGGAAAATATAAACTACTTATGGGTATTATTGATTGATAATATCTTAGTCTACAAGCTAATGAAATTTCATGCACGTCATGTAGAAATTCACTTCTTTTCAGTATCTATTTTTGTGTGAAAAATCAAAATGCTAAAAGTGTCTCAACTGTACTCAGTCTACCCTATACTTTTTTGCAAAAGCATTAAAACATCTGGTCCCACTTTATATTACGTATTGTTGGCTACGTTTTCAATCTTAGATGCCAGGAGTAATGAGGGACTCTCTTCCTAACATTTAAAGGCATATATAAACACCCAATTTATACACTGATACAAAAATTAATGTTATAAGTAAAAAAAAAAAAATCTAAAATTTTACTTTATTATATATTTTCTTATACTCACTATACTGTTAAATTTATTATTTATTCGGTTATTTAATTTTATTATATCTTTTTAATTTTTTAAAATAATATATAAGATTTAAATCATGTTTTATTTTAATCTAATTTATTGATTTACTTATTTATACATTATTTATAACTCTTAGCATTTACTAATTTAATTATTATTTCTTAATCTTTTTTTTTCTCTAGATTTTTCCACAGACCCTGGCCCTCGGTCCCGTTTGAACACTCCTGCCTTAACCCACTCTTAAACCTAACCATACTACAAAACCTGTCCCTAACCTTAATCATAATCCCAACTCAATAGCACCCCCCCCATCACTATAAGGGCTCGACAGTACAGTGATGTTCAAGAGACTGAATATAAAAAAGTACCTGCTGCTGATTGTTATGGTGTGTTTTTTTCTCTTGGTTGCCTTTGTTCTGTTGTCTTGTAGGTGGCATGAGAGAAGTGGCACACCAAGTCCAAATTAGGAAATGGAGATATGTGTTCCTGTTACATGCTTACGGGGGTGTGGTGGGGGCCATGGAGAAGTGACATAATTTTCTGATAGTCTGGAATGGGATGTCGTCTGCGGTCATATTGGATTTAAAAAAAAAAAAAAAAAAAAAAAAAAAAAGCTTTCTGTTTAGTATATCCCGTGAAAAACCTAGAATTCTGTAATAATCTCCATTCATTATATCAATTTCATTTTGGATTTCTCTTTTTTTTTGCGACCATAAGTTGATATATTTTCCAAAATATATTAGGTCCTTTGGTTTAAAAAGCACAAAATAATTCCATGGTGCTGAATTTTAACCATGTTAAATTATTGGAGAAAAATGCAAAGATGGGAATATTTTTTGCCCACATTTGTAGATGATGATAAGCAATCGAAAAGTGATGTTAAAGGTTTCTTGTCCTTTAAGAGATTTAAGGAAACATGTAGAGCAGTGGTTAGGGCTCTGTTACAGGACATTCAACAATGACATCCATTAGCTCAAATAAAATCTGTTTTTACATCTATTTCCTTGCTCTAAAAGGTGTATGGAGATACCAACACCTGTGCAAGCAGCCCAATACATCTGATGAACAGCTCTATGTTGCCATGTAAAGCCAGCGGTTGAAGTCTGAAGAGTTGAATTGGGTGTTTGATTAGGGAGACGAAATGAGCAGATACAAATGTGACAGGGATTTGAACCATTGCTCTATTGGTTTTATGCTGCCACCAAGTGGTCACAACAATGACACATATAACAATTCGGTTACACTTTATTTTAAGGTGTCGTATTTACATTGTACTAACTCTAGCAAGTACTGAGTAAAATTAATTACCTAAATGCACTTAGTATAGAGTTATGGTTAGGGGTTGTTACTTGTAATAATGCATAATTTACTGTTATTACTACAGTAAGTAACTACGTCACCTTAAAATAAAGCGCTACCAACAATTCCGATATCGGTGAGATTTGACCATATTTATTAGTTTACAAAGTAAAGCAATAAGACTATGTATTATTATGTTTTTATTTTTCATAAAAAAATAATCCTTTGACCTTGAATAAACTTACAGCTCCAATTAATGTCCACAAAAAGCTGTATAACATTTGTGCCTCTTCTGTTCAGCTGTTTTAGTATTGCTTTTTTATTGATATACACATGTGCCTGGGCCTTAGTATAAACTTAAAACAAATCATAAAATACAGTCCATGTTACAACACAGTGTTCACAGTTCCCTCGTCACACGGGACATCTCTGCAGAAATTAAACAAAGATTTAAGACAAATAAACAGTTTTTAAGAAAATCTTTTTTGGCCTTTCTTTCTTACGAGCCACAACAACCAGGGCATTTTCACCATTAATCATCCGTAACGAATGCATCAGACACTGAAGTCATGTGTTTGCAGTCACGAGTGAAAACCTCCAACAGATACCTACAGAAGAACAGTAAATGCTACACTTTAGCAGATCTCAGATCAGATTAAAACATTTAAATACTTTCCAACACTGTTCATCGGTCATTTCACCCGTGTGTTGTTCAGTCGTGGAGATACCGCCTCTGGCTTCACACCGTCGTCTGTTTCCCACCCCTCCTCCTCCTCCTGTTCTTCCTCATCAGTGGAGAACAGCTCATCTTCGAAGAAGGATCCGCCCAGCCCGTACTCCTGTGTGTGAACTGACACCTCATTGGATAGCAGATGTGGAGAGCCTTCGATGAAATCTGCAAACCTGAGTGCAAGTGTGTTTTTTTTAGACATGACATTAAAACGGACCTTTTTCTTTCTTTATATAAACATTTTTGGTCTTAAGCATGATTCTTCAATATTCTGAAGTCATTAATCATTACCGTTTCAATCCCCTGTGTTAAATACTCTCGGAGTGAATTATTTTAACCAGCATTTATTGGCATGGGTCATTGGAAGATACATAAGCTTGATTTTGGCGTACGAGATCTGCTACAAAAATTGTAGAACCCCATAGCAGATTTTTACAGGTGGTGCTAGGGAGGAGGAGGGATATACAGAGGTTTCATAAGTGTGCAGCAGGGCGATCGCAGGCTAGGGTACGATATATATGGTTACGTGGATTAGGAAGTACTTCTGACTGGCTGATGCAACAGCGTTGCAAGAACCAATCAGCACAGTTTCATGCCTGAACTATGTATGTGTATAATAGGATTTTGGAGCCCTGAAAGCGATGAGGAAAAAAATTAAGATGGGAATAAAAATTCACATTTGCTAGAAAACTTTTGTGTTCTCCCTAGTAACTTTGCATTCCATCACAAAACTTTAAGATGGAAATAATATTAAGTGAGAGGATGAACTATATTTCAGTGTTTTTATGATCGAACACAAAGTTCCCTGAGTGAATGCAAACATTTGTGTGAAAACGCAAACATTGAATTATAATTTTTCCTCCAATCTTACTATATAACATACATGTAACTTGCTATTATTGAGTGAGTGCAAAAAAAATCCATCTTTCAAACCACTTCACCCAAATACAGTTGCTATAATAATGATTTATATTTTATAGAGTTATTGGGACAGATTTTGCAGGAAATTGCCTATAAGCATCACATAATATCCGTACATTGAGAAAAGTAGCTTCGGCTGAAGGGTGAAGTTTGTCGTCACAACAAACCTCAGGAGAATCACTGGCTGTTAAAACATATTTTTTTTTAACTGCTCTTCCACTCTGATACGATGTCCTCAATACAAATACATCCATCCGTGCAAAAGAGCAAAGCCGAAGCACAACCTATCCAATGTTCTTTCACAAGATGCGTGCATCTTTTTACCCACTAAAGGGCCAAAAAGTTACATAGTGTAGCTTTAATGGGGTAGTTCACCCAATAATGAAAATTCTGTCAGTATTTACTCACCCTCATGTTGTTCCAACCCTGTAAGACCTTCGTTCATCTTCGGAACACGAATTAAGATATTTTTGACGAAATCTGAGAGCTGGATCACTCCTCCATAGGCTTCTTCAGGGATTGAACTTGCTGGCCCCGAAAAGTTATTTAGGACATCGTTAAAATAGTCCAAGTGACTACAGTGGCTCAATCTTAAGTTTATCAAACGACGAGAATACTTTTTGTGTGCAAAAAAAACTAAAATAACGACTTTATTTCAACTATTCATTTCCTTCTCTGTGGGCCTCGAGTCAGTTCACTAGTGTAATAGCGTAGCTTCTGCTGCATCACACACATGACCAGCGTCGGCCAATAGTGAGCCTACATGTGACGTAGCTCTACGCAATCACACTACGCTAACTGACTAGAGGCCCAGGAAATGAATAGTTGAAATAAAGTCGTTATTGTTTGTTTTTGCGCACAAAAAGTATTCTCGTCGCTTGATAAACTTAAGATTGAGCCAATGAAGTCACTTGGACTATTTTAACGATGTCTTTAATAACTTTTCGGGGCCAGGAAGTTTCAATCCCTGAAGAAGCCTATGGAGGAGTGATCCAGCTCTCAGATTTCATCAAAAATATCTTAATTCGTGTTCCGAAGATGAACGAAGGTCTTACGGGGTTGGAACAACATGAGGGTGAGTAAATACTGACTCATTTTTGGGTGAACTATCCCTTTAACACTGTTTCTAAAATATTTTCTCATACCTCTTAGGAGACTGGATCCTAGAGACCGTCTTCCAAGTGTTGAACTCAGGACTGCCGCAGTATTTCCTAAGTTCCTCCAGAGCTTTCTGAGTCTCCACCTCCGACTGTCTCTGATACTCCTCTTCTGTCAGCAGACGCCGTGGCTCGAGTTTCTTAGGCTTCAGCTTCCTTCAGAGCATTCATTCAGCAAGAAGACAATAACTACATTGCTCAAAATGTATTTGAACAACTTTTATTAAAGTTATATGCTCACTGATAAAGCATGAAGGCCTTGGTAAAAGGGTACTCCAAGTTCTTTGAGCAGAACGCAGCTATCATGATGGCCAGAGCCACTTGCTGGACCTGAATCCCAGCGTACACCAGCAGAAGGCCGAATATCTGCAGCGTCCAGGACAGGATGTTGATACTTCGCTCCTCCACCAGAGGCCCATAGCGGTAACAGACTGCAAAACTGATGAACCCGACGACAATGACATAACCTAAATATATATTAAACAAACAACAGTCAGCACTCCATATACTTTAAAGACTAGTATAAAAATATATAAATCAAGTATTTGCAAAATAAAGTTTCTTTCATAATATTTCAATCAAATCAAATAATAAATAAAAATAATGATTATTTATTAAATAAAAAATAAACTAACTCACTTTTCACAATCCAGTCAAATCCGGTGTATAGAAGTCTTATCTACAGCCATTATTTCTCAATGAATATATCATATTACAAAAATTAAATGTGTTCTATGATGGACTTTATGCACATTAACAAGTTTTCATAGGGCTCTCTTACCGATAGCCAGATGCCAGTGATCTTTAAGAATTATTTGGAGATTTCTAAACACAAGCTGGATGATGTAGAGAGAAAAGGACCAGCCACCCATCACCAGCACATAGAATGGGCTTTTCTACAGGCCAAGGAAACAAACAAGGTGAAAGGTAATAAGACCATAAAGGGATAGTTCTATCCTCATTCACTCAACCTCAAGTTGTTCCAAACCAGTGTGAATTTCTTTCTTGCTAAACACAAAAGAATATATTTCAAAGAATGCCAGTAACCAAACAGTTGATGGATCCCATTGACTTCCATAGTACTTTTTTCCATAATATGGGACCCTTCAACTGCTTGGTTACCCATACTCTCCAGCAGAAGAAATAAATTAATTTAGGAATAACTTGAGGGTGAGTAAATAACGGGATTTTAATTTTTCCCTTTCACTTTAATAAGATTACACACAAAGCCAACCAAGGTGTTCGACGGTAGAGACAAGGTTGTTTAGTACTGATGCTTAGAGAATGTGAGGAATCCTACCTTGGGTAAAAAACGGCTGATAATGAAGATGACGATGATGAGGGACGCGATCATGCCGGTGCTCATGCCAGCAGAGTAGTAGAACACTTGACTCCTATAAGACGGATGAAACGGGAGTGAGCTGAGACTTAAACAAAATATGTCTAAGTACCAACCTAAATTGTGCCTCCGTCCAGGAAAAGGAGAACTGGCTAAAGAGAATATTTTAATTTTGAATTATATTAATGTCAGTTACCTGCTTAGAATGTCTGCAAAAAAGAACAGCAACACTCCAGCCAGAAAAACCAAAAAAAGGTAGATGTCAAAATCTACAGGAGGAAAAACAATATCAATCTCCAAATCAATAACACAACCCCGATTATATGAGAGCATGAAGATTTCATCCAAGCAATATAATCTGCAGGACCAACAGGAATAAGTTTCCCCATCCATGTGGTCTTTTGCCTTTCTAATATATTAATGCAAGTCCTTTTCAACTCACGTCGGCTAGGTTGTACTGTATACAATTTAATGGAGTCTGAAGGGTCCACTCTGAAACAGGTCTTGTTGCTGAAGAGACTGATGCTCACGGTGGTCTCATTGGTCTGTTCGTGAACAAAATACTGCACAAGTTTCCAGATGCTGAAATGCTCAAGCTCCTGCAGATCCTGCTCATCATTAACCACCGTCACTTTCAGCTTTGTAGTGCTCCACACTCTCACCTGTCAATCAATAACAGGCAGGGGCTCTCAACTTTGATGCAAACATTACTGATCACATTGACAAGTCATAGTTAAAAGTCTTTTACCTGTATTCTAGTCCATGTTTCCCTCCATCCAGGTATGATGGAGTTATAGTAGCAAAAATGTTGTGCAGCATGTGCTTTGACTTCTGGTCCATCTTTAATTTCTATGATGGGACGGGTGGCACCTGTTTAAAAATGACAGAGTAATAACTTTTGTGAATCATAAGTGTGCGTTTAAATCATATTTTATATACACGTATTAAAAAAACGAAATTATGAAATAAGAATATTTTATTTATAAAGAATAAAAAAAATTCGTCAAATCTACCGTGAAGTGAGGATTTAACTTAAATATCTGGTTGCGACAAAAATGATAAAAAAAGACAACAAACTACATTATCACATAACGTTACTTTTATCTTTTGAAACATCTGTTTCCACAGCTGTAACTAATTACATCAACAAATATAAAACGATACCTAGTACGCTAACACGTATAGCTTTCTTAATTGTCCTAAATAATTTACAAACAATATGTATCAAGATATAGCATATCAAAGCTTGTCTAACTATTGCTTACCTGAGGTTTGAGAAAAATGAAATGAAAATAGCACAGTAGTCAAGATAACTTTCAATCTCACTGTTTTGATTCTAAAGCCACTTTTGGATTTCATTAATCCCGCCATGATGTCTTCTCGCGTTTCTTCGATGGTTGGAGTGACGTTACCAACGAGACTTGAGTGCTGAACAGCGTCACCTGCTGCACTGGAGTGACCACGCGCTTCCGGCGCACCATTACACATGAGTGCAAGTTACTCAATTATTTCTATCAACTGTAAAATTCAAAATAGTTTTTTTAAAATAGTTTTTTTACACTGTTATTGCAGTGATGTGAAATAAATCGACAAAACTGTGCCACTGAATTTTTATTTGTTTACTTTTTATAATCCAGTTCTTGCTATTCATTTTAAGCAGGTGTTACAAACATTAAAGACACTCAGCCTCACTAACCCTATTAAACATATGATGGCACAGCCGTTTCTCTGTCCGGTGGCAGATTGTCTTTTCCTGTTGTCTATTCCTCATAATCCCATCCTTTGTCTTTAAAGCTCTTGCCCTAATTACATTTTTAAAACACTTACTCATCATACTTCCCTCTCTAAGCATTCAATTTCCTTTCTATTATCAAGCAAATCCATGAAATGGACAAAAACAAACAAAACATTTAATTGCAGAGCTCATTAAACTCCCTTTACAGAGACCATGCCCATCTGTTCCTTTAAATAGTCTAAATCACTTTCACCTGTTAATTTGAAATCTATACAGTGAGTTGCAAATAAAATAATCAGGTGATCCAAGCATGCATAAAATAATTACAGATTCAGACAAAATGTTAGTTGCCTGCTTGTTATATAAACAAGAATCATTTTGATACAGAAATTATTGAATAAATTATTTAAATTGTAGCAAAATATACACAAATAAAACTGAGTATACAAAGATATATGTCTTCCTTACAGATGTAGATCCCAATTGCAATGTGAAAATCACTTTATCACAAATCCAAAGAGAAGATATCAGTTTAACAGCATTAGAGGTTGAGCTGCATGTCCAGGACAGATGAAGGGTAAAAAAATCGAATCAGCATCTGGATGTGCAGCATTAACTGCTCCATATGAGAAGGTTTTGGGTCCTGACAGTAAAGTACAAATCCTGGTCACGGATTCTCTCAACCCCAGGTTCCTCACGGGTGGAAATCTGGAACAATTGTGGCAGCAGCAGAAAGAGGCGTGGAGTATCCCACAGTGAAGTTCTGCAGACCCAACATCAGACATTTCCAACTGTAGCGAAGAGCTTTCCCCACGTTCTGTAAGACAAACACAATGTTGAAAAGAACACTCATTGTGAATTTGTAACTTAGTCAATCGAAATATTGTCTTCGTTATAATGATATGTAATATATTCATATTATATGTTATATAATTTAGTTTATATAGTTATATAAAATTTTATAATAATAACATTATAAATGTGTGTGTGTGTGTTTATTGTATGAATCATAAATTACATAATCAAGGGAAATAATACTTAAACTATTGCATGACAAAAAGCAATACCAAAGGAGAAAATACCCTAAATCTATATAAAAATATCTGGTTCCCTTTTATTCTTTCTTTTTTTTTTTTTAACTGTGATGATTAATTTTTTATTTTCCAATTTTAATTTGTGTACTTTTTTTCTTTATTGTATGTAATTGTAAGTTTAGTTTTTGGATAAATAATTTACTCAAAT
This sequence comes from Siphateles boraxobius, assembly GCF_051911475.1. Lineage (NCBI taxonomy): Eukaryota > Metazoa > Chordata > Actinopteri > Cypriniformes > Leuciscidae > Siphateles > Siphateles boraxobius. The sequence goes on along the minus strand of NW_027509205.1, from coordinate 13,818,390 downwards.
TAAAATGAATAAAAACTATTTTAAATGTCAAAAATGATACAATATTTGATTTTGTAAAATTCCAAATAAAAATATTTAAACTCAAAAATAATTTGACTGCTAGGAAAACAACAGTACTCACAATGCTTTGGTCTTTTTGTAAATCTAAGCAACAAATCAAAATCGTTTTAACAATTGGATTATAACGCAATCCAATTCCCTTGAAAATAACTATTTTCATTCACAGTTCCAGGAGATTTAGCCTGGGCCAGCGGCAATATTATAGAATTAAGACTTTGAGTGGTTTAAAGACCGGAATTCCAAGTAGACAATTTTAGCTGGATTAAACACTAGGCTTTATCATTTTAAACAGCATGTAGCTTAGTGTCTTTACATTAGTGACTGTCTCTCTGTGTGACAACAGGCCAGAAACAGGATGCACTGCTTTATCCTGTGGGAGGAAACATTTGCTGCATGACAATGGATCACTGCATGTGATCTGAATGACCCCTTCCTCCCAAAATAACAAATGACTGACTATGTACTAGCCCTAGTTGTTTTTCAAATCATCCATATGGGAAAAAACAAACGCTGTATACTGAGTGAATGCAATGTAGGCTAATGTAAAAAACATACAGTAATCCAAGTAAATTATCTCTCATCCTTACATTTTAGATTCATTTAAATTTGTGCAAATTTAAACATTTGGTTAATGTTTTGAGTCTCGTGTAAGAGTTGTCCATAATGTTGCAATAAAAAAGTAAAATCTATCCTATTTGTGGTTGCGCCCAGTGAAAATGTCAGGGCACGTATGAACCTGAAATACTGGCCCAACTGGACCAGCAACAGAAAATACTTATTTTTGAGCCTCATGTTGTTGAGAAAGTTGTCCATTAGCACCAAACTACTACAAGCTACTTTGGTGAAGGTCCCTTGAAGAAAGTATATTTTAAGTGGATTACAGTGAGATGCCGTGTTTACTAAAGATACTCCATTTACTCAAGTCACAGCAGTTTAAATTGGCTAAGTCTGATAAGTCTAAGATGCCAGACAGGTCACCCGTTGATCTTTGACCTAGTCTAACACAGGGTCAGCAAATTCACTAGAAAAGTCATGTGCTTGTCTAAAAAATATAATAATTTTTGTGGTTATAATATTCAAAGCATTAACTGAAGTGAGAATTTTATCTGTGCAGGATTTCATACTCAAAATTTCCTATATGGAAAAGAATATTACTTTTTTTACCATTACTGAATAACACATGACAACTTTTCTGTTGAATAATGTCACTTCTCTCACTCATGACCAAGGTATTGGTCATTTGGAAACTCAATGGTAGATTTTGTGAGATTTTAAATCAGGATAACACAGGGACAAAAAAAAAATTGTTTACAATTTCATCAATTTCAAGTTCCCTTAAGTTTTTTCAAGATAAAAAGTAAATAAATAAATATACATAATACATGAATGATAAGAAAATTAACATCAACAACTGCAAATGAAATTCAGAATCAGAATCGCATAGTTATTTGAACCACAAGAATACAATGGTAACATTTTCTAATTTACGAGTACTATTGGAATACTTGTATAACTAACAAGTAGGCCTAATACGTGGGATTGTCTGTATGTATCTCAATAGTAACAATAATGAATAAATACCAATGAAAAGTTAGTAGTAGTATAGTAGTAGTAGTTAGTAGTGAAAATAAAGACTATTCATTGATACTACTTTTTTTTATAGTAGCAGTATTATAAAATGCATAGTTGCATCCTAGTCAGTCTGAGGAATAAATGTGTATGATTTTTATATTTAGGGAGAGGCACAGGCTGGTAATCTGGTAACAAATGTGTTTAAAAAAAATTATATATTAGACTACGTTTATCAAGCAAGCACTCATTAAATTGTATTTGGAATTCAAATAAATGCTGTTATTTTTAAAACTGCTAATCATCAAAGATCCCTGAAACAAAATGCATCAGTTGCCAGAAAAATATTCAGCACCACAACCTTGGTGAAAAGCGTATCTTTTCAAAAACAAAGAAAAAAGTAACGGCCTTAAACTTTTGCACAGTAGTGTGCAATAAAAACGCCCTTTTATATGCTACCAAGTGAAATATTCATCCTACCTTTTTGTATTTTTTATACTTTTCTTTCTTTTTCGTTTTCTTTTCCTCCTTTAGTTTGTGTTGGCTGTCATCTTCCAGTAAGGGCTGATATGGAGATCTCTCCGGCAGTAAAGTGAAGCGCGGATCTCTGGGCCTCTTCTCCGCCGGCTGATCGAGGCTCTGCTCCGGTGAGCCGCTGTCGACCTGCCGCCTGTATCTGCCACCAGTGTCCTCAATAAAGAGGCCAAGCCGAGGCACACTGAGAGGCTTTGGCTTCATGGTAGGCTATTCACAGGAGCGTGTTGTATAAAGCTCTCAGGACTACATAGGCTACGCACATCCTCTTGGAGCAGCTCTCCAGTGTTTGTGTGTGTTTGGCTGGACTTTGATTGAGTCCAACATCACATCAGGGGGGAAAGTCTGACAGACTGGAGTACAAACTCTTGTTGATTGTCCCACTCTGGGGTCAATGAAGTATATTCAAATCAAATTTAATTTCCATTTTACTGAATTCACTAATTCACTTGCCTACACAACATAAATAATTGGTTGTGGAATGAAAATCACTTTATTATGTGATTGATTGATTTTTGACAATGCTGACACTTTCCACAGGTACAAAATAGGCCTGAAACTTTTTCAAAAAGTTATCAAAAAGATAAACGCTAATGATAAACTTAGGCTATAGCCAATTTCCCATAAATGTTCCCAAGAAATTTTGTTTGATCTATTTTACTTGATATGTTATTTGTTTAAAAAAAAAAAAAATCATGGTAGGCCTACACAAGAATTACTGTTGAATGTTTCTGGTTTTATAACATTTGACAAGAAAACGCTATCATAATGAAAGAAAGAAGAAACCAACAGTGCAAGTACTTCAACCATTATGATCTAAACCAGAACCCGCCCCTTTTGACCACGTGATCATTGACTGACAGGAGTGAAATCACTGAAGCGAAAGTAGAATAAGCGAACATTTGGACATAGGCTACACACTGGCTTGTTCGTAAGTACACATATAGTTTCTTTAAAAAAAGGTAATTTAGACTTTGACGTTTAAAAGGTAGCCTATATTTAAATTTTACAATCGATGATGGTTGACAGTTAGTTAGCTATTTATAATAAACTGTCATTACAGTGGATTACTAGCTTCATGCTTGAATGCTTTTTAAATTCTAATAGCCTACTTGTCTACTTTCATCTTTAATTTCTGGCTTTTTTATAATCAGATGACTTTGTTTAGTAGGCTAATAGTGTTTCTAACCTACTGGAAATGTTCAATTTTTATCTCTCATTAAGTCTGTTTTATAGACTATGTCTTTTACTCAGTCCAGACTCCAGACACCATACCATCACTATAGAGTAGCTAGTAGTAGTAGCTAGTAGTAGTAGTAGTAGTAATAATAATAATAATAATAATAATAACAACAACAACAACTTATTAAACTTGCTTAGAATGCATGATATTAGAAGGCAAAAGTTCTTTAATTATACTCACTTACAATAGCAAAAGAAATTATTTTTTTACTTTAACTGGCGGATTGTCAGTTAAAAATATGTTTACTAGTGTTGTCATCATTTTTAACTTAAATTACACAGTAGCATATTTCTTAGCAAAACTCACACATACAAGGGAAATAGATCAAGCCAAAGAAATTTGAGGGTAATTTGATGTAGATGTAACACCCTTTTTGTTAATGTCATTGTATGAGTAGTTCAAAAGGGATGATGCAACAATGCTTTTTTTAAGCACGATTTTTGCATGTGATTTTTGCATGTGATGTCCTCAAAATCACATGGCATCAAGTGTATATGTATGTGTATATATATATATATATATATATATATATATATATATATATATATATGTATATATATATATATATCTTTTTAAGCACATTTCAAAAACATGAGCATGTATATATATGTATACCGTATATATATATATATATATATATATATATATATATATATATATATATATATATATATATATATACACAATATATACAATATATATGCTTATGTTTTTGAAATGTACTTAAAAATAATTAATACAATCGGAGCACTTATCACGCAATGTGTATGTGCACACAAGACTACTGTTGTGTGACATGATGTTACTTGTAAAATGGTACATACAATTTAGCCACAGAACAAAGAAACACTTTTTTCAAACAAAACCCCACATGAATTTACGGAACTGCTTTCTCCAACTATACCGAGTGGTTCTTCATTCTTTTGCTGCATTTTGTAAATTGCAACATAAATGTTCACATTACACCATTTCTAGATTAAGAGAAAGTCCTCTACATTACTTCAGATATTCTTTTGAACATACTTGATACTTAGATTTGATCAGAATCTCTTAATAAAAGTTCAAATGGGTTATTAAAATAAGCGGTTGCGATACATAATGTACTTGCAAAATTCTGGGTTTTTTTCTTATCTTTTTCCTGTCTCACTTTTGTTCATATCAGTCTTACATTTTGAAATTCTTGTTTGTGGTCCATATCATGCATTTGTTCACTAATCACTCCCTGATTGTGTCCAGGCATGTCTTGTTTAATGTTCGTGTGTAATGATAGTTCTTAATTTCCATGTTTGTTCCTTTTTCCCAGAAAAGAAAAAAAAATCATATATGTATTTTTTTTTCAGATGCAAGCTGTTGAACCATTGGACATGAAGTTTAACTGAAGAAAAAGTGTGGACCGGTGAACTGAATTTTTAATGAATCTGAATTTAAGCATTCCATATTCTGGGACTCCATGGTGAGAAAAGTGTGGTAAAATGTATTTTTTTTTATCATGTATGAGATAAATGATTGAATAAACAGATTTAAAAAAAAAATTCTCTCATTCAAGGATGGTTTCGCAAAATCAACCAAGCCATGTTTCTTTAAAAAGTACCAGTTCTATGCTGGATCCAATTGATTTGAAAAGGGAACTTCTCTATTCAGTAAGAAGGTATGAAAGTCTTTGATTAAGTAAAAATAGTTGTTGTTTTTTGTTGTTGTTTTTTTTAATCTTACCGACCTGAAGTTTTGGACGGTAATGGGACAAATGCGTGAGAGTCCAGTCATTTCATTGTCAATATATTTTTGTAGGTATCACAAGAACAATATTCCAGACTCTACAGAACAGACCAATTCAGCCATGGAGTGCCAACAAGACTATAAATCAAGACTGAAATTAAAATTTCAATGCATTCATAATGACATGTCCAAACAATCAGATCCCACATTCCTGAATGACATCTTCACAGAGCTTTACATCACTGAAGGGGAAAGTGAGAATGTCAACAAAGAACATGAAGTGAGACAGATTGAGATGGTGTTGAGGAGAAAAACCACAGTAGACATTCCAGTCAAATGCAATGATATTTTTAAACACTCCCCTGAAAAAAACAAACCCATCAAATGTGTGCTGACTAAGGGAGTTGCAGGCATAGGGAAAACGGTCTCGGTGCAGAAATTCATACTGGACTGGGCCGAGAGCAACGCTAATCAGGATATCGAGTTTGTGTACCCACTTCCGTTTCGAGAGCTGAACCTGATGAAAGAAAAACAGTTTAGTTTGATTGAGCTTCTGCAACACTTCATAATGGACACAGGCTTTGGAGATGTTCACAAAAAGCAAAAAGTTCTCTTTATCTTTGACGGTCTAGATGAATGCCGCTTTCCTTTGGATTTCCAGAACAACGCAAAGTTGAATGACCCAACTATGCCAGCCTCTATTGATGTTTTGTTAACCAATCTCATCAATAACACACTGCTTCCTGATGCCCTCCTCTGGATAACATCTCGACCAGCAGCAGCCAGTCAAATCCCTGTTGAGTATATCGACCTGGTGACTGAAGTTCGAGGATTTACTGACCCGCAAAAAGAAGAATACCTCAACAAGAAAATCAATGATGAACACCTCTCTGGCCATATCATTGCACACTTAAAGTCGTCAAGAAGTCTGTACATCATGTGTCATATACCAGTCTTCTGTTGGCTCTCCGTTACGGTGCTAGAGAGAATGTTCAATGAAGTGGAAGATCAAGAAATTCCCAAGACTCTCACTCAAATGTACACACACTTTCTTCTCTTGCAAACCAAAGCGAAAAACATGAGATACACTAAAGATTACAACCCAGGCCTGGAGGATGAAGACATGATTTTAAAGCTGGGTAAACTAGCCTATCAACAGCTAAAAAGGGGCAATCTGATATTCTATGAGGAAGACCTGATAGCTTGTGGGATTGATGTGAAGGAAGCCGTGGTGTACTCAGGAGTTTGCTCACAGATCTTCAGAGAGGAGTCTGCAATAACTGAGAACAAAGTGTACTGTTTCATCCATCTGAGCATTCAGGAGTTTTTGGCAGCCATGTATGTGTATGTCATGTTTAAGGTCCACCACAACAACATTCTTGATCATGAAGTGCATCAAGAGGCCACCTTGTTTGAGTTGCATAAGTGTGCCATTGACGAGGCCCTACAGAGTGAGAATGGACACCTGGATCTTTTCCTCCGCTTCCTTCTGGGCCTTTCATTGGAGTCCAATCTGACCCTTTTACAATGCTTGCTCTCTCAATCTGGTAGCAGAGCCTGTCAGAGCATTGAGGAAACAGTTGAATATATCAAGAGGATGATAGAGGAGACGTCCTTGCCAGAAAAGTCCATAAATCTGTTCTACTGTCTCAATGAACTGAATGAACTCTCTCTGGTCAAGGAGGTCCAGCGCTTCCTGAACTCTGGGCATTTTTCTAAACTCTCCCCTGCACAGTGGTCTGCCCTAGTTTTTGTGTTATTGACATCAGAAGAGAAGCTGGATGTGTTTGACTTGAAGAAGTACATCAGATCAGATGAGGGCCTTATCAGATTGTTGCCAGTTGTCAAAGCTTCAGAATCAGCTCTGTGGGTTCTTGTTTTGACGTTTCATATTTAAAAGTTATCCTAGTGTAGTGTAGTGTAGTGTGTTTGGTTTTTGATTTATTATATCTACATTATATTCCAGACTGGATAATTGTGGACTTACTATGAGATGCTGTAGAGCTCTTGCCTCCACTGTTGGTTCCAGCTCTTCGAATGTACGAGTGCTAGATCTGTGCAATAACTCCATTGGAGACAAGGGACTGGAGCTTCTGACAGCTGGACTGGAAAACACACTGTGCAATTTACAGGAACTGAGGTAAAGCTCTTGGCCATGTGTCTGTGTGTGTGTATATATATATATATATATATATATATATATATATATACAGAGTGTGTGTGTGTGTGTGTGTGTGTGTGTGTGTGTGTGTGTTTGTTAGAGTGTGTGTGAGTGTGTGTAAAGATACATACATCGTGTATACTACCATTCAAAAGTTTTAAAATGTTTTTGAAAAGAAAATACAGTAAAAATAGCAACGTTTAAAATTTAAAATACCTGTTTTCTGTTTTAATATATTTTAAAACAAACCAAGCCCGAATGGAATGTATTCCTGTGATGGTGAAGCTGAATTTTCAGCCACATTACTCCCGTCTTTAGTGTCACATGATCCTTCAGAAATTATTCTAATATGCTGTTTTTTGGAAACCTTAAAAACAAAATCAGGATTCTTTGATGAATAGAAAGTAAATCTTAAAATAGAAATCTTTAGTAATGTTATAAATGTCTTTATATTGGTCAATTTAATGTGTCCTTGCTGAGTAAAAGTTAAAGAAATTAAATTAAATTAAATTAAATTGTTTGGAATTATATTAGATTTAAATATGATGTGACCTTAAAATATGATTGTTGTAGCTATTATTACTATAATCGACTATCGCATTTTAGACATAATATTGACAGTTCTTACACGGTGGTGCTTCGTTTCGGTATGAAGCGTTTTTGAACAAATCATTTGAATGACTGATTCAACGATTCACTCAGAACGAATTGGTTGGTTGAATTCTTTACAGACTTTCTCATAATGACAGTCATATGTTGCCACTTCAATGTATCGTATGAATGTAATCTGCATAAAGAGTGACTCAAAAATCCCCACCACTAATGTACAGTACAGCCTGGAACACGCAAATACAGACAAGCTGAAATGTATTGTTAAATATGCTGTTTATTAAATATTGTGGATGATATAATAATGTTTTTATCTGCCAGTAAGAGTTTACACTCAGCTCCGTTTTACTAACAGAATAAATCTATTCTGGATAAATTCCAGTTTCCAAAATCAGTGCGGTGTCTTGGCCCATCAGAATAATTTTGTAATGTCCTCAAAACAATGATTTCATATTGTGTGAATTCATATTTTGTACCACTTGCTCTTGCAAGATTCATGATGTGATGTGTTACTGTTTCCTCAGGCTCTCATACTGCAGAATCACCACACGCGGCTGCTCGGTTCTGGAATCAGGACTGCTCCCAAATCTCCCAAACCTTAGGGTGCTGGACCTGAGTGAAAACAGTCTGAGAGAAGCAGGAATTAAGATCTTGGCCAATTACCTGAGGCATCTGCACTGTAAACTTGAGATACTGAGGTAAACATCCTTCCTCACCCCACTTCAGTTCATTGGAAGGCATCAATATCAAATGTAGAATTTGTTTGGTCCTTATGATCACATGTCATTGCATTATTCATAGGCTCAAGGATTGCAGAGTTACACCTGAAGGCATCTTTGCAATAGCCTCAGCACTACAGTCCAACCCATCTCACTTAAGAGAGCTCGACCTGCACTGGAATAACCCAGGAGATAATGGGGTGGAGAAGCTTTCAGCTGTGATACAACATCCTCTTTCCCGACTTGAAACTCTTTGGTACTTTTTGATGAAAAGTTTTGTCTTATACATATAAACTGTTCAAAATTTTGAGGTAGGTAAGATTTAAAAAAAAGAAGAAATTAAATTGATCAAAAATGACAAAAAATAAATAAATTTCAAATAAATGCTTACTGTTCATCAAAGAATCCTGAAATATATATATTTTAAAAAAATACTAAGACTGTTTTCAACTGATAATAATGATAATTGTTTTTTGAGCAGTTAATCAGCATATTAGAATGATTTCTGAAGGATCATGTGACTAAAGAAGACTGAAGTAATGATGCTGAAAATTCAGCTTTGCATCACAGGAATAAATTACATTTTAAAATATATTAAAAATAGAAAACATTTAATTAAATTATGATAATAAATCACAATATTACTGTCTTTACTGTATTTTTGATCAAATAAATGCAGCCTTAGTGAGAATAAGAGACTTATTTTAAAAATATTTTAATAATCTTCCCGACCCAAAATGTTTGAGCGGTGTGCTATTATAAATATTAATCTCTAATTCAAATTTCTATTTTTTTCCACCCGTAGGCTAAGTTACGGTTTGCTCACTGTGAAATCCTGTCAGTCTTTGGCTTCAGCTCTGAGGTCCAGCTTCTCAACTCTGAAAGCTTTAGACCTAAGCGGCAACGCAATATATGATGAAGCAGTTAAAATGCTCTCAAATGGACTTGGAAGCCCTCATTGTAAAATAGAGATTTTGAGGTAAGGGTTTCAAATCTCCACTTAAATCCTACACACAGCGAATACTTTAAGCAATTCTTGTCTTTTCAGGTTGGCATTGTGTGAGATCACAGAGGTGGGTGTTGCTGATTTGGCCTCAGCCCTCGTTTCTAACCCGGGTCCTCTGAGAGAGCTGGACTTGAGACAGAACCATGTAAAGGATTTTGGTGTATCAAGACTTGCTGAAGTAGTGAAGAACTCCAACTGTAGGCTGGAGACGTTACGGTGAGCAGAACCCAGTATTAAGACTTTCATCATAGTGGTTGCATATAATTTCAGTCTTGGGGTATGCATTACAAGTAATGTGCATTACATAGTCGGTTTCACAAACAGGGCTTAGATTAAGCCAGGATTAGGCCTTAGTTCAATAAAAACATAGCTTTTATAAAAATGCATTAGAAAAAAAATATTACTTGTGTACATTATGAGACAAAACAAAGGCACTGACATATCTTAAGATATCAGTGCAAGCAGTGGTTAAAGTGCGATTTGGTAGGTGGAGGAACCCTCAAATTTTGTGTTGGTGCAACAGGGAAAATGACTCACCGTGGGACAACATATTGAGTATCGTGGTATAGCAATACTTTTTGGAAAAATGTAGCCCTGGCATTGTAGCCACATTAGCCCACATTACCCCCCACCCCCCACAGGCATGTGCATTTAAATGTGACAATTTGAGAAAATTTTGATTTCTCTGACCTACATATGTGCAATTTAAGACTTTTGAAGGCCAACAAAATGGATAATAAATAGCTTTAAAACCATGTCAGTGTACATTAGATTATTTGTCAATACCTGCTATCTCATCTTAATCTTTCTTTTTCTTTCAGTCTCCTTATCCTGCCGTATTTCTTCCCCTCCTAAAGCTGAACTTTGACTGATAGTCTTTTCATTTTCGTCTGTGTCAGTGAAGGAAGTAAACATAGGCTCAACTGATGAGTTTTATGAATCATTTTCTTAGATAAGTTAATTTACTCAAGGCTTCCAGATCAGCAATGCCAATAGGAACCTTCTACAAGCTTTGGAATTTGAAAAGTAATTTTAAATAATACAAATTATAGGCTACGTTTAACGCAGTTAGTGGAATTGGCAGACGTTCCCTTAGGCATATTTGTGGAAACGCGTCAAAGCATTCTCAGGTATAAATATGCAGCATTAGCCTAATGCACAGTGATTTTGAAAGAATATTTAATGTCGATAATGGTTACATAATGTTAAGATTTCCATTACACGAGAGTAGATGTTAAAACTTCATGCTGATTTGTACTCGGCTTTCGCCAAGATAATCACCAACTAAGACGTAGCTTTACAGTAACCTATGCTTCTCCATCCATTTACGCTTCTTTCCATCTGGTGACGTGAATCTTCTGTCTGGTGTTAATACAGTGTATAGCGCGTCAGCACACACAACGGCTGCAACCACAGTGCGGTCCCCCCATAACAACCCTCTGGATTGAGCGGAGTAGGGAACATCTCTAGGGTCTTCAAGTGGGCACCTTCCGTCCTCAGTGTTTCGTCGACTAGCCCACGACACCTCAAGAGGGCTCGACAGTGACTCTGGCGTCCCAGAGTCACCCCCCTCCGTCCCCCACTCAACTCAGCCCAGGTTACTGACCTCTACTTTCCTCTTGCTGCTGAGACCTAACCACAATCTCACAATCTCTCCGCAACCCAACCATACGCGCCAACCCGTTTGACTAAGGCTGTCGAGCCCCACTGGTGCGTTAATATGCAGTTTCAGTGGCAACGGTTCCGTATGGCATACCACCTACCACAAAACACAATATCTGCCCAACCACCCGTCATTCACGCAATATAAACAGGAACGTAATGACTGTAAATACTATACAACCTATACAAATAAACCAACAGTTGCTGCTGAGACCTAACCACAATCTCACAATCTCTCCGCAACCCAACCATACGCGCCAACCCGTTTGACTAAGGCTGTCGAGCCCCACTGGTGCGTTAATATGCAGTTTCAGTGGCAACGGTTCCGTATGGCATACCACCTACCGCAAAACACAATATCTGCCCAACCACCCGTCATTCACGCAATATACACAGGAACGTAATGACTGTAAATACTATACAACCTATACAAATAAACCAACAGACCTTTCAAGTTTTCAAGAATTCTACGAAACCGTAGCATGGCGGCCTGTACACAGCCAGCTAGAATCTTTCCGTCTCAACCACAGCCAGTTGCTGCTCCTTTCTGCTGCTTCAGATAAGTTCTTTACTGTACGACGCAACTCTTGGCCACTGAATCCGACGTCTCTGAGGAACCGGGTTGTAGAGTGTGCCACAAAACCACGACAACCCACTTCCACTGGATAAACCTGGACTCTCCATCCTCGCTGTTCTGCTTCAGTGGCCAGATGAGCATACCGCAGTTTCTTCCTCTCATATGCCTCATCTACCGCATCCTCCCATGGCACTGTTAACTCTATCAGTCGAACAATGCGTGCTGATCCAGACCACAAAACAATATCTGGTCGTAGGTTAGTGGTGGCAATCTCAGGTGGAAAAATAAGCCGTTGATCAAGATCAACCAGCATCTTCCAGTCCCTAGCAGCTTCCAGTTGTCCTGGGCGAGAATTGGTGTTAGCACCTTTTCTTGGTGGTTGCTCGCCTGGGCGGAGGAATATTATCTTCTGCGTGTAATGTTTTGCTAGAACAGGCGGCAATTTATTGGTCATACTACGCTTGCCTTCCAATGCTAAAGCCAAACATCGCAATACTTGGTCATGGCGCCAAGTAAACCGACCCTGGCTAAGAGCCACCTTACATCCTGTCAAAATGTGCCTTAATGTGGCAGGTGATGAACACAAAGGACAAGATGGATCCTCTCCTACCCAGAGGTTTAGGTTCTGTGGTGATGGGAGGACATCATATGTTGACCTAATAAGGAAACTGATCCTACTCTCTTCCATTGACCAAAGGTCTTGCCAGCCCATTTTGCGTTGTTCCACACTCTCCCATCTCATCCACTCTCCCTGCTTGGCCTGGGAAATGGCCTTTATACATCTCATCCTCTCCTCTTGCTTTCGCACCTCGTTGACTACCAGCTTCCTCCTTTGGGCTGGGCCTGCCTTGTACCATTTAGGAGGAGCTAAACTGAGCCCAAAACCCCCTCTTCCATGCTGTACCTGTCCCACGATATCCCCAATTTGAAGGTCAGCCTCTGCCTCTACTACAGATTTCTTTGCTGACCACTTTCTACCAGTTTTTACCACAGGGGCTGTCTCCCTTACACATTTGTCGCGTGACTCTGCTAAAGTCATTTCCAGTCTGACCTTGGCACACTTAAACTCCTCGGTTAAAGCAGAGACTGGCAGCTGCAATACTCCTTTAGTATAAAGTCCCACTCTGCTGAGGCAGCGTGGAACTCCCAACCATTTCCTGATGTATGAACTTATTAACGCTTCCAGCTTATCCACTGTTGTCAAAGAAACCTCATACACAGTCAGTGGCCACAGCAACCTTGGCAGTAGACCAAACTGAAAGCACCAGAGTTTCAGTTTGCCTGGTAGAGCACAGCTGTTTATGCTCTTCAACCCTTCCACTGCTTGTCGTCTAACTTCTCCCACTCGAACTGTGTCCTTTAGATCCCCATCGTACCATCTCCCTAGACTCTTCACTGGCTTCTGAGAAACTGTTGGTATTGCCTCACCATTAATGAAGAATGTTTTATCTACTACCTTGCCTTTAATTATGGAGATGCTCCTTGATTTAGAGGGCTTAAATTGCATTCGTGCCCATTCAATATTATCTGTTAACTTTCCCAATAACCGATTAGTGCAGGCTACCGTTGTAGTCATGGTTGTCATGTCATCCATGTATGCTCTGATTGGTGGTAGTCGCATCCCAGAAGCCAAGCGCTCTCCTCCTACTACCCATTTTGATGCCCTAATGATTACTTCCATTGCCATGGTAAAAGCCAGCGGAGAAATGGTGCATCCTGCCATTATTCCAACCTCTAAGCATTGCCATGTAGTGCTGAATTCTGGAGTTGAGAAACTAAATTGCAAATCTCCAAAATAGGCTTTCACTAAATTTGTTATCGACATCGGTACCCTGAAAAAATCAAATGATGCCCAAAGAAGCTCATGTGGCACTGAACCATATGCATTAGCCAAATCCAGGAATGTCACGTGGAGCTCCTTCCTCTCCTTTTTAGCTGATTGAATTCGTTGCCAGATAACACTGATGTGTTCTAAGCATCCTGAGAATCCTGGAATGCCCGCTTTTTGAACTGAAGTGTCAATGAAGCCATTCTTTAATAGGTAGGTTGACAATCTCTGAGCAATAATGCTGAAGAAAATCTTGCCTTCGACGTTTAATAGTGAAATAGGGTGAAACTGACTGATGCTTGTAGCATCTTTTTCTTTGGGTATAAAGACTCCCCCTGCTCTGCGCCATGCTCTAGGTACAACCTGCTTTTCCCAAGCCACTTTTATCAATTTCCACAGAATTCGTAGAACTCCTGAAGCACTCTTGTACACTCTGTACGGAACTCCATTAGGCCCTGGAGATGATGAAGCCCTTGCCTTTCTCACAACCTGCTCTATCTCTTTCCACTTAGGTGCATAGACCTCAATTTGGTATTCTGGTGGATTGACAGGTGGGATGTCTGACGGAATTAAAACTAATCCTGCTATTGATTTCTTTGTAAGACTGCTGCCGACCCCATAGAACAGTGGCAAGGGAAAACAATGTCCAGAGAAATATCGAACATTAAACTAACTTTACCGCGCTCAACCACCGTGAGTGCATTTCACGCATTTATAATCACTCGCGTTCAGCGGGGAGAAAGGGAGGTTGGTCGGCCAGTCGGTCCATCTCGGGACCAGCGCAGCGAGATTCGTTGAGATTAATGAATCTATTTATTTAATGATTTATCTGAGGTGCTGGAACGCAGTTCCGGACCGTTCCGGCCCACTTTAACCCTTGAGTGCAAGTACTGTAAGTGTTTTTCAATTAAAACAGCTCAAAACTGCATTTTAGCCTGGGATTAGGCTTAAGCCTTGTCTTTGAAACTGTGGGTAGATGTCTTTTTAGAGAAAATCAAAGATCAAGAATAGATTATGTTGTTGAATGCATTACTGCGTTAAAAGATGCAAAAAATAACTTCAAATCACTTGCAAGGCCCGGTGAAAAACATATAGCGCATTATTTTCCATAAAAGTAACGTAGGCTAATTAGTTACTTTTTTTTAAAGGAGTAACACAATATTGTAACTGATTACTTTTAAAAGTAACTTTTCCCAACACTGGTCTTACGTGTGCATTTATGTCAGTTGCAGTTGATCTTCTTTGTTTAGATGCTGAATTATGAATTGTAAATGTTTTAACATTAAATGTCTTTCATAACAGCTTAGGAGACAATGGGGTCACAAAGGAAGGTTGTGCTGTCCTCGCTGCTGCTCTAAACTCAAACCCAACTCATCTGATGGAGCTGGACCTGAGCAATAATGAGCTCACAGACGCAGGGATGAGGCTCCTTTCTCCTGTCCTGAGGAATCACAACGGCAACATTGTGAAATTAGAGTATGTTTCCTACAAATACTCTCAATAACATTATTGTAATTATTGAAGATTTTTTTAAAGAACTGAATGTTTTTATTCAACTAAGATGTATTCAATTAATCAAAAGTTTTCATAAATTAAATTTAAATATAAATCAATTAAATCAAATATAAATGAAAAAATCCTGAAAAGAATATGGTTTCAAGACTGATAATAATAATCACCAAATCGGCATATTAGAATGATTTCTGGAGAATCATGTGACACTGAAGACTGGAAATTCAGCTTTGCCATCACATCAATACATGACTATTATTTTAAAATATATTTAAACAGAAAACTTTTTTTAAAAATGATCTATCATTGTTTTCCCTAGTTTGAGCCAGTGTGGTTTAACTGTGGACTGCTGTGATTCACTGGCTGCAGTTCTTGTAGAAAAATCCTCGAGTCTTAGAGAACTGAATTTGGGAGTAAATAATCTACAAGATCTGGGAATCACAATCCTTTGTGCTGGATTGGAAAATCCACATTGTCAGCTGGACACTTTGAGGTAACTCTACATCCAAAAGGTTTCCTACATAGAAGTTAATTGTGATTTTTCTCTAAAATACCAGAAGATTGTATTTTATAGTTTTCTTTGATTAATGATTTATGCCTATAATATTGTTTAAACTTAACTAATACTTTTCTATAGGCTATCCAACTGTGGGATCACAGGGGAAGGTTGCGCTATTTTAGCCTCTACACTGAGATCCAAGCACTCACTTTTAAGAGAGCTGGACCTGAGTGAAAATAATCTCACAGATTCAGTGGTGAGGCCGCTATCTGTTCTACTGGACGATCCAGACAGTAAACTAGAGAATGTCATGTAAGTAGTTCCTTGTGACGTATAGGCTATTTGGAGTAAATTATGATTTTATGTACACCTGAAACAGCATAACAGCTACAGTGTGTCATACTAATTTGTTGTACATGTACATTTGTTGAGCTTTGCTTGTGTGATGTTGAATGTGATAAACCTTTTTTTTCCAGGTTGTATTAACTTCAGACCTGTGTGTAAACACAGAACACATCAAGATTTGATGAAAGTAGCAGAATACTGCCAAACCTCACCACTGATGACTGCCCCTCTTATTATTAGTCATTTATATGACATTTTCAGATTTTTTAAATCCGTTATTTATATTGTTCATATATATGTGTGTGTATATATACATTACAGTATTGAATGAGTATTGTATGAACAGTATTGTATGAACTACTGAGCAGAAATTGGCATTGTTTCATAAAATGTTGTCAACACACAGTATTGATATTTATGATATTAGCAGAGTTTCAGAAAGTAAGGAAGTTAAAAGCTTTATGAATCATAAATGATACATGGTCAATATCTATATTTATTTTCACAAAAATCACCAAGTTGTGTTCAGAACTCCTTGCTTTGTTAAGGTCACTAACACACTACAGGTCCTTCTCAAAAAATTAGCATATTGTGATAAAGTTAATTATTTTCCATAATGTAATGATAAAAATTAAACTTTCATATATTTTAGATTCATTGCACACCAACTGAAATATTTCAGGTCTTTTATTGTTTTAATACTGATGATTTTGGCATACAGCTCATGAAAACCCAAAATTCCTGTCTCAAAAAATTAGCATATCATGAAAAGGGTCTCTAAACAAGCTATTAACCTAATCATCTGAATCAACTAATTAATTATAAACACCTGCAAAAGATTCCTGAGGCTTTTAAAAACTCCCAGCCTGTTTCATTACTCAAAACCGCAATCATGGGTAAGACTGCCGACCTGACTGCTGTCCAGAAGGCCATCATTGACACCCTCAAGCAAGAGGGTAAGACACAGAAAGAAATTTCTGAACAAATAGGCTGTTCCCAGAGTGCTGTATCAAGGCACCTCAGTGGGAAGTCTGTGGGAAGGAAAAAGTGTGGCAAAAAACGCTGCACAACGAGAAGAGGTGACCGGACCCTGAGGAAGATTGTGGAGAAGGACCGATTCCAGACCTTGGGGGACCTGCAGAAGCAGTGGACTGATTCTGGAGTAGAAACATCCAGAGCCATCGTGCACAGGCGTGTGCAGGAAATGGGCTACAGGTGCCGCATTCCCCAGGTCAAGCCACTTTTGAACCAGAAACAGCGGCAGAAGCGCCTGACCTGGGCTATAGAGAAGCAGCACTGGACTGTTGCTCAGTTTTGCATGTCATTCGGAAATCAAGGTGCCAGAGTCTGGAGGAAGACTGGGGAGAAGGAAATGCCAAAATGCCTGAAGTCCAGTGTCAAGTACCCACAGTCAGTGATGGTCTGGGGTGCCATGTCAGCTGCTGGTGTTGGTCCACTGTGTTTTATCAAGGGCAGGGTCAATGCAGCTAGCTATCAGGAGATTTTGGAGCACTTCATGCTTCCATCTGCTGAAAAGCTTTATGGAAATGAAGATTTCATTTTCCAGCACGACCTGGCACCTGCTCACAGTGCCAAAACCACTGGTAAATGGTTTACTGACCATGGTATTACTGTGCTCAATTGGCCTGCCAACTCTCCTGACCTGAACCCCATAGAGAATCTGTGGGATATTGTGAAGAGAAAGTTGAGAGACGCAAGACCCACCACTCTGGATGAGCTTAAGGCCACTATCGAAGCATCCTGGGCCTCCATAACACCTCAGCAGTGCCACAGGCTGATTGCCTCCATGCCACGCCGCATTGAAGCAGTCATTTCTGCAAAAGGATTCCCGCCCAAGTATTGACTATTGTGTGCATAACTGAACATAATTATTTGAAGGTTGACTTTTTTTTTTTGTATTAAAAACACTTCTTTTATTGGTCGGATGAAATATGCTAATTTTTTGAGACAGGAATTTTGGGTTTTCATGAGCTGTATGCCAAAATCATCAGTATTAAAACAATAAAACACCTGAAATATTTCAGTTGGTGTGCAATGAATATAAAATATATGAAAGTTTAATTTTTATAATTACATTATGGAAAATAATTAACTTTATCACAATATGCTAATTTTTTGAGAAGGACCTGTATTTCAACTGTAGTTGTTAAACCAGTGTCATTATAGACTGTAGCTTTAATAAATGTGTCATTTGTCTGAATATTTAACATTTATTTTGAAAATGTATTATTCTTTATCCTGTAAAACTTTATGGTTGCATTAATAAACCTTATTACAAATAAATGAAAGACTGCTTGTTATTTGGTGTGTGGATCTTTATTGTCATCATTTTCATGATAGCTCATTTTTTGAACACTTGAATTTAAATCAAGTCATCACAAAGATCAGCACATACCTTTTCCTTCAAAACCTTTATTTTACACAAAACAGCATCAAACATGCATTTAATCTGTTTTTCAATTGTTTCCATTTTAGATGAGACTTGGGACAGATACTTTATGGAAATATTTACAAGAAATCAGGTAGACCGATAATACAGACAAACTTGACAGCAGAAACAGAAAATTTCTGATCCCCAAGAGGGAGGAAAGACATGTTTTCATTAACATATTTAAAATTTACAACATGACCTCAACATTTACAGTTTTCCATACTGAGCTGTAATGTGGCTGAGATCTCATACATCAGATGGAAGCTGATGCTTTGTGTGGAAGGTTGCGCTCAAACTGAACGAAACCTTTTGTTGCTTGTAGAAGCACATTTGTCAGTTCCTCGACCTTTAAGACAGTGGTGCGAGTTGCTCTACTAAGCCAATCTTCCTTAAGAATGTTGAGGTCCAAACTCAGACAGGAAAAGCCTGTGAAACTCAAGCTTTACCAGTAGAAGGTTTTAGTGAGGAAACTGGCTGCTGTGTTCAGCCAGCTGCCACCGGCGTCTTGTTTAGCACCAGTGCGAGACACTGCGCGGTCAAGCTCTTTCTCTGGACTCTCGTCCTCTGGCAGGTAATCTGGCAGGAGGGAATTTTCTTCCACCTTAGAGCCAGAGGTGCTGAGTGGAATGAGAACCTGTAACCATAGTACAGCCATGTAAATAATAATAATTATATATATATACATACACACACACACATACATATATAGATAGTGGCTAGTTCAAATCACGGTATTCCACTTTTTCCAGGAAGGGTGTTTATGAATTTATAGCAGTTATATTACAGCTGTATAACTTTCAGCTATTATTGTAAACGAGCAAGTCAACCCAATAAATCTAACAAACTATGTTTTAACTTTTGAAAATAAAAACTAAATATTTTTTTTATTACTTTTATTAGTATTAAATGTTAATGTAATCAAATATAAACATTAAAAGGTTTTTTATATTAATTATGTATATCTAATTTAATGATGACAATGAAAAGCATGTCAATGCATGTAAAAATGTACATTATGAATTAACATTTGCATTAATAATACACAAATTATTATTTAACATATATAATTATATGACGTATTAATCTTTTTTATTTTAATACATTTTAACGTAATAATTAGCATTTATAATGAATTATATAATATTCAATTATCTTTTCTATTATTTTTTATTTCATTATTTTAAAAATGTACACGTAAAAATTTGACCCAACCAGTTTAGCAGCAGGATATTATTGAGCCATTGATCATCATTCTCAATGTAAAACAAATTTAAGTACATACTTAAAAGCAACAGCAACACCCACCTCTTCTCCATTTTCATTTTTCACCACCTGTTTAACTGAAAGCCCTTTTGTGGCAGCAATAGCAGTGGCCAGACTCTGAACAAAAGACATTTGCTTATTAGTTTTTCATGCACATAATGAGAACAAAGTTGCTTTTATTAGTTGACTCTCTCCTCACAGAAAGAGGAATATAATGTACCTCGGTGGGCAGGTCAGCACGGATGCGTACAGTACATCTCTTCAGCGCCATCTGGAATGTGAAGCTGATTACACCTTTGACCCTCAAAAGAGCTTCTTCACAGACACCTCTCTGATCCTGTCAACACAATACCACATGTGATTTCACCAAGTAATGTGCATAAACAAGAGAGTAGCAGTTTATGATCCAGGTACGATTAACAAAGAGCATTTGTGACAGCTAGATATAGTACATACTGCCCCATCCAAGCCTTGTATGTGCAGCGTCACTGATTTTGCTTTCTTGTTTGAGCTGTTGATGAAGAACTGTGGTTTGTTGTTCCTCTTCTTTTGCTCTGGAGTCTGACAAGCATGTCTCTGTGTTTGAGCACTCAACACTCCATACACCTCTTTTGCAAGGTCTGTAATATCGGTCGCCATGTCAGTCCTTCAAACGGTACAAAAGGGGGGAAAAGATATAAAACATCATTAAAACAAGATTTTAAGAATAAGGAGAATTGATGGATTGTGCACAGTAATACAACAAAAAGTAATTATAGTCAAATTTGATTTTATGGTAGTTTTAAGATATTAAAAATAGATCTTAGATCACTTAATCTACCAGTAAATAAAATAAAATAATAAAATCACCTCTCCATCAGTGTCTCCAGGCTCACCATCATGCCAAGCTCATTTTTCATGGTGTTGATGTTGCGGGGAGCTTCAGCCAGGTACCGCAAAGTCTGAGGAGACATAGCAAGAGAGGTTAGTACTTTAAGAGAGGTCATATTACACCCTCTCGATTTTGCTTTTGGGCTCTACAAGAATAGGGTTTTTATACTAGAATCTTCAAATATATATATATATATATATATATATATTACTGTTGCTGCACCTCTTGTCCCAGTCTATCAGTAACACTCTGTTTTGTTCTGGTCTCTGTGAAGCACCACCTTCCAAAAAGCACAATTTGCTCTGATTGGTTGGCGGGACCAGTGTGTTGTGATTGGTTGTCACACCCCTTACTATAACTGCAAGTTTCAACACACTACTAATGCACCTCAACCAGACCTCAACCCTTTTTCTGTGTATCATGCTTGTATCCCTTGGGCGGGAATTGTTTAACTGAGGGTTTAACTTGAGACGTGTACGTTTCTGGAAGAAAACTCAAGACTACAATCAAGGGGTTTCAGAAACCACACTTACTGATATAGAGAATAACTCTCTTTGGAGTGACTTTGTAACTTTGCAGACCTTTTTCATGCTCATTATACACTAAAGAAAGTTGAAAATGTAAAAAAAAGCATAATTGGTCCTCTTTAATAATCAAAGTTGTGTATTGACAAATCAGTGTACCTGAAGGGTGGCAAACAGCACTTTAGAGTCTTTATGGTCTAGAAACAGCACTAGTCCTGGAAGGCAACCCTGGTCCTGAACAATCGCCTCCCGATTCTGAGGTTCTGATGCCAAGTCCCGCAGCTGTGTGACTACTGATAATGCGTCCATCATTTTTGTGGATACCTGAAACACCAAGGGATATGAAGACAAATCATATGAAACATCTAATAACATAGATCGCCTTTTAAAAGTTGATCCAATACTTTCATTTATTCAAAACGGACCTCTTTGTTTTCTCCAATAGTATCCAGCTGCAGACCCGCAGCACCACCAGTTTCAGAACCCCAGCGCCAGAACCGGAAGTAAGGGGCGGAGCTTAGGTTCTAACACCAGCGCCAGGACCGGAAGTGAGGGGTGGAGCTTACGTTCTTAACCGAGTAACGCCACCTAACGTTTTGGAGCGTAATTTGCTTAGACACGAAACGTCATTATTACACACGAAATGTCATACTTTATACCCATTATAATGATACATTAAGGTATAGTACAATAAGCATTTAAAACATTGATTTTGTGTAATATAATTCTATATAGTTATCCGTTTTATTGTATTATGAGAGTTACTTCCTAATCGTGAAAATAATGCTTGAAACTTATGGTCATTTTATATAAAATATACTTTATTTCACAAGAACATGTGCAGCATGCATTTTTCTTTATGTAAAATAATGTCAAAACTCTAAAAAGAGAGAGAAAATCCGGCATTGTTTTAAAAGAAACCATAAAAATGTACCGTACTTCAAATAATAGCCGAGTCCCAAATAGACGATTGTCTCTTTACACGCCTGGTGTGGCTGCAGGTCTGGGTAAATATAAGTCCGGTCTCAAATAGAGGTCGGGTCTGTTTTTTAGTTTCAGGTTGTATTAAATCTTCTAAAACCCGTCAGATCGTCCGCTTTTTGGCGGAATAGAATGACTGCTGCGCATGACAATGGGCGCTTAACGACCAGAGAGAGAGAGAGCCCCGGCCGCGCGCGCGCACTCTCACGTCTTCAAACGAGCACTGTCTTGCTCTTTATTTGTCACATAGTTATAGTTCATACAACGAGCAGTGACTCACTGTGTAATAAAAACATACTCTAAATATTATTTAAAAGGTGCAACAATTTTTAATATTTTTAAATACTTGCAAAAATAACCATGCTTGTGTCATTGTAAATAATTCCGCCCCTCCCTCACTTCCGGTTCTGGCGCTGGGGTTCTGGCACTGGGGTTCTGAAACTGGTGGTGCTGCGGGTCTGCAGCTGGATATATCTCGTTTTCTCACTGAGTTTTATGCATTGAGACTTATATGAGACAGAGCAATTTTAACAGTACATTAATAATAGACCCTTTAAATAGTACTAAATATGGTGGCTGTGGGCGTATTAAACCATGTTTTTATGTTTTATTCTATAGAGCTTCTTTGACAAACATCTTTCAGAAAGGGCAACAGATTCGGTCACGTGACCAATGACACAATTGTATTTTTTTACATTTTCAACCATGTGTAAAATACATATTTAAGTCCTTCTCAAAAGTAATTTTGGTCACAAGTGGAATTAAAAGAGTTAACAGAAAACAGGTAATTACAGCACAAAAGCAGATGACACTAAGAACCTCTGGAGTAGACAATCAGTTCCTTATACTACAGTAAAGTTAGCCTGTTAGCACGATAGCTACATGGCAGGAATTCAGATTTAGGTTTTGCGAAACTTTATATCTCTGTAATAGAAATAAAATCAATTTTTATTCATTTTAACCGTCTTATGTCATACTTTGTGCAATATGTTGATTATGAAACTATAAAATTACTGTGTACTCACCACTGCCGTTACTTTTAACAACGCAAAGTCGCACACACCAAAAACAAAACTTCCCACTCCTTCTGTTCAAACAAAACGATTGGTTGAAGGAGCTGACGACGTTTCTAAATGGTTCAAGCTGATTGGCTACATGCTCTTACCAGCCTCTCCAGACCAATCACAAACGATCTCAAGCAAAGAGCTTTATTTGAGTTTAACCTGCACGGAAAGCGTGATACAGGGAAGAGGTAAAGTGAATAATACGCGTATCTTTGTACATATAAACGCAATTTTATTAATAATACAATGCATAGGTGTATTAATTAGATTAACGCGCAGATTAACGTATAGGTTTGACATACGATTGTGTTCTCACGCACTCAGTGGTAGAATAGTGGCTGATGCCGATAAGTAATTATTGCTGACGCTGTAGATAATTAACGTTAACTTAACGTTACGCTTCCTTTGCATATGTGCCGTTCGTTTTTTTCCTCGTTATTTCAACTAACGTTTAACCTTTCAATGGCGTTTTGAATGGAATGCAGCTGATTTGATCCCTCAGGTCACGTGGAGAAGTTTGCTGCAGTGTGTGTTGGTTCCGTTGGTTCATCTGTCAGCAGAAATCCAGCGTGGAAAACACAGGGATACTGTCAATGTCTCTGCTGGAAGACATCGTTGATCTGCTGAGATGTGTCCTGGAATATTTTGGAGTGCCACCTGAAATGGTAAATATGATAATTCATTTAGTGTGACTATTTGCAAAAACAACTCCATAAACGTGATTTTACACGCTTTTTTTAAATGTAAGATATAAATGCAGCTTTTTAACAGTACATCTTGAACACTGTTGTTG
Organism: Siphateles boraxobius; assembly: GCF_051911475.1. Taxonomy (NCBI): domain Eukaryota; kingdom Metazoa; phylum Chordata; class Actinopteri; order Cypriniformes; family Leuciscidae; genus Siphateles; species Siphateles boraxobius. The sequence continues at coordinate 13,794,402 of NW_027509205.1, read as the reverse complement.
TAGTTGGTTCCAGTATGGGACAGTACACATTGTGGACAGTACCGCAGCATAGTCCGTATGATTGGGACAAACCTTCCTCTCTATCCTCACCCACGGCTGCGGTTCCAGGTAACGTTACTGTCTTTGAGAACAGTGTGTTCTGTTATGTGTTATTAAAGATCCAATCAGTAATTCATTTTTTCTAATTTTGAGAACGTTTCGAAAAGTTAATTAAATAGTGTACACTCACATCAGTGTTATTCTAGTATTATTTCTATCGTATTATTCATATTTTGTATTAGTCTTTATATTTCTAGTTTTAGAATTTTTGTGCTTTTTTTATTTCTATTTTTTTATTTCTCTTTTGCTTTATTTTATTTCTTTTTTTTAACTACTAAAACCAATTTTTAATAGTTTTTAATCAACAACATCAACTCACACAAGATAAAAAACTAATTCATCTAATAGGAAAAAGCAGCTTTTAGACATTTGTTAAAATCACAAAACAATAAAAATGTGCATACAAGAACACCTTTAACTTATATTTGATAGTTTTTTTTATCCCAAAGCTGCTGTTTAGCTGTTATTCAAATCAAATAAACTGTTTTTGCATATCAGAGAAAATATATAACATAAAGTATAATTATTTTATAACTGGCTCATTTTGTAACACAAGCATAAAACATAGGTACAGGCCAGAATATTAGATGCATGTGTTCACTGGTATAAATTGTTAATAGTCTCTTCACATGCTAAAGGCTTTGAAGGACTTAAGTGCACCTTCACTAATGAGTTCTGATTCTATGTTTCTAGATTCCTCTGCAGACATTCAATAGACAAGGGTATATTGATGTGTCAGTGGAAACGCCAGCCATTCCTACATTAGCGGATGTGCTTTGGCTGGTGGAGGATGAAGGAGACAGCCACACTAAATTCAGGTACCTGAAACTCATCAACAGCTGTATAAAAACAAAGTTGTTTGTTTATTAATAGCTCACCGACGGTCTCTGTATGAGTGCCAAATTTAGTTCTGAACATAAGTTTAGCCTGTTAAGAGATTTCTTGATGGATTCTGGTCTTCATAAGAGTGTGTATACCGTAAGTTTTGTTTTGCAGAGAAAGTTCATTGTCATCATGCCTCTCCATGTTTATAACAGAACTGCCGTCCCTCTGAGGAAACACTGTGTACAACAAGGTTTTGAGTTTCCGTCATTGGGGTGTGAACGTTCGCTGTCCGTGTCTGTTCCGGGTCAGAGGAAAGGCAGGGTGCTGGAGCAGGACAGCCAGCCAGAAGCCCTGCAGAAGATCTCAGCTCTGGAAGAGGAACTGCAGAAACTACGAGCACAGATCGCCATGATAGTCACAGTTCCGCCAGGTACCGTATGCTGTATGCCAATGCTGTTACTGAAAGTTTGTTAGAGATTCTGTAAATGCAAAAATTTCAAAATAAAAAGGCTATCTTTGGTGGCTACCAGTAATATTTTTAGCCTGAAACCCAAATTCACTGAGATAAGATTGTAATTTCTATTTCTGTTTATAATACTTTGGGGGGCCAAAAGTTGTAAATTCTGACTTTTAGTTCTGTTCTGTTCTTAGCTGTGTGTAGGTTCTCAACCTTTTTGACTCAAAGGTCCAATACAATATTTGGAGGACCCCCGAATTGATATTTAATTTATTGTTTAACCCCTTAACTGTCACCGTCCCGTATACGGGACGCCTAACTTTACTTCAATATATTACTATTAAATCATAATTTAATCATGACAAACTATATATCGTTGGAAAGGTCTAACACTCCTAAATAGATATTTTAGCGCTGTATTTTTATTACAAATTATGTAGGAACAGTAATATATGAATTTATGACAAGAGTGCGCCTCAAAAAATCGACGTCATAACAGGAGTTTCTGACCTTTGTCACAAAAAGTTGACGCACACACTTTTAATAATTGAAACTTTGGTTTTTAATGCTAAAAGTTCATAATAAAACATAATCTAGTATTTGTCAATAAAAAAAGATAAAAAAAATATTTTAAAAAGTAAAGTAAAAAGCCTCTAAAAACTCTAAAAAGTGTAATATATATTATATATATATATATTAATTTTTTCATTATTATTACATCACATATTTTAGTAGTTATCATAAATTAGGTATCATTTGAAAGCTTACGAACTCAGAATTCATCCTGTGAAACCCGTTTTGAAATTGGACGTTGCGTTACCATAGAAACGGTATTTTTGAATTAGGCCCCTCCCCTTTTGGGCATCATCTTTCATAATTTTTTATCAAAACCTTTTCTAATCTTGACAAAACACATATTGTCAGAAAGGTCTGAGTCTCAAGGTTCCATTTTTAGTGACAAAAGTGATATTTGGATAGAAATTTATTAATTTGTTATGGCAGAATGCATACAATTAAATTCAATGGAATGCAATGGCACCCGGTGGCTATTTTTGGTACTACGCCTAAAGAAAATCTCATGAGAACTTCAATTTTTGTGATATCAACTTCAAATTTGGAACACAACTTGGTTAGATATATAGCTTTTATTTTATAGTAATTTTATAGTAAAAAATATTTTGTAAAATATTTATTTTATATAAAAAAAAATATTAATAAAGTATATTTGATTTACTGTAAATTTAAATTTCCATAACTTTTTCATACTTTAATTTTTTGAAGAGTTTTCACTTAAGTAATAATCTGCTGATTGTTTTCTTTAAAACAAGACCAAACTTAGGTCTATATTCCAAAGCATTCTTGAATTACAACCATTTAAGTTTGTATAGTGCATTTTAATGTCCATTATAAAAAGGGGAGGTGACACTTAAGGGGTTAAAAAAGTATTTTTTATTAATTTGATTATTAAAATAATTTATTAATTTAAATACTTGGAAACTGTAAGTCTACTGGTGTCGCACTTGCAATTCTATGGGAAAAACATTTAACAACAAAATAATTTCAGGCTGATCTTGATTATGTGAATCTGTGACTGTGGCAATGTCATTCAATGACAAACAAATGATTGAAGGATAGAGCACAAACTAAATTTAACCCCTTAGAAATCTTGCATCCCATGGAAGTAGCATAGCTCCATTGCTCATTTCACATATGAATGGGGCGTTTCTTAAAGGGACAGCAAAAAAATAAAAAGCGGTAGAGAGTCTAAATTTACTGTTTTTGGAGCAAATAATCACTTGACTAGTGGAACGCAGAGGAAAAATAAAATGACTAAAAATGTGATATAATATATATAATATATATATAATATGATATATATAACCCCTTTAATGCATCACTTTGATACCTTGTAATAAAATAAAAATATTGCTTCCAGGGTGGGAAATTAGCACCAGCCAATGGCTGGTACTTTTTCAAAGTGGCGGGTGACTTTGCCTTGTATACCAGCCACAGTGGCGGGTAGATTGTAAAACATATTTTTATTGGTTACTATTTAAAACATTCCTTGTAACGGATTGGACATCTTTTGTCAAAGAATGCTGTTGCTAAGTAAAAATAATGCACTTTTGTCGAGTAACTAATTTGATTGGTTTTCAGCGCTGTGCGTCACGGACACAGCGCACGGACACGGCGCTGAGCGGACCGTGACACATATAGCTGAGCTGAGGTAGCCTACAGACTTAAGGAAAATTAAAAAAATGTGGCGACATATACCCGGTGTTAAGAGGCCCGCCGCGGAGTCAGCAGTGTATGAATGTACAAACTATTGAGGGCGAAGTAAATAAAAAGTGAAGGTACTTTTCGAACAAGTGGCGCATTGATGACGAACGGAAAACGAGGGAATGGTTAGCCTACCTTCCTGTCGAACAGTCCATGCACTGTACTTACTGTCGAACCTATGCGTCGTCCGAAAATGCAAACAATTTGTTCATTAGAGGAACAACTAACCTTAAAATAGAGTCTATAATGAATATGACCAATTCTATTCAGAAACGTCCATGCGATCGGCAAAAAGGGCAGACCTTTTCGGGACTACGTTTGGATGTGCAAGTAAGCAAATTACTAACTTGAAGTTGTGTTTTGTGATGGCTAGATAGCTATCGTTTTTTTAGTTTAGCGATAGTTTTAGCAGCCGCGAGGATAGGAGCCGAGACCGTGGGTGCTCCGGAGCTCGATTGTGTCAGTTAAACTTTTCATCTCCAATCCTATCTGTATTTGTGAGAAGTGGTGCTGTCCTGATTTGAAAGATAGCCTACTTTACGGCTTTATTATCGAGTTAAGCCTCTGGGGTCGACAAACGCGCTGGCGCGTTTTGCTGGATTTTTTTTCAAATAGCAGCAAAATACATTTAAATACTCCATCATGTATGGTCATACAGACTTAACTAATATTAAAAACTAAACTGTAAAATAACCATACATAAAATTCTCTCAAAAATACAAACATGTACATACATGTTGCTCACATAGTGACAGTTTGTGCTAAATAGTGTTGTTGTTTTTTTTTAAAGCGCGTGCGCCCGTGAGCATCCACGGAGGAAAACATAAATTGGCGCCTGAGTGCAGCATAACTCGTATTGTTAAATGAATAATACGAATTACATATTTGTAATGGACGTCAATGTTATCAAAGTCACAGTTCTCATTCATAAATTTGAATTCCAGAAAAAGTGGCTGGTAGATAATACAAGTCGGTGGTAAAATTGGGCATCCAGCAGCCACTGTGGCTGGTGGGCAAAAAAGTTAATTTCCCTCCCTGATTGCTTCTAATAATATATTAAAAATATGGTTATTGTATAGTCAGATTGAATGGGGAAAATGTTTTCCTTGTTTTTTTGTCCTTAGTTCCTGACACCCACTAATATTAACCAATTAGCTAGTTAAAATTATAAAAATAAAAAAAAACTTGAATGTATCACCCTGATACCTTTTTATATCCATTGCTGATGTGTCTCTCAGGCCGTGCTGTTCTTCCAGCTGTTCCTGGCACTCCATGCTCTACTCTACCTATTCCTATTCTCACTTCCACTCCTGTCTGTCCTCCGCCACCACCTCCACCCCCACTTCCTCCTTCGGCTGTGGCCATCTCCACGGAGGGGTCCGTTTCGGAGGTGATTCGACAAAGGCAGGCAGCAAAAAGGGAAAAGCTTGCACAGTGTGATCCATCTCCGGGTACAGCGCCTGCTACCCTGCCCTCCATGTTAGAGGTGCTGCGAGACTTGAATCAGGTCAAACTGCGTTCTGTCGAGAGGTATGAATCTAGTGGCTTTAAATTCGAAGCACGTCTAAGTTTGAAGCTCAGTACTGAACGTGGGTTTGTATTTGTAGATCTCCAGGTGGAACTCCAGTAAGGAGTCGGAAGAGTAAAGGCGTAGCATGTTCATCTGACCCTGCAGCTCTCATCGCCGAAGCACTAAAAAAGAAGTTTGCACACAGAAAGAGAGATGATTCGTTTGGTAAAGAGAACCGCTCAGCTGAGCCCTCTCCTTTTAGCAGTCCAGACACTCCCCGGGTAGGTGGTCTTCCTCTTTTCCTTTTTATTAGGAACATTTATTACAGATGACAGTGTTACATAGGGGTGTGAACACTGGTCTCACGGTTCGGTTCGATTACGATTATCATGTCATCGATTCAGTTCAATTCGATATCGCGTTGCAGTGCATCTGCAATTTAAATTTTTACTCCAAAAGTGATGTGTGCGCGCGCGTGTTCGCCTGTTCGGGAAGTTGCACTGACAGAAACAGTGACATTCCAGTTTAAGTTTCAAGGGAGTAAAGCCTGTTTATGCCATTTAGTAAATGAAATTGTGTCAAATCAATTTTGTTGTAAAGAAATGTTCATTTAAAAGCAGCGCTCATTCATCAGTGTATAATGCTACCATAGAGATGCGCGCATCAACCGTCGCCGAGCCCGCTGTTGAAAGTAACGATCATCCATTTATAATCACGCGTAACAACACAGAATAATTGTAATTTGACCATCGGGTTCGGATACTTAAATCAGCTCTATGTTTGCGTGACATGAGCGCGCACAGCGCATGTCTTCTCCAGGTCGTGCTTACCAGGTTGTTCATTAGAGCCGGAATGTGCCCAGAATAGATGTACGCTTTTAAAGTCTTCGGAGCATTTTTAATTACTCTCACTCTCGTCTCGCCTCCTCTGCCATTGTAAGCTACCGCGACAAAGCACACACGCGACAAATGACGTCAGAAAAGCGTCAGTATAACCGGTTATGGTCTATTACTGAACCGATACTGAATCGTCCTCGTCTGCATCGCGATGCATCGTAGAAACGATTCATTTCGACACCCCTAGTGTTACATTAGGATGAGTGTTATTTTGACTGTATTTGGTGGTACAGGGGGAGGCTGAAATAAGATTTTTGTCAGATGCCGTCATTAGCTGTTACATCATGTAGTGCAGTTTTGTCAACAGAACGCACAGTCTGTCAAGTTAACAATATGGACGAAATATAATCATGTGTAATCCGAAGTGCCATTGTACCTATTGAATGCATTTACGTGCACAATCTTACACCGATTATGCTTAACTTGACAAGTTGTAAGTTCATGTAAATCACTTAAACGCAGCTTTTAAAAGTTATTAACGGTTTAGGGTAAAAACGAAATGCAAAAATCTGCGATTTAATTATTCAATTTGGTGTGTGTTTCAGAGTGTAGTGCGGCACTGTGTTCTTTTACACGCAAGCGTCTCATGATCCGTGTTTAATGGCTCAAACCAAGTCTGTTCACAGTAAATGCTGCTAGACGCTAATTCATATCTGCATCTGCTCTGAGTTTGGGTCACTTATTGTGTGCATTTGGGAAAGCAGTATGCACCGACCATCTTCCCAAAATTGTAATTTGAAGCAGCTGTAAACCGGCTGTTGTCAACAAAAGAGAACCTGCGGTTTTCTTGCATTGTCTTGCATGTGTTGTTGCGCATGTACACGCACACATTGCTGTCGCTTCCGACTAGTAAACTCCTCAGTTTATAGATTAGCACATTTATTGCAGGTTTGTGGAGTTGGAATTGGAGTTTCTGAGTGCCAGGGGGGAAAAAAGTTACCCAACCTGAGAAATTGATGCTAAACTAGCAGGGAGCAGGATTGATGCTGTGGTTTTGAGTGCAATAATAGCAGTGCATGTCTCATTTGAACCACTAGGGGAAGTGTGTCTGTCCAGAAACTTAATAGTGTTACATTTAGATCAGCAGAGGGCAACATTTCATCACAGTGCAGCAGCCGGTGCATCAGCATTGATTGGCAGAATCTAAAAAGTTTAAATATTAAAAAAATTATTTCCTAGTGATTTACTTTACTCACCCTCAAGTTGTTCCAAACCTGAATGAATCTTCTGCTGAACACAAAAGATATTTTGAAGAATGCTGGTAACCAAACAGTTTATGGGCCCCATTGACTTACACTGTATTTTTTCCATACAATGGAAGTCAATGTATTCTGTGTTCAGCAGAAGAAATAAATCCATACAGGTTTGAAACAACTTGAGTGTGGGTAAATGATGAAAGAATTTTAATTTTAGGGTGAACTATCACTTTAATAGCAGTTTATGAGCACTAATGATTAAATTAAACTCTTTAATCCTCAGATCTTAGTATGTCTTTCTGAAACACTGGTGATCTTCTGTAAATGATGAGATTTTCTTCACCATTTTCCAAATCTTTCCTACACTTGTGCTGGTGTAGCACTATTACATGATACTTAGACAGAACCCTTGACGTTTTGCTGTAAAATCTAGTTGAGAATGCAGTTTATTGATAATGCATTGTGTGCTGTTGTGACTTTAGTGTCGTATTGGTTTACAGATTCTCCATCACACCAGACGCAGCCAGGGACGCATTCACCTTTGACCCTTGACCTTAAAGTCTTCCAGAATCAAAGTTGTCATGGACTGATGTGATGGACATATTTCTTTTCAATGTTGGTCTCTTTTTTTCCTTTTTCCCTTTCTCTCTGAATTTGTCACACGGGCCTCCATCTGAAAACACTGTGCATGTTTTTGAGATTTTTACACAGGCATTCTAATTTTTGTACATGCTTATTTTTATTTGTACATATTATATACAAAGGACTTCTGAATGACTAAATCAGGTATTGATACAGGATGGTGGTAATTATGTCATGAGATGCTAAAAACTCAGTTTCTTTCAGCCACAAATGTGGTATATAAATATGGTTTGATCTATGCAATGCCTCTTTTTATACTTTTTTTTATTTATTTAAAGCCTAGTTGGACAAACCAAAGTTCTCGAAACAACTTACCAGTAATATTTTAAGTTTAAAAAAAGGTACATATTTTGCTAATAATTCGTTCATCCATGTGTCTGCTGCATTTTCATCCTATCCTTCAAACTGTTTATGCAGTATCACCATAAGAAGCATTAAAAAAGTTAAATGCCTTTCAAAGTGTTGTCTTCAACCCGTCAAGTGTGTGCTAATCAAGTAGTTTATTACACAGGTGTCTGGAATATTTGATTCTGACTGGTCAATCACACCATTCTGCAGTCTGACATTTCCTAATATTCACCGTTATCCATGGCAATGTTTTATATAATAAGTCCAGGTAGTCTCATCCAGGTAACTAAAATCTGTACTGTTTTCATATCTCTTGTATCAAACCTATGTTTCCGCAAGGGAACAAATGATAAAAATGGTAACTGTGACTTTTTCTCACAGTTCTGAGGGAAAAAAAGTCAGCTGACAATTGACTTTAGTTACGTTATGTTTATTTTACCTTGTGTCTTTATAATATCTGTGTATGCTCACAATTTTTGAATTTTATTTCTCACAATTGCAAGTTTATATTCTGACTTTTTTCTTAGAATCGTGAGATTAAAATGTTGCAATTACCTTTTGAATTTAGTTTTACTTTTTTTTTCTTTCTTTTTTTATTCCTGGGCAGAAAAAAGCTTCCATACAAACCTTAGACTTGCAATCTCTCGTTTCATAAAAATGTAATTGGCACTAATTTGCGGCTCATTTTTCAACTATAGTGAAAATGACCTCAGAGGACTTTAGTATTAATATTACTGTAATATTGTTACAGGGATAATAATAAGCAAGGTGTATAATGTAAGCGGGCAGCAATTATTGCAAAATAAACCTTGCAAAATGAGTCTTGTATTGCCCTGAAAAGTTATATGTTGTTATAATGATTGGCTAACTGTACATTATTTTAATTGCTTATCTCATTTAGGAATGCTCATAAATAAAAAATGTTATATATATACACATACATACTGGAGAAAATAATTATTTGATCCCCTGCTGATTTTGTAAGTTTGCCCACTTAAAAAGAAATGAAGGGTTAATCATTTTTATGGTAGCTTTATTTTAACCGATAGAGACAGAATATCAACCGAACACATCCAGAAAAAAACATTATATGTAGGTTATAAATTGATTTGCATTTCAGTGAGTGAAATAAGTATTTGATCCCCAAGCAAAACAACATTTAGTACCTGGTGGAGAAACCTTTATTGGCAAGCACAGAGGTAAGAGGTTTCATGTAGTCTTGGTCGTCAGGTTTGCACACATCTCAGGAGGGATTTTGGTCCACTCCTCTTTACAGATCCTCTCCTAAGTTTCTTGGCTGTCGCTTTCCAACTCGAAGTTTCAGCTCCCTCCACAGATTTTCTTTAGGTCCGGAGACTGGCTAGGACACTCCAAGACCTTAATGTGCTTTTTCTTGAGCCACTCCTTTGTTGCCTTGGCGGTATGTTTTGGGCCATTGTCATGCTGGAAGACCCATCAGCCCGTCCATCAGCCACTCAATACGGTGAAGTCGTCCTGCACCCTTAACAGCGAAACAGACCCATGTTTCCACCTCTGTGCTTGACTGTAGGGATGATGTTCTTGGGGTCATAGTCAGCATTTCTCTTCCTCCAAACATGACGAGTTGAGTTGATGCCAAAGAGCTCAATTTTGGTTTCATCTGACCACAGCACTTTCTCCCATGCCTTCTCTGAATCATTTAGATGTTCATTGGCAAACTTCAGATGGGCCTGTACAAGTGCCGCCTTAACCAGGGGGACCTTGCGGGCGCTGCAGGATTTCAAACCATTATGGTGTTGTGTTACACCATTGGTTTGTTTGTGACTGTGGTCCCAATTACCTTGATATCCTTAAGTTTCTCCCGTGTAGTTCTGGGCTGATCCCTCACCTTTCTCATGATCATCCTTACTTTGAGGCCAGATCTTGCATGGAGCTCCAGATCAAGGGCGATTGATGGTTATTTTGTATTTCTTTCATTTCCGAATAATGGCACCAACAGTTGTCTCCTCCTCACCAAGCTTCTTGCTGATGGTCTTGTAGCCCATTCCAGCCGTGTGCAGGTCTACAATCTTGTCTCCCTGATGTCCTTTGACAGCTGTTTGGTCTTGCCCATGGTGGTGGAGAGGTTGGAATTGAAGATACAGATTCTGTGGACAGGTGTCTTTTATTAACATAACAAGCTGACATTAGGAGTACTTTCTTAAAGTGACAGGACTAATCTGTGTTTCACATGGGCACATAACCAATCTATGGGAGGCAGAATTGGGAGAACAGGGAGTCAAATGCTTATCAATTTATAAACTTTATATAATGTTTTTTCTGGATTTTTTGATTGATTTTCTGTCTCTATCCGTTAAAATAAACCTACCTTAAAAATGACAGACCCTTCATTTCTTTTTAAGTGGGCAAACTTTCAAAATCATCAGGGGATCAAATAATTATTTTCTCCTGTGTGTGTGTGTATATATATATATACACACACACACACACACACATATAATGTTATGAAAGTACTGTCATATTCAAGACAAAGGCAAAGCACGCTTAAAGAGGGCATTAAGTGAAAAAATGCATTAAAACCACTGATAGTCACATGCATATTCATTTTGTTTTTGCTATAAAAACGCTGAATGTGTACCTTTTGACCCTGACCTAACAACTTCCTCGAACCATTATGTGTTTACACTATTGTTTTCAGGCCCTGTGTGTGGGTGGATGCTTGTTTGATGGAATAAATTGCATCGTGTTGTGTCTGTAAACCACATCCTTCCAATCACTAAAGGTTATCATGGAGAGGATATGCTGGTCTACCGAGACAGGAAATGGTTACACGCTGAAAATCTGATTGATCCTTTGCTTCCGTCAGACATTTTTTGATGTTAGCCTGACAGGAGGGTGTTCAGAGTGGAATATTGTAGTGTAAAGTCTCACCCCCACTGCTATATCTGGCATATGCTTTCTATTTTTGCTTATCTTCAGAAATGCACCTGGTCTAATGAGAAACATGTGGACTAAATTTAATGCCCCCACGTTTCCGTAACACATGTTTGTTTGTTGTTAAGTTTGACAGAATCTGGCTGGAGGAGGATGATGATGATGATGATGCCCCCCACCCCCCCTTTTTTAAATTGTTGTTAATATCACAAATAAAAAGTGTTACCAGAAAGGAAATACGTTTTTCCTAGGTTTTAAATGATAACCCTGCCTGTGGCCTGCTGCATTCGTTTGCTGCATCTTGTAGGTTGCTCTTTGCTTTCCTCCTTAGCATTTGAGCAATGTAAGATGGCTGAAGCATTTGGGGACATTTTTTATTATATTTAAAAATTTGAGTTTTGTGTAACACTTTAGTTTATGGTCCAATTCTCACTATTGACTAGTTGCTTATTAGTATGCTTATTACTAGGATTTTGGCTGATTATTAGTCCTTATAAAGCACATATTAATGCCTTATTCTGCATGAACTTCTTCTACATTCCTAATCCTACCCATTACCTAAATCTAACAACTACCTTACTAACTATTAATAAGCGGTAATTAGGAGTTTAAGGCAAAAGTCATAGTTAATAGTTTGTTAAAAGTGATATTTGGACCCAAATCTAAAGTGTGACCGAGTTGTCAAAATGTTGCAATGTTACCTTTTAATCATGATTTTGAGGTCATACATTTGTTAGTGTACTAGGGTTAGTAATAAAAATAATCACCATTTGTTTTTATTCACGTAAATTCTCTTGTGTAGTCTGTAAATAATAATTGATTTTTAATGTACAAATAAAAGTACATACTGTATATTCCATTTTAATATGAGCACTTAACTGCATGTATAATAATAAAAAGTATAGAATACAGATTGTTTCATGGAGGTTCTGTACTCGAGGACAACCTTAATGAACAAAAATGATTTAAAAAAACCACATGAGGGCGCTTAAGGATTGCCATCATCGTTTAAGCAGAAATAACCCTGCAGAAACTGATCTCTAACTAACTGATGAACAGGGCTAGTTTACAGAGAAAGTGAGAAAAAAACTACAGTGCAGAGATGTGATAAGACTGGGGAAAAAAATAGGACGAGGGTGTGGGGCCGCGGAAGTTCATGAGTCTAATGTCATTTTGAATTTGCATACTTGTATGAACTCATTTGCAATGCAAAGTCAACCCAAAGATTTAAAGGAACACTGCAATGTGATTGGCTGCTTGATTGGTCACCTGACACACTCTTTGTTCAATAATTTGAACATTTACCTATTTACCTGGGAGAATAATTCCGTGTGTGTGTCTGTTTGAAAAGCACGTGGAGGCCATGTTACTGAGAAGAAGCTAAACAACGAAAGGTCAGGGGTCACATTAAGGTATTTACAACACTGCAAGGCACTTGAACCTCAGACCTTGATGAAAGCCTTTTTATTATTAATATTTGTATCACTATATTTGTGGACCAACAGTAATTTGGAGGTTACAAAGTTACACTCTAAAAATGGCTGGGCTAAAAACAACTCTATTAGCAACCCAGCTTCTGGGTAAATATTGGACAAAACACATAGTTGGGCCGCACAGTTTAACCCAATGTCATCTAATTTTGAATAAAAGCTGGGCTCATTTGGCCTCATAAATGGTTATCAAATCCATTTTCCTTTTTTTTCTTGCAACAAAGGTTCACTTTAAAAATGGCTGGGTTAAAAACCAAATTGGCAACCCAGCATTATACAAATTGGCCTGAAAACATGTTGGGTTAAAGTAACCCAGCAAGTTGGGTAGCAAAGTTTAACCCAATATAATGGGTTAATTTTACCCCATAAATGGATATTATTTCCATTTTTTTATTGCAGCAAAGATTGTATATTTAGTGAATTTATATAAATTATTTTTAATTATTTATATTGATGAACAATTTGGGGAATGAAAGTACACCAAACAAACAACATTAGAAGTCGAGATCAAATAATTGTATTTGATGGCAAGTTCATTAAAACAGGAAGTGACAATAAATCCAGTGCGCTTCTGGCATCTGTGGGAAGAAGAAAACACGATATAAAATGTCTATTTCAGTTCCATAGATGACAATATTCGTTTTTGCAAAGTGATGTTAAAGAAAAATAGCTTGTTTCCTCAGTCGGACATCTCACCTTCCGTCAAACACGACCATCGCTCCCATTATGATCAACGGAGATGTTCACGTCACACACTGTAAGTACGGCTGTGGTTGCCGATTTTAGTCTGTAATTACCAGAAACGTGTCGCTGCTGCTCTTGTCGCTACACTCGGGAGATGATAGTTCAATATGGCCGCGTCTCGTCTGCAGTTCAACCGAACCTAAGAAACGGTAAACTTAGTAAAAACGCTGAAACTACAGTTTAGTTTTTGCATGTACAGTAATTATTTTTTATATACAAGTCAATTCAAACCTTAAGTTATTCCCAAAGTTCACCTGAGGACGTTTTCTCTCATTGGACAGGAGACGACTGTTGACATACCACGTTTTACATTTCAAACCAGCAGTGAGTTACTATGACCCAGCAGGCTGTGTAGTTTGTGAGGAAGTGCATCATTTCTACTGTCAGTGAACCCAGCAGTGGAACCCAGCAGTGGGTTACACACAAAACTAACCCAACAGGCAGAACCCAGTAACCCAGCAGACTGGGTTAAAAAAGAACCCAGCTATTTTAAGTGTTCATGTAACTTTTTGACTTACATGAAGTCTGAGCTCTTTAACAATGCAAGTTTTAACAGGAGGTGCAAATGACATGTTTAAAGTCATTGGACATAATCTGTTTTTATGTGTGCATGTTACACAAGCACTATTTACACCCAACACAAAGCCCTATGAGGCCCACACTGACTGATATGACCACATTTGCACTTGCACCTTTGCCAGATCTACAATTGACAAGACTACTTCAATTTCTCTAGAATTAAATTCATTGTAACGTTCACAACGTGAACTGTATAAGCATATGCGTATGTAAACCTCCTTTCTGGTACTTTCCCAGTGAGAGTCATTTGAGTTTTTAAATGAGTAAGCCAATGATTCTGGGAAAGAAAGGGTTAATTTTTCACTGCCCCCATCTCTTTTTCTCTCCTTTTCTCTTCCCTCTCTCTTTCTTTCTTCCTGTCACTCTCTCTTCCTTCTTTCTTTTCTTTCTGTTTCGTTCCGCCACTCTGTAGGCTACTTTATTTAGACTTTTATACCAACTCTATGCACATCTAGCCCTGACACACATGCAAGTTTTATTTGTGGATAGTAGTTGTGTGTGTATGTTTAAATACTACTTTGTACTTTTCACAGTCTCATGTATTTTTTATTAGCCCGTATAAACAGATGAAAGCACACCTGTCTCTATCACCTGCTCTTATAGTAATCATAAACATAATAGGTGTGTGTAAGAAAGGGAGAGCGGCTTTTTCTTAGCAGGCCGCTAAGTGTCATGGATCAGCTGTTGTGTGTGTGATTTCCACACAAGGAGAGAGAAAATAAATAAAAAAAGGTGTTTCAATAAGATGAACCTGTAGGTTGAGTTGAGCTAGTTTGTCTGCTTTTCAGCTGTCTGCTTTAATTATTGTATTATTTTGGGTTTAATTAAAGTCAAATATTAGGTCACAAGTAATACAATCTCCTTCCGTGAGTACACGCTGACTCACAGAGACTTACTGTGATGACTAAAAAGTTATGATTATGATCATAACCATGATTATGAAAACAGTTCTTGTTTCAGTACATTTGTTTTTCATGGTTCATGACAAATGTGTTGCATTACATTGAACTATTATGTTCAGATAACAGCTTAAAGGTGAGGTGTATTTTTACGATGATAAAGTACTAGCCTAGTTAAACTATCCTAGTTTATTATTACAAAAGTAAGTAAGACATTTTTAAGTTGTTTACCCTGGAAAGTGTAAACATTGTGCTAGCAAAACATTGTTTGATTGAGAATTCCTACCTGCAACATGCTTAAATATATGATTGCAACAGTCCATTTCCGGAAGTAAAAATCCCATTCATTTTCTCTATTGGGGAATTGATTTTTAATGATAAGTTATAAACCTTTAAAGAAGACAGGCCTCCTGTATTACAAGGTTTTTAATGAATGGTATATGCTTTTGTTGAAGCCATCAAACCTCAATTACTTTAATTACTGTTTTTAAAATAATAGTGTTTAACAATTTAAGTCACCTTTATTTATATAGCACTTTTTACAATACAGATTGTTTCAAAGCAGCTTTACAGATATAACAGGAAAATAATGTTGTAATAATATTGTTTAATATAAAATTAAATGTCCCCAACTAAGCAAGCCAAAAGCCCATGGCGACAATGGCAAGGAACCAAAACTCCATCAGGTGACAGAATGGAGGAAAAAAAACCTTGGGAGATCCCAGGCTCAGTCGGGGGCCAGTTCTCCTATGGCCAACGAACGAAAAGTGTATGATTATGAGTCAGGCAGCATTACAGGTCAGAAGTCAGATTGGATCGGAACATTATATGTTGGAGTTCATCTGGTTTAAGATCGTAGTCATCATGCACAAATGGGGCCGAGTGTGTTGAGGATCAGTGCTGATGGCTGTCGTGTCGATGAGGCCTTCACAGGGGAGAGTCTAGTGGACACAATCTCTGCTAACACTTCAGGAATGCGGTGTAGTCGTGTCTAGGCGCAAGTCCACCATCTGATCTGGATACGGCCCGGGTCCGGCTGATGACAGTTAACCTTGGAATAAACAGAAAGACTAAAATTTGCGTAGATGCCATTCTTTTTATGATGTAGCAAGTACATCAGGTTATTACAGTAAGTGTTCCTGGTTCCGGCTGACCTAATTTATGCAGCCTAATAATCATTTAACTGAATTGAATAATAGGAATGTATAGTGTTCTATGTGTATGCCAGGTTGAAGAGATGTGTTTTAATCTAGTTTTAAACTGACAGACTGTGTCTGCTTCCCGGACAATGTTAGGAAGACTGTTCTAAATAGGAAAAGGATCTAGCTACCGCCAGCAGTCGATTCTAGGTATTATCAACTGGCCGGAATTTTGAGATCGCAATAGACTTGAAGGACTATACTAGTAATGCTTATATATAAGCGTATAATAAAAGCTCGCTCAAGTCCTGGGGAGCTAAACCATTTAGTGCTTTGTAAGTAATCAGGAATATTTAAAAATGTATATGATGTTTAATAGGGAGCCAATGCAGTGTTGACAAAACCGGGCTAATATGGTCATACTTCCTGGTTCTGGTAAGAACTCTAGTTCTCGTTTTGGACCAGCTGTAGTTTGTTTATTAAGCATGCAGGGCAACCACCCATTATAGCATTACAATAATCTAGCCCTGATGTCATGAACGCATGAACTAATTGTTCTGCATTTGTCATTGAGAGCATATGACGTAATTTAGATATATTTTTAAGATGGAAAAATTCAGATTTACAGATACTAGACACGTGACTTTCAAATGAAAGATTGGTATCAAAGAGCACACCAAGGTTCCTAACCTACTACGAATACTTCACAAGGCAGCCATCAAGCGTTAGACAGTATTCAAGGTACAGTTGGACAGTATCAGAATCGATGACCAAAAGGCTACTTCTTCGTCTAGGTGAGCTTTTGCAAGGGCTAGGTGAGCTTTTCTGTGCCCGTCTTGAAAGAGTGGAGTCCTCCTTGTTCAGTGTGTCAATGGAGACCAGCCTTGTGCAGTGTTCACTGGTGTATCTGCCTTGAAATGTTGGTACCAGTTTTACTCAGATTATTCAGGATGGTGTTGCTGGTGATCCTTGACTACCAGTCTTGCCAGGGCAGGGGTCACTTTTGACTTCCTTCAACATCCTTTTAGATTTTTTTACAGTGTGAAACTGAACGTTCTAATAATGCTTTGCACAGTGGTCACTAGTACTTGAAAACATTTGGAAATACCTTTGTAGCCTTTCCCTTTCTTGTGAGCATCCACAATGTGCAACCGGAGGTCCTCACTAAGCTCTTTGGTTTTAACTATGACTTGCAATTGACCAGAAAACTGACTAGCAAACCGGTGTACCATCTGTTCTGAATTTATAGTTGATTAGAATTCTCTAGAACATGCTAGAAATTACCAGGAGCATTTAGAATGGGGCAGAAAATTGCATCTCCTTAGAATTTTGCAATAAGTAATAATAGTAATGATAATTTTGGACATGGAACATTTTGTCAAAATGGAAGAAAAAAACCCCACTGTCTTACAGTCTTTGCCCAGATTATTGTGTTATTTCCAGTCAGAAGATACCCATTCACCAAATAAAAATTCACTTTAAATTTAACACTTTAAATTTCACTTTAGTTTGGCTTGGGTCTTGCCCTAAGCTCTGGAATAAGCCGCCCCAGGTTGAAGATCGTAGTCATCATGCACAAATGGGGCCGAGTGTGTTGAGGATCAGTGCTGATGGCTGTCGTGTCGATGAGGCCTTCACAGGGGAGAGTCTAGTGGACACAATCTCTGCTAACACTTCAGGAATGCGGTGTAGTCGTGTCTAGGCGCAAGTCCACCATCTGATCTGGATACGGCCCGGGTCCGGCTGATGACAGTTAACCTTGGAATAAACAGAAAGACTAAAATTTGCGTAGATGCCATTCTTTTTATGATGTAGCAAGTACATCAGGTTATTACAGGAAGTGTTCCTGGTTCCGGCTGACCTAATTTATGCAGCCTAATAATCATTTAACTGAATTGAATAATAGGAATGTATAGTGTTCTATGTGTATGCCAGGTTGAAGAGATGTGTTTTAATCTAGTTTTAAACTGACAGACTGTGTCTGCTTCCCGGACAATGTTAGGAAGACTGTTCTAAATAGGAAAAGGATCTAGCTACCGCCAGCAGTCGATTCTAGGTATTATCAACTGGCCGGAATTTTGAGATCGCAATAGACTTGAAGGACTATACTAGTAATGCGTTATATATAAGCGTATAATAAAAGCTCGCTCAAGTCCTGGGGAGCTAAACCATTTAGTGCTTTGTAAGTAATCAGGAATATTTAAAAATGTATATGATGTTTAATAGGGAGCCAATGCAGTGTTGACAAAACCGGGCTAATATGGTCATACTTCCTGGTTCTGGTAAGAACTCTAGTTCTCGTTTTGGACCAGCTGTAGTTTGTTTATTAAGCATGCAGGGCAACCACCCATAATAGCATTACAATAATCTAGCCCTGATGTCATGAACGCATGAACTAATTGTTCTGCATTTGTCATTGAGAGCATATGACGTAATTTAGATATATTTTTAAGATGGAAAAATTCAGATTTACAGATACTAGACACGTGACTTTCAAATGAAAGATTGGTATCAAAGAGCACACCAAGGTTCCTAACCTACTACGAATACTTCACAAGGCAGCCATCAAGCGTTAGACAGTATTCAAGGTACAGTTGGACAGTATCAGAATCGATGACCAAAAGGCTACTTCTTCGTCTAGGTGAGCTTTTGCAAGGGCTAGGTGAGCTTTTCTGTGCCCGTCTTGAAAGAGTGGAGTCCTCCTTGTTCAGTGTGTCAATGGAGACCAGCCTTGTGCAGTGTTCACTGGTGTATCTGCCTTGAAATGTTGGTACCAGTTTTACTCAGATTATTCAGGATGGTGTTGCTGGTGATCCTTGACTACCAGTCTTGCCAGGGCAGGGGTCACTTTTGACTTCCTTCAACGTCCTTTTAGATTTTTTTACAGTGTGAAACTGAACGTTCTAATAATGCTTTGCACAGTGGTCACTAGTACTTGAAAACATTTGGAAATACCTTTGTAGCCTTTCCCTTTCTTGTGAGCATCCACAATGTGCAACCGGAGGTCCTCACTAAGCTCTTTGGTTTTAACTATGACTTGCAATTGACCAGAAAACTGACTAGCAAACCGGTGTACCATCTGTTCTGAATTTATAGTTGATTAGAATTCTCTAGAACATGCTAGAAATTACCAGGAGCATTTAGAATGGGGCAGAAAATTGCATCTCCTTAGAATTTTGCAATAAGTAATAATAGTAATGATAATTTTGGACATGGAACATTTTGTCAAAATGGAAGAAAAAAACCCCACTGTCTTACAGTCTTTGCCCAGATTATTGTGTTATTTCCAGTCAGAAGATACCCATTCACCAAATAAAAATTCACTTTAAATTTAACACTTTAAATTTCACTTTAGTTTGGCTTGGGTCTTGCCCTAAGCTCTGGAATAAGCCGCCCCAGAATCTCTGCTTTCTCATCACTACAGACAAACTCATTTATTTACATTGTTTTGCGACTGATTGTTTCTTCTTTCAATGGCTAGTTGTTCAGTGCAGTTATTATCTGCCATGCTATACGTTTACTGTTTGAACGCTTGTCCTGATTGTTGTATTCTCTATATTATCTGTCTATTTTGTAAATTGTCCTTGAAAGGCAATGTATAAATAAAACATATTATTAGCCTTTTATTATTACACAGTCTTTTGACTTTTTGTCAGATTTTACAATATTGTTTTGCCTCATATCAAAGTTTGTAAGGTTGTGATTCACCTTGTAGCTGGTTTGTTTGGTTCATGGCTTATAACGCTTAAACAAAGACTTTTTAAAAACCCCTATGGAAAAAAATAATGGGAAAAATACAGTACTTATGGAACCAAGGTCGGTGAACAAAATGGACGTTCACTGTTGCATTCTGATTGTATGGTGTGAGTTTGTGGTGGAACTATCTGTCTTTTATTGCAGTGACTAGTTAGACACCTGTTTGAAAACAATCATTTGTACAAAATTTCTGTTTTACAGTTTTTGTGTCTGGAACTATGAGTGTGTTTTTTGCATGTTTCAGTAATTTGTGAGACTGAAGAGTTTGGAATGGAAAGTGTGTGTGTGTGTTGGTGAAATAAACTTGGAGATGTCTAACCCTGGACTGACAGGGAATATGCAATCTCATTTGACTTGCAAATCTCTATGCAAATGAGGACCCTGTGTAAGGGTGTGTCAAGGAGGTGGTCATGTGTCTGCCAGTTGTGTATGTGTGTGTGGGGGTTACGCTGAGAGAGAGGGAGGGTGAGTATGCATGCTTTGGGAACGCGGAGACAGGGACACACATAATTACGTTGACTCCTTGCTAAACTATTAGTGCAGCGGTCCAGAGCATTCTTGCGACATTATGTTCTCAGTTACTTCTCAAGAATTCTTATTGAGAGATTGCTTGGAAGAACATTTCTGCCTGCTTTCTTATGCAAATGTGAAAATCCAACACATAGTGGTGTCACTTTTCATTAAGTTGTTCAAACTTTTTAACTCATTCCCTGTTTTTTCCTATATTTTTATTCTACATTGATCTTTCAAACTTTGTTTTGAACCTTTTTTAAAAAAAAATTAACTTTTTCTATTCTTTTTTGCCTTCAGACATTTACTTGTACTTTGTAAACTTTCTTTTGAACTTTCTCTAGACTTGTCTTTCTTTTCTTTTTAAAAACTTTTTAAAACATGTTACCTTTTTGAAGTTAAAACAATATATATTTTTCTTTAATCTCTTTTTTTAACTTTAAAACTCTCTTTTTAGAACTTCAAACTTTCAGTTGAAATTAGGTTGTTAATATGAATCTTTCATATGTGGTGGAGAATCCAGACCAAGAGTTTAAACTACATGATAATCTATAAGTATTCCTATCAAGAAAAACCCCAACGCATGTCTGTTTGAAACAACCAACTGTTCTCAAATGGCCTAGTGTGGTTAATAATTTCATTGTTCATTAACTAGTGTGTAGTTTCTTCTGGAGATCCGGATGATAAAAATTGTTACGTATTTTGCTTAGTAAATCTGATTTTTTTGGTGCTTGAGGCTATGTTTTATGGGTAGTTGTGTTTGGGAGGTTGAGGGGACAGACAGAGTATATGGAAAACTGGCTGCTGAGACCCCTGCTATCATCCAGAGAATTTAATTTGACTTGCAAATTTTATGCAAATAAGGAGACCCGTGACAAGGTGTGTCTAGAAGGCCATCAAGTGATCATTTCAGAGTGGTAAAGAGAGTGTTACAGCATAATAGGGTGCTGAGGCAAATTAGGCCTGGTTTCACATTAAGCCAGAAGTAGGCCTAGTTCAATTAGGACATTTAAGTAGCTTTTATAAACGTGCCTTAGAAATAAAACATTTCTGGTATGCATCTTGAGACAAAACAATGACTGACATATTTGAAGATATGTCAGTGCAAGTTGCTTTCAATTAAAACAAACATGTATTTTAGTCTGGGACTAAGCTTAAGCCTTGTCTGTGAAATTACTTATTTGCATTAGCTAAAATGTACTAACGACGAGCAGTAGATTTATATAGCATTTATATTAGCAATTAAAGGATAGTTCACCCAAAAATTAAAATTCTGTCATTAATTACTCACCCTCATGTCGTTGCAAACCTGTAAGACCTTCGTTCATCTTCAGAACACCAATGAAGATCTTTTGAATGAAATCTGAGAGCTTTCTGTCTCTCCATTGACAGCCTATAGCCCTATTCGGAAGGGACTAGTTTAACATGGAGAGCTGGGTTAAAGTAATAATTACCAGAGCCTCTCTGTGATTTTTGTCCCGTCCGAATGTGTCTTCTCAGTAATCACTACGGACAATGTCAGTAAAGATTACGGCGACATTTACCTTCAGTAAAAAGGTCCGGAAAAATACTAATCCTGTTCGAATAGATGTAAATATGTAAGTAAATATTTTGTCATTTTGTGTTTAAAAGTAGTTTCCCACGGTTTTTCAAGTATGGAGACACTTGAAAAAGCATTCAGTTGCGTTCTAGACGCTCAGAAAAACTGTCTGTGGCAAAACTCAAGTGTTTTCCACATACCATTCAGATCAGAAAGAAGATCGAAAGCACTTGTTAGAGGCACGGAAGATGTTTTAGCGTTAGATAAGTGCCTATTTACCAACACAATCCAATCTGAAGTTAATTAATACATCGTTCAATCGGACATGACTGTTTTATATATATAAAAATAGGTTATATGTGTTTGCGCACGTGATATCAGGAGACTACGTAATACGCACATGACGACAGGAGGGAATTGACCATTAATATTACAGACTTCCGGTGGTAAAATTACATTACTCCATCTACCGTTGTAAAGTTAATCCCGTCCGAATAGGGTTTATGCAATTACCACTTTTAAGGCCCAGAAAGGTAGTAAAGTCAGATTCCTTTATTTATACCTGTAGGTAGTTTTGTTTTGCAGTGACAAGAGTTATCCACACATTTTTTAAGACAAACACAGCCAATGAACATTGGACAATATTAAAAATAAAAATAAATCTGTGCATTTTGTTCCTCTGATTGATGGCTGCTGGAACAAAGCTATTTTTATACCGCTTTGTTCTGCACTTTGGCACTATACAGGTCCTTCTAAAAAAAAATGCATATTGTGATAAAGTTCATTATTTTCCATAATGTAATGATAAAAATTAAACTTTCATATATTTTAGATTCATTGCACACCAACTGAAATATTTCTGGTCTTTTATTGTTTTAATACTGATGATTTTGGCATACAGCTCATGAAAACCCAAAATTCCTATCTCAAAAATTTTGCATATTTCATCCGACCAATAAAATAAGTGTTTTTAATACAAAAAAAGTCAACCTTCAAATAATTATGTTCAGTTATGCACTCAATACTTGGTCGGGAATCCTTTTGCAGAAATGACTGCTTCAATGCGGCGTGGCATGGAGGCAATCAGCCTGTGGCACTGCTGAGGTGTTATGGAGGCCCAGGATGCTTCGATAGCGGCCTTAAGCTCATCCAGAGTGTTGGGTCTTGCGTCTCTCAACTTTCTCTTCACAATATCCCACAGATTCTCTATGGGGTTCAGGTCAGGAGAGTTGGCAGGCCAATTGAGCACAGTAATACCATGGTCAGTAAACCATTTACCAGTGGTTTTGGCACTGTGAGCAGGTGCCAGGTCGTGCTGAAAAATGAAATCAGATGGAAGCATGAAGTGCTCCAAAATCTCCTGATAGCTAGCTGCATTGCCCCTCCCCTTGATAAAACACAGTGGACCAACACCAGCAGCTGACATGGCACCGCAGACCATCACTGACTGTGGGTACCTGACACTGGACTTCAGGCATTTTGGCATTTCCTTCTCCCCAGTCTTCCTCCAGACTCTGGCACCTTGATTTCAGAATGACATGCAAAATTTGCTTTCATCCGAAAAAAGTACTTTGGACCACTGAGCAACAGTCCAGTGCTGCTTCTCTGTAGCCCAGGTCAGGCGCTTCTGCCGCTGTTTCTGGTTCAAAAGTGGCTTGACCTGGGGAATGCGGCACCTGTAGCCCATTTCCTGCACACTCCTGTGCACGGTGGCTCTGGATGTTTCTACTCCAGAATCAGTCCACTGCTTCCGCAGGTCCCCCAAGGTCTGGAATCGGTCCTTCTCCACAATCTTCCTCAGGGTCCGGTCACCTCTTCTCGTTGTGCAGCGTTTTTTGCCACACTTTTTCCTTCCCACAGACTTCCCACTGAGGTGCCTTGATACAGCACTCTGGGAACAGCCTATTTGTTCAGAAATTTCTTCCTGTGTCTTACACTCTTGCTTGAGGGTGTCAATGATGGCCTTCTGGACAGCAGTCAGGTCGGCAGTCTTACCCATGATTGCGGTTTTGAGTAATGAAACAGGCTGGGAGTTTTTAAAAGCCTCAGGAATCTTTTGCAGGTGTTTAGAGTTAATTAGTTGATTCAGATGATTAGGTTAATAGCTCGTTTAGAGAACCTTTTCATGATATGCTTATTTTTTGAGATAGGAATTTTGGGTTTTCATGAGCTGTATGCCAAAATCATCAGTATGAAAACAATAAAAGATCTGAAATATTTCAGTTGGTGTGCAATGAATCTAAAATATATGAAAGTTTAATTTTTATCATTACATTATGGAAAATAATGAACTTTATCACAATATGCTAATTTTTTGAGAAGGACCTGTATACCTTCATCTAGAAGGAAGAAGCTGAAATTCACTGTGCAGAGGGTGGGCATCATCATTTAAAATTGAGTTAGCCTATCTGCTGTAACTGTCTGGTGTACAGGGACACTGGGCTAAACTGTGACACACCAATCAGCTTACTAGACCATTTAACAATTTGATTTAGGGAGTTTCTGTTCTTTAAAGATAGATTCCCAAACCCCGACACCAAAGAGAAAGATAAAATTGATTCAATAAAAGCAGGGTAGAATAAGACCATCATGGTTTTGTCAATGTTCAAATAAGACCGTTTCTTCAAACAAAACAAGCGCTGGTGCCCCTTTTTGCACACAGCTTCACAATTTGCCTCAAAGTTTGAGTCGATAATTGTTTGGATTGGGATTGGGTACATTCCACTGTCTGACCTTAAATGGATGTGACTCCATGCATGTGGGCATGTCTTCTAAAATCAATGATCATATCTTTTGTTTTGGATATGTTAAATTGAAGGTAGGACTCCTCACACCACGTGACAAAATCATCGATGACCAGGCCGTAACAGGTCGCATTGTCCTGAAGCCTACTAGCAATAACAGAATCATCTTCATATTTTAAGATGGTCCTATTTTCATACCTACTGGACACATGTTTGTGTAGAGGATAAACAATAGGGGCGAAAGCACACATCCTCGAGGGGAGCCGGTTGAGGAGGAGACCTGGTCTGACAGTGATCCATTTACCTTAACTCCATGTGTCCTGTCAGTTACAAAGACATCGTTAAAGTAATCCATGTGACTCCAGTGGTTTAACCTCAATTTTATGAAGTGCTTAAGTGATTTAAGAGTGCCTTGTTTGTACAAAAAAACCCCATCATTTACCACTTTATTTACAAAACGCGCATGAACGAGAACACTGCAAAGTATCGGTGTTGTGTTGAAGCGAGAGCAGACGTTTTTGTTTACAACTTTTGATTTTAATATTAACTAAGATTAATACATGTTGTATAAGTATTGTTCATTGTTAGTTTGTATTAACAAATGTAGTTAAATAATGTTAACAAATGAAAACTTACTGTTAAGTGTTACCACGGCGTTCAAACTCTGTACAATTTTATGGGGCAATTCAGCACCTCGACTCATCAAGTTAATTCTTTCTAGTAAATAAATATGATATGAAAGTTGGATCTAACAACCAGCTATACTGCTCATATAAAATACATGCAGAGGACCCAAGACACTGAAAAATGTATGAATGGCATTGCATCATATAACAAAAACAAATGGCATTTATATTATATATTTATAGTAGAATTGAGAAAATATATAAGCAGCAAAACCTGTCTGTGGCACACTGACAATTTTTGGGGAAATGACTTCATTCTTTTCAGGCGAAACCCTGCTTGCCAGGGCTTCAGGCAGGTGATTAACCTCCCACGTTATGATGGAGAATCCTCGTCTCAGTCCTCTGGCAGAACTATACATCAGATCCGGTCTGTCCTGTTTGCCTCCACTTTCCTCTATCTCTGGAATTTATAGGAAAGAAGAAGTGCTGAAAGAGGTGGAGGGGAAGAGGTCAGGCTTATCCGTGTATATCAGGATGTATAGGCCTGTTCTGTGTTTTAGGAGAAGTTGACCCTTTGTGCAACCTGTTGTTGATTCAGAAGTGTGACCCCAATAAAAGTCAATTGGATTCTGCTAGATTCAGAAGATTTTTTTATCTTTATTCAGCTTCTTAAAAATCCTTTAGGGCTTCCTAATTCCTGCCAGTTAATGGCCTAATAAGCAATTAGAAGAACAAGCAAACTTTTTTGACAAAACAAGTCCAAAATAAGCCTAAATAAGATTCCCAAGTCAAATGGGTCACATTTTTTTTCCCGTTCGGCAAGTCCTTACCAAGGCGGGTTTGGACATGTTGGGAACACTGAGAATAGGGAGAAGGTGGAAACAGGCCTGACAGGATTCCTGCTCTGTATCCCGACTGAGGGAGTATCGGTCCAGCATTTTCCCACGAGAACAGCCGTGACCTTCCAAGCGGCTCTGGGGGTCCCACTCGGATTTAAGGGAAGACTCTGTAAATGAGGGAAACTGTGTGTTATCAGATATTTATTCAGCACGTGTCTCTGTTCCCTTATTAAACTACACCACTTTTGTTTCTTTAAATGAGCTGAAAACATTCAAATGTAAGATTCTCTCTGAAATGTATAGTTCAAATATTTGGCCGTACTGTGCTGTTTAGCCACTATAAATCATTAAGTAACAATTCTATCAATCACTAACCAATGTCTAATTCGCAAGCAGTTTGTCCTGAAGGAATTAATTTCTCTTGGCTAAAACAGATTTTATCTGCACTGGTGTTAAACATTGAAGCATAACAATACATAAACCATTTATCCAAGTATCATGTTACTGTTTTTTTTTTTGATACTGCAGTTATGGAAAAAACATTTAAGGCCATTTCAATCTAACAAGATGATGTACACTCCTGTCTAGAAGTTTGGAGTCAGCAATAAATATATTTTTGGTTGAAATACTTTTTTATTTAGCAAGGGCTGCATTAAATAAGTCAAACATTTATAATAATACAGAAGATTTCCGTTTCAAATAAATGTTGTGTGTTTGAACTTTCTATTCCTATAACAAATCTTGAGAAAATTTGTTTTTATTTAGATATAAATATTAAGCACAACTGTTTTTACCATTAATAATAATAAGAAATGATTCTTAAAATACATGTATACTTTTATTTTAAAATTTTAAAATACAAAACAGTTATTTTTGAAATAGCACTATTTCACATTTTACAGGTTTGGAACTACGCAAAGTAAGGTAAATTGTAACAGAAGTTTAATATTTGAGTGAAC
This sequence comes from Siphateles boraxobius, assembly GCF_051911475.1. NCBI lineage: Eukaryota > Metazoa > Chordata > Actinopteri > Cypriniformes > Leuciscidae > Siphateles > Siphateles boraxobius. The sequence goes on along the minus strand of NW_027509205.1, from coordinate 13,767,411 downwards.
TGTTCCTTTAATACGTTCCCCTCTAATTGTCTATCATAGAAACCGGATCCATTTTTCCTATGAATCTGACAAAGTATTACATGGATGCTTATCAGGTTGCTAAAAGTGTTTGCTAAACTGTTGCGTAAAGAGTAATTTTGAATATCAGCATATCTGTGTTTATGGTGTCTGAATAAGTGCCATTGTGGGCAGTATGTTAGATATCTGCTATTTGTTAAGTATCATGGCACTGTTTGTTAATAGTCACCAAGAATAAAATAAGTCAGTAATTTGAATCTTTACTGGAAGCAATTGGATTTTAGCTCTGTCGGGGTGTACTATACATCTGTTGGTAGTTATTAGACTTGCTTATCTTTATATATTTTAATAATTGTTTCTCCCCAATAATCATTGACTCCTTGCCACGTTTGTATTATATGGTATCACTGACAGCGGTTCTGAGGTGTAGGTACATCAGGTGGGCAGTCGTGCCTCCTCTTGTATTTCTCCTGGATTAGTGCAGCCTTCATGATGTACTTGTTTGGACTGGAGGCAAAGCTATCTCTGAGCTAAACCAGCTGGTTAGGTTCCCAGGACACGGGAGACTGACGTATAGCTTTTATGAGTCGGATTGCCATGGCCTGTGGCTCTTCCATGTGTCAGGCAGGCTGAAGGCAATGTTGACAATGCTTGGCCATCCAACTTTCTTGCTAACCATATGTCTTTTTCTCCTATTCTTTTCTTGCTACACTTCCACTGGGACCATAATAGCTGTGGTTTTCCCTATATTAAAGGCCTGGTGCACCAAACTGTACCTGGTTAACACTAAAAATATCCTGTTGTTTTAATGGTAAAAACTGGTTGCGGTGGCTGCCAGAAATTCACCATAAAAATAATAAAAATACCGGTTTCTGGTCACCATAGGGTTTCCTGTATTACTGGATTCCTGTAGATCTGTTTTTTCGCTGTAAATCGTAATGTAACTCACAATTAACCAATTAAAAGGTTTTTACTGTTGCATTTTTATAGTATTTTTCAAGACCTTCCCATTGAACATTATTGATGTGTAACTGATGCACATTTTGCACAGATTATTTTTTTTATTTTATTTTTAAAGAAAATAGAATATAGAGAACAGAGAAAATAGCATCTCTGTGACTCCACTTTGCTGTAAACAACCTTTATCGACTTGTCACACACGTTCACACATTTATCTTTCACTCTGATATGATTAAAGTGAATGAGGAGCAGGGTGACAGTACAGGTTAGTCGTGCGTGTCCGGGTTGTGTTGTGTGTGTTAGCGTGTCTGGACTGATCCCGGATCCCAGGGGAGAGGTCCAGGGCGTGAAGGGAGGGTGAGGGGGCAGAGACGAGCCGAGCCTGTGCTGATTCACACTTATCCCAATCTGGTTCTGCCAGAAGTATCACATAGCACTACTTTTACATCCTTCTTTTCTCCCCTGTCCTTGTTTCTTTCTGTCTTGTTTTTGTACTCCTTCATCTTCATTGTCTGTGCATGTACGCACATTTGTGTATGTGTGTATATTTGTATATGCATGGGCAGGAACTTGAGTTTCATATTTGTGACTGAAATATGCCTTTTTTCTTCTCTTCTCTGCTTATTTTCTCAGATTTGTCAGCTTTAGCTCTGTTCTAAAACATAGGGAGCTGCCTATGTATTACATAGTCATCATCCTAATTATCAAGGGCCCTCATAAAGTGACTAGTTTGTAACACTTCGCATAGGCAGCAACTTTTGCATGGACTTCAATAGAGTTTTCCATTCGCACATTTCTAAACTAACAGCGCAACACTCAAATAAGCATAGAAATACACAAATATTATGTCAAATATTAATTACACTGAAATGCTTTTTATTAATACTTTTTTCAGTAAGTCAATTTATAATCAACATTTTTGTCTCCTTGTCCACCATCTTTATTTATTTTTTCGCTGAGAGTGTGTTCAGTGTAATTGTAATACTTAAAGGGGTCATCGGATGCCCATTTTCCACAAGTTGGTATGATTCTTTAGGGTCTTCATGTAAAGTTTTAATATACTTTGGTTAAAATTCCTCAATGGTTGTGTAAAACAAAACCCCTTTACCTCCTCAAAAACAGCTCCGTTCATAGTGACCTGTTTCGGTGCATGTCTCTTTAAATTATAACCACCCCTCTCTTCCATGGGGGGTGTGGAATGGCTGAGGGCAGAAATATGCTAATACTGGACAGTCCGTCATGGTCGTGGGCGGAGCATGAGCATTATGACATCATAGTGCTCAGAAAATCCAAACGGCCTGATTATTGAGAGTGTTTAGACTTTTTGAATATAAAAAAAGGAGTGAATGGATTTTTTTCATTGTATGGTGGTTGTGTCCACACACTGCAAAGACACATTTATATGCAAAAACCATATAAAAGTGAATTTTGCA